>NC_092754.1:95656198-96341814 GCF_047496795.1 Chiloscyllium punctatum | reverse complement strand
TTATGCTGTTTGGCACATAAGTCGTCCTCTTTGGGAACTTCATCAGGTTAACACCTCATTTTCAGGTATTCATGCTGCTGTTACTGGCATGCCCTCCTGAACTCTCTCAGTTGAATGAGGATTGATCCTCAGGTATGATGGTAAGAGGTAAATTGGGGAATATGCTGGGCCACGATTCTGTAAGTTTTGTTGGAGTACAATTCTACTGCTGTTGGTGGAAGGAAAGAGCTAAGCTCTTACACTGTCGGCCCCATACACAAGACGCTACACGCAGTATCATGAACACTATTAGGCCAAGACATGAAATATGAGCAACACTGTACAATGATGCAGGATCACAACTGCAGCAAGGGGTGATTAAGATCCAACTTGACAGAGGAGTTGGGGAAGAAGCAGCTGATCAGATTGTCTCATTCAGAATCATAAAGAGACTCTGAGATTATTGTACTGTTGGAGTGAGGATGGAGGAGGTTGGGGAGATGAAGAGCCCTTCAAAAGAAACTAATCTGCCTGAGTGTTATGGGATCGGCTTGATTGTGATGCATTTTACAGAAAGCTAATTGAAACTGTTTTTATCCCCAAAGGATAACAAGACTGATGGTGCTTCCAATCATCATCAGAAACAAACCCTAGAATACAGGGTTCATAGATGGATGTTAATAGCCAATCAACATCCAATTCCTGCAATCATTCAGCAAACTTATGTGTGATTAACCTGTCCTGATGAACCATAAAATCGCTGTTCACTCTGTGCAGATGGACAGTGATGTGGGGAAGTATTGGCCGAGTGGTATTGTCGTGAGACAGTTAATCTAAAACCCCAGATAGTGTTCTGGAGAACTGGGTTCAAATCCTGCTGCAGCAGATGGGGGAATTTCAATTCAATAAAAATAAGCTCTGGGTGACAATTAATCGATTGTCAGAAAAACCCATCTGGTTCAGTAATGCCCTTTCAGGAAGGAAGCTGCCATCCTTCCCTGGTCTGGCCTACATTGTGACTTCAGACCCACAGCAATGTGGTCGACTCTTGCCTACCCTTTGGGCAATTAAGGATGGGCAGTAAATGCTACTGGGCCAGCGACACCCTCATCCTGTGAATGAATAATGGAAAATAAAAATCTCTACCCAGTGTGAATCTGTACATGTTCAACAATGTTGTGAACATTTCCAAAACTAAGTTCTCTATATGCAAAACTTTATGAACTGCCAAAACCATTGTTCTTTAAATGGTGTGAAAAAGATAAAAAGAATCCTTCAGTTGTGGTTATGAGTAAATTAATTGGTGTCTCAGCAGGATGGATGCCTGAGTGAATCCCTTCCCACACACACAGAGCAGGTCAATAGCTCCCCAGTCTGACTGGTTTGGCCAGTTTCCAGGTGGGATGGGTAAAGAATTCCCTTCTGGTATTCCCCATATAAAGCAGTAAACATTATCTCCTGCTATGGAGGGACAGCCTGCATTGGTCGGAGTAGGAACACTGAGCAGAGTAGGAACACATACCTAAATGACAATTTAATCGGTGACCAGAGCAAGTTAAGCAAGTGCAAATAAAATGCATTATAGCACAGAAAGAGGCCTATCAAGTCCAAGCTGGCTCTCTGTTGCAGAATCCTACATTCTCACTCCCCATACGTACCCCAAACTCTGCAAATTTATTTCCCTCAGATCTGTTCTAATTGTTTTTATCAATCATTGATCTTCTCTATTTGCACCACCATAGCAGGCAGCATGTTCTGCATATTTCCAGCCAATACTGTCAGCAGGCACACTAACTCATCTCCCACTGTCTCAAAACCATATATCTGATCTTAATTCTTGTGCCATCACCAATCGAATGCAGACATTTTTGTCTGCTATATCTAGGAGAAAGCGAGGACTGCAGATGGTGGAGATCAGAGCTTAAAAATGTGTTGCTGGAAAAGCACAGCAGGTCAGGCAGCATCTAAGGAGCAGGAGAATCGACTTTCAGGCATACGAAACGTGCTGCGCTTTTTCAGCAACACATTTTTAAGCTCTGCTATATCTAGGTGTGTTATAATCTCATACAGCTCTATCAAAAACATATTTAACTTGTTTACTTCAAAGAAAATAGCAATTTCTTCAAATCAGTCCAGTGACTGCATTTTCTTCATCAGTGAACCACTCCAGTAAGTCTGTACTCCACAATCTGAAGATCACTCATATCCTTCATTGTTGATGCCTATTTTGTTCCACAAATCCAGACGACGCAAGTTTTCTGCACAACAGCAGTAGCTTTATTATTGGACAGCCGGCGAGAGATTCAAAGCGTCTCTAAGTTGTCAAGTGTCTACTTGCAGAGACTCTTCTTCATGAATCTCTGCCTTACCCACAGAGACAGTTTATTTCATAGGAATTAGGCAAAGGCATATCAGTCACATGGGTGATTGTCAACAGATAGTTTAAAGTAGGTAATTATAACCTTACAAAGCTTGATGAATGGCGATGTCCTGTGATAATGTGTGAATGGATTACAAAAATTGATTATCGTATTGTTCATGATTATGTGTTGATGGGAAGAGATTAAGACAGAAGGGTTCTTCCTTCAGTAAATGGGGGATTCACTTACCTATGATAATATGGAGGGGAGATAAGACAATGGGAGTGGGAGACAGTTTAACAGAGCTGTGCCCAGGGCTACCAGTCTTGTCTGGAAAGGGCAAATTTCTCTATCTGGGGTTGCTCACATGTGTGGCTCCAATAGGTTCTATTTCTAAGCTCCAGTCAGCCTCTCCCCTACTGAGGTGTTCTGTTTGTATTGTAAGAGTACAGGCCTTCAGTTGATACTGCATTTTGGCAGGGTAATTCTTAGATTACTTACAGTGTGGAAACAGGCCCTTCGGCCCAACAAGTCCACACCGACCCTCCGAAGAGCAACCCACCCCCCCCCCTACACTTACCACTTTACTTTAGGCAATTTAGCACGGCCAATTCACCTACCCTGCACATTTTTGGACTGTGGAAGGAATCCGGAGCACTCAGAGGAAACCCACGCAGACACTGGGAGAATGTGCAAACTCCACACAGACGGTTGCCTGAGGCGGGAATTAAACCCAGGTCTCTGGTGCTGTGAGGCAGCAGTGCTAACCACTGTACTACCATGCCGCCCATAAACCTTCATTCCCCGATGTGTCCTGAAATAGAAGCAAAACATGGAACAGGCCCCTCTATGGTATTTTAGCTCCCTCATCCTGATCCAGAATCTGTTGACCAGAATTGGATGCAATGATTGAATGTGACTTAACTAGAGCTTTGTCAATGATCAGCATCTTTTCCATGAGTTTGTTATCATTCCCTCTATTAATGAAGCCCAGCATCCTATACGTTTACTCAAAACATTTTATGTTCTCTCTCCTTTAATGATTTGTACACATTGTCCCCCATTCCCGCTGTCCTGCACTTTGTATCTGTGCCATTCAAATATATATTCCCTTTCTACATTGCTTCTCTCAAAATGCGTCAACTTACTGTGTGTTCTAAAGAAGAGGCATATTCCACTCAAAATATTATCTCTCGCTCCACACATTCTACCCCCTGGAAAACAGAACAGTACAGTACCGGAATAATCGGCCCACCATGTCTGTGTGGATCATGATGCTATTCCAAACTGATTCCATCTGCCTGTATATGATCCATATCCCTGCCAACCCATGCCTGCTTATGTGTCTGCCCAAATGCCTCAAAAGCATTGTGATTGTTTCTGGTTTTACCTCCTCCCAGGAGAGAACATTCTAATCAATTACCTCCTTCTGCACAAGAAACTTGCCTGACACAACTCTCTTTAAATTTGCACATGCTGCTGGAAATGCTCCGCAAGTCATGCAGCATCTGTGAAGAAAAATCAGTGAATGATTAGGGTCTGGTCATCCTTCCTAAGAAACGTGAACGCTGATTTCTCTTCACAGATGCTACTAGACCTTTGAACTTTTCCCGAAAATGTTTTTGTTTCTGGCTTGCAGCATCTGAACTTGTTTCAGTTTTCATTTCCTTTAAATTTGCCTCCTCTCCCCTTAAATCCAATGCCTCTAGAATTTGCCATTTCCACCTTGGAAATAGATTCAGATTATAAACTCTGTCTGTGCCTCTTGGGTCACCCCACAGCCACTGACTTTCCAGTGACAACAATACAAGTCTTTCCAACCTCTCCCAATCCAGGCAACATCCTGGTGAATCTGTTTTCACCCTCTCCAAATATGTGATACAAACAGAACACCTCAGTAGGGGAGAGGCTGACTGGAGCTTAGAAATATAACCTATTGGAGCCACACATGTGGGTAACCCCAGACAGAGAAATTTGTCCTTTCCAGACAAGACTCGTAGCCGTGGGCACAACTCTGTTAAACTGTCTCCCGCTCCCATTGTTTTACCTCCCCTCCATATGAGCATAGGTAAGTGAATCCCGCATTTACTGAAGGAAGAACCCTTCTGCCTTAATCTCTTCCCATCAACACATAATCACATCCTCCACATCCTCCTTATGCGGTGATCAAAACGGCACACAATACTCCAAAGGTGGCCTAATGACAGTTTTATATTCAGTCCCCTGTCAGAAGAGGGCAAGCCTGCCATCCAGCTCCTTCACCACTTTCAGGAAGCTGTGAACTTGAACCTGAAATCTCTCTGTATATCAATGCTGCTAAGGGCCCTTCCGTTTAGTGTATACATTCCTCTGGCAATGTGCCTCCAAAATTGCATCACCACACATTTGTCCAAATCAGATCTATCTGCTATTTCTCCGTATAACCTTCTAACTGATCTTTCTTGCTGTGTCCTTTGACCACATTCTTCATGATTCACAGCTTCTTCACTTGTACCACCTACAAACTTGGTAATTAAATTTTTTACATTTTCATGCTAATCACTGATATATGTTGCAAACAACAGATGTTCCAGCTCTGATCCTTGTGGAACAGCACTGGCCACAGACCTCCAGCCAACAACATGCCCTGCAAAACTGTTGCTGGGAGAAATATCAAAGAGAAGCCTGTGTTTCGCAGCACACATGACCTTTATTCAGCGGTTCTTACTGAGGCATGATGGGATATTTTCATCTCGAGAACTCTGTGGCTTCCCCAGCCAAGTACAGCTGGGTTTCCTTCATATGTTCCAGTAATATTTTCCCCTGACCTGATCTCCTGGATTTGGAATGTCAGCTCAGCTGTTTCTGTGCTCCCCTTCCCAGTTTCTGATTCTCTGCCCCTCTGCAACTTCCTCTCTCGACTCATGCAGTTGCTTTGCCAGTTCTTTCAAAAATTGTTAAACCCTATTCTTGACCATAGCATATATTGAGCACTCCCAATACCACACCCTGTGGTATCTGCATAGTCCGTCCGGTCACTAATGTTCCCTTTGCTGGGGTTGACATCAGTTTCTTTAGGATGGTGGGGAATACTCTAACCCATCTCTGCCTGTCTCTGTGAGGGCCATAGTCAGATTAGTTTTCAGTGTCTGCTTCATTCCTTCTGCTGTACCTGAGCTCTGGAGGTGGTATGGGAGATGGGATTTCTGTTCATTACCTAACAGGCCTCAGAGCTGTTCAACTACGTTCTGTGTAACATGTGTCACTTGGTCAGAATCTGCAGGGGAATGCTTCCACACACTGCATAAACCTGTTTATTAAACCCAGCAGGATCTCCTTCCCTGGGATTGGGATGGGGGTGTTTGTAAAATCCATCTGTAATTGTTCCCATGGGCCCCTGTGTCCCTGCTGCTGCCTCCATTTTATCCTAATTGTTTTCCCTGGCTCCTACTGTGTACGGACTACACAGCTTCGACAAAACCTTGTTATATGTCCCTGTTCCAGGCCTCCCCTATAGTGGAGCATCTGATATTGCATTGTATCCTGCCCAATATGGGCTGACCTATGACATGTATTTAATAATGTTTGTCTTTTATAGTGTGGTGGCACTGCTGGATCATCCAGACTCTGTCGTGTCCTTTACTGCCCCAACCTTTCCCCATTCCTCTTTCTCCTGTTGTGGAGCTGTTTCTGGAATATCTTATAACCTCCTCTCTCACTTATGTAGCTACTGCCACTGCCATTCCCCAAATGTCTGCACTATTTCAGTCATTATTTCACTCACCTTACCCACATACTCACTGCCCCGTTGGTGTGGGGTTTCTACTTTCCTGTGAGCTCTAATCTTCATTATTGCTGCTTCACTGGGAAAGTTAGCTGCTTCCACTAACTCTCTGACCTGTCCTTCATGCTCAATGTGGCCCCCAGACAGGGTGATGTACCTCACCGAGCACAGGCCAACTCATGGTCATGAACTATCCTAAAGGCATGCTGACTATCTGTGTATATGCTGACTCCCTGACCCCTGGCTAATGTCAGTGCTTCTGACAGGGGTTGTGATGGTTCTGCTATTTCTGGATAATTCTCCACAAAATTCCTCCAATAATTAAACAATCTAAAGTTTGCCTTACTCCTTCACGATGTGCAGGTGGATAGTTTTAAAATCATGGTCTTTTGTTCCACTGGGATTATCCCCTCTCCCTTCCTGATTTGATCTTCCTGATATGATGTCCCAGGTACATCTCTCCCTACCTTCCTGGCTGCAGGCTCTATGGGTCAATTTTAAGCCCAGCCTGCCTGACCTGACACTATACTCTGTTTAATATCTGGATATGTTCTTTCTCACCAACTGAGGTAATAAGGTGTTGGCAAGAGCAATGTGACTAACTCCATCAGCCATACATCGGTGGGATATACTGGAATATCATGGGATCCCTGAGGTAACTGGATCCAGGTGTACTGTTTTCCTTTGACAGTAAACACCAGCTTATTCTGCCATTCCAGGTCCACAGGTATGGACCAGAACGCATTCACAATATCAAGGGCTGAGACTATATCCTGTTGCGATTTCAATCCATTAAATACAGTGGTGTGGTTCGCTACTGTAGGATAGTGTGGGATATAGGTAAATTAATGTTACTTCTGCAATTATGCAATTCCATTTTACAAAGGAGGTGAACTCACACCAGTGGGTAATTGTTTTAGCCAAGAGCTGAGTCAACAAGAATGGAAACAATGTGGAGGAAATATATAATTGTTTTTGTATTAGCTAAAACTGTATGTCAGAAGGTAGACATTATGGGCAAGTAGATAAGATGTTGTGAGGGGATGAAGTTAAGCTAGATACGCCTGTACAAACAGTAGATATAAACATGTGCTTCCCACTTTTACAAAAACACAGGAACAAACCCCAATTAAAAGGGTCATAGGGATCAGAATGGCCTCGGGAAAGGCACAGATGAAGGGGGTAGATAATGATGAAGAAAGAATATACCTAACAATGACCAATAGCAGGATAAGGTCAAACAGCCTTGTGAGACCAGAAATAAGCATTTTATCACAGACAAGGCCGGATAAGGCAAGAGGTAAACAGGGGTAATGGGGGCCGGTCTTAGGGAAGTGGACGATGTAAGCAGGGGAGGGAGCAGTGTAAAACAATAGACATCAAATCATATAAATGTTATGTATGAATTGAATTTAGTGTGTGTATGTCCCTTGCCTTGAGAAAGTGACAGCACACCCACTTGCAAGTGTAAAATAAATGGCACTACTGGTTCAGATCTTGTCTCGGACTGAAATTATTGAAGTGAGTGGGCTTTGTTTCTCACAACTGGGGGCTGTCCGGGATTTTCTTCCATCACCGGGGGGAGTGGCTGGCCTTGGACACTGGGAAGACGCGTCCCGTTCCCCATTGAGGAGCGGTCTCGTGTCCTGGTTTGGTCTGCTCCCTTGGGCGACTGGTACGAATCCCACAAGAGAGACATCTGAATCAGACAGTGATAGGAGCTCGATAGACAATACGGCACAAAGGGGCCAGGCAACTCTGTGCACAGACCAAGGTAAGAAACCTGACTTTTAAGTATTGCCTTGGTGGCCGGGATTGAGTTTTAGTAGTTAATAAGGGACTAACGAAGGAACTCAATATGGGTTGTGCTGTGGGTAAGGAAAAAGCCTCCGGGAAAACAAAAGAAGGAAAAAGCAATGGAATTGGAGGCGGGGTCCCTTAAAACATACCTCCAGAATGTTCTTTGGGGAGGATGTTGTGGAATTGGCAAAATAATACTTGTACAGGGGAAAAAGATGATTAAATATTGTTGCTTCATATGGACTAAGGAATCCATTCTTCGTCCCGCCTCTTTTGGCCAAAATTCAGGTCGGACAAAGACTGGGTTTGTAAATATCTGAATTTATTTGTCAATGAGTGAGAGAGAGAGAGAGAGAGAGAGAGAGAGAGAGAGAGAGAATGAAGAGAGCTGCACAGCTGGTAGAAAGTTTAACCCTTTGTGATTTGGTTTGAATGCACATTTGTTTGTTGGTGATTGAATGTTTGCGTTTTATTCCCTGGAGCTTGAGTTCTGGGACTGTTTTGAATCTGATTCTTATTATGGAAACTTAACATGATTTCTTTAAAGGTTAAGGATTCGATAGAGATTATGAAAAAAAAAGAATGATAACTCCTGTTCTTCTTACAGGTCATGACTGCCTTACTATCAGTTTCTAACTAATCTCTTTTATCTTTACATGAAAGCGTTTTATGGAGGACAGTTGAAGTTTCAGTTCAACATTAGATTGTAGTAAAAACAAGATCCTATGGTTAATATCTGTGACCTTGGATTCGGCCATTGTTCATGCATTAGAAGTTTTTTTCTTGAAACTTGAATAGACAAATAATTTTAAGGCAGCTCTGATTATTTCACGACCTATAGTATTGTAATTGAGCAATGATTGGTCAGGACTACTTAAGAAAACTAATTTTGGATTTAAATTAAGGGACTAAAACTGGGTGATTACAGTGGATTTCAAAATTGAGAACTGTATGCATTTTACATTTTGAATATTAAATAATGAATAAATGAACGTAAATATATAAATATATTTACAAGTTTGGAACAGGCTTTAAAGTTAGTCAAGCATGAATTGATGAATTGGTGTTTGAAGTTATGGGGAGCTAGAAATATTGCAATATTTCTTTAAAAAAAAAGAAAAAGGGGAAGAACGTAATGACTTATCCCCTTCGGGAGGTACCAATAGGGGACAAAGATTGGGTTTGTAAGTGCCCCCCTCAGCAGTGGGGAGGTCAGGACATTTAAAAAAAAAAGAAATGAAGGTCCTGGTTGAGGATCTGGTAGGGTTGTCTGAACAAACTGATCAATTTTTGGGGCCCAGTCTGTATACCTGGGCTGAGTTAATGTCTATTTTGAATATACTATTTACTGGGGAAGAAAGGGGACTTATATGGGGAGCAGCCATTAAAATATGGGACAGGGAACATCCGATTGGAGATGGGGATGCTGGACAGGGAGAGGTGAAGTTTCCCCTCAGAGACCCCCAGTGGGAAAATCAAAATCCGGAGCATAGAGAAGAAATGAGGGAATTGAAAGACCTGATTCTAAAAGGTATAAGAGAGGCAGTTCCGAAGTCACAGAATTTGACTAAAGTCTTTGAAGTTAGACAGGAGAAAGATGAGACTCCTTCAGCTTTTTTTTGCAGAGATTAAGAGACTCAATGTGGAAATATTCTGGAATGAACCCTGAGAACCCAGTGGCACAGGGTCTTTTGAAAGTACATTTTTGTGACAAAGGAATGGCCAGACATACAGAGAAAGATACAGCAAATAGAAGGGTGGAGTGAAAAGCCATTAGATGAATTGTTAAGAGAGGCACAGAAAGTGTTTGTAAAGAGAGAGGATGAGAGACAGAAACAGAAGGTGAAAATGATGGTAGCTGCGGTTGATGAGGTAGTTAAAGAAAAGAGTGGAACCAATATTGAGCAACTGGAGTGGTGGGTGGCAGCATTTAGGACAGAGAGGAAGGGGGAAAGGGAGAGAGAGAGGGAGAGGACAAGGGGGAGTATTTGATAGAGGGTTCGAGCGACAGGGGCAGAGCTGGAGGTCTCCACAGGCAGGATGCTATTATTGCGGAAAGATAGGGCATTTTAAGCGGGAGTGTCCTGATGTACAAAGGGAAGAGAGGGCAATTCCGCTTATGAATTTTGATGAAGTATAGGGATGTCAGGGGTTCCTGCCCCCGGGAACCCACCAGGAACCCTTGATAAACCTGAAGGTGGGACCCTATAGGGAAGAGGTAGTCTTCCTAGTAGATACGGGGGCAGCACAGTCATCGCTGAATTTTAAACCAAAGAAAGTAGGAATGTCAACACGGTCAATTACTGTTTTGGGGTTAAAAAGGGGAAGGATTTACTGTTCCAGTATTTGAACCTATGATGATAGAAGGTCCTAAGGATAGGGTCACAGGGGAACTGCTGTATATCCCTGATATAGGAAGTAACTTATTAGGGAGAGATTTAATTATCCTCTTAGGACTAGGGATTGGAATTCAGGAAAAAGAATTAGTTGTACAAAAGGCAATGTTGGCAGAGGATGTGGAGAGAGAGATAGACCCTATTGTATGGGCTAGGGAAGGGAATTGTGGAAAACTACAGATCCCCCCCCCCCTTGAAATAAATTTAAAAAGGAAAGGGGACGTTGTCTATGAGCGACAATATCCCATTTCCATAGAAGGTAAACGAGGACTGCAGCCAGTAATTGAAGGATTGATTAGAGATGGATTGTTGGAGCCATGTATGTCTCCTTATAATACCCCAATACTACCAGTGTGGAAATCCGATGGAAATTATCGATTGGTGCAGGATTTGAGAACATTAAATCGAATAGTACAGATCAGGCACCCAGGGTGCCAAACCCCTATACCTTATTAAGTAAGATCCCTCATGACCACAAATGGTTTAGTGTGATAGATTTAAAGGATGCCTTTTGGGCTTGTCCCTTGGCAGAAGACGGTAGGAATTTGTTTGCCTTTTAGTGGGAAGACCCTAAGACAGGACAGAAACAGCAATACCGGTGTACTGTGCTTCCCCAGGGGTTTACGGAATCCCCGAATTTATTTGGACAGATGTTAGAACAAGTATCGGAGAAATTTAGCAGCCCCAAGGGGACTACCCTGTTGCAGTATGTAGACGACCTCTTAGTAACAGGAAAAAGAAGAGAAAGAGTAGTAGAAGGCACTAACAAATTATTGAATTTCCTGGGTCAGCAAGGACTGTGAATATCTAAAAACAAACCACAATATGTGGAGCAAGAAGTGAAATACTTGGGACATTTAGTTAGTGAGGGAAAGCGAAAGATAAGCCTGGAACGGATAGAGGGAATAGTGGGAATGCCACTGCCCAGCACTAAACGGGAGTTACACAAATGTTTGGGTCTCACGGGTTATTGCAGATTGTGGATTGATTCCTATGGACTGAAGACTAAGAAATTATATCTCAAACTATTAGAGGGGGAACCAAAATGTCTAAGTTGGGATGATGAGGCAAAAGAGATCTGATCCATGCCCCTGTGTTAGCCCTACCTTCCCTAGATAAACCTTTCCACCTCTTTGCTACCGTAGATAAGGGAGCGGTTGTGGGAGTATTAACCCAGAGGTGGGGGAAGGGATTAGTACATGAAGAATTGATTAAACGAGTCTTGGAGTCCCTATTACTTCCCCGAGAAATAGCAGTAGTGCATGTAAATGGTCATCAGAAAGGAAATGAACTAGAGGTTAGGGGAAATAGATTAGCCGATGAGGTGGCTAAGCAAGCAGCCCTGAACCCACAAGAATTGGTGATTCATTCCCTAATACCTACTGTCCCAGGTCCTTGGGAAGCTCCTATATTTACTGAAAGCGAAGAAAATGAATTGAGAGATTTAGGGGCTGTAAAAACAGCAGACGGGCCTTGGAGGTTACCTGATGGAAGGGAAATGTTAAACAAAATGATGATGCGAGAGATTATGGCTGTCCTACACCAAGGCAGCCATTGGGGAGTACAAGCAATGTGTGATTTAGTTCTTAGGGAATATGGATGTAAAGGAATATATACAATTGCTAAACAAATATGTGAGGGATGTATCATATGCAGAAAGGTAAATAAGAAAGTCTTGAGAAAACAGACCCCGGGAGGAAGAGACCCAGGATTGAGACCTTTCCAGAGTATACAAGTAGATGATACTGAACTCCCCAGGGTAGGCAGACTAAAATATATGTTGGTTATAGTAGATCATTTATCTGGTTGGGTTGAAGCATACCCCTAGCTACCGCCACTGCGAGTGGGGTGTCTAAAACAATATTGGAGCACATAATTCCCCGATATGGGCTCGTGAACCATATTGATTCCGATCAACGAACTCACTTTACTTCTAAAGTGTTACAGGGGGTAATGAAAGGGTTGGGAATTTCCTGGGAGTTCCATACTCCGGGGCACCCGCCATCATCAGGAAAGGTTGAGAGAATGAACCAAACACTCAAACGACAGCTCTCTAAATTGATAATAGAAACTAGACTCCCTTGGACCAAATGTTTACCTATAGCTCTCTTGCGAGTACGAACAGCCCCAAGGAAAGATTTGGGACTATCCCCCTATGAAATCTTATTTGGATTACCTTACTTGGGAACAAATGGTGAATTGCCAATTCCCGAAACTAAAGATTTGTTTTTAAAGAAGTAGATACTGGGTTTGTCCTCCTCTTTGTCTTTCCTAAGGAAACAGGGTTTATTGGCACAGACTCCACCCCTTGAATTCACCGTTCATTCCATCCGGCCGGGAGATTGAATCTTAGTAAAATCATGGACAGAGACTAAATTACAGCCAGACTGGGAAGGGCCGTACCAGGCTCTTTTGACCCCTGAAACAGCGATAAGGACAGCAGAGAAAGGCTGGACTCACTACACTCGGATCAAAGGGCCAGTGGACCCTCCAGTTGAGGAAGAAGTCTGGACAGCCGAATCAACGCAAGATCCGTTGAAACTCAGACTAAAGAGACTTTGAGTAACTAATTATACAGTGGCGACGTGAGCGCGGGATTATTTCTGTAAGATTGTATACTAAGTCTTTTTGTGCTTCAGCATGATGTTTAGAATACTGGGAATGCTTAGAGTTATGATGCTAGCTCTCTTAGTATTGGCATTTCATCAAATATCATTTTCATATGTATTATTAACGGTCCCCAAGTCTGATAATCCACAAGTAATAGACGCTGATGTATGCAGCTTAGTAAATTGTGGGGATGTAGATAATCAGAGACAGTACCGCAGCTCTGAGATACATCTTAAGTCCTATGGGGATAGCCTTGGGGATGGTATTTAGTATAATGGTCTCGTCACAGTACACCAGGCCCCCTTCCGACTAGCTCGTGATTGCCCTGATAAAAAGTGTAACCCAATATACCTAACAATAAGGAAAACCACATGGCACGAAACAATCCTGGTTGGGGGGGGGGGGGGGGCACCTATGAGATACAATGAAATGAAATGTTTGGGATAGAAATGAAAGCAAATGGGAAGGATTTCTTGGGCTATTGTTTTTGAATTAGCGTAGGACAGGGAAAACGGGTAGAACTACTGGGTAATAAGATACAATCTTTCACCCCTCCCGATGATCCTAAAGTAGTAAAATTTATAGAGGTAAAGGACTTGAAACAGACCATTGAAATAGAAACTGGGTACGGGGATGCAAATGCCTGGGTTGAATGGGTAAAGAATACTGTGAAAAGTCTGAACAAAAGCAATTGCTATGCATGTGCCTCCGGTAGGCCAGTGGCCCAGGTGGTTTCCTTTCCGCTCGGGTGGAAGTGAGACAGGAAGGGCATGAAATGTATGATAGCCCTGTATCAGGATGAGACTGCGTGGAATGATAGGAATTGTACCTCCCTATCTCTGATGTTCTCTCCCTTGGAGAAGAAAGATGTAAAAGTTCCCCCCCGTTTTCTGCCGCAGTTGGAAATCACACATCGTGTGTGTAGACGAGGTACAAGTCAGTCGAAAGATTTGGGGGAGCTGAAATTATGTACAGAGATTAAGAATGTCACCGAAACGGAGAAGGGAGGTAACTACTCAGCATTAAAGGTTCCCCGAGCGGATCTGTGGTGGTACTGTGGAGGCAAAATATTGAGACCCACGCTATCTCCAGATTGGAGAGGGATATGTGCAATTGTACAATTGGCAATTCCATTTACCCTGGCATTTGAGAAGGAAAACAAAGGAGGGAAAAAGGGAAGGGGTAAGAGATTACTGTTAGACACTTCTTTCGATGACAGGATTTATCTCGATTCGGTAGGAGTCCCTAGGGGGGTACCTGATGAATTCAAGGCTCGTAACCAGATTGCAGCAGGCTTTGTGTCAGCTCTCTTTTGGTGGGTAACAATTAATAAAAATGATCATACCCTGTATATGAGGGCTCACCCAAAGACTGATTGAAACAGCCTTGATGAAACAGGTGCCCCTAAAAGAAAAATGCAGAAGATAACAAATGGTAATTAAAGAAAAGGGGGAAATTGTGGGATATAGGTAAATTAATGTTACTTCTGCAATTATGCAATTCCATTTTACAAAGGAGGTGAACTCACACCAGTGGGTAATTGTTTTAGCCAAGAGCTGAGTCAACAAGAATGGAAACAATGTGGAGGAAATATATAATTGTTTTTGTATTAGCTAAAACTGTATGTCAGAAGGTAGACATTATGGGCAAGTAGATAAGATGTTGTGAGGGGATGAAGTTAAGCTAGATACGCCTGTACAAACAGTAGATATAAACATGTGCTTCCCACTTTTACAAAAACACAGGAACAAACCCCAATTAAAAGGGTCATAGGGATCAGAACGGCCTCGGGAAAGGCACAGATGAAGGGGGTAGATAATGATGAAGAAAGAATATGCCTAACAATGACCTATAGCAGGATAAGGTCAAACAGCCTTGTGAGACCAGAAATAAGCATTTTATCACAGACAAGGCCAGATAAGGCAAGAAGTAAACAGGGGTAATGGGGGCCGGTCTTAGGGAAGTGGACGATGTAAGCAGGGGAGGGAGCAGTGTAAAACAATAGACATCAAATCATATAAATGTTATGTATGAATTGAATTTAGTGTGTGTATGTCCCTTGCCTTGAGAAAGTGACAGCACACCCACTTGCAAGTGTAAAATAAAGGGCACTACTGATTCAGATCTTGTCTCGGACTGAAATTATTGAAGTGAGTGGGCTTTGTTTCTCACAATACTCTTTAGTGGCGGATTTGCTGAGGGAGGTATTATCAATAGGGTGGTGGGATGAGCCATCTGGATTCCGTGAATTAGTCTGGGATACTGTCGGTCTGACTATTCCCTGCTTCTCTCAATCTGTTACTGTCACAATTATTGCCTCCTCAGCCCCAGCTTTAATGGGATCCTGTTTGTGTGGGGATTGAGAGGACCCTCAATCTTTACAGGATCTACAGATAATCCACATTCTTGTTTTTGAGTTACCCGCCCTGCTGTTTGGATCCTAGCTATAACTCCCGAGATTCCCTGACTGTTCCAGTCTCCCTGCAAGGTAACTACTGTGGCGATGTCGCATCTCCTTTTCTTCCTGTCCCAGGCCTGGCCAGGTTGTTCCCATGTTATAGTTCGGGTCTCGACAGAAATATTTGGTCCTAACTGTTCTAAAATGGCAACTCCCAGAGTGGTCCCTTCCTCAGTTTCACACTCACATATCTGCATATATTTTGCCATATCCGTGATCTGCATCTGGAGAGGTTTATTTCATCCAGCTTCCTCGATTCCCTCTCCGATGGGTGTCATTTTAGTGATTGAGGAGTGAGGTACAGGTCCGTATCGGCAACTGATATCGATGCTCCTGTATTAATATTATGTTCTGCTGGTTCCCAAATACAGCATCAATGAATGTTCATGGGCTATGCATTTGCCTACATGAACACAGGCACACAAACAATGTGAACATCTATCTCCCTCTCTCTACCTACGTTCCTTGGCTATGTGCCCTTTCCTGCTTCCCTTGTAACATTGTGGGTCTGGTTCCCCTCCCTGTACTGCAGCTATTCCCCTGTGTTTCTGAGTTTGCCTCAGCTCTCATGGCCCAATTCAGAATGTGGTTATAATTATGTCCCGCTGCGAGTCCCATGTTTATAATTACAGTTAAATAGGGTTCCATGTCATCTTTTAAATACATCAAATTGATTTCATCATCACAGGTTGGGGTTTGGTAATCCCCCGTGGTCGTTACACACCTCAGGCTTCCTCTCTGTATGATCCTTGATATTACCCTTGGGTCCCTGAGTCACCAAGGTTATTTTAGCCCGTTCAGTCTGTCTCCTCCCCAGTGTGTCCCTGTAATATCTGTAAATGCCTGGAGGCACTGATCAGCTGTGCAGTGGGAGGAACCGACAAACACCCTCACCCTCTCATTGCAGGGACAGGTTCTGCTGTGCACTTAAGGGCATCTTGGCCTGAGAGATCTTGGCCTGACACCATCAACGGTGAGACCGTACCTCAACTAATTCATCTGTATTCTCCCAATGAAGCCCATTAAAACCATTTCTCTATCAGGCTGGGTGCTAATTCACCAACATCTGTCGTTCAGACGGGTAAATGGTTCAGGTTTGGTTTCTGTCAGTTCCCTTTCTTGCCCCCCTCCTGTCTGTCCAAGTTTGAGCTTTGGTGTCCAGCGGTGCCATAGACACAGCCTTCTGAGCCTTACTGGGCAGTGGGTCATCCCACCCATTGCCGTCCCTCTGTCCATACGTGGGTGCTTCACCACCTATCCCGTTCCAGTCAGTGTCACCATCCTCACTGCCTTCTGAGGAGAGCGGGGCACTAGGTACCTCCCCCACTGTAACTACCACCTGGCCTTTTGGCTTTAAGGCCTCATGTCTGAGAGCCACCACCTTCACTTGTTCCTGTTTCCCATAATGATATAACACGTCCTGTCATTCCTGAAATAAAACAGAGCAAAATGTGAATTTGGTTTGACTTGAAACATTAATAATTTGACATTCACTTTACATATCTATAGAGGTGAGAATTGTACTGTGTTTATTTAAGTGAATTTAATGTGATCATACAATGAAAATAACCCTGATAATCAACGACAATGAATGAACTGAATAATATGTGATTATTTGTACCAGTTCTTGCATTGAAAATTGAATTTTATTTAATGTTTGTCACCCATTACACTATGGGCATTGTTATTAGGGAATAAAGTAATGGAAGGATATCAGAGAAAATAAATAGAATTTAATTTTAGCTTCACTGCAATAACGAACCAAAACAATATTTGGAAATATGGTTGAACTACATAACAAAGTTTCCAGTGTCATTATTAATATGAAAACTATTTTAGTTTGCAAGTTGTTTTGCACTAAGAATAATTTGAAATGGATTGTGATTATGAATTGACCATTTAAAATATACTTTGAAGAGAATAATCAGATATATTTTTGGAGGATATTAGGAATGGAAATAAATATGTATACATTGATATTAATAGTTTTAAAATGTTTAGAAGTTGACTAGGATTATTTGTTTGAGAGAGGCTGCATGATGAGAAAGACTAATTCAGCTTTTTCATTGCATTGTTGGTTTCACAAGAATCTGTTGTGTTCTAAGCTCTTGCTGTGTGCAGTGGACTGTCATTAATAGCTTAATTAACCTGCGAGTCTCAGATCAGGTTTCCTTTGTCTGTAAGTCAGTCTGTAAGTGCATGACACACCTGCTTTTCTGAGGGGAAACAGAGATTCTTTTCAAAGCAAATAAGTGACAGTTCACTCTGAAAATGGTTTCTACCACACACCATAAGCAGGGAAGTGTTTTTTTAAAGAATTCCAATCTCTACCTACAAATCTGATGGTATCTGTGTTTGTCAGTTTGTGGATGATTCAGCCCCTTTGTGCTGAGCTGTTTTTATACAAGCAGTTGGTTCATTATGTCTTTGCCAAGAATGTTGTTTACTTTCCCCTTTTACTGTGATTCTGCAGGTTAGAATATTCTGTTTGTCAATAATACTCAATAACTGAACATTGAATTATTTTGACTCTAAGAGAGCAATGGCCTTGTTTTCAGCTCATTATTCACTTTCCATTTCCTGGTTGTGTTGAATGTTACAGAAACAGGCTCTGAGCAATGTTTCCATTCACTTGTGTTGGAGTCACTGACAGCCACGTGCTCAGTCAGTTTCAGGCTGATGGATCAGTTTCTCTGTCCTATTAGACGGTAGTCATTTGCTCAGTTTCTGATGGCTCACCTGAGCATGAGTCCAGCAGCAGCTGAAACCCTCCATTCCAGCATTTGTTCCCTCTCACCATGACTAATCCAATACAATCCCAGCTTGTCTCCCACATTCTACCTCCATATATTCATGATCACCTCAGATTCTACTGTCTGTGTCCTTACAGCAAGTCGTGTAAGTCATCTACCTCCATTTTAACCTCATCTACATTATGTTCAGAAATATAATTTCAAAATTTGGTTCACTGCTTTTAAACCTACGCATGCCTTCACCCTGTCCTCCCTTGGTAGTTTCACACCTCCCTGAGGTATCTGCACTTATCCAATTCCAGCTGCATGTGAGTTTCTTGTTTTAATATCCTCTCTGTTGGTGGCTTTAGTATCAGTTGCCTTGAATCTAAACTTGGTAATTCTCTTCCCCCAATCCCTTCAACACTCCTCCATTCTGTCAGCTCTACTTTATTTAATCCAGTTTGATCAAGGTTTTGGTTTCCACCCTTAAAACTGTCCCTTTGTAGCTCGGTAACAGCCTTGTGCTATCATTCCTGAAATGTTAATCCAGAGACCCAGCGAATATGCTGGGGACCCTGATTCAAATCCCATTACAGCAGTTGTGGACTTTGAATTCAATAATCATCTAGAATTATGGGTCTGTTGTGGATGACCATGAAACTATTATCAATTGTCAGGAAAAACCCATCTTGGCCACTGATGTCCTTTAGGGAAGGAATCTTCCATCCTTACCTGGTCTGGCCTACATGTGACTCCTGACCCACAGCAATATGATTGACTCTTAACTGCTCTCTGGGTAATAAATGTTGCGCTAGCCAGTGGCACCCACATGAATTTTAAACTAAGTTCTCAGTCCTGGGATCATGTGAGAAAGAAGCAGAAGGTGACCATTCGGCCCGTCGAGCCTGCTCCACCATTCAATAAAACCAAGCCTGATCTGTTAGTGATTTGTGTTCCAGCTTCCCCCAACCTCCCTTAACAAGAATCTATCAATCTGTGTCTTAACAATACTCAGTGAACCCACCTTCTGGGGCAGAGAGTTCCAAACTTGCACAGCCTTCTGAGAGGAAACAAATTTCTTTATCTCTGCCCTGAAAGGGTGAACCCAATTTTAAAGCAGTTCCCTCTAGTTCAGGAATGACCCACAAGAGGAAATATCCTTTCCACATCCACCTTATCAAATCATTCAGGATCATATATACTTCAGTCATGTCACCCCTCACTCTCCCGGACTCCAACTGAAACAAAACCAGCCTGTCCAACTGACCCACATTTTATTTCTGTCATGCCGGTATGAGTGGGGTTGAAATGTTGTCTTATGTTTATTATGCAGTGAATGTGTTGCTTCACTGTGCGGATTTCAAGAATCAACATGAGCCAAACTAGCTTTCCTGTCTCACCATATTACGTATAGCTTACATCACTGCAAGGTTTCCATGCCTCCCTATGTTGTCTAATGAAAAGGAAGGAGAGATATTTTAAGAGAAGTTGTTAGAAATTTTTTGTCGCCTAATAGATACTTGGTCTGTTTGTAGAGATTGCATTATAATTGAAATAACCAGTTAGTTAAATATTACTGGCAAAACATTACCAACAATATACCAATGACTGAGGCCAGGATTATTAGCCGATAATTTCCTTTCTTTTTCCACACTCCCTTCTTGTGGTTGGAGGTTATATTAGCAATGTTCCTGTCCTCTGGGACCCTCCCTGACTACAGTGACACCTGAAAGCTCACAATTAAAGCCTCCACTATCCTTCAGTTATCACCTTAAAACACTCTGTGGTGTAGTCCATCTGGTCCAGGTGATTTATCTATTTTGAAATCTTTCAGTTTTCTAACATTTTCTCCTTGGTAATGGCTACCACACTCATCTCTGTCCCTCCCCCCAACTCTGTCTTGAAGTTTTGGGATATTATATGTGTCTTCCACCATGAAGACTGATGCAAAGTACTTATTCAGTTCCTTATCCATTTCTTTGTTCCCCATCACTATTCTTCCAGCCTCAGTTTCCAGCGGCACATGGTCCATTTTCGCCTCTCTTTTGAACTTTATATACCTAAAGAAACTCTGGCAATCATGTTTTTAGCTTTCTCTCATGCTTTATCTTATTTCTCCTTATGTCTTTCTTCATTGTCCTTCATTGGTCTTTGTCAGCTTCCGATTTCCATAACTTCCCACTGCCCTTTGCCATGTGATATGTTGCTTGTATGGTTTCCCTGACTTCCCAAGTCAGCCATGGTTGCTTCACCCTCCCGGAACCGTGCTGCTATTTCCTCGGGATGAATTTTTGCTGTGTCACCCGGATTACTCCCAGAAACCCCAGCCATCACTGTCCCACTGTCTTTCCTGCTCGGCTCCTCTCCCAGTCAATTCTCTCCAGCTTCTCCCTCATGTCTTTGTAGCTTTATTCAGCTGTAATACGGTTACATCTGCTTCCATCTTCTCCCTCTCAAACTGCCGAGTAAATTCTATCATATTATGGTCCCTGCCTCATCAGGGTTCATTCACGTTTAGCTCCCTTATCAAGTCTGCCTCATTGCACAACAATAAATCCAGAATTGCCTGTTCCCTAGTTGGCTCCACTGAAACTTTCTTCAAAAAGAGATTCCACAAATTCATTTTCTTGCAATCCACTATCATCGTGATTTTTCCAGTCCCCCTGCAAATTGAAATCCCCCCGATCACTGTAACCTTACCTTCCTTACACGCTTTTCCTATCTCTTCATGTAACTTATGCCCAAATCCTGACTATTGTTTGGAGCTTTGCAGGTAACTCCCATTATGTTTTTTTAACCTTTGGGTTTTCTTCATCTCCACCCACACAGATTCTACATCATCCGACCCTATGTCATTTATTGCTGTTGACTTAATTCCATTTCTTACTGTTCAGGCAACCCCAGCCACTCTGCCCACCTGCCTGCCTTTTCATCTGGATGTGCATTCTTGGATATTTAGCTCCCAGAAAACTTCAGCCTTATCTTTTGCACTGATGTATTTGGCTCTTCCATCATTGATGATGAATATTTGTGGAAACTCCTCTTCCAGTGAGTTGTTCAATTGTCCACCACCATTCTCGACTGGATGTGGAATGAATGTAGAGTTTAGATCTGATCTGTTGGTTGCTTCATCGCTCAGCTCTATCTGAAGGTGGGAACTGTCTCAAAAAGGACTGTGCTGTGGTCACCGACACTGACATGGACTGTCTCATTTTCTTCTTCAATCCTATCAAGCGAGCTATTGCATTTTATTCCCTCCGTTTTCCGATCTTAATAAATATCCAATCAATTTCAGAGAAAAATGCGTTCAAAATATTAAAACAATTTATTTGTTTAGATACTAGCAGTAATTATCAAGTCATT
This sequence comes from Chiloscyllium punctatum, assembly GCF_047496795.1. Taxonomy (NCBI): domain Eukaryota; kingdom Metazoa; phylum Chordata; class Chondrichthyes; order Orectolobiformes; family Hemiscylliidae; genus Chiloscyllium; species Chiloscyllium punctatum. Next base: position 96,320,350 of record NC_092754.1, on the reverse strand, counting down.
GCCTTGACGATAATTGCATAATAATTTAAATTAGTTTTGCTAACAGGTATATTGTGGTTCATATATCAATTTAATTTATTGACTCTTAGGACAAATAGTATAACATTTTCTTTTTTCAGAATTCTAACAACAATTATTAAGTCATCAGCATTACAATAATTACACAAAGCTTTAACTTATTCTGGCTAACAATTACAGTGAATTTCATATTTGAATTTAATCTAGTGTTCCCTTGTACTAATACAGTAATATAAAAATCCATTTTATTTCAGATCATCACACATACAAAAGAATCAATGATTTCTGATACAACATTCTTTGTAAAAATCTGACTTTTTCTCATTTAGAGTCATTGAGTCATAGAGACTTACAACAAGGAAACAGACCCTTCACTCCAACCCATCCATGCCTACCACATTTCCCAACACAATCTAATCCCACCATATCCCTCCAAACTCTTCCTATTCATATACCAATCCAAATGCCTCTTAAATGTTGCAATTGTACCAGCCTCCACCACTTCCTCTGACAGCTCATTCTATACACTTACGACCCTCTGCGTGAAAAAGTTGCCCTGTATGTCTCTTTTATATTTTTCCCCTCTCAACCTAAACCTACCCTCTTTAATTCTGGACTCCCCGAACCCAGGGAAAAGACTTTGCCTCTTTACCCTATCCATGCCCCTCCAAATTTTGTAAATCTCTATACAGTCACCCCTCAGCCTCCAATGCTCCAGGGAAAACAGCCCCAGACTGTTCAGCCTCTCCCTGTAGTTCAAATCCTCCAACCCTGGCAACATCCTTGTAAGTCTTTTCTGAACCCTTTGAAGTTTCACAACTTCTTTCCGGTAGGTAGGAGGCCAGAATTGCACTAAATATTCCAACAGTGGCCTAACCAATGTCCTGTACAGCCATAACATGACCTCCTGACTTCTGTACTCAATACTCTGACCAATAAAGGAAAGCATACCAAACGCCTTCTTCACTATCCTATCTACCTGAGACTCCATTTTCAAGGAGCTATGAACCTGCACTCCAAGGTCTCTTTGTTCAGCAACACTCCCTCGGATTTTACCACTAAGTGTATAAGTCCTGCTAAGATTTGTTTTTCCAAAATGCAGCACCTCGCATTTATCTGAATTAAACTCCATTTACCACTACTCAGCCCATTGGTCCATCTAGTCCAGATCCTGTTGTAATGTGAGGTAGCCCTGTTTGCTCTCCAGTACACCTCCAATTTTGGTGTCATCTGCAAAATTACTGACTGTACCTCTTATGCTCGCATCCAAATCATTTATATACGTGACAAAATGTAGAGGACCCATCACTGATCCTTGTGGCACTCCACTGGTCACAGGCATCCAGTCTGAAAAACAACCCTCCACCACCACTCTCTTTCTTCTACCTTTGAGCCAGTTCTGTATCCAACTGGCCAGTTCTCCCCATATTCCATGAGATCTAACCTTGCTAATCAGTTTACCATGAGAAAAACGCCTGACTGAAGTCCATCTGGATCACATCTACTGCTCTGCCAAAATCAAGCCTCTTTGTTACTTCCTCAAAAAACTCAATCAAGTTTGTGAGATATGATTTCCCACGCACAAAGCCACAATGACTATCCCTTATCAGTGCTTGCCTTTCCAAATACATGTAACGTCCGGTCTCCCAGGATTTGCTCCAACAACTTGCCCACCACTGAGGTCAGGCTCACTGGTCTATTGTTCCCTGGCTTGTCCTTACTGCCCTTCTTGCCCTAACGTTGGCACCACGTTTGCCAAACTCCAGTCTTCGGGCACCTCATCTGTGAATATCGATGATACAAATATCTCAGCAAGAGGCCCAGCAATCACTTCGCTAGCTTCCCACAGAATTCCTGGGTACACCTGATCAGGTCCTGGGGATTTATCCACCTTTACCCGTTTCAAGACATCCCAGGGTTTCCTTCTCTGTAATCTGGACATTTTGCAAGATATCACCATCTATTTCCCTACAGTCTATATCTTCCATATCCTTTTCCACAGTAAACACTAATGCAAATACTCATTTAGTTACTCCCCCATTTTCTGTGGCTCCACACAAAGGCGGCCATTTGAATGACCTCGGTAACCTCAACTTTATTAATTTTGAAAATCTTAATTACTTTTCCCTGCAATAATTCCTGTTTACGTCCACACATAGCTCAGTCAAATAGCAAGGTGAGATTTATCATTATTCTAATGTTCGCTAATAGAGGTTTGAAAATCTATTTGTGTTAATATGTAATAACTGTTCAATTCAGTACATAGAACATCGAACAGTACAACACAGTACAGGACATTTGGTCCATGATGTTGTGCTAACCTTTTCTCCTCTTCTAAGACCAAACTAACCTACATTCCCTTCATTTTAGTATCATTCATGTACGTATCCATGAGTTACTTAGATATACCTACTGTATCTGACTCCACTACCACCGCTGGGAGTACATTCTGCGCACTAATCCCTCTGTCATAAATCTACCTCTGACATCTCCCCTAAGCATGCCTCCATTCACCTTAAAATTATGTCCCCTTATGATAGTCATTTCCACCTGGGAAAAAGAGTCTCTGTTTGTTCACTCTATCTAAGCTCTCATCATCTTGTATACGTCTTTCAAGTTGCCTCTCATTCTTCTTTGTTCCAATGAGAAAAGCCCTCGCTCCTTCAACCTTTCTTCAGAAGATGTGCCCTCCAGTTCAGGCAGCATCCTGGTAAACCTCCTCTGCACCCTCTCTAACGCTTCCACACCCTTCTTGCAATGAGGTGACCAGAACTGAACACAATATTCCAAGTATGATCCAATCAGGGCTTTATAAACCTGCATCATAACCTCGCAGGTCTTAAATGCTTCCCTGGCTAATGAAATCCAACACACCATGTGCCTTCTTACCAACCCTATCACCGTGGGTGGCAACTTTGAGGGATCTATGGACATGGACTCCAAGATCCCTCTGTTCCTCCACACTGCCAAAAATCCTGCAGTTAACTCAATAGTCTGCATTCAAATCCAAAATTCTAAAATGAATCTCTTCACACTTTTCCAGGTTGAACTCAATCTCCTTCTTCTCAGCTCAGATCTTCATTCTGTCAATGTCCCGTTGAAAATTTGAAACACAGTTTAAGAGACAAATCAAACGAGTCATAGATGAGTGTTCTCTCCAAGTAAACCAATGGCAGGTACGTAGAATTCATGAAGAGCTGACCTATTTGAATGATTAAACAATTCCTTCTAGAAAACACAGAAACTCTAAATCTTTCTTACAATTCAGCAATCCTGCAACTAGATTATACTTGTCAGTTTACATGTCTTAATGAATATCTAATTAATGTCTGTGTAAACTGCTGGAAAATGTTTAATTATTTCATTAGTTAAAACGCCACCGTTAATTATCACATCGCAATCACAATAAGTGAACTCTATTTTAATTATTGACTGAGGTCGAGTGACCTGTGGCACGACATTGGATGTTTGAAATTCACCGACAGCCAGAGAAATCTGGTCGAACAGAAACCTGCTCAAATGAAATCAAACAGAGCCAGCATCATTCAGCTCCAGAAAAGAGGTCACGAAAGTTCACGGGGAATCCAGTGACAACCAGCCCGAGAGTTGTGTATTGGAGAGGTTGACCCAGACTTTCAGCACCTTGGCTTCCAGCCAGTTCCTGAGCAAAACACGCCTCTCATGGGAAGGAAACCAGTGAAGGATGTTTGTACCAACCCACTGGATGGATCGAATACACCTCATGATCATCTTCAAAACTTTGTCACAAGATTATTAATCATTTGCCAAATCATGCAAAATAACCCAATGCTACTGAAATCAAATTACTCTTAATCACTGCACATAAAATCAAACGATGGTCTTCAAGGTCAGCTAATCACTGTTCACTGAATATCTCTTTGTAATAATCTTATTTTTCCCAGGATGATAACCACAACAAACATCACGCTAACACACTATCCAAAGATATGAAATAGACACCTTCCTATAATTTACACATCTTTCTTTGACCAATAATCACACTTCATCATTAATAGATGAGGAAGCTAATACTAACATTTGTTGAGATGAAGAAATTCCTGAACATTAGTAAGTTTTGTGATAGGTTTCCCGACTATTCATCACAACAAAAGTGTAATTATGGCTCAGAATATGTGTAGCTGCAAGCATTTGCGCATAACTGATTAAACATTTTTTCAGAGAAATTTTGAAAATAATTGTGCAACAAATACTGTTACCTATTTTTTGCTGTGATACCCACAGTCCTAATCTATTTATTTTCTTCCCAACTCTGACTCAAATTTGTAAATATTGATGATATGAAAAATTCCATGAAATTATTTTTCTTTTTGAGAAGAAATGCACAGCAAGAAATTTTTGAATAACTGAGAATTATGAATGACAAAACAATGATGATTAATAATCACTGAATGTCTAATATCTTTTTTGTCAATCCACCAAACCAGCAATTTAACCTTCAAGTCTCTGATCTCAATAAAAAGTCTAATCAACATTAGAGCAAAATAATTTAAAAATATCGAATCATTTAATTTGCCAGAGTACTAACATTAATTGTAAATTCATTGTCACTCCATTAACCAGACGGTAATTCACTTAAATCTTTGTGACAAACATCATGAGATTCCCATTTTAGTTTAATCTGTTATTTCTTACAATAAAAACTTTAGTCATTCTATCCAGGTTAAAACATCCACAAACCAACCAATGAAACAACCAAGCATTCATAGTAAGTATGTTACCTCTTCTTGATGTGAAAACACAAAGTAATCATGGAATTGATATGAAACCCTATGAGTTAAGTCATGTCAGATTGCTATTCACTCTAATAATTACTGTTCATGTCTACACATTACACAGTTGCACAGTAAAATCAGATTTCTCACCAATTTAATGTTTGACATTAACTGTTTTTCATACTAATTGTTGCTTATATCCAATATTTAATAATAGTTCAATCCAGTACATTCATCCCAAAGTGTAGTATCATGTTTCCATACATCAACTTGTGTAAACACATTGCACTGTACAGTTTTGTAATCATAGCAAATGCTGATTTTTATTGTAATAGTGCAATGCTAGTTGATTTTTAGTTCAATAATGGAATTCGCGTTGATGTTTATTTTAATCCTGGTTCATTTGCTTTGATTATATTTCAATTCCATACAAACATGCATTTTCATTTAAATGATCACACTAAAAGCTACATTGTTTTTCTTGCTAAATTTTTTTTTTAAAGTTCCCATGCCACTTTTTTTTGCGAGAAATGAAGTAACCTACATCTCGTGTTCAGGTCAACAAACACAATAACTTTTGAATTCTTGAAAGTTGTACCCTTTTTAAAATAAAACAGGAAAGTATCTTTTAGCTGATATATCACGTCAAGAAAACTTTTGCTTTTTCAGATCATGTGCCCTGGACAATTGTTTTTATGTTCAATTTGTTACAACAAACATCTGCTTCGGAACTGTTACTTTTGTTTTCATTTTTATTACAACATTACTTATTAATGTCACAATAATCACAAAATCATGCAAATTCCTTTTTCTATCAAATGTCATTGACTGTATCTTGTGGTCACTCAGATATTCACTTTCTTTACCTACTTATTTTCTTCCTAATTCAGACACTTATGTGTGAACATTGATCAGGATAAAATTACATAAATTAAAAATACATGTTTCTACAATTAATCGAATTGAATGAAATACATTACTGTATTTTTTTTTGCGAGAAATGAAGTTGCCTACATCTCTTGTTCTTGTCAACAAACACAATAACTTTTGAATTGTATTGTCTGCATTTTTCATCAAAAATAAACTCTTTTCAATAATTACTGAATGGCTTTATTGTTCTCAGTCCATCAATCTAGCTACTATATTTTAGCTTTCAGTTTACTGAACACAATGAACGTCTAATCAACATCAGAGAAAAGTGTTTTTAAAATATTGAATCGATTTATTTGTTCAGATTACAGCATTTATTTTGAATTCATTAGCCTTATAATAATTGCAGAATAATTTGTTTGTGTTTCTAACGTGATCCATATTTTAATTTAATCTATTGTTTAATTTAATCCACTGTAACAATATTGTTGTTTTCAGGTCAACTATCCCACAATGGAAACAGTGATTTTGCATCCAACACACTTTTCAAGTATCTGACTTTTACTGATTTGAATGATTGCATTAATCTCAGCCTTAGAAATTCAGGGAACTGCAATTACATTTCACTGCAATAATTCCTGTTCATGTCTACACATTGCACAGTCACATAGAAAATTAAATTGCTCCTTCTTCTAAGTGCATAGATAGAATTTCAAAATTCTAATATCGAATAATTGTTAGTTCAGTAGGGGGTATAAATGTGCAACAATGGCTCAGTGCATGAACTGTTGTGAAGATATTGCAGTGTACAAACTCACAATCATTGTAAAGATCAATTTTTACTTTAACCATGGAAACATAATTGAATTGATTTAATTATATTTCACTTCAATGCTCACATTCATTGTATTTTTAATCATAATAAGAGTGAACTATTTTACATGACAAAATTAAAATTCATTACCCTTTTTTTCTGGAAACAAAACAGAATTACACCCGCTCGTTCTCTCCTTTACCAATCACAGTCAACTTTGAATTGTAGAATGGTAGATTGACACAGCACAGAAACAGCCCATTCAGACCAACTTGGCATGCTGGCCAGGTTTCCTCAACTAAACTAGTCCCATTTTCCTGTGTTTGTTCCATACCCCTCTGGACGTTTACTTTCCATGTAACTGTCCAAAAGTCTTTTAGATGTTGTAATTGTACCAGCCTCTCACAGCTTCCTTCCTCTCACAGCTCATCCCATATGTACCCCTTCCTCTCACAGCTCATCCCATATGTGCCAAACATATTGTATGAAAAAAGTTGCCCGTAAGATCCCTCTTAGATCTTTCCCTTCTCACCTTAAATATTATTTACACTCTAGAATCTTTAATACTGCAAAGTTGAGAGGTATTTAGAAGCAGCATAATCTCATTTATACTTTAATTAGTGATCTAAAGCAAATAAATTGAAGATATTGTGATCATAGCAATGACCAACAGATACAAGTTGAGGAAATGTTGGATTGAAAAGCAATTCAATAGACACCTAAATATGTTCTAACCAACTCTCAGAGGTGCTTTGTCACATCTCTGTTGAAGGTGGGAATTGAACCCATGCCTCCTGGTGTATTAGTACAGACATTACCAGAGTGCTCAATCATGTTCCCATGCAGGATGGGCAGGACTATAATCATATACTTACTATGGTTACTCAATGGGAAACTGCTCAGATATTTATTGTGATAATTGGACTAGGATTGTATTAGACAGTTCAGTGTGTAATGGACCAAATAAAATAATTAGTAATTTCTATTAATGATGGACCGAAGCGACATTGATCTCTATTAAATAAAAATGTCATGATAGTCAAATAATTCATTTTTTTTTATTCATCCGTGTGTAAAAAAGAAACACCATTTCGACTGGGACAACACATCTATCCTGTGACAGGCTAAGCAAAGACATGCCAGAGAATTCCTAGAGGCCTGGAACTCCAACCATAATGCCATAAACAAACACATAGATCTAGATGCCATCTATCAACCCCTCAGAAAACGAACAGGAAATGACATCACTACAAAACCCAGGAACCCCATCCAGGAGAAAGATATAAATAGAAAGCAGGAGACAACAGCTTCGCTTCACTTGGTGGTCGCCACTGATGTTGTTACCTAGCTAGGTAATGAAACGTCTGGATATCAAACCTACAGCTCAGTCAGCAAACCTACACCCTAAATCTCAACCTGAGCTACAAACCTTCACAAACCTTGCGAGAACAAACATTTGTTAATTCTGTTTTGCGTACACAAGAAACACGTGAAATTGAAATGATATTTAGCAGGAAAAAGGTTAGCTCTTATTGTAATAATCAGAAAACAGAAATGTTGGCATTGAAATGAAAAACAATCAAGACAAGAATGCAAAAAAATCGTGGATACTGGAAATCAGAAACAAAATCAGATATTGCTGGAAAATAGTTCAGCAGATCTGGCAGCATTTGTGAAGAGAAATCAGAGTTAATACTTTGGGTCCAGTGACCCTTCTTCAGAATGAATTTTTCCTCAGAGCCAGTTCAATCCAACTAAGCTTCCACACTTCAAATTATTTTTGGTAAGATTAAGAGATTGTAGAGTGCAATAAGTTTTGCGTTAGTTGATGTACTGAGCCATAATTCCTCATCTAAAGCTGGAGATATTAGATTTCAACAATGATTACCGGTTTGATAATTGCAATAATTAGTTTTAAAATGGCTGATAACAAATTTAAGAATGATGAGAAAACCCTTATTGCAATGTAATTGTGCAATATGTTGGAAAGAACTGAAATATTTATGTGAAAAATAGTTAGCCACCTCTTAATTGATAAGGCTTATTAATATTCCTTCCATTAATATGAGAATTCAAATGAAAGAAAATGAGATCGTTAATATGAGTTTTGGATGCAAAACCATTGGAGGATTGCAGGTCTGTTGACCTGAAAAGAAAGTTAATATTTCATTATGATACTGGCACGAAGAAATAATGGATTAAACTGAAATGTGAATCGCCTGATGCTCATTAATAAGGTTAAAATACATTATGATGTGGTAATTGAAATGACAATGAACTAACAATTAATGTTAGAACTTAACACTTAAAATGATTCAATATTTTCAAAGCATTTTTTACTAGGTATTCATTAAGATCTGAGAATTAAAATATTGGGTTAATTTAAAAACAAAAAAAATCACACCTTCAGGGATTAGTCGTCAGCGTTGTTCTGTCATTGAAAAACCGCATTTATTCAAGAATTCTGCATTTCCTTCATTTTCTGTCTTTTTTTTCCACAGGGATCTGTACGGAAACTTTTCTGATTGTGATACAAATGTTTCTAAGTGACATGGAATAAAATCGAATTGAGTGAGTTAATAGGTTTGCAGGCATTACAAAGTTCAGTGGAGTTGTGGATAATATAGAAGGTTGTCAAAGAATGCTGCAGGATAAAAGATAAATTGCAGATATGGGCAGAGAAATTAAAGGTGAAGTTTAATCCATTTTAGTGTGAGCTTTTCACTTTGGGAGATCTCATACTAAGGAAAAGTAGATAATGGCCGGACCCCGAACAGCTTTGTTGTTCAAAGTGATCTTGGCGTTCAAGACCATGGCTCCCTGAAAGTGACGATGCAAGTAGATAGGGTGGTAACGAAGGCAAATGGCATGCTTGCCTTTATTGGTCAGGGAACCGGTTACAAAAGTCAAGAAGTCATGTTGTAACTTTATAAGACTTTGGTTAAGGCATACTTAAATGCTTGTCTTCATTTATGTTCGCCACATTACAGGACGGGTATGGAGGCTTTGGAGAAGGTACAGAGTGCAGTTACCAGGATGCTGTCTGGATTTGTAGAGGCGAGAAACACTCAGGCTGCTTTTTTGTGGAGTGGCAGAGGCTGGGAAAGACTTTATGTAAGTCTATACAATCATGAGATACATAGATAGGGTTGACACTCTGAATGTTTTTCCCAGAGTTGAAACGTCAAAAGTATGTGACTTGCATTTAAAGTTAGGGGAGACAGTTCAAGGGGCAATTTGTTTTTTACACAGGGGGTGGTAGGTGTCTGGAATGAACTTCCAGAGATGGTGGGGGAGGCAGATGCATTAAGGCTCTTTCATGTTCATTTCGATAATTTGGAAGGATATGGACCAAGGGTAGGCAGAAGCAGTGAGTTTCTTTTGCATTATGTTCAGCACAACGTTATGGGCCAAACGACCTATTCCTGTGCTGCACAGATCATTGAGAGAAAACTAATGTCTCACTCATTTGACATTTAATCTAATCAATATTAATCACTGGTGTCAGAAATAGGAATAAAGTAAGTAGAGAATGAACTTGACTATAATCAAAAGATATAGTCAATGACATTTACAGAGGTAATTTTATTGATATTTGTTCTGAATTATCAGATTAATAACTTTGGTGGAGATGTATTGAAAATGTTTACAGTTACTGATGTGCTGAGCCAAAATTACCATTTTTAAATTAACGATTGAACTAGAAACTTGCTAGAAAACTTGAAAATATTCAGTAAGGTGAGATTCGCATCACAGTTTAATCCATTATTTCTTAGTGCCGATACTGCAATTAAAAAAAAACCTTTCAGGTTTACACCAAAAAGCATTGATTTTCCATCCAATGTTCATTGGAAAAAACTGAATGCTACTCATTTCTAAAATCAAAGTAATCTAATGGCATTTCATCAATAATTACTGTTTATTTCAACACATTGCTCATTCAAATAGCAATGTGAGATTTCTCATTAATATTCAGTTCACTGACAGTATATTAATAATTTAGTTATTGCTAATATCTAACCATTGCCTAATCCAAATGGGGTATGAAATTGGAATTATGGCTCAGTACATCAACTGATGGAAATAAATTGCAGTGTTCACTCTCCCAATTATTGTGAATATCAATGTGTATTTTAATTTGGTTTGATTATATTTTTCTTCAACGCGAAGACTTATTGTATTTCTGTTCACAGTAAGATTTAAATATTTTAAAGCTAAAAAAATTTCAAATTTGTGACATTTTGTGTAAGCAAGAAAAAAGGATTGTTCAGGTGTTTGCTCTTTCCTTTATCAATCAAAGTGAATTTGGAATTGTTGGAACTTGTACGTTTGTGGAAGGAGGGGAAGTTCTCTGCAGCTGAATGGTCACAGTGAATAACATTTTCTTCAGATTCCGTCCTACTGCTAATTATCTTTCCATTATAAGAAAAACCACTTTAAACATATACAGCAGTTGTATTTTTTATGAATTTACAATAAGCGCATGATGTGTCTATTTATCTTTCTCGCAATTATCATAATATTAATTTTTAAGTAAGAGCATATGTGATTAGTTCCATCATTATTGTGAATTGCCATTTCATTCTCAGTCCATTACACAGAAACAGTCTAATTAATTACCAGCCCAGTTATCGGAATGAACACTGGTTAGTTTGCATTTGAGTAATCCCAATCGATTATAATCCCACCCTTCCTTGTTGGGAAGATAATGAAAGGCACTTGTGTATCTCTAGTAGTGTGTCTCTCCTACGAGACTAGGAGGTGTGAGTTAATCTTGAACAGAGATGCATCAGAGCAGCTTAGAATGGTGATTAGAATATAACTAAGCGGAGTTTGCATTGCTTTTAAATCCAGTTTTGGATCTGCTTCTGTCTGTTGTTCATTCTAGTAATCTCACAATCTTCAATCTTTTATCTGCGGGTTATTAATAAAAGTATGTATCACATTGCATTGTCTCTAAATTTTAAGTTTGAGGACTTTGTAAGTTTCAAAATTTAATATATCTAAGAAATGAAATTCATTTGTTTTTTTAAAATCAAAATACCTTGCTACATCCAAGTATTATGCATATGATTGCTTTTAAATCCAGTTTTGGATCTGCTTCTGTCTGTTGTTCATTCTAGTAATCTCACAATCTTCAATCTTTTATCTGCGGGTTATTAATAAAAGTATGTATCACATTGCATTGTCTCTAAATTTTAAGTTTGAGGACTTTGTAAGTTTCAAAATTTAATATATCTAAGAAATGAAATTCATTTGTTTTTTTAAAATCAAAATACCTTGCTACATCCAAGTATTATGCATATGATGGACAACAGGATTTTAATTCCAATCAGATCATGAATGCTCAAATATTGTTTATTCTGTGAGCTTAATTATACAGAAGAGATTCAATAAACATTTAGCACATCAGTCTAATATATTTGAACACCTCACATATACTTATCCAAGTCCAAGCAAGATTTTTGGTGTGAACCTGAAAGGTTTTTTTAAATTGCAATATCGGCACTAAGAAATAATGGATTAAGCTGTGATGTGAATCTCACCTTACTGAATATTTTCAAGTTTTTTTTTTTTCTTCTTCAGTAAAATGAAGCAAATGCCACTTGCTATTACCCTTCAGTTCTTCAGGTTACCTTTATTATATAATAAAATATTGTAATTCATCTCATTATTGCTATGTTAAATTTCTACTTAATGTTCCATTGATGAACTGTCTGAGAGTTCGGTTTATTTTTCCAATGGCCGAGTCATATTGAATGTAAAGATGAAATGCTTTGAAAATCGATTTTGCATATATCTCACTTATCACATGTGGTTTTGCAGTTTGTTTCACGAAGTTAAAAATCACACAACACCTGGTTATAGTCCAGCAGGTTTATTTAGAAGCATTGGTTTACCCGGCGCTGTCTGTGCATCAGATCACCCGATACAGAGGCAGCACCTTGAAAACTAGTGCTTCCAAACAAACCTGTTGGACTATAACCTGGTGTCGTGTGATTTTTAACTTTGTCCACCCCGGTCCAACTCCGGCATCTCCAAATCATTGTTGCACAAAGGAATCCTCGTAATTTTTAAAATAAAATATGACATTAGTTAAGACTTTTAACACACGATTATTAGTAAAATATCTCAATATAATTTAAACAAAATGCTCACAGACACGGCGCATACAGCCACATAAAGTCTTCCTGATCATCTAATTACTGCTCAGGAGAAAAACCTGAGGAAGTATCTTATTGTTCCTGAGAACAAGAACCACAGTAAATATTTGGTGAACAATTCCACCCAATAAATGCACTTGATTTCTTACATCTGAGTTCAGTAATTGCACACGAAATGTTTCACTAAAACCAATAACCATGCTTTATTACAAATGACCGAGGATGCGAACATCAACATACGGAGCAGCTTTCCAATCAAGGTTCCAGTTGGAGTGTCGCAAAATAAAGTAACTTAATTTTGGCTTAGTACAACTGTAGGTGGAAACATTTTGAGCTCGCACATTAAAAATCTTTATCTGCTTAGTCAGAGAAAATACTGAAAGGTGACACTGTAAATTTAATTTATTTTGACTTTCATTCCCGAAAATACTCGTGAATTGCTTCTCATTTTCTTCCTAGTTCTGATACAAATGTCGAAATAAATTACGATAATAAAAGTTTAGGAATAATAAGAGTGTTCTTTGCAAGAACGAAATGAAGATGTTCACGGTCGTCGAATTACTGTTGAGTAGAATATTTTACATAAGGGTCTTATTGTGTCGAGCCAATGCTTTTTGTGACTGTTTTTTTGTGTCTGGTATTTTTGTGACTCGTGTTTTTGTGTTCAAGTTAGTAAATATCTAAACGTCAAACCTACAAAACCATTGGGGGACAAAGAAATGATGAGCGCAGAATCGCTGACACTCCGAGAACCTGTTTTTCAAAATATTTGGAAAGGCACATTTGGTGACATACAAGGAATAAATTTCACAAGTATAGAAATAGCCTGTGGCTAGATAAAGTTGTAGGGGTAGGGTGTAGCCGGTTGGAAGCCACTGGGAAACAATGTCTCAGTTGGTTGACTTTAAAAGTATAGAAATTTCGTGAACATGCACAGCTGAATATGATATTGTTTCAAATACCCTGGATTTGGAAATATTTGGCATACTATGCCACCTGAAGCATTGCAAATGGAACTCAGTGGATGTTTTTATTGTAAAGGAAAGATATTACATAATGAACAGGAAGTGATCCGTTGCTTGGAGATCGACTTCCTACTTTAATCACGTGGCTAAAAGATGTGATCACCATGATGTTTGATCCATTTAATAATCATTGAACTCTGCCAAAGCACGAGCAACAAAATTGATGGTTTTTCTTTTGGATTTTAATCGTCTCTTTTTCTAAGCTGTATTTCCTTTCAGCTGAAATAAATTTGGAACAAATTTGCATATATCATTAATCGTTACAATGAGATAAATCTAATTCACTTCCGATTATTACAATGAACAGTGTGACTTTCGGTTTAATTAATAAAATGAAACGAGAACAAAACAGCGTTTCTTGCGATTTAACCCAATTCAGTTAAGCCATATGAGAACGGCTATTGAACCACAACTTCGCCTTTATATCTACTTATTCACGTGAGAGAGAACGTCACTGAAGACATTATGAGTCAAGGAAAAATGTGGGTGTGAATATGACGGGAAATTCTTGTTCGCTTTTTCTTTCTGACACAGTTCTGATTCAGAATGAATCAATGACAAATGTTAATTCCGACGAACATGGCTATTTCTTGGATTTTGCTGTTATTGTAATTCTGGTAAAAGCAGACACACAATGTTTTGGTTTCAATTTAGATCTAGAAATTTCTCATCCATGACATTCACCACATGTAACCTTGATGAGGTCACATGTCACCCCTTTTCAAAACGTGCTGAGGAGACCGAGAGATTACGGTGGTGGGTTATTATACTACCCTGCTCCGCATTCACGGTTTGGAGTCACACTTTGGTTACTAATTCCATGAACCACTACTGCATTTTTACTTTGCATCTCACACCTCTGTTATACACTGGATCGAGAATTTTGTTCTTGCCCTTCATTGCATGGAGGTTCACGAATAATAAACACAGCATTAAAGTTGAAATAAAGAATGATTGCACATGTTCTATTCAGTTGTAAATTAAATTTGTGTAATGAGAAGGAACACATTTTTTTGTTTATGTTCCTCATTCCATCTTGTCTTTCTATGAATTTACATCGACAGAAAGAGAAATAACTAACAAGTTATCGGGAGCACAAGTTTATCCAGTGGGATTGTTCATGATTATTTTAATCTAACAGTCCACACAATGATCTGATCAGTATTTCAAACAGTCACTCGGAATTGAAACCGCAGAAAACTGCTGCAGTGAAACGAATCTTTCATTCTTTCACATGCGGCGTAATGACTGACTCGCTAACTGTACAAGGACGACCAATTTTCTTCAGCAATCACAACTTCCACCTGTACTGTGCAGAGTGTTATTTGTTGCCCCCAGGTCACAGCACATTTCTTCTTCATGAGCTTACGAGCTTCGTTCCTGATCTGTTTGATAAACCTTTTCTATCACTTCATCCCATCCACTCTCAATTCTCAACTTATGAATAAAATTTGGCGTTAGACCAAATGTTAAACAAAGTGGACATATGCCATTCAGCCCATCGAGTCTGCCCCACCATACAACGACCTCATGGTTGATCTGATAATCTTGAACTCCATTCTGCTCACTTACCTCGACAAACTTCATCATCTTTCTGATTAAGTACCTGACACAGTTTGAAAATACCCAACAACTTAGCCTCTACTTCGGTTGCCAAACAAAAACCACAGATTCTCTGAGTATGGAAAGTACTCTTCATTTCTGAATTAAATGGACGATATCTCATTCTGAGAATATGTCCTCTGGTGCTCTCCTCAGAGCAAAGGGCAAGCCACCTGCCTGTATCTACCCTGTCAAGATCCCACGATTTTGTTTCAAGGAGAATAATCCCAGCCTGACCAATCATTCCCCGAAGCTCCATTTTATCCAAAGTTGACAACATCCTCGTAAATCTCTGCTGTCCCTTACAGCACGGGAACTGGAACTTGAAATCAGATAGCGATTGGAATCGGATTAATCCACACATGGAACAAATACAGTAATGATAATTTTGACAAATGAGAATTTAATCATATTCTATTGACATTCAATGGCTTCGTTGTAACTGAAGTCCTCCCTGTAATCGCCCTCAGAGCTAATATTTAGGAGAAATGGAACCTGACCGCACATATAAGGCCTACAAAAAAAATGTCCGTCAGTCGACTTCGTTTGATTATTAACACAATTCATGTCTCCGTGAAGCCTGCATCATCTGTAAGGCACAAATTAGATGTGTACCAGAACTCTCTCCATTTGCCTGGATGTGTGTGCAGCTTCAATACCACTGAAGGAACTGGACATCCTCCACGACAATGCAGTCACTTAACTGTACCGCGTTCAATATCTGAATGTTTATTACCCTAACCGCTAAGGCACAATTGCAGTAGAGTGCACCACCTACAATATGTGGTGGAGTAAGTCATCCAGGCTTTGCTGTCAGCACATTAAATGCTCAAAAACTGTACCGACTATGAGGACAAGGTTGAAGATGTACTGAAGCGCTACCATTTGCAAGTTGCCCTCCAAGGCACATACCGGCATGACTTGGAGATGTATTAGTGGTAAATTCACTGAGTGATGAAGCGGTCTTGATGGTCAAAGTGGTATACTTCAGCCCTCCATCCTTTATCTTTCAATTTTAAAAAATGTTGATTATTGCATTGACCAGAATTGTGCTCATTCTTTTAGTTGTTCCCTAAACTGGCGGTTGCTAAAGATCGAATATCATCCTCAGTCTGAGGTCAACTTCAGGAAATATCCAAAAATACTCTCGACCAACTGAGCTCCCTGTCCAAAAATCTTCAGTGATCAGTGAATATCCACTCCAAGATCTATTTGTTCCTGTTTGTTCTGTTCACCACTCAGAATCCTCACTGTTATTGTTTCAACTCCCCAAAGTCGTTATCACTTATTGGTCTGGATTCAATTCCATTCGCCGTTTTCCACCTGATTGATACATCTCTGCAGGCCCTGACATTATTCATCATAGTCAAATACATGACCAATTGTTGCATTCTCTGCAAACTTCTAAATCATGACTCCTACAATTAAGTCTGAATCGTTGATCTAAATCAGGAAACAGTGGAACTCTACTGGAAACAGGCGTCCAAACATGGTTCATTGCTGGATGTGATGAACACCTGCAATAACAGCACAATTGGACCCCTGATATCATTTGTAAACCTGATGTTGACTCTGCCAGCTGGCCTCCTGAGTGATCCCTTCTCACATATGTGAGTGGTGAATGACCTGTCCACATTGTGCCTGGGCACGTAGGTTTACACTTCAGTGGGTAATTGGATCCTTTCCTGAAGCCCCCCTATGGGTCTGACTTCTTGGCATTGTGTGTATCCATGTGTCTATTTAGCTTGGATAATCAGTTGAATTTGAGTCCACGCAGAGATGACTTCCAATTATCCCCGTCATCAATTTTTTTTTATTCTTCTTTATTCTCCCATGGAGTGTGGACATCATGGTCTGAACATGTTCATTCGTAATTCACCTTGAACTGAGTCAGAGGGATTCTATGGGTGAACCGCACTGTTGTGAGTCTGGAGTCATATGTTGGCAGGTCTCGTTAAGGACAACAAAGGGACAAGAATGAATGGGTTTTCAGCAAATTAAAATTTTTGCCTCTGTTCCTCTGATCGGGGTTAATATTTCAGATTTTATTCATCGATGTAAATACCAGCATCTGTCATGTTCCAGTCTCCAAGGGTTGCTAGTCCAGTATATCGCCACTACATTTGCATTTGACACGAAGATTGGTGAGTAGCAGAATGCATAGGGGTCAGTCAAAGAATGAAGAATATAGATAGATAGGAGAGTTGAGCGGAGAAGTGGCAGACGGAGTTCAAGCGAGGCAAATGTGAAGTGATGCATTTTGGGAAGCCTAATTCTAGAACCAACTACACTGTAAACGGGACAGCCTTGGAGAAATTTGATGAGCAGAGAAATCTGGGAGTTCAGGTCCTTTGTACCATGACGATGGCAGCACAGGTGGATAGAGCGGTCAAGAAAGCATATCGCATGCTTGTTGTCATAGGACCGGGCTTTGAGTGTAAGAGCTGGCAGGTCATGCTCAAATTGTACAAGATTTTGGTTCGGCCGCGTTTCGAATACTATGCACAGTTCTGGTCGTCAAGTTAACAAAAAGAAATGGACGTTTCGGAGACGGTGCAGAGAAGGTTTTCGAGGATGTTGCTGGTATAGAAGATGTTAGCTATGAAGAGAAGTTAAGAAGTTTATGATTGTTTTCAGTAGAAAAAACGAGATTGAGGGGTCCTGATTGAGGTCTACAAAATCTTGAAGGGTACAGACCGGCTTTTTCCCCAGGTGAGGGATTTAATAATGAGAGGTCACGCATTCAAGTTGAAAGGTGAAACGTTTAAGGAGGATAGATGAAGAGAATATTTTGCACAGAGGATGGTAGGTGCCTGGAACGCGTTGCTAGCAGAGGTAGTAGAGGCAGGCACGGTCGTTTCATTCAAGGTGCGCCTTGATAGATGCGTGAGTAAGTGGGGAGCAGATGGAAACAGATGCTGAGGAATTGGGTGATAGGTTTAGACAGTTGATTTGGTTCAGCTCAGGTTTGGAGGTCCAAAGGGCCTCTTCCTGGGCTATAAATGTTCTGTGTTCTTCTTTGTTCACTACACTACCATCTGAATGCTACGTTGCTCCATCTCAGAGAATGACATTGGAAATTTCAATCATCTCAGAGGGAGTGAGAATATGACATGTGGCTGTGTCGAAATGAAACTGATGTACTCTGTACTGGAGTGTTTGCTGGGAGTAAGAGGATGATGTGATCAAAAAACAGTTCTTACTGTCAAAATAACAAAACAGTGCATTGTTAAGGAAAATTGCACTGAATGCTTACAATACATCGACCTCTCGCTTAAGGCTGCAGCACGCTTCCGCTGAGCCAATCTGCAGTGCGGGTTAATGCTGCTGTTGTATCTTAATAATCTAATAACTGGAGACAAATATGCCCTTCCTCCCCGTCTTTGACCAGGAGAACTCCCAGCCTCGGAATTTCATGCGCCTCTGTACCATCATAGAAGGACAATGTGCTCACCGATCACATCACTGGTGCGACAGAGAAGCTTCACGTGCTCATTTCCATCCCAATTTCCAGTTTGATCTTTGCAACTGCACCACTGATTCTGGGTGGAGGAACTGGGATTTTGTGGTCCACTGCAGAAATGGGTACTTCCTTGTGTGGGGAAGTTCGAGAGGCAACAAATGTGAAACCACATTGCTGTTGAAACATACATTCCAACAATATCCTGCAGAATCCTTTGAGAATTTGATGTTTTGTAAAAATCTATCACCCTCAGTCTTCAACATGCAGTACTCGATGGAACTTCCTCAGCCTCTTGAAACAAGCAATTTGAATATACAGACAATTCTGAGTTCCCACATGTCTATTATTGCTCGCCAAATAGTCCTGTTGTGTTTCTGCATTCTTCCTAACATGTCCTATGTCACTGTAGTTACTGCTCTTTTCAAACACGCATCTCTGAAAGGCCCAGGGATCGTATAATGTTCAGTATTGTGCGTTGTGGCCTCAGTAACCTCGTTTGAATCCGAGTTACGGCATGTAACGTTCTCCCGTTTTTAACTCCTTGTGGTACATGCCAACGAAACACAGAAATGAATGAATTGATTTTACATGAAAACGTTCTCTGATATTATGATTTTTTTTCATCAAACCCCTCTTTCACACATCTCTGTGAGGTAATTATCAGAATTCAGATTCACCCATTCTTGGAGACTTCTCTCCCTCTCACAATCAATGACCTCCTTTAAGTTCCGCCTCCCAGTTCCCTTGGAATCATTTTCACATTGAACCCTGTTCAGTTTGTGCTGTTGCGCTCACTGTTGCTGGGTGGACGTGCCGCAATCATATCATTGAGACCTTCAGACCAGTCAAGCCATTTCGATACTGTGGTTTTGAGATCACTGGTCGAGTTGCAGCTTTTAATGACATGGATCAGATATTATTGGAACTTCAGGCTCAGGAAAAGAACACAGGGCAGCACTGAAGAAAATTTTTTTTTTGCAAAAGACCTCTTTCTGCGGACTTCCACATCATTTATTTCACTTGCTCATTCGGCTCTATCTAGACTATTGTGTGCAGTTCTGCAATCACATTAGCACTGGAAATGATGCAGGGGTGATTTGCCAGGACGTTGTCTGGGTAGAAGAGCTCCTGTTATGAAGAGAGATTGGATAGACTGGATAGACTTAGAGCAGAAGAGATCGAGAGGAGACATGATTGACATGTACAAAATAATCAGGGATATGGTGGCATAGACTAAACTAACGAGTCCCTTTAATGGAGAGAGCCCTCACGGGGTAATAGATTTCAGAACAGAGGAGGAAATATTTGAGTGAATGCGCAGACAAACGTTTTGAAACGGCGGGTGGTTGAAATCTGGAACTCAGTGCATGCAAAGGTAGGAGAGGCAGAAATCCTCATAATTTTCAGAAGTGTTCAGATGTGAATTTTTTGATGACAAGACCAACAAGGCTGTCGGCCAAGTGATTTAAAAAAACAGTTCGGATAGTTAATTGATTATTGATTTCCAGTACTGATAGATCGGCTTCTTTTTGCATAGAACTCCACTGTATTACCACTGCCCGTCACTGTGTGAGTTTTGGTTCAATTCCCATCCGGGACGGGCGCTTGCAGCTTGGGAGGGCTAAGAGGCCAGAAACCCGCATCCGATTCCAGACTGATGTGACTGACTGTGTGGAATTTACACGCTCCTTTTCTCTCTCTTCCGTGTGGGTTTTCTCTGGCTGCTCCGATTCCTTCTCACTGTCCAAAGGTGTGCACTTCAGGGAGGTGGCAAACAAAACCTGAATGGACTGTATAATCAAAGACAAAATCAAAGACAAACGTTGGAATTGCAGCTCAGGGAAAACAGAATGACCATTTGGGGTCAACAGATCATTCTTTGGAACAGTTTTTGATTCGCAATGTTTTCTCTCCACCGATGCTGCCTGACCCGCTGAGCTTTTGAACTCATTTCTATTTTTGTAGGTGGATCAGTAATGCGGGTTTAGAAAGATCGGGTGGGGGAGTGTGCATCTCTTCGGAGGCACAGAGCAGACTCAATTGGCCAAATGATTTCTGTCTGCATTGTGTCTAATTCCATTAACTCTTATTCTATAAGTTTGTGTCCGTTTTTTAGTCTTTGGTATTTCACATCTCCTCTGAAATGTGGTTTGCAGAACAGGACAATCGACAATAAGCCACGGCCAAACCGTTACCACCCACTGCCTGGAAGATGAACGCCTCATATTCTGCCTTGGGACCCTGTAACCATACGGGATAAATGTGGATTTCAACATCTTCCTCAATTCTCCTCCCCCCACATTATCACAGTCCGAAGCATTCAACTCGGCACCACCCTCCGGACCTATTAATCTTTTCCCCCTCTGAGTTATCACTTTGTACCCCGCCTCCATCCAATTATCGCTTTCCCAGCTACCTTCCACCCAACCCCAACTGCCACCCATTTATCTCTCAGCCCCCACCTACACGTCTCATTCCTGATGAAAGGCTTATGCCAGTAGCGTCGGTTCTCCTGCTCCTCGGATACTGCCTGACCAGCTGTACTTTTCTAGCGCGACAATCTCGTCATGGCGAAGATAAATTGGCTTAGCTCAGGCTCTTTATCTGAGAGCGGAGAAGAGTGAGTGAGGAAGAGATAAAGGTTTACATTAAAGGGGCAGATACATGTTACAGAATATAAATATATGGCTGACTCGAAAAACTGAAGGCTGGCTGCGACTATGAATCTATGCAGCAGTCAGAAGCCTATGAAGACGCTGTGTAACCCACGCAGGAGGCGGTCACGTGACATTCCGTTTTGCGCTCGGGAGAGTGCGAGGCGGTCACGTGACGTTCCGTTTCGCGCCCCGGAAGCGGGCCAAGGAGGTCACGTGACGCTCCGTTTCGCTGGCAAAAGAAGCTCACGTGGGGTCGGACATTCGGGAATGCGAGGAGGCGGATGAGAAGATAATTCTACCTCAGTGTTTGTATGACGTTTTTTATTGTATAAAAGACTGGGGCAGGGACAGAACGAGGTCTTACTTTTTGAACTGGCACACTGGTAGTTTGTCAGGGAAAAAGGGTTAGACCCAGAGCTCTGAATGCTTTGTCCACTTACTGTTTAAAATAAATTAAGAGTGTGATACTGAATATCTTCTCCTAGTGTTTCATTTAAAAGAATACGCAGGACTAGGCTCACACATAGAAGAAAGTAAATTGGTAGATTGAGCCAAGGTCCTACAAGGAATACATTTATTATAGGAAGTGTTTACAACCATGGATCTATGTTAAACGCAAGTGTGAGGATAATCAGAGGAGATATAGGAAGAACATTTTTATTCTGAGTGTGTTGTATAATTGGAACTCACTGTTTGAAAGTGTGGTAAAGCTATGAGTAATCAAAGCACTTCAGGAGTATTTATCCGAATACTTGAGAAGCTAGAGCACACATGGATAAGGACCAGGTCCTGGAAAGTGGGGCGACGACAAACAAATATCTGATCAAAGATCCGAACACCATACGTAAACTAGGGACCATGAAAGCATGGGAAGGGTAAAAGCATGGATACCACTGTCGCTAGCAAGGGGACTGTAGAATGTTACACGAGTCAAAAGGTCACTGTGGCAGGATGGGGCCACTGTGGCTGGATGGGATAAGCAGAGTGGAATGCTCCTCCACCAATTAGCAGAGTCAGACTGGGGCTGAACGGTTACTGTGACAGGCTGAGATCATAGCAATTAGTAACGTCAGCTTTGCCAGCTAAATATCATCATTGCAGGTTGGGACAAGTCGTGACAATAAACATTTAGGACTTGACTTTAAATATTTAATTGATAGTCAGCCTGCTTGAAACCCTTGTAGCAGAAAAAAGACAGGAAATACCTAATCAGCATGGGACAGGAAAACATTGTGGTAGATGGGATAGCTAAAAATCTAATCATGACAGGTTAGTCTGGGCTGGAAGATCATTGCAGCAGAGGTGACAGTCAAATACATAAACGTGACAATAGAAAAACCCTATTGGCAGAAGTAGAGTGATAGTGGTTCATTGTATACCTGGAGTGAAATAATTCTGACTAACACAGTTGGGCATCCTGGTAAGCTAACAAAAATATAATTAAAGAAAGGGTATAAAGAGCCACGGATCCTGAGTTTCGGGGTCGTTCAAGAATTTGCTTTCTGAGTGTCACGGTATTTTGTCTGCTAATAAAAGATCTACTCCTTGAAGAACTCCCCGCATCTCCTCGAGATTTATTACATTTTCTCCACGACAACCATAACTTTGGGTACAGTAAAATTGTGGCTAGCACAGCTCGGTTGTGCAATGAAAAGCGCGTTAGGTTTCTACAGCATTGTTAACATTGCTACACAAAGTTTGTTGTTTTGCGTTCCACCAGATTCGGAGTTCAGATTTCAGCTGAATAAGTTATTATTCTGCTGATACATCGTTAATTACAGTAGTCTGGGATTCTCGAAATTGCTGTTTACCACAGAAAATTCCTTACCCCCTTGTTGGTGAGTTTTGACGGAATCATATCATTTGAAGCATGATCAGACCAGAATCAACTGCTAATCCAGGAAACCTACAAACTTCGTGCAGAAACCCACTGTCTCCAAACGCATTCCCCTCCAATAGTTGCACAGGCATTATCGATTGCTTCAATGTCTTTTTCCCTTTGGGCGACAGGCTGTTGTGGATGGACCGGGGAAAGATATCGATGTATTTATTCACTCATGACGATGTGAAATGGCGGAGTAGGACCGGTGTTAGGAATAGCGTCCTCCTGTTCCTCTCTGTCAGGGTTTTCAACAATAACATCTTGCAATGTGAATCTACACCACGGAATATCAAGGTCCTCCCATTTACCCAACCGCTCTCACAGCCAGAATGGAGAGCTCCTATTGCAGCCTTAGATCACAGTGGAGGATTCGCCCATGCGCTCTGTCAGACTGCATGCTCCTTCACACAGGGTTCCAACTTGGCACATGGAGCAAGCAAACGTGGGCATTCAGGGACAGATTACCCCTCTGTTTTGCTGCAATTCTGGACACGGAGACGTACATGAATTTCTGACATTCTGAGTCTTACTGTGCATTCTTCCTACTTTACAATTCAAACTGGAATTGAATTTATTCTTGTATCACACTCTTACATCCTCAGTATTCATGGAAACCGTGCAACGTGTTCATGGATGTAGGAATGGTGAAGATTATTGATAAATGCAGTCTGTTTCATGTTACCAGTATGAACTTTCAGAAGAAAGTTGCGAAGTTATATTGATTCGAATTGAAGCCGATCGAAGGAAAGGCCTGGCGACAGCGGCAATGTAACATTGTCTGTAAACCTCGCAGGAACCAATGGAAACCCATTTTTCAATGAAGTCTATTTTGCATATTTTTATGTGTCCCCCTTCCTGAGCCTGATGCTTCAATAATCACAGGTCCATGTCAGTTTCACCTCATCTGCGTTAGCTTTAATTTCAGAACAACAGCAAAAGTAGAGCAGTTGAGTTAAAGTTCCTAAGGTACGAGTAGGACATGTGACCAGCTTGCTGTCTGCGGCTTCAGTCGCGCAATTCTTTAGCGCCTCTACTTAAAGGTGCATAAAATGCCACGGTGGTAAGTTCAATGCTTATCTAAAGATGCTGTTACTAACATTGACAAGGGATTATTAGTGCATCATACTAAAACGCAGTTGAAATCAATGTTGAGTAAAGTAACATTTATTTGAAAACTCCAGTTTCAAATTTTTGTCAATTATTAGCTGAAAAGTTGCAAATATTCCCCAGGTGAATATCCATCTGTGTATAAGGAAGCAGAGGTGAAATTCTTTCTTAATGACCTTTCTCAAATCTCTCACCCTGCACTGGATTACATTCTGAGAAAGTCTGGTTAACTCATTTCATATCATTCCATTTCCTGCAAACACGCTCAGCTCGTTATCCAATAGAAAGTATTATGTTTATCTCTTTGGGGAGTTTGAATGTTGTCAGTAAATCTTGCAAAGGCATAACAAGTAGTTTTGCTGTTGGGAGGAGCAGAGGGTGCAAACTGGGATAAGGGCGAGTCTTGGGTGAGTATTAAATGGACTCACTCTTCTTTCGAGTGATTGTGACCAAATGTTCAAGGCAACAGATGGCAATGATAATGATGTTTTACATCTGAAGGCCAAATCTTACTAGAGGCACCATAGTATTACAGATCAGGTGAGCGGAGTAGTTGATGATCCTTATGCAAACCTGAGACAATGAGAGAATTAATCCCATGCCATTGGTCTCACTTTTCTCATAACTTGTTAGTCAGCGGACTGAGCTCACTGACTTCCATTCAATGCAGAGCTAAACCAAACAGCTCAGTGAATTTACAATATATAATATTTCATGTAGAATAAGCTCCAACACCTATCAACGCCAGAAGCTCTTCTTATACTTAACATTTTAAGATGCAGTTATCATGCAATTTCTTTTTGATGAATGTTATCCACTTCGAGAGTATGTGCCTTTTGCCTCGCCATCCAGGTAGCCCAGAATCTCTGTCGCTGTTAAATTCACTCCCTGTGTGCCTGCACACGACTTTTGAAATATAATGGAATCAGCTCCTAAAATGATTTTATTTCTGAAAATTCATCTCCGATTTCAATAATTCTCAGAATAAAAAAAATCAGCTCCAAATTTTTCATCATTCCCCGTTAGTTTTGAAGCTCCAACCTTTAGTTTCCACTCGCCTAAATGAAGGAATTTCCCTCAGATTTACTCTTGCAACGTCACATCACCTGGATAACCTCCCTTCAGATTTCTCTCGCATGTTTCTTTATCCGTCCCACCTGCCCATTAAATCTGCTCTTTCCTTTACTAGTGTTGTTATCTCAAGGTAAGCCTCATGTCTGTCGTTTCTATCGACTTTGTATCAAGTGAACTCTGACCGTGTCCTTCCTAACGTCTTTATATTCTAATAAACTCTACCGTGTCTTTCACCATGCCTTTATATCCCAGTAGATTTCAACCTGAGAAAGAATGCTGGGTCCAATTCAACGCATGAAAACTCACCACTAAGCTGTGCAATCTTATTACCGACACAGGAAAGGTGGAAGCAAATTTAATTACAGCTGAATCGATTGGCTGCAACAGCATCGGGTCAAATCCCAGTCACATACGTGAATGCTGTTCTTATATTTATTTCTTCTCTTCGTGTGCTGAAGTAACACAGTGAAGGGTTAATTACTGTTGTCAGACATATATAGAGGGGCGTATTAAATGCTGAAGTTGTGAGATCCGAGCAGATTTTATTAACATAGACCATTCACTGTTCGAATCTCAGACTCAGGAATTTGACAGAGAGCGAATTAGAGCGAAAATTGAGCAGGGGCGTTTACCCCATGGCGTAACACGAGTTTCGGTGGTTGCTTTGTTCTTCATCTCATTTGTGTGTTTTGCATCATTGAGGATTTTGAAGTCGTGCCCTCGATACAAAAGGCCTGTGCTTTTGCAACATTGTAATAAAGATGCAGTACAATAACAGCCGATGCTGATTCAGTCTACTTATCCAGATATCGACCCCTGGAAACAGCACTGTGCACTCTCCTCGAGTCTGGAAAACAACTTCCTCACAGATAACGTTATATTCTCGCTGTCATGGCACTTTTCATTCCACCGGCTTCTGTTTTTCACGGAATCCGATTCAATAGATCTTGTCACTGTGTCATTTCTTTCCATGTGGTCAGATCTTGTGAACAGAATATCACAGTGGGAGTGCCATGGGCCCATGACCCAGAAGTCAGACCATACTCAGGGAACCGTACTCTGCTCTTGATCATTTCATAAACACCAGGAAGAAATATGTATGCTCTTCAAAATTTAATTACCTGTTTTAAGAAGCAAGATAAACAGTTCCTGGTTCCTGCTGTTGTTGCCACACGGGCCAACATTGTAAATGCTGGAGCCAGTCGAGACTGTCCACTCTCCCGCATCCAATTTATCCCCAGGTTGTGTTAAGATGATGGTCTGAATCGCTTCCGTCTCTTCCCTGTCACTCTGGGATGATGTGAGCTGTGAAATCTTTGATGTGAACTGGAGGCAACGTGGAAAAATGTATACACAGCAGCTGCGTGAGTGACATTCGATGCAGTAACATCCCATGCTGATTCAGACAGCAGAAGCCTCCCTGTGACTTCGAGAAGCACAGACACTTTTCCCGAATAATGGGAAAATTCACTCTTTCCTCGCAGTTCTGCATTTTCTATCTGTCTCAAATGGCATTATTTGGTCAAGGGTTCCCAAACGAAGATGATTTCTTGTGCATGCACGATCTCCCTTTTCTACACCTTTCCAGCATTTCCATACTTCCCACTCCCGTCAGTCCTCTACCCCGCTCCACAAACCCGTGTTTAATAGGGAGCTGAAGACCGCGTTGAAGCTGCTCTCCACCAACACTACGTGACAATGGAAGATGCATTCGTCCAGTTATACCGCCATGATCCGGGAAAGCAGCAAGCAGAGCGTCCTGGGAGAAGTGAGTCAGAATGGAAAGAAGCTGTTATTAAAATTCTGTGCTTCTTTCACTCTGCAACAGCAGGAATAGCCTTAGTTAACCAAAAAACTCACCTGATTTATGGTTACCACGTCTGGCGCCGTTCTGGCTCGTTTGTCTCGGGTGTGATATTGCCTCAGACAGGTGACATACGTGCGAGAGCTCTTGGGTTCACATTGTGGATGAGCCTTGGAATTTTGCACACTATTTCATTTTTGAATGAGAAGATATGATTTCGATGAGATCGAGTTCAGATAAAGATTCCAAAGCTTGAAAACATACAAAAGCAAGTTCAAGAAACGCTTCTTCTCGGCCGTTGCTACTCTTAGAAATGGATTGTCTAACTTGAAATAATGCTATCTTGCCAATGTGGATTTTGCTGAGCGAACGTCCTATACCTAGTAACCTGAATTCCTGAGTCTGGTCAAATTTTGCTTTTCTCAAGCTGTGATCTGCATGTCCTTTATTACTATGATCTACCTTTCTCAAGTGCAAAGAACGCTTTCCACTATACTTAGGTCCATGTGACAATCAATCAATCAAAACACAGTCATTTCCTCATTGCGTGGAGCTAGCAGAGCGAAGGTGGGCTGCATGGCCTCAGTCTGCAGTGTGACATATTTTGTGATTCTGATTGAAATTGCAATTAAAACAGCAGAATTGGGGAAGTTTCAGAGTGGTTATATTGACACAGCCGGGACACATCTGTGCCACAGTGTATCACACAATAACAGTGAAGATCTTTTGACGTCAGCCTCGAAGATACATGCTTCAAAAACCTGAAGACTGCGGGAAATTGCTGTGGTCAGCGATAACAGAGCGGCCCCGAGGGATCGTCTTGGGCGCATAATCCAGAAATTAATAAATAAAAAGCATCCTCTGCTCGATGACAATTTCAGCTTTCAGTGTGTGTACTGCCACCGCCAGTATTTTGCTATAACAGTGCTCCATTCTTCGCATTACATATTGATGAACCTTCAGCGTTCTGTCACTCAATGGTATCTGAAATAGGTACACCTGCCACATTTATACATTTGAGGAAACACACGTTTGAAGTTATAGAAGATTTTTTTTTTGCTGTTCTCTGTCGGCCTGTTATGACCTGATTCGCAAAGTCACTTGCCTGAGCTGGGAATACACTGGCGAAGTTGAGAGAAATCAGGTGTGGTGTGGACCATGCACATCACGCCTTGCAGTTATTCCCCACGCTGTGCCACACAGCAGGGTCCTCCGTTGAAATGAACAGCCGTGAATGACATGTGGATCAGTATGTTGGAGAAAGCATTTCGACACAGAAACAGTTCCCTATTATTAGGACAAGCAGCACTGATGATGAATAACCTCAGAGAGAAGCAAGCGATAGAGATTTGCTGTGGACTCGATGGGCTGAACAGCTTCTGTCGGCACGTGAATGACGTCACACGTCTCTGCCGTCCCTCTCCCTGTCTCTGTGACAGAGTGGCTGAGGGAGAAATAATGGCTCGTTTTTCATCTTCCCTTCCGCTTTAGACTGCCTGCAGCCCCGCAGCTCCTGGCTGTGGGGATGGTTCTCAGTGAGTGAGGGTTTCATTCGGAGTCGCTTCACCTGGACAGTTGGGACTCAGATGTTAACTGATGCCCGATTTCAGTAAAGAAACCGACACCTCTGAAACAAAAGCCTTTCTGCAGGATTGTTCTGCGAAGGTTGATTCTGAACATCAAATGGGCAGCACAAAAATGCACTTTTTTGAATTTTCCTGAGGGAAGAGAGTCCACAGCCCACTTCTCTGTTTCCCACTAGCTCAGCACCTGTCTCTCTCTCTCTCAAACAAATGATATTTGGAGATGTTCGCAATCAAAGTTGCTAAGTTCCAGCGGCAGTCTTGCGCCTGGCTGTGCCCGTAAGTGGAAGCTTCAGAGCATATCTGTACTTACATCCCGTCATAATGCCTGCAAGTGGAGGGAAATGGATGAATACTCTGCCAATAGAGACAGCTCAGTCCACGGGGATGGGATAAACAGCACCATCCCGCGTGGGGATATTCTGCAGTTCAGACACAGTGCACTTTATCATTCAGATCATACCAGAGTGAGAGCGCTCGAGAAGGCCAATTGGTCACTCGTAACCTGTGCCAACTCGGGAGTTGCAAAAGATTGGTGAAATTGGAAAGTGGATTTGTTCACGTTTCAAGTGTTTCCATGAAGCTGGAAGCAGAAGAAGATAACAGTGAAGCGATTGAGATCTAACTACAGGGGCAGCAATTAAGTTGTACAGCGCAGAGGAGAGCTTTGAAGTATTGAATCCTTGTTGATGGGCCGATCATGCTTTCACTAGGCCACGCTGCTACAGAAGAAACTATGTCAGTGTCTCTCAGTATTGTGATGTCACAGGCAAAAGACGCCGTTACACTGCAGGAAATTCCCTTTTCCAATGTGAGGGCAGACCATATGTAAAGTAGCTTATATATCGAAACCTTTCACATAACTAATTCCACTGCACCTCAGTGTGTTGTATTGTCTCCTTTCCACTTTACCGGTCATTGTGCCTGCACCAAAGTTGATTTTCTCCTTGTGCGAGTCTTTTACAGTCTGGTTGATGTGATGCAGTTGTACTGACCCATTTTCTGGCAGAATTTTCCACTTCACTTCAGCCCGCCCTAACTTCGCTATCTGATACTAATCCAGTTGTTTAGGTGTTAAGTGCTCATCCCAGATCCAGCCTGCCCTCACCCAAAATAAATGGAAAACTCAGTCACACTGTGATCACTGCAATCGAGGGATAACATCATTCCAAGGTCATTGATAATTCCAAGGATAAAGTTAGGACTGCAGATGCTGGAGATCAGAGTTGGTAGTGTAATGCTGGAAAAGCACAGCAGATCAGGTAGCATCCGAGGAGCAGGAGAATTCAAGTTTAAGGCTTAAGCCCTTCATCAGGAATAAGGCTTGTGAGTCGGGGCTGAGAGATAAATGGAAGTGGTGTGGGGTTGAGGGGAAATATCTGGAAAGCAAGAGATGGATTAATAGAAGGGAGAAGATAATAGGTCAGAAGTGGCAGTGATGGAATGGGTCGAGAGGGCGGTGGCGAGTTGAAGGCATATGCTTGGGGGAAATGAGGAAACTGTTCGAATTCACATTTATCCCGTGTGGTGTAAGGGTCCCAAGCCGGAATGTGTGGCATTCCTCCTCCAGGCGTTGGGTGGTAATGGTTTATCTGTGGATGAGGTCCAGTACCTGCAAGCCTTTGATGGGGTAGGAGGAGGAGTTGAAGTGTTCAGCCACGGGACAGTGAAGTTGGTGGGTGCGGGTGTCCCAGAGATGTTCTCTGAAATGATCTGCAAGAAGGTATCCTGATGTAGAGGAGAACACACTGGGTGCAACGGATGCAGTAGATGACATTGGTAGCTGTACAGGTGAATTTCCAACGGATGTGGAGTGATCCCTTCGGGACTTGGTTGGATATGAGAGTTGTGTGGGTGCTAGTTTCACCCTCACTTAGGTGGCAGTCAAAGGTGCCAGTAGAAGGTTATGGGCTGGTGGGGGCAAGTGTCGACCTGAAGAGGGGGTCGTGGAGGGAATGGTCTTTCTGGAGTGCTGGCATAGCTGGGTAGCGAAGTATATCTCCGGTGGTGGTGTCTGTTTGGAGGTGGCATCAGTGGCAGAATATGATGCGTTTTATGCGGAGGTTGGTGGGGTGGAAGGTGAGCACCAGGAAGTTCTTTTCTTGTTGTGTTGAGAGGCATGGGGTTCAAGGGTGGTGGTGCGTGAAGTGGAGGTGATGCACTGGAGGGCATTGTCAATCAATGTGGAAAGGCAATTTGTGACCGTGGAGGAAGGAGGCCACTGGGCCTTTCTGAGGTGCAATTGGTCATCCGGGGGAACAGATGTGGTGGAAGCGGAGGAATTGGGAATAAGGAATCTCGTTTTTACACGAGATAGATTTGGAGGAGATGTAGTCTAGATACCTTTGGGAGTCGGTGGGCTTGCAGTATATGCCTGTAATTAGTCAGTCGCCAGAGACGGTGATGGAGAGGTCAAGGAAGACTAAGGATGTTGCCAAGATGATCCGGATAAATTTGAAGTCGGTGTGGAAGGTTTTGGTAAAGTTGGTGAGCTATTGAACCTCTTCTTTGGAGCACCAAGTGGCGCCAATACATTCATCAATGTAACGGAGGAATAGGTGTAGGATGGTGCCTGTGTAACTGCGAAAGATGGACAGTTCCGCGTATCTGACAAACAGGCAGGCATAGCTAGGTCCTATGCGGGTGCCCATGGCTACCAGTGTTGATGGAGGAAGTGGGAGATTTGGAAAGTGAAGTTGCTGATTGTGAGGACCAGTTCAGTCAGGTGGGTGAGGATGTCAGTGGAAGGGTACCTGTTGGGATGGTGTGAGTTTAAGAAATGCAAGGCTTGCAGACTTCTGTCATTGCAGATGGATTTGTACAGGGACTGGATGTCCATGGTGAAGAAGGCGCGTTGAGGGCCAGGGAAACGAAATTCTTGGAGGAGGTGAAGTGCATAGGCGTATCACGAATGTAAGTGGGCATTTCCTGAACTGGGGAGAGAGGATGGTGTCGAGGTAGGAAGAGATTATTCGGTTGGGACAGGCGCAGGATAAGACAATAGGTCGACTGGGGCAGTCAGGTTTTTGAATCTTAGGAAGGAGGTAGAATTGTGGAGTGGGCAGTTCCCGGACAATGATCTTGAATGTTGTGGATGGGAGATGCCCAGAGGTGATGAGATTGTGGCTGGTCTGAGAGATGATGGTTTGGTGAGGGGAGGAGAGATTGTGATCGTGGTCTGTAGGAGGAGGTGCCTGCGAGTTGGCACCTGGCTTCAGCTTTGTTCCTCTGCCTGACTCACAAGCCTAATTCGTGATGAATGGCTTATGCCTAAATCGTCCATTCTCCTGCTCCTCGGATGTTGACTGACCTGCTGTGCTTTTCTAGTACAACACTCTCCACTCATTCATTATTACTGTATCATTTCACACTACCAGGTCGATGCTGTCTGTTTGATTCGAATGAGCACTGTTCTCATGGACTGTGACAAAATCTGCCAATCTGAAACAAAAACAGAAATTGCTGTAAAATCACAGGTATGCTTGCAGCATCTGTGCAGATGAATCACAGTTAACGTTTCACATCCATTGGGTCCGTCTCTCCACAGATGCTGCCAGACGTCCTGAAATATTCCAGCAACATCTGTTTTTGTTTGATTTTCAACATCAGCATTTTTTCGTTTATGTTTTCTTGTTTTCTGCCAATATGATTTGGCTAAAAATTGCGTTAAATGTTTTAAATATGACTACGATGGAATGGCCAGATTCCACCAGCTCGCTACTGCTACTTGGTTCACGTGACCAATGCCTTCCCACTTGGTCACCGCGCCCTACAGCTCCACTGCATATAAATTGACTAAATTGTGGCATTCTCTCGGATTGATAATCAGGAGCGAGATTGATTGAAATTATTAAAAACTTAAGAAAAACAGATAAAATACGGGATATAAAACGGAAAACTGAAAGGGAAAGAGAGAACGGCGAATGATAATTTTTTGACAAAACTGAAATATAATTGCTCAAGATTCAGAAAGTGCTTTCATCCACAAACATACCATAATATAGAATGTAATTTTTGGGACAACCAATGCAAGTAGATCTTAGCAAAATCTTAGTTTTAAAGTCTTGCTGCAACTGTTTTGGTTATACTGAACGCACACATGGGATTCAGTGCTGTAATGATCTCCTAAAATGGAAAAGGAAAACCTTGCCTTCGAGGATACGTGTGGAATGTTCACTGATTCATCCCAGTAATGGCAGGACTGTCGTCTGGAAGCGTATGAGTAAAATCTTTCATTTTTCCATGGAGCTTCGAATGAGTGGTGAAGGGAATGTCTCCATTCACAAATTAATCATTCAGTAGAATTCAGTATAGGGACCCATGAAATGATGAACAAATTGAACAAGAACACGGACATACGATACACAATAGCTACGACAATTACTATGTGAAAACTGTTGATTTCAGATCCACGGTGGCCTTTCCTGATGGCATTTACTGTCCAGAACCAGTCTGCACTGGAATGACGGGAGACACACTATGAAGTATTTGAACTTCAGTCACCTTTAGAAATAGCTGAGACTGACTGAGGACACGGGGATATAGAGATGGTGGCCTTAAAAACCTTTCAGACATCCCGTGGAAGAATAAAGGAAGTGATAGATAATTTTCGTCTCCATGGAGACGATGTTCATGAACTGGATAGACAGTAATTAACCTTATTGGAGTTTATAAATAGAGACGTCGTATTTAAAAAGCAAAGAGTTCATAGTGTAACTGTAAAATCTTTAGGTCACACTCAGTGGAAGCATTGTGTGTAATCCTTGTCCTCATTCTCCATCAAAAACATGTAAAGAAGTTAGAAAGGGCACAGACGCTGTTTCCTGGATAGCAAGACATTAGAAAGCCAAGTGACGTTGTTTACTGAGACATAAGAATATCAGAAATGATACAACCGGTTTCATCGGGATGATAGAAAGAATGAAGGAGTTTATTCACGAGATTTGGAAATGCTGGAGCAAAAACACGCAAGTTTGATGTAAACAAATGAGATTTTCACATAACGCGAGGTTTGACTGAGTAAATGGGGAAAGTCCCTCTTTCGAGTGAATCAATAACTATCGTTTGAGCTTGAAAACCATTAGTGAATGATTAAGAAAAGTTTGGATGAGAGTTTCTTCCACTCAATAGAGTTATTTAAATCGTGAACGACTTTACAGAAGTAAAACGTCGAAGCTGAATTCAGAGTGTTTTAAAAGATACACGAACAAACGTACAAGGAGAGAATTTACTATTGAGTGAAAGTCAGTATGATTGCGTAACAATTTCGAATTTGTTGACTTCAGACACAAAGACATTTCATGAACACGTACAACTGAATAAGACTGAGTATAACAAGTTCATGGATTGGTAAGGTGTGTCGTATTATTCAAGATGAAACTCTGTAAATGGAGCTGATGCCCTAAAATAACTGCAGACGGAAGTGATATCCTAATGAGTAGGAATTGAATCGTCACTTGGAGACGCAACACCTACTTTAAAGATTTGACCACATTCACATGATGTTCTGTACATTTCGTACATTCTTAACTCCACCCAATAAATCCACCAAGAAGACTCTGTCCTTTTGTATTGTTAACCCCCTGTACTTCTCTTCAGCACGCCATTGAAGATAAAATATGCTCAGACCAAAATTCAATTCAATACAATATTCAAACGTTACTATGTGATTTTTTTTTATTATTGCAATAACATTTGAGAGTTTGCAACAAACTGTGTAACACGAAACCAGGTCAACGTCTATTTTCTCGGAATTTAACGCAGTGCACAGGGGAAACGTTTTCCATCTGCTGAAAAATCACCTTCGGCTCTTTCTACACATATGTCTCTTCACGATTAAGATAGTTGCAGTATGTTTGTTGATCAAGGAGTCATTTTCCAGAAAAGGTCGTTTCTCAATCCACAAAAACGGGTATTTTCCCATAAACTTGGCTTTGCTCAATATCACCTTCTGTCCGTACCCCTCAACACGATGACAAATTAAAGCTGCTCCATGTGAAGCTCAAAATTAAACCTTTGGCACAGTACAGCCCACTATACTGGAACAGAGATACCGTGCACTGGTCACCTTCAGCACAGGGGCAACACATTAATGCTTACCTCCACATTCCTGGTTTTACCTTAACGTTTGGGAAACCGACTTTCTCTGATTCCATGGCTAGTAACGGGGATTATATGATCATCTTCACCAGTGGTTCTGTCCCCGAGTGAGGAAAGTGGTGAGGTACTCATTGTAAAGATGGGTAGATTGATGAAATATACAATTTCATCTTTTGCCTTCACTAACCCAAGAGATTTTTATTTTGTTTTGCATCTGTAGAAATCTTAAAATCTTCATCTTGAACAGACTCAATGACAGATCTCCATTGTGTCTCTGGCATCAAATGTCAAAGTGTAAATCCCCTCTGAATTCTTCCACCGCAGTCTGCTGTTTGGGAAGTGTTCCTGTTGTGGGAAATGCACTTCCCCGTGTGTCACTTGCTGCTCCCAGCATGCGCTCTGGCACTGCACTCATTTTCCTTCTGACACTTGCTCACTGTGTTGCTGGGATCATACAGTGACTTGGTGTCGCACGGCCCAGGAAAATGATACAGATCAAGATTTTTGCATTGTTGAGTTCAATTGTCAGTTTAGCCTTATTTTGGATTTTGAAATTGTCTGTTCTGTACACAAGTGCGTGTCAAAAACATCTGAGCGGAAGTTAGGTGTTCCGAATAACGACATTGAGCACTATGCACTCTCCTCCAGTCTGGAAAACAATTCCTCACAGGCAATTTAATGGACAATAGACAGCAGGTGCAGGAGTAGGCCATTCTGCCCTTCGAGCCAGCACCACCATTCATTATGATCATGGCTGAACATCCTCAATCTGTATCCTGGTCCTGCCTTAGTCCCATAACCCTTGATTCCACTATCCTTAAAAGCTCTATCCAACTCTTTATTGAAAGAAAATCTCCTGCTGTCTCGGGTTCTTCATTCCGTTGACTTCAAATCTTCACAGAATTCAACAGACCTTGTTGCATAGTCATTTTCTCATTTTTGTTCAGATCACTGTGTGCATAGTGTGACAGTGGGAGAGCACTTGCCCCACAACGCAGAGTTCAGACCATAGTCTTGGAACTGTACTGTGTTATTTATCATTTCACCAACACCAGGTAGAAATATCTGCTGTTCTGCATAATTTACGCAGTTCAATTATTCATAAGGTAATAGCCTTCCCCGCATCTGTCACGTGGTGGCCGAGAGGTTAAAGCGATGAACTACTAATCTGTTGTCCTCTGCACGCGGGGGCTCGAATCCTACTCTCGTCGCTGTCATCAACGGCTTTCAAGAGTGCTGTTTTCAGATGATCGCAGCTGTCGTATTGAAATTGGGACTCCAATGGTCAGTTTATATACATCGACGCTTTACAAAATCTCAAAGAATATTTTGAGCCTGTTGACTAAACTGCATTGAAATGTAGGTTGCATTGGGATAATGAAAAGGAGCGTGATTTTCTTTTTCAAGTCAAGTTGCTGTGAACGTTTTTTCGTATGAAAGACATCCAGGAAAATCAAATAACAAGAGATGCGAAGTGCATGTTTATGCAAAGGGATTCTTAATGAACGTTTTGTCAGATGAAATTTGGAGGAGGTTGAGTAGAAGTAATTCATCCTGGCGAGAAGAGCACAGCGAGACAGCACAAAATAATGGAGATATTTGAAAAGGGGTAGGGCATGGGTGTAGGGGCACTGAGAACTGGCTGTAAATGCACTGTGGTGAATTGCCGCTGTGGGTGCCGTGCATGGGCACGGAGAGACTTACCCATTGGTCTCGCCCTCGCCCCTTGCTCTTGCCATTGATGAATGCTGGACATAAGGCACAGATAAACACAAGATGTGGAAAGCAAGCTCCCTCTCGTTATGCATACACTTGATGCATCACATTGAACTATGAACAACTGGAGAAATCAGCATGTTACCTAAAGGGAGTGAAACTAAACTGTGGATCAATAACCTCAGACTCATGCAACATAAACATGAAAAATGATTTAAAATGTAGGGTGTAGGTTTGCTCGCTGAGCTGTAGGTTTGATATCCAGACGTTTCATTACGTGGCTAAGTAACATCATCATCAGTGGCGACCTCCAAGTGAAGCGAAGCTGTAGTCTCCTGCTTTCTGTTTATATCTTACTCCGCGATGGGGTTCCTGGGGTTTGTGGTGATGGCATTTCCTGTTCGTTTTCTGAGGGTTTGATAGATGGCATCTAGATCTATGTGTTTGTTTATGGCGTTGTGGTTGGACTGCCAGGCCTTTGGGAATTCTCTGGCATGTCTTTGCTTAGCCTGTCCCAGGATAGATGTGTTGTCCCAGTCGAAATGGTGGTATGTTTAATCCGTGAGTAGGGCTACGAAGGAGAGAATGTCGTGTCTTTTTGTGGCTAGCTAGTGTTCGCATATCCTGGTGGCTAACTTTCTTCCTGTTTGTCTTACGTAGTGTTGGTGGCAGTCCTTGCATGAAACTTTGTAGATGACGTTGGTTTTGTCCATGGGTTGTACTGGGTCTTTTAAGTTTGTTAGTTTTTGTTTGAAATTGTTGGTGGGTTTGTGTGCTACTAGGATTCCGAGGGGTCTTAGTAGTCTGGCTGTCATTTCTTAAACTTCTTTGATGTATGGAAAGGTGGTTAGGGTTTCTGGCTGTGTTTGGTCTGCTTGTCGTGGTTGGTTCTTGAGGAATCTGCGCACTGTATTTTTTGAGTATTTATTCTTCTTGAATACTTTGAATAGGTGGTTCTCCTCTGTTTTCCGAAGTTCGTCTGTGCTGCAGTGTGTTGTGGCTCATTGGAATAGTGTTCTGATGCAGCTTCGTTTTTGTGTGTTGGGATGGTCGCTGGTGTAGTTAAGCATTTGCTCAGTGTTTGTCGGTTTTCTGTATACGCAGGTTTGTAGTTCTCCGTTTTCCTTTCTTTCTACTGTGACGTTCAGAAATGCGAGTTTGTTGTCGCTTTCTTCCTCCTTCGTGACCTTTATGCCTGTGAGGGTGTTGTTGATGATGTTAAATATCTCTTCGATCTTGTTTCGTTTTGTGATGACAAAGGTGTCATCTACGTAGCTGACCCAGATTTTTGGTTTGATTGTTGGTAGGGCTGTTTGTTCTAGTCTTTGCATTACCGCTTCTGCTATGAATCCTGAGAGCGGAGATACCATGGGTGTGCCGTTGGTTTGTTTGTAGACGATGTTGTTGAAAGTGAAGTGGGTGGTGAGGCACAGGTCCACTAGCTTCATTATGTTATCGTTGGTAATGTGATTGATGGTGGTTGGTGCGTCTGTGATGGTCTCTTCTAAAACTGTTGTAAGTGTTTCATATGCCAGGTCGATGTTGATAAGACGAACAGTGCTGTTATGTCGAATGAGATCATTGCTTCTTCTTCCTCTATTTTGGTGTTTTTGATGGTTTTAGGAATTCCTGGGTGGAGTGGATGGAGTGTTGAAACTCTTCTATGAGGTATTTCAGTCTTGCTTGTAGTTCTTTGGCCAGTCTGTAAGTTGGTGTTTCGAGTAATGAGACTATGGGTCTGAGGGGGGCTCCTGGTTTATGGATTTAAAATAGTCTGGTTCGACTTGGGCAACACATTGATCCTGGGACAGTCTAAGCAAAGACATGCCAGAGAATTCCCAAAGGCCTGGCACTCCAATCACAACGCCATAAACAAAAACATAGATCTAGATATCATCTATCAAGCCCTCAGAAAACGAACAGCAAATGACATCACCATAAACCCCAGGAACCCCATCCAGGAGAAAGATATAAATAGAAACCATGAGACAACAGCTTCGCTTTACATGGAGGTCGCTTTTGATGGTGTTACCTTGCCAGGTAATGAAACATCTGGATATCAAACCTACAGCTCAGCGAGGAAACTTACACCCTAAACCTCAACCTGAGTTACAAACCTTCACAAATCTTGCGATTTAAAGTGTCTATACGCATATCATTATAGACTTTTCGATATAACACGCGTCTGTTTGAAAGAAGAAGACACCACATTTCAAGATAGATGACAACGTTACCAATGTTGTTTTGAAATTGAGATCTATTTGATCATTTTACACAATGAACAAGTTCATTTTTAATAATGCAAACCACATTTTCTCACCTGGAATAAAAGTGTGATTTCAATACAAACATTCTCCTTGCTAACTCGCAGTTACTCAACATGAAAAATAGGATGTAATTTTTATTAAACATGCATCAATTAGCACCATTATCATACTTCGGATTGATTGCAGTATGCACATGCGAAATAAGGTTTAAGAAAGAATGCCTTTTGGAAATAATGATTCGGTGGGGACTAAAAATAATATTAGGTTCTCATGATGCGGATATTCCACCAATGGCTCCAGTGGTGGGAATGTTCAGTGGGCAGTATTTCTAAGATGGTATAGAAGTATGTGAGCTGTCAGGGATGGGAGCTCCCACTTCATCTGGAGCAGTGTCTTTTGACATGGACCAGGGAGCATTGTGACATCAGGCTGGGAGTTCCAACCACAACTGGAGCAGCTTCTGTTGACATGGAGCAACAGGGAGCATTGACACATACAAATGCAAGATCTAACCTCATTTGGAGCAGCTTCAGTTGGCATGCAGCAGGGAGCTTTGCGAGATCCGTCTGCGAGCTCCACTCTCACCTGGAGCAGCTTTTAATGACATGTAGCAGCAGGGAGCATTGGGACATCAGAGTGATAGATCCAACCTCAACTGGACCGCTTCTGTTGACATGGAGGAGGGAACATTGGGACATCAGACTGGGAGCTCCAACCTCACAAGGACCAGCTTTTAATGACATGTCGCAGCTGGGAGCATTGGGACATCAGAGTGGTACGTCTAACCTCAACTGCACCACTTAAACTGACATGGAACAGGGAGCATTGGGACATCAAACTGGGAGCTCCAACTTCAAGCAGAGCAGCGTCTATTAACATAGAGCAGCAAGGAGCATTGGAACGTCAGGTTGGGAGCTCCAACATCACCTGGAGAAGCTTGTATTTACATGGAAGAGGAGGGAGGATTGGGACATTAGGCTGGGGGAAAGGATATTCAACTATTTTAATCTAAAGTAAAATATGTTTCAACACCTCAGATGTTAATTGATTTATGAAGAATCGTTCCCGGGAAAATAATTAATTCTTTAGATAGTAAAGACAAGTCCTGCAAATATTCAACTCAGGAAAACGCATTGGTACAGAGAGAAATGAGAGTGATGTTTCATGTCTTTGTCTTCTCTTTTCTGGCCGACTCTGCACTGGATTTCATCATCAGAAGGACGTTTTCACTCATTTCCTGCAAATACGGACACGTCATTAACGTTATCTAAAGCTGTAAATTAATCGGAATATGCGATGTTATGATTAGGCTGGAGATTACCTCAAATTATGTTGAAAACGCAGCAAATTCAGTTGCAATTTCCAAGATCAGCAGTGACCT
Organism: Chiloscyllium punctatum; assembly: GCF_047496795.1. Taxonomy (NCBI): domain Eukaryota; kingdom Metazoa; phylum Chordata; class Chondrichthyes; order Orectolobiformes; family Hemiscylliidae; genus Chiloscyllium; species Chiloscyllium punctatum. Next base: position 96,280,070 of record NC_092754.1, on the reverse strand, counting down.
CATTGATTGGCTGATCAGATTGTGAATGGTGGTTGTTTTGTGGACAAATTGCAGCGAATCAATCATGGTGATTATCTTTGTTCTTTGTTCACCTTGTGACTGTTACTGTTATTGCTCATGTCCTTGTTAACACCATAACTCTGCAGCGTGTTAAACCTCAGCTGTGCATCTGGCCAGTGGTACAACCATTCGTATAGCTGGCCACGGATCAGGCAGTTGTAAGTTCGACTTTTACTTTGTGCAAGTGCATTGTGGAGGTTCATCACACATCCAACCTAATCATTTTTGTTATTCTGAGGTGGATAATATGTTGAAATTTTCATATCCACGAACGAAAATTTTTTCACTGTCTTCAATCAGTTAAACATTACTAAGAGCTATGAGAGTAAAAATCACACAGCACCAGATTGTATCGAACAGACGTATTTGGAAGCACCAATGTTCCATGCACTGCTTCTTCATCAGGTATTTGTCAACTGTTGGAATCTAAACTGGCTTTGTGTGATTATTAAATTTATCTACCCCAGTCCAACACCAACATCTCCAAGTCATGGTTACCGTCGACACCAAGAACGGTCGGTTAAAGTCCAGATTATCTCCCAAAAGATCGTGCATATTAACACACACACCAACTTTCTGCAGAAAAACACCCACATGATGAGGGAGCGGCTCTCCAAAAGCTAATGCTTACAAATAAACCCGCTGGACTCTGCCCGGATATTGTGTAATTTTTAACTTTGTCTACTCAACTCAAACACTGGCACTTCCATATCACAGACAACATCAGTCATGTCCCACCGCTGTCAGAGAAGGCAATCCTGGAATAGCCGCACACATTGCTCATAGGTGCGTTTCGTTTTCAGAAACCAACACACTCAATCGCTGCAGCTCCTGTGTATGAAAACCACAGAAAAGAAATAGCTGAGACTCAGTTTTGACGGTATTTTGAAATTCTTTGGAAAGTGGAATCAGAGGAGAATGAAGGATTAACTGTCCGACTGTGCAGAGAGAGGGAAGGCAATTTTCCCTTCTTTGATGAGCTGGGGCATTGACTGATTTAAGGCATGAAATAGATTCCTGGTAGAGCTGCGCTCTCTGCATCAGGAACAAGAAGTCCTGATTTCCTGAACGGTAATGAAACCCAGGCCACTCAGTTAAAGCGCTGAATACTAACCACTAGACCACCAGGGATGAGGGCAGAAGCAGTTGCACCGTTTCTTCATAACACAGTTTTTGGAATAATGTCACTACAGATATGTTTCCCCTCAAAATGATTGAATTATCGAGTGTTTACAGCACAGAAATGGGTCCCTTGAACTCATTTCCCAGCACTTAGTCTGTAATGTTGTAAACTCTGACGTTTCACCTGAATGCTAATTTCTCTGGAACGATTTAATCTCGTAAAATACAATAAATGGGATTAAAGATAGAGATGGAAACTGAATCGCATTTTTACCCATAGACTGAAGCACGCAGACACATTTCCCCAAGTGTGACACAAGCCTCGGGAGAAAACAAGCAGAAAGTAAGATTTCACCGACTTGTCTGATGTTGTCCCATTTGAGACTTCAACACCAGTGTCTGGTTACAGTCAAGAAAGGAACCATTCAGCCTGTCCCGTCCCTGTGTTCCTTGCCCATTGTTTCCCCATTACTCTGTAGTTTACACTGCCTCACGGCGTTCTTGCTGCCAAACTTGATCACTGCTCACGCCCGCTATTTCCTGTCCTGCCAAATGGTTTGCCTCAAGTTCTTGGAAAGAAAAACAGGAATGGCCTATTTCAAGCAATTTTCTCGTGTACAAGGACAGTGTTATCACCACTGAGCAAGCACATGCCAGCTCAGAGAGAAGGTCTCATACTTTAGAGGCTATCCAATCATCTTTGCATTTCAGTTTCTAAAGTATGAGACAGTTTGAATCAGTAATTGGCTCGCTGAAAGAAAACAGAGTGTTGCAGTTGATGCAACATGTTCATCTTGGTGTCCACTTAGTAGCGGCATTCCACAAGGGTCGATGTTGGGTCAACTGCTATTCGTCATTTTTACAAATAACCTGGATGAGGGCTTAGAAAGGTGGGTTAGTAAATTTGCGGACAACACTACGGTCGGTGGAGTTATGGATAGTGACGAAGGATGTAGTAGATTTCAGAGAGACCTAGATAGGATGCACAGCTGGGCTGAGAAGAGGCAAATGGAGTTTAATGTGGACAAGTGTGAGGTGATACACTTTGGACGTAGTAATCAGAATGCAAATTACTGGGCTAATAGTAAGATTTTTGGGAGTGCAGATGAACAGAGAGATCTCGGTGTCCATGTACACAGATCCCTGAAAGTTGCCACCCAGATTGACAGGGTTGTTAAGAAGGAAAACAGTGTTTTGGCCTTTATTAATAGAGGGATTGAATTCTAGATTCAGAAGGTTATGCTGCAGCTGTACAAAGCTCTGGTACGGCCACACTTGGTATATTGTGCACAGTTCTGGTCACCGCATTATAAGAAGGATGTTGACGCTTTGGAAAGGGTGCAGAGGGGATTTTCTAGTATGTTGCCTGGTATGGAAGGAATGTATTACGAGGAAAGACTGTGTGCCTTGAGGCTGTTCTCGTTGGAGAGAAGACTGAGAGGTGACTTAATAAAGACATACAAGACAATAAGAGGTTTAGATGGGGTGGACAGGGAGAGCCTTGTTCCAAGTATGGGGAAGGCAAACACGAGTGTCACAACTTTAAAGTGAGGGGAGATAGGTATAAGACAGATGTCAGAGGTAGTTTCTTTACTCAGAGAGTAGTTAGGGCATGGAATGCTTTGCCTGTAACCGTGATAGATTCGCCAAGATTAAGTGCATTTAAGTCGTCATTGGAGAGGCATATGGACGTACATGGAATAGTGAAGATGGGATAGGCTTCAGATTAGTATGGCAGGGTGGCGCAACATCGAGGGCCGAAGGGACTGTACTGCGCTGTAATGTTCTATGTTCTATCTGCTACAGTTCCACATCAGCAATGTCATCTGCAATTGCCTGACATTCAATCAGTTTAAAACAAGAACGGAGGGGGCATCAGGAAAACGGAAGGGTAATAGTGGTTTGTGAGACTTAACTACATGCCTCGTGGAGCCAGGTTCAATGTAGATAATGAATATCGGTTTTCCTGTTTACCTTGGCATACTGATCACTCCGGATCAGTTACCCAATATTGTCTGCCCTTTGTGTGTTGTTCTTTGTACATTTCACCTCGGTTCAGTGCTCCGGGGGACCACGCTTTTTTAAAAATTTGGCATATTTTACTCAGATCGGTTTTGCAGCTTCTTATTAAGGCCAACAATTTTAGAAACAAATAGACACCATTCAGACCATCAAGTCTACTCCACTATTGAATGGTTTCATATCTGATCTAATAACCTTGAACTGCACTTTCTTGCCTTTCGCCATAATGCTTGATGTCTTTGCTGTTTGAAGATCTGCCGATCTCAGCCTCATTATGACCCTTCCTCAACAGCCTTCTGCTATAAGAAAGTCCACTGATACAGAACTGTCTGAGAGAATAAATGCTTCTTCGTCTCTATTTTAATTGTGAGATCCGCATTCTAATACGAAGTTAAAAATCGCACAACACCAGATCATAGTCCAACAGGTTTACTGGAAGCAATAGCGTTTGGAGAGCTGCTCCTTCATCAGCTGGCTGTGGAGTACACAGTGGTAAGGTACAGAATTTATAGCGAAAGGTTACAGTGTAATGTCACTGAAATTATACATTGGAAAAATACCTTGATTGCTTGTTAAGTCTTCCATCTGTTAGAATGACTATGTTCGGTTCATTTCTTTCTTATGTAAATTGAAAAACTTTCTTTTAACAGTTACATTCTCAGGTAGACTTTACATATTAGTGTCAGCACAGATAATATGTTGAAGGTGTTAGTCCCTGTGTGCTGCGTCCATGCCATAATGTTTAGACTGATGCTAATCTAACAAAAAACAACACGCTGCAGTCAAGGATACTTTAAGACATGGTACATTGGTGAAGCTGAACAGAGGCTACAACAACGGAATGGGCGCTGCACATCAATCAACAGACAGTTGTGCCCCTTCACAGTTGGAGAGCACTTCAGTGATCCAGGACATTCGACCTCGGAGCTTCGGGTGACAATCATCCAAGGCTGTCTTCTGAACAGGCAGCAGCGAAAAGTGCCTCCGCAGAGACCGATAGCTAAATTCAGTACCCATGGTCATTGGGTTCATGTCACAGTACAGGTGATCCCATTGTCCTATCTACAAACAGAGACCCTCCTACACACACTCGCACACACACACACACACACACGCACACACATATACGTCTGTGGGGTGAATTTGTACTTGCAGAGTTACATTGTACTTTGCTCAAAAACTGCATGAATCCATGTAAGTCTCTGGTAGATTTTTATAAATTAAAATCAGTCTAAACATTATGGAACAGACAGCAGCACGGTGGGGGGGGGGGGGGAGGGGGTGGGGGGGGGTGGGGGGAGCAGACACAGTTGTTAAACTTCACCTGAGAATGAAACTTTAAAGTAAAAATTTTTTGCACTTTACATATGAAAGAAGAGAAGCTAACATGGTCATTCTAACAGATCGGAGACTTAGCAAACAATCAAGGTATTTTTCAATGTACAATTTCAGTTACATCACACTGTAAACATATGCTATAAATTCTGTGACTTACAACTGTGTGCTCTACAATCACCTGATGAATGAGTCGTGGTCCGAAAGCTAGTACTTCTAATTAAACGTGTTGGACTATAACCTGGGGTTGTGTGATTTTCAAATTTGCATACCCCAGTCCAAAACCGGCATCTCCAAGTCATTCAATACGATGCACTCTGGTCACAGAATCAACCTTTCTGCATCCAACTTATTAAATCCTTGAAACTATATGTTTCAATAAGGATCATTTTGTAGTACTGAGTCTGAGCAGGCAAAGGCAACTGATTTCAGCGCTTCTTCCTATTTGATTTCATCTCCGATATGAAATTCTCACTGACTCTGACAGAACTGTTACCTTTGCTGTTTTTTAATGTCAGGACCTCATGTTCAATTTAAGATTTCCATAAGGAACAACAAATATTTTTTTCCCTGACTGGAAATGAACTTGAGAAATAGCAGTGAGACAGCTGCATTTCAGCACTTTCGCACTAATGACGACATATGCAATGCTTGGAACTTTTCTTGATGACTTTGTTTGTGCCTATTTTGTTCAGTTGAAAAATGAGAGTTATTGAGTTTTTAAAAGCATGGCGAATGGTCCTTCAGCCTATTGCATAATTATCACTGATCAAATATCTGGCTTGTAAACGCAGTTTCCAGACATGACTCATCGCCTGGTGTGTTCTAACATTTCAAGTCTTCAGGTAAATTGTTATTCAATTTCTTAAGGGGTTAAGTGGAACAAAATCATCTCTGTGATCTAACAGTTCTGAAAGACAAACTCTTTCTCAGAGCCGTTTGTCAGTTTTCCTCATGATGCTGCAGAAAATCTTTCTGTACTCACATCTGAATTGGTTTGCCCTGTTTCTTCCTCAGCTTCCTTCTTCTTTCTATTAAATGGTTTAGATTCCAATACAGACACAATGTCCAGGTTACGGAAGTCACGTGTTTGTACTTTCACTGACACTCTGTCTCGCCGGGAGCTGCAGTCCTTCCGCACACTGATTTAGATAGCACTGTCCTTAATGTGACATGCCCCATAAAGCATGGAAGGGCAGGCATTACTAACCCGCACTTCGAAACGAAGCAACAGTTTTAAAACATTTACAGTGCCCCAGCCAGGAATTGAGCTTCTAATTCCCGCATAACATACTGCAACACTAACCACGATACTACCGAGGACAACAGTTTCGAAGGAGACACTTCAGCCCGTTGTGGCTGCATTTGTCAAAAGCAACTGCTTAACGACCCGAATGGTTTAGCCCATAGCCTTACAGGTATTGGCAGAACCTATTCACATCTGCATATTCCTTCAGGTTATAAGGGTTGCTGCCTTTCTGACTCTTACAGACAGTGTTCCAAATTCGAACACCCGCCTGCCTATAACGCTTTTCTACACATCTACTTTAACCTTTCTGTCTTTCTCATTAAATTTCTGGCCTCCTGTGATCGTTCTTTCCATCGATGGGAAACGCTTCTTTCAGTCTACCTTATCTATACCCCTCACAAACCCCTCTGCACGGTGACAAACAACCCCAGTTTGTCCTGTCTCCCTTCATGACTGAAACTCTTCTTCCTAGACACTATTCGAGTGGATCTCTCCTGCAAGTTTCACAGTGCGATCACATCCCTGGACAATTCTAGCAATGAGCCGAATGAACATATTTCCATTCTGTTACAGCATCGGGGTGGCTCTGCAGCATTTATTTCCTTCCGGTTTGGAGTCATGTGGACGCCAGACTTGATAAGGACAGTAGTTTCCTTCCCACAAGGAAGTCAGTGAAACAGATGGGATTTCAGACAACGTATTCTTAATTCTAGGCATTTATTGCATTCACATACTACCATCGTCGTGGTGTGGTGGGAATCCAACCTGTCTCCACAGAACATTACCTGGCTTTGCTGTGTTAACAATCCAGCGATAATACCACTAGGCTATCGCAGAAAGCCCTCATGGGGGATCATTTCCAATAGAGTCTCTTTTCCCCAGTTATTCCCTAAGCCCTTTTATTGAGCCTCATGCTCCAATAATCTCTGATCCATGTCACTAAAAGCTGCTAAAAGAGAATTCATCTCACAGCCACGATATCCAAACGGATCGAATGATTTGAAGGTGCCAATGAAGCGATTGGGGTAAGAGTGAGTGCAAAGGAACAGACTGGATGGTATCAACGTGAAAGTGTATGTTAGATTGTGCAATGCCTCAATCAAATGGGACGAGGGATGGAAAAGAGAGCTAGGGAGAGTGCGAGGGAGAGACTCTTCGAGAACTTTTGGTTTTAATTACTGATACATGAAACGCAAAAATATCAGAGAACAAAATTCGATGGAAAACAAATCATCACCTCAGAGAATATTATCTTGTAAATATGATTAATTTCTGATCGTGTTCCACCAAAAGTAAAACTTTGAGAGAACTGACCGCCATAATGTGGATTCTAGCCAAGGTCGCTGCAATCACAATGGAGAATACGAACTACTAAACGGTTACAGCATTCCACAGACCACACTTGCAAACTGCAACCAGTATGGTAGCAGAGGAAATGTCAGGAAGAATGTACAATATCAGGACTTAGCGACAGGCATGTGGGAACGCAGAATGAACTGAATCTTTAACTTTAGCGTCCCCAGAGACCGTGGAGATTCCATGAATGAGAGTACTGGAAAATGTGATTAATGAAACTCTCCAAACTCTTCGGAGATTGCAGAATATTATTGAAACGTATGCTTCAATAGCATTATAGTTGAACATCGGCTACTTCATCACTTTGCCCACACAAGGCATTACCAACTGTTGTATGCAATCACACATAAATCCCAGTTCCAGATCCGGAATCAGAGAAACTGTGTGAAGCATGCACGAAGATCCAGTTGGAAACTGGGATGGAATGACAGGAGAGAGGCGCATGTATTTCCGAGGTTGGGACATCTCCTGATCAAAAGCGGGGTGGAAGGTAATACTTGCCCCCATTAATAATATTATGACCATAAACAGTACATGTTGCTGAGACAGCCGATTGGCGCATCTAAAGCGTGTGGAGACTTTAACTTTGGGGTGGCAAGGTTCGAAATTTCATTTTCCTGTTTGGAGCAGTGGTTTTGACATTGGCATCTGCTTTTGTTCGCATTAGCTCAGAATCAGCTTCTTGTTCACAATAAATCCTTCAACCTGGAGAAGGTGGTGTTGTGGTTATATAATAAACTAGTCATCCTTGGGGACTCACACACAGAGACGGTAATGTTAAAGTTCGACGAATAAAACCTGGAATTGAAGCCTGACCTCAGGAACAGAGAACATGCCTTTAATTTCCTGCAATCCCATTTATGCATGTTGCTTATACAGGGCATGCTACCATCTTTACCCAATCCTGCCTACTTGTGTCTCCAGGAACTGAACAACATAGCTGACTCTTAATCTGAGAAAGACGACCGTTTGGGAAAGCAGGCCATTCGGCCCTTCCAGTCGACACCATTCCTCTGAAGCACATCCTATCAGACCCACACTCCATACCTATTTCGTTCCCCTTCATTTCCCATGGCTGATCCCAGTAACCTGCACACTTTCAGACTGTGGGAGGAAACTCACACAAGCAAAGAGAGAATGTGCAAACTGCACACAGTCACACGACACTGGGATCGAATCCATGTCTTTCGTGCAGCGAGGCAGAAGCCAATCATGAAGAACAATAAATGCTGTCCTGACAAGCGACATCCACACCCTGTGGGTATATCAGGAAGAATAAAAAACACGTTCACAACATGGACAACGGGACTTGCGTCTGCGGACATTATTTGAACCAATCGTTCACCCTGGGTAGGTACAAGGACACCAATGTCACAGAGAAACCAGCGCAATGCGGGATTCAATGACCTACCGAAGTGGAAACTCATCTACTCAGTCAAACTGGGGACAGACTATTCAACAATGCCGTGAGTGGGAAGGGCTCAATGAGCAGAAGAACCTCCAGATTTACCAGCAAGATTACATATCCCAGAAGGAGACCAATTAAACTGTCAACGCACCTGCTAATCCAAACCAGCTGCCAGTTCCACAGCGTCAAAGTCATCGACTCACGCAGCATGAAAACAGGCCTTTCACTCCTACCAGCTCATACTGAACATAATGCCAAACTAAATGAGTCGCATCTGACGGCTCTTGTAACTGCTGAGGTTTAATAATGTCCTTGTGATATTATTACTGCATTGTTAATATGAATGTCCAGATATAATTCTGTGGACACGGGTTCAAATCCTGGCATGGCAGATGCTGGAATTTTATTTAAATAAATACTTAGAGTCTAATGATGATGTTGAATCAGTTGTTGGAGATCTGATTCACTAATGCCTGACAGGGAAGGAAATTGCCATACCTATCTGGTCTGGCTGCTATGTGACTCCAGATGCATAATATCGTGGTTGATTCTGAACTGCCTTCTGGGCAATAAATTATGTACTAGGTATGAATGAATAGCTTTTGTTAATCCCACTGAAACTTTCCAATTCATTTATCAATCCAAATATCCTGTAAATATTGTAAATGTACTTTCATTCATCACCGCCTCAGGAAGTGAATTGCACACATAAACCATCCTCTGTTAAAAAAGCCTCTCATGAATAATTTTAAATCCCTCTTTTCACTTTAAACATTTGCCCTCTCGTCTTGAAGTGCCCCTCCTTGGCGAAAAGACAGTTACAGACAACTCTAGTCGAACTCTCAATAATTTATAAATTTCTATCAGGTCGCCTTTCAAACTCCAGTGCTCGAGTGAAAATATTCTCAAGGATTCTCCTGTCCTTGGATGCTTCCTGAAGAAGGGCTTATGCCCGAAACGTCGATTCTCCGAGTCCTTGGATGCTGCCTGACCTGCTGCGCTTTTCCAACTACACATTTTCAGCTCTGAAAATATTCTCTGCCTATCCAGCCTTTCGTTATAACACAAACCTTCCCCACTAGCCATACGCTGGTATACCTGTTCTAAACCTAATCCAACTGAATAATTTCCTTGCTATTACTGGGCGACAAGAACTGGACACAGTATTCCAGAAGACGCATCACCCAATGTCCTATTCAACTTCAACATAACGTACCAACTCCTACGCTCAAAGGACTGAGAAACCAAGGCAAGATGACATTTCTTTTAACCATTCTGTCGATATATGAAGCAAACTAAAATGAATTATGTACTTGCATTCCTGGCCTCCGTGTTCCACAACACGTTGCAACGCCCGATCATTAATTGTATAAGCCCTACTCTTATTTGATGTAGCAAAATGCAATAGTTCCATTCATTCAGATTGAACTTCATGTGACATTTTTCAGCCCAAAGACGCAATGGATTAAGATCCTTCTGAAATCTTAGCTCACCTTTACAGTCTCCAATTCTGCTGTCCTCTGCAAGCTTATGAACCATGGCTTCTATGAGTTCTGTTGTTTTTTCATATAGGTCAACGATTTTTAATTATTTGTCGTGGCTATCATTTAGCAGTTTGCAAATCATGTGACAATTAGTCATGTAGTTAACCATGAAGAAGAAAGCCATAGACTGCAGGGAGATTGGAAACAATAGGCAAGAAAATGTGCTGAAAGGAATTCAATCTAGTGAAGTGGGTGATAATGAATTTGGGGAGGAACAATGATAAAAGTATGACTGTTAACAGTAATAAAAGAGAAATTGGAGTAGGCATTCACGAATTTTTGAAGGTGATTGGGCAAGGAATCAAGTGGTCTCGAGGGTTTGGAGATACTTTCTGTTCTTGGTCACAGGTGGGAATATAAGAGCAGGGAAATGATGCTGGAACTTTAGCAACTGCCTGTTCAGAGAAGTGTCAGAGGACTGGCCACAAGTCTGGTCATTGTAGTAATCATTTATTTCAGAAGAATGATAAAATAGAAGATGGAGGGCGGAAAGAGTCCATTTGGCCCATCAAGTCTGGATCAGCATTAAATCAGATCTTTGCGGACAATGCTTCAAGTCAGGCTGGCACGTTCCTTTGAGGGGAACTTGCAGATTGAGATCAGTTGATTCATAAGTCCATAAGACAATAGAGCAGAAATTAAACCATTCAGCGCAGTGAGTCTGCTTTGCCATTAAATCTTGGCAGATATCTTTCTAAAACCAATTCTCATGCTTTCGTCCCATAAACCTTAATCCCTTTGAAAACCACGCTGCTACATATCTCAGTCTTGCATATAATCAAAGATCGAGCTTCCACAGCCTTATCTGGCAATGAATTCAATACATGCACCATTCTGTGGCTGAATAAGTGTCTCTTATTACTGCTCTCAAATTTCTTCCCTTTCTCCAAGGCTGTGCCTTTGAGTTCTAGTCTCTACTAAAAATAGTAATACCTTCTCAGCATCCACTGTGTCCAGGCTGTTCACGATTCTATAAGTACCAATTCGATTTCCTCTCATCCTTCTGAACTTCGTCGAGTATAGAGCCAGTGTCATCAAACGTTCCTCATGTGTCAAGCTTTTCATTCCTAAAACCATAATGTTGAATCACCTCTGAAAACACCCCAGGACCAGTGCATCCTTCCTGAAATCCGAGGAACAAACGTACACACAGCAATCCAGATGTGGTCTGCCCAGACCCTTATAGAGTATCGGAAGTGCAACCCCGCTTTTATATTCAAGTATTCCAAAAATAAATATCATTATTGCAATTATCTTCCTAACTACAGATTCAACCTGCAAGTTCATCTTGAGAGAATCCTGGGCTAAAACTCTCAAGTGTCTTTGCACACCTGACATGTGAACCTTTGCCCCGTTTAGAAAATAGTCCGTATCTTTATTCTTCCTAGAAAAGTGCATCACCTCACACTTTTCCACGTTATGCTCCATCTGCCATTTTTTTCCGACGCTCTCTACATGTCTATATCCTTCTGCAGCGTCCCCGCCTCCTCAATGCTACCTGCCCTTCTACCTTTGTGTTTTCTGCAAATTGACACACATTGCCCTCAAGTACTTTGTCTCGATCGCTAATGGAGAAAATGAAAAGTTGTGGTCCCAACACAACCTTGATGAATGCCACTTGTCACCAGCTGCCATCCTGATACAGATCCTTTTGTTCCCAATCACTGCTTTCTGTCTTGCGAGCGCACCTTGCCTCTGACACCATGGTCTCTTTTCTTATTCTGTAGCCTCCTGCGCGGCAAATATCAAAGGCCTTCATGAAGTCCAGACACATAACATCCAATGGCTTTCCTTGGTCTACCTTCCTCGTTACTTCCTCAAAGCGGAATTCTTACAGATTTGTCAAGCATGGCCTCCCCTTGTTGAAGCCATGCTGACGTTGCCTTATTTTTACATACACTTCCAAGTACTCAGAAATTTCTTCCAACGCAATGGATTCCAGGACCTATTCACAACCAAGTTTCGGCTGATTTGTCCGTAATTTGCAGCTTTTGTGTTGTTTCTTTTTAAAATGGGGTGTCGCATTTGTGATTTTTCAGTCCTGTAGCATCCTTCCTGATTCTAGCGATTCCTGAAAGTTCTCCACTAACGTATCCACTATTTCTTCAGTTGTCTACCTGGAGGGTACTCCACTTGATCCAGATGATTTATCCACCTTCAGGCCATTCAGTATTTCTTGCACCTTCTCAGTCATGGCACGAGACTCACTTCTGTTCCCCCATTCTCTTGTATGTTTGGGTATAACTCATGCCTTCCACTGTGAAGACAGGCACAGAATATATTTTTTTCAGTTCCTCAACCCATTGTCGACTTCTTCCTTTCTTTTGCGTTTATATGAATAACGAACCAACTGCAGTCTTCCTTGATATTCTTAGTTATCTTATAGTTAATCTTCTCTCTCCTCATTTGTTTTGTTGTTGCCCTTTGTGGGTCTTTGTGAGCTTTCCAATCCTCGGATTGCTCACTGCCCTTCGCCACATTATATATTTTCTCCTTTGCTTTTGTGCTATTGATGACTTCCTAAGTCAGCCATGGTTGCCTCATTCTCCCTGCACCATGCCTCATTTTCCAAAGGATGTGTCTCTGATGTGTCTGCTGAATTATGCTCAGAAACTCCTGCCATTGCATTTCCACTTTCCTGCTTTCTTGCTAGGCTCCTCTCCTCACCAATTTCATCCAGCTCCTCCCTCATGCCTCTGTAATTGTCTTTATTCAACTTTAAGACCGTTACCTCTGATTGTATATTCTCCTCCTCAAATTGCAGGGTAAATTTAATCATGTTATCATCACCACCTCCTAAGGTTCCTTCATCTTCAGCTTCCAGTCACGTCTGCCTCATTGCACAACTCTAAATCCAGTATTGCCTGTTCCCTATTTGGCTCCACCACAAGCTGCTCCAAAAATCCATCTCGTCGACATTTCACAATTGAATTGAATTGAAATTATTGTCAGGTGTTCTGAGGCACAGTGAAAAGCTTTGTCTTGCGATCAATACAAACAGGTTGCAGTGATAAGAAGCATAGATGCATAAAGAAAATGTAAACATAAAATAGGTTGGCCTTTGTGATTGTGCGGGCCAAGTTCACCACTCGCTCTATCTCCGATCTTAAATAGTGCAGATGCCATACCTGGTAGTGATACATCCAGACAGAATGCTCTCAATGGCGCACCAATAAAAGTTGGCAAATGTATTCGCTGTGGTGCTTCAAGTGATCATCAATTTAAAAAAAACATTTCCACCACCTCTCGCGAGATGTCATCATCACACATATATTCCTCTCCTGTCCCTGTCCACCATCCACAGGGACCATTCCCTAGCAGAAACCTTGAAATACTTTGCCTTCACTCCCAACACCTCCCGCAATTCACCCCATGGAGTCTCCCCACTGCATCGCTGCTTTTGTGACACATAAATGCATGGAACCTAAAAACACGAGCAGGAGTAGGCTGTCCGGCCTTCAAGCCTCCTACGCCGTTCAATGACATCATTGCTGAACTTTCTAAAGGCTCAAATACGCTTACTTGCCCTCTCACCCTGTCCCTTATTTCATTTATTGTTCAAAAGAAGTATCGATCTTAGCTATAAAAACCTTTGTTGTACCAGCATTAAGTTCTTCGCTGGGCAAGGTTTTCCAAATAGTAATATCCGTCTGGGTGAAGAAAGTCCTTCTGAACTCAGTCCAAAATCTGCTCCCTCTAAACCTGAGGCTATGCCCTCCTGTCAGAATTTCTCCCGAAAGTGGAAGCATCCTTTTCAATTCTAACTAATCTCTTCCGTTCAAAGTAAGATTCCCCGCTCATTCTTCTAAATTCCAAAGAAAATAATCCTAATCTACATAGTCTCTCTATATAGGCCAACCCCCTCACCTCCGGAATCAACCTAGTGAACCGCCTCTCTAACGCCACTACCCCCCCCCCCCCCCCCCCCACTCCGCCCAGTGCCAATACATCCCTTCTCAAGTAAGGGGAGCAGAAGTGCACGCAATGCACCAAGGATAGCCTCATCAGCACCTCTTACAGCTGCAACATAACATCTCTGCTTGAACATTCATGAACCTACATAGAACATAGAACATAGAACACAGAACAATACAGCACAGAACAGGCCCTTCGGCCCACGATGTTGTGCCGAACTTCTAACCTAGATTAAGCACCCATCCATGTACCTATCCAAATGCCGCTTAAAGGTCGCCAATGATTCTGCCTCTACCACTCCCACGGGCAGCGCATTCCATGCCCCCACCACTCTCTGGGTAAAGAACCCACCCCTGACATCTCCCCTATACCTTCCACCCTTCACCTTAAATTTATGTCCCCTTGTAACACTCTGTTGTACCCGGGGAAAAGGTTTCTGACTGTCTACTCTATCTATTCCTCTGATCATCTTATAAATCTCTATCAAGTCACCCCTCATCCTTCGCCGTTCCAACGAGAAAAGGCCGAGAACTCTCAACCTATCCTCGTACGACCTACTCTCCATTCCAGGCAACATCCTGGTAAATCTTCTCTGCACCCTCTCCAAAGCTTCCACATCTTTCCTAAAGTGAGGCGACCAGAACTGCACACAGTACTCCAACTGTGGCCTAACCAAAGTCCTGTACAGCTGCAACATCACTTCACGACTCTTGAATTCAATCCCTCTGCTAATGAACGATAATACTCCATAGGCCTTCTTACAAACTCTATCCACCTGAGTGGCAACCTTCAAAGATCTATGTACATAGACCCCAAGATCCCTCTGTTCCTCCACCTGACTAAGAACCCTACCATTAACCCTGTATTCCGCATTCTTATTTGTTCTTCCAAAATGGACAACCTCACACTTGGCAGGGTTGAACTCCATCTGCCACTCCTCAGCCCAGCTCTGCATCATATCTAATTCCCTCTGCAGCCGACAACAGTCCTCCTCACTGTCCACAACTCCACCTATCTTCGTATCATCTGCAAATTTACTGACCCACCCTTCGACTCCCTCATCTAAGTCATTAATAAAAATTACAAACAGCAGAGGACCCATGGTACGTTGCATCTGTCCAATTTCTATCAAGAAGCCCCGCTACTTCTTCCTTGATAATAGGCTCAAACATCTTCTCAACTGCAGAAATTAAGCTAACTAATCAATAATTCCCAATCTTTTATCCACCTGCCTTTTTAAACAGTGGTGTCACACCAGCTGTTTTCCAGTCTGCTGGGACTGCCACGCTGTCTTGTGAATTTGAAAATTGCTACTAGAGCACTTGCTATTTTTCCCGCCATCTGCTTTCATACCCTGAGATGGATTCCCTCACAGCCAGGAGACTTGTTCATTCTCAGCTCCATTTGCTTGCCTAACACTACCTCTTCCGTAAAAATGTTTGTTTCCAGGTCCTCACCTGCATTTCTCTCTTTGCCACTTACTGGCATGTTATTAACACCCTCCACTGTGAAGACTGACACAAAATACCTGTTCAATGCCTCGGTGATTCCATCACATCGCATAACTAAATGTCCCTTCTCATCCTCGAAAGGACCAATCTTGAGCCACTGTTTTTTTCGTTTTATATTTTTATAGAAACTTTTGCAATCCATCTTTGTATTCTGTACTAGTTTGTTTTTTCCCTCATGTTTATCTTTAAAGTTTTTCCACTCTTCCAGTTTCATGCTGTTCTTGGCCACTTGGTATGCTTTCCCTTTCACTTTGATAGCCTCCCTTATTTCCGAAGACACGCAGGGCACAGAACCCCTTTTCTTACAGTCCTTCCATTTCACTTGAATATACTTTTTATGAGCACTTCTACAAAAACATCATCTTTGAAAGTCCTTCACTGCTCGTTATCTGTCCCACCATATAACCTTTGTTTCACTCTACTTTAGCCAGGAGCACTCTCGTTCTATTGTTGTGCCCCCTGTGCATGCACAGGACCCTGGTATTGGATCTTCTCTTCACATTCCCCATCTGAATTCTAAGTTCTGCCATACTGTGATCACTCGTTCCAAGAGGATCCCTAACTATGAGATCATTAATCATTCCTGTTCCTTTACACAGTACCAGATCGAGGATTGTTTTATCCCTCGTCGGTTCCATTGCATATTGTTCAAGAAGACTACCACGGGTACTCTCAACGAACTTCTCTTCAAAGGTACTGTGACTGAGCTGGGTTGACAAAGCTACATGTAGATTAATATCCCTAATGATAAAAGCTGACCCACTATTAGAGGCATTGCTTATTTATTTGTTTATTGCATTTACGAGTGTGATGTTATTGTTTGCTGGCCTATAGACTGCACCTATCAGTGACTTTTTCTTCTTAGATTTTCTAATTTCCACGCAAATTAATTCAAAAACGTTCTCCATAGAACATATATTGTCTCTCCACACAGCCCTGATGCCGGCCTTGAGTAACAGAGAGACACCACATTCTTTACACTGCTGTCTGACCTTCCAAATAGTCTCGTACTCCTGGATATTTAACTTACAGTCGTGGCCTTCCTGTAACCGTGCCTCTCTAATGGCTATTAAATAATTTTCATTTATGTTGATTTGTGCCTTTAACTCTTCAACCATGTTATGAATGCGACGAGCATTCAGGTGAAGTGCTATTTTATTAGGTTTCTTGTCCTCATGATTTCTCGAATAATATCACCTTTTGCTTCTTTTCTCTCCTCACCTGTCCATTGACGTCTTCCCTGCTTTGATTACAATGGCCCAAACAGACCTTCCAGTTGAATCAACACATGAACTGCACTTCACGCAATCTATTCTACTACAATCACTGCTCTCAATGTGGCTTCCACTATCTTGGGAAACGAAGTTTGGACTGGGTGACCACACTGCAGAACATCCAAGTTCTGTCTTCAAGATGAATTCCAGCGAATCTCAAGGCATGCTGGATGAACACCACCTGTTTTTGTTTGGGGAGTCTGCAGCCCTCCAGACCACATATCAATTTCATTTTTTTTTAGGGCATGAACTCTCCCATGTCCTATTTCTCTATCCCACATGCCAGGCCATGTTGTCACATAACCTTCGATACCACACCACATATGGTTCGCTACAAGCAGTCTCCATTAACAACTATTCACTCTACTAACCAGATCATAATCCACTACTTTGTCCAACTGTTCTTCTCTCTATTTGAACTCTATCCCTACCTTTTGTTTACTCCTTATCCTCCCCCGACCACCACTATCTGCAGATCGACCAACATTTTCCAAGCTATCGTCAGTTCTGAGGAATGGTCACTGGACTCGAAATGTTAACTCTGATTTCTTTTTTCAGGTGCCACTAGACCTGCTGGGTTTTTCCAGCACCATCTGGTTTTGCACTAGTTAGAGTCGAATACTGTGAATGTTCGAGGAAGAATGACTGCACATGGCCTGGTAGAAGCCTGATACTGCGCTTGTGCAATGATCCCCTGCACAGAAGACAGAACTGTGTTTCTGTTGAAAGGTTCTCTTGTGGATAGTTCCCATTACAAGGTGAGCCATCGGAATCAACTTCTTAGATCAATGAATACAGTAGTAATTTCTGCCGCAGTTCTATCCTGGATGTGATGAACAGCAGAGGGAAAAACATCTCTCATGTCAGATGTGAATAGATTGGAGTCCACGCAGGAGGTGTAATCAAGTGTAATCAGATAGAGAATGCTCAAACGCTTTCTCACTGTAACAATGTTCCATTGGGCATCAAAGCTACATTGTTTGTTGCCGCAAAGGCTAAACACAGCGTTTTCCAGTTAAAATACGTGGATGTGTTCCCTCCAGTGTGACAGTACAGTTGTGTATAGTTGTAAATAGGATAACTGGATGAATCACTTTACACATTCAGCTGGCGAACAGTCCTTTTGTGGGAAGACATCTGTATAGAATGCAGGAAGATGCACTGAGAGGTCCTTGATCAGTTTCATATAGGGGCTGAAACAATACTGGAGGTTTTGAGTCTTAAACGTGGACAAATCCCCTGCTCAGAGTGCAGTTGCATCTCACGTTATTCTGTGAGACAAAGGAGCAATATAAGGGGTTCTGACCAATGTTTCACTTTCCTCTTTGGCCACAGGAGAGTTGTTCGAGGTCTGTAGGACTTCTAATGGGGTTCCACTTTTTAACAAGGCAGATAGAAACAAACTGGAGAGATACAGCCAAGTGAGTCTCACAGGAGTGGTCCGGAAACTTTTGGGGAAACCTCTGAAGGAGAGAATTGATTGCAACTTGTCCAGGCAAAGTTTGATCAAGGAGTCAGCATGGTTTTGTCAGAGGAGGTGATGCCTAACAGATCTGTAGCCACAGACAAAATAAGTGTCATTGTATGTTCTTAGGTGGTTGGTTTGTGTTCCTTTCTAAATGTTATTGAAAATGGAATTGTAGGCAGACATGTTGTGGAAAAGTAAATGTTTTGAGGAAGTGATCAGAGGGGAGTGAAAATGATGTAGTGTATGTGGGTTTCACTAAGATCCCACACGGGATACTGATAACAGGGTAAAAACATAAGCAATTCACGATCATGTGGTGTCAGAGAAATTCAACTCAATGGATCAGAGACCAGATACGATTAAACAAATTGACATTGCGGAAAAGACATTGAACAGGCTGACACAGAACTGATTCTCCACACAGACGGCTAGAATTTCTTCCCCAAGCAGAGAGTGCAGGCAGGTTTCATAGGGGTAAAACAAAGGTGATGATTGTAAAGCAGTAACAGTACAGTGGTGAAAATCGTAAAGCGATTAAAACAAGAATAAACTGAATGGAATTGAAACAAGCGTCTGGCAGTAACAATTCAATTGTAATTGACACTGGAGATTCCAGCCATCTCCTTGAATAGGTGAGACTGTCTTTTCGGGGATCCTTAACAGTATTTCCTGTCTGCACGAGTATGTGTAAATGTTCCTTCTCCTGGCATTCAGTTCTGTCCATTGTGTTCCTCCTGGGAGCAAAGTCTTCCGGGGTCTCTCAGTCAGCCTCTTTGTTTATTCGCTATTGGATTATATGGGAAACGATCTTGTGCTTAGGGTATTAGGACTGAAGAGATGATCGAGGCTAGGAGCCAACTGTGAAAGCTGTTTGAGAAGTGTCTGATTTGGTTTGGGTGTAGCTTAGAATGTCTGGATTCTATATTCGCCTGTTTGGCCAAAACTGAGGCATTGTGGGTGTGTTCTATGTGTGTTAGCAGGCATGATTTCTGTGTTTCGTAGACATGCTTCTGTGTTTTTATGTGTTTATGCTATGTGTGGACAGTGTAGCAGATTTTCTCCCACAGTTCACCCTTTTTTTGTTAAGAGCATGTTGAAAAAGTGCAATGTAGTCCAGACCAAGTAGGCTATCAGGTGGTGGGGTTTCGGTGTCAGACAGGTAGTAGTCAGTTTCTGAATCTGACCGAGCGTAGTTTGTGTCAGGGTAGGGGATCTCACTCCAGCGAACTTGTACAAGTTGGTTCGTGAGGAGAGTAGGGGTAAAACCTCCAGTCGCCTCAGGCGACTGACTTTGTGGAGTTTGCACGTTCTCCCCATGTCTGCGTGGGTTTCCTCCGGGTGCTCCGGTTTCCTCCCACAGTCCAAAGACGTGCAGGTCAGGTGAATTGGCCATGCCAAATTGCCCGTAGTGTTAGGTAAGGGGTAAATGTAGGGGTATCAGTGGGTTGCGCTTCGGCGGGGTGATGTGGAGTTGTTGGGCCGATGGGCCTGTTTCCACATTGTAAGTAATCTAATCTAATCCATGTAAAAGTGCTGTACAAAACCGGCAGCAGCACATACAGACGCCCATGGCCAGGATAATGATACACCCAACCGCAATACAGGATATTAGTTCCTCAGGCAGTTCAGTGCCCCGTGAGCCAAGCCAGGTGGTTACCCAGGTCCACAGGTCCCAATGGGACTCCGGTTCATTTGGGAAAGCAGCAGCCTATGGAATGTGGTGTGTCAGGTCCATTATATTTTCGCTGGGGTCAGGGATGTAGGTACAGCAGTCTGTGCCAATCAAGGTGGAAGTGCCCCAGTATTGGCCAGCCAGTTGTCCAGGGACATTCTGTTTTGTAGGGCGACAGTGCGAATGGCGACAGCCTCTGCATTCAGCTGGGCAAGTACTTCAGCCGTGGCATGTTATCTCCTCTATCGTGGTGGCCAGTTGATATGCCTCTATGTCGAGTTGCAGGCTTTCGGAAGTGGATACGAAAATGGGGGTGGGGGATATATCGTCGAGGGCAGTGAGGGCGTGTTTTCTGTGGGGAATAAGCTTCTGGAAGGGAGACGACTGGGAGTGGTAAATGAGTGGTACCACATACCACATGTAAGCGCATGACAACGCCAGTCAGGATATGCCTTGTGGCCGCAGACAAAGTAAGTATTATTGTATATTCTTAGGTGGTGGGTTTTGGTTCCTGTCTAAATATTATTGAAATAGAATTGTGGGCAGACATGTTGTGGCCAAGTAAATCTAGGATGCTTCACTCTGCTATCAGTCCAGAATGCTGCAGGTGTGTAGAGCGGTGAGTTAGTGCACCACCTCCATCCAGCCGCCCATGTGGATGGCTGGCTTCTCGTTAGGCAGATGGTCCTCTGCGTGACACCCGTGCGGTGGCGTCAGTGATGGTCAAGGTTGGGTGTTCATGTAAGAGGTTCTGGGCTGCGTATGACCATCCTGTGAATTTGTCGAGTTGGTATCCAGCGGAATTCCAGCAGTCTGAGCTATTAGCCACATGAATGGCCGGTCAGGTTAGCAGACTGAGCATTTTGTCCCCGTGGACTGTCCAGTTTCAACCAAAACTCGGCCATTCCTGCGGTGTTAAAAGGGACTGCACCGTGGAGAATGCGCCGGTGGGAATGTTCAGGTACATGAGCAAAGACCCAGCTGCTGGTCTTGTTTACGCTCTGGGCATACATGTGCGTCATGTCAAGGAAAATGTTCACCCACGGCTCAATGTGGATTAAGTGCCCTGTTCTGTGTGCCCTGTTACTGATCAGTGGAGAAGTGCAGGTCAGACCAAAAGTGATGATCCCGATGGCTGCAGGGAGAGCTGGATCCGTCTGTGTGTCTGGAGCTGTACCCTGTCCTGCTTGGTTGTCCTTCTGTGGAGGCGGAGCCCTCTTTCACCGGGTCACATTCTGGTCTCCCTTGGAGAGTGGCAGCTGTCATTGTCGTGAGACAGACCTAGAGTGGTCCTTTCCATCTAGTGTAGAGAGAATCTTTCTGCAGGGGCTGTCACGTTACATAGTGCCCAGTTTAAAAGTGTGAAGTGGACACGCAGCTTTTTATTTGTTTTGCTTTGTTTTACCCCCACACTATCGCCGAACTCCGGTAGTGCTTATTTTTTTCCCCAGTTGTGTGTGTAGAAGTTTGAGACACAGTGAAGGACACAAGATGCGCGAAACTTTATTTAGTTTCCATCAGCAGGAAGAAAAGAAACACCCAAGTGGCCAGTATACCGCAGATTTTAACAAATCATGGTTTAAGTTGATCCTTCTACTAAGGGCTTGAACGTAATCCAAGAGCATTTCCTGTGTTGAGAGCAGTGCTGTGTCATTGGCTAATTTTGGCGGTCCGGCGGCTGTGGGAATGGGTCGTTCCATTAGCGCTTCAAACGGTGTGATTTCCATCGTTCGGTTTCCCTGTCCTCTTACTCTGTAAAACACCAGTGATCGGCCATCTGGCCAAGCCAGTCCTGTGTCCTGAGTGATTTTGGGGAGGGTGGTTTTGAGGGTGCCGTTCATTCTCTCCACCATTCCTGATGACTGGGGAGTGGTACAGAATGTGATATCTCCAGCGTATCCCGAGGGCGTAACAGTCAGCAGTAATGAACTTTGCGGTGAAATGGGCCCCATCCCCAGTATGTTTCTAAGCGCCATAGGATATAAAACTCTTATAATAATGTCCTGCAGGATACATTTTGCCACTGCTCTGGTGGCATTTTTTTTGTTGATGGGTAATGAATCTACCCATTTTGAAAACATGTCGACAATAACTAGGACATGTTTGTATTCCTCTTTTTGAGGCATATGGGCAAGGTCAGTTAGAAGGTGCGTGAATGGACACTCAGGAACTGGTACGTAACCATGTTTGGCCATTGGCTTCCCTGTATTTTACAGTAGACAGATGAGGCACTGTGACAGCAGTGCTTGGGTAACTGCAGCGAATCCCGCTACATACCAGGAATGGCTGGCAGCATCTTGCCTGCGTGTCCGATTCCGTGTGCTGCCAGGGCCAGTAAGTGCAGGTGAGCTTTCAGGTAGATGATGCAGCCATCAGGATGAGTAAGAACATGTTAGGGTGGTGATTGAACAGCACCAGTGTGGACCCATGCGGCCCTCTCTTCTGGTGTGGCGGCTTGCTGACCAGCTCGGACTGCATTGAGAGGGTCAGGGGACTTTGGAGGTTTCATCACTCTGGGGATCTGCAGGGCATAACTGACCAGGGGTAGTGCGGATTGCCGGGTGGCTGCATCAGCAGAGGCATTTGCTAAGGTGACGGGGTCGGTGGCAGAGTTGTTGGCATCATATATTACAATAGCGACAGCGGCTGGTAGCAGGACTGCTTCTTGGATGTTGGCAATGTGTACAGCATGATTGATTCGTCTCCCTGCTGAGCCGATAACCCCCCCCACCCCCCTCCCCCGTTTCCATATTGTGCCAAAGTCCTGAACGACTCCAAAGGAACATCTGGAGTTTGTGTAGAAAGTGGCTGTGCCAGTTTGAAGGCTCTGGTGAGAGCAAAGAACTCTGCCACCTGTGTGGACACTCCAATCTGGTAATGCAGCTGATTCGAGAATGGCGAAGGGGGTGCAGATGGCATGTCCTGCTAATGAGTATCGAACTGATGGGAGGAAGGAAGAGCCACTGGTGAAAAGAATCTAGTCTGGGTTTTCTCAGACCATCAGGACACCTGCTGAACCACGCGAAAGTGAGGACTGCAAATGCTAGAGATTAGAGTCAAGATGAGAGTGGTGCTGGAAACCAAAGCAGGTAAGACAGCATCCGAGAAGCAGGAAAATCAACGTTTCTGGCAGGAGCCGTTTGTCAGGAATGCTGAACCAGGTCCAACAAGTGTGGTTGTCTGCAGAATCATGTTAGTTGAGCGGAATTAGGGTGGCAGGTATCAAAGCTAGGGCACAGTGTAGGGAAAGTTTAACCTAGCGACCTGGTGACCAGTAATCTGAGTTGCAGTAAAATGTTGGATTGCTGCCGAATTAAGCAGCAGGAAGATTGACAGTGGGAACAAAACAGTACACGGATTATCTAGCACACTCGGGGTGGCCTTATCCACTGTAACCGTGGCTGCTACCAATGCGCACAAACATGCCAGCATTCCACTCATAACAGGTGGTAACTAAACAATAGAAAACGCAACAGGGCGACGGAGATCCCCATGAAGCTGTGTTAAAATGCCAGACACGAACCCTTCTGGGCTTGGTTACATAAAGACAGAAGGGCCAGGATTAATCTGGACTCCCAGAGCAGAAGTGGAAATTAATTGTTGCTTCAGTTCAGTGAATGTCTGTTGTATTTTGGATCTTCACTCAATTCTGTTTACAGGAAGCTGCCTCATATAGAGGTGCATTAATAGCACAATGGGCAGGAATCCAAGGCCTGCATTTCTTTACCAACCCCAGAAACACTTGCAGCTGCCTGTTTGTGGCAGGTAGAGGAAGCTGGGTGATGACAGCCAATTGCTCTCATGGACGGTGATCTGAGGCCATAGGAAAGATATTAGACATTTAGCTGACAGAGCTCCATTTCGTTGATAGGCACCCTATGCCCATCCTGTGCCAGACTACAGAGTAAGGCCACCGTAAACTGCTTTCATGCAGTAGTGGAGGTGGAAGCCAATAGCAGGCCATTCGCATACTGGAGGAATGTGATGTTGCATAGTAGGTGAAGGGTGGACAGGGTGAGGTATACTGCAGCAGCATAAATTTGGGGTTCTCGAATACCCTTAGGGAAATTTGGCCCATGTATGTTTGCAGCTGCCATATGTAAAAACATGTTTCAGGGAACAACTTAATGGAGAATG
Organism: Chiloscyllium punctatum; assembly: GCF_047496795.1. Classification (NCBI taxonomy): domain Eukaryota; kingdom Metazoa; phylum Chordata; class Chondrichthyes; order Orectolobiformes; family Hemiscylliidae; genus Chiloscyllium; species Chiloscyllium punctatum. Next base: position 96,255,997 of record NC_092754.1, on the reverse strand, counting down.
ATGCTGAGCAAAGGTCGATTGCAAGAATATCAGGAGGAGGCGGCGGGATACTGATCAGGAGTGCATTTGTGTCCGAGACTACTGGGAAGCAGGGAACAACAATGGCATTGACAGCCCTAAGGTTTTGCACAAAGCGCCATTTTCATGGTCTTCCATGCTTCGGGATATTTAAGAAGGGAGTGTTGCATGGGCTGGTTGTGGGCCCGAGGATTCCCGCTTGCAGAGGTGATTCAATAACTGTATTGATTTCCGATACTGCCACAGGTGATACGGGAATTGTTATATTGATGGCAGGATTGCTCCCTGTCTAAGTGTAACTGGACGTGAAAGGGCGGAAAATAGCTGGCCTGCATGGTTCTATTGCTGTGCCCACAGTGATTATGGGATGACAGCTAATAAGAGGGGGCTGTCGTTGGCGGAGGTAGCGCATGGGACTAGTTTTGTAAAAGTAGATGTAGTAATGTGGGAGCACAGTGCACACAAGATTCGCTCTGTCCAATTAGTGTAAGCATTACTAAAGGGTCTGTATCTTGGCTAAAGGGTGTGAAATGTATGGTTGGTTGTGTGACATGCCCTTTCATGGTTGTGAGATCTTTGGGGTGCCACGTGCTCGTAATTATAAAGGAATTGTGCGGGACTGCCGTTGGGTCTTTGCAGGCCAGTGCAGCCTACTCTGTGCTGAGTTGCATGTCTGCTGCAACACCTTGTGGTCTGGCAAAGTACCTGCCAGTGATGGTTAGTGGGGAGGTGAGCTCTAGATGTGAGTCCATGAGTGGAGGATATGTTGATGCTGGTTCCCGGGGTGGGGGAGGGGGGGAGCGCGCTGAAGCTGGACAGTGAAATTGACAGAAAAAACGGCCACTCAGGTGAGAATGGGTGGAGGATGCAGGGGTAGTTGATATCCGGGAGCGGAGAGGGTCAGGAAGGGCGAGGGTAGGTTCTGGCGGGCACAACCAGGAGCATGAGCAATATACTAATCTCAGAACTAACAGCAGAGCTATTCCAGATACTGTTTCAAATATCCTCGAGCCTTAGTGCACGGCCACATCCCAGAAAGTGCTGAAAAGGGAGAAAGAATGAACACAATAAGAATGCGCAATAAAAAGTGAATTTCACCAATTAGATTCTCGATTAGATTTCCTTTCCATTCCGCCGTGTCCAGGACAGAAATGAAGGAAATGGGAGAAATTTTTGAACATATGACATTGCAATTCATTGGAATCATTTTCCCATTCGCCAGAACAATAAATAACGGCGGTTGGAGTCACGGTAGGACTATGTTTCACAAAAGCAATGAAATAACAGTCTCTCCTCAGTTTCATCGAAAACTCAACTTGCCTGGGAAAAAAAAACTGTGGCAGTATAGCTGCTTGTGATTTTACATGTGGGAGGCAAACACGACCGTGACAGCACAGAAAGTGACCCCTTTGGGAGACACTGCACTCTCCCACACGGTCGTTAATTTTCCAACAAGCAAACCTACCAGGTCTTTCTTTTTTTGCTTTGAACACAGCACTTAAACACGCTGTAGCTTTGCTGTTGACCAACAGAAATGGCAGTGGTGGGATTGGAAGCGACGCCCCCTTTGAGACCGGCCACGGTTAAATCCGCGGGCGAGTGTGGCCTATTTTCATACATTTTCAATTGTGCTCCTGAAAAACAACAGATGAAAAATCACAGGGCAAACATTTTGCGGTCCTTGTCCTTTCTGGCATTACAGCTGGGATATGCCCGACTCTGATATCAATTTCACAGCAGATAATGATAGCCCATCAACCCACACAAAACTCAATGGAAAGCTGAATCTATCTTCTGACACTATTTTCAACTACAAGTGTATATGGGAGTGTGAAAATGCATGTTCTGTCATAATTTGATAAAATAACCATGAGCTGCATGACATTACTGGAATTTCGATTCTTGCTTTGGTAAATTATTTCGACCATTGCTCGAAACAGAACGGACCATGAAACACACCGGACTACAGGGGAAATGCACAAAGCTGAGCAGGTCGTGTTCCACATCATACCATGCAGCATAGCTTCAGTTACTGTGACTGTTTTGCAGAATAGGCGTCCCAAAGAATGTTCTCCACCTGAAAAGCCGAGGTATCAGGACAATCTGAGAAGGACAGATCACATTGTGAGGATGCTCAAACCTCGGTGCCAGTACGAGTTGGCATTTCCTTGTCTTTCACTTTATCCATGCAACTTGCTGCAGAATGTCCACATCAGGACATGAGCGACAGGGCTGCCAGCCAAGGTAAAAACCAGTGTGGGAATTGATGGGAAGCGACTCAGAAAATTTACAAAATTCCACGGTGCTTATTAGGGAAGCAGTTTCTGTTCTCATCAATGTAAAAGATAGTTTCTGAACATATTAACAGTCAAAAAGTAATTTTCCCAAACTCGGACCCCACAAGATGTCAAAGATTTGATAACTGTACGTGAGTGTTCTTTGTTCTCGATGTGCAAATCTGTCCCGCCTGTCACCTTCACGTCTCTTGTTGTTGAGTGAATCACAAAGCAGGAATTACATCTAACTGCAACTGCCTCCCTTTGTTATCCCGCTTGCCTCCTCCCCACCCCCTCCCCGTTAACATTTTCCTGCTTATCTGTGATATTAAGAATACCAAATGGAAGTGATGTCATTCTGTAGCCTGTCCGCAGTCTCAGTTCCAACATGGATTAGATCTCGGTGCATACCTAAATATTAGTGACGCTATGACAGCACAACTCCAGAGGATCATCTGAGATTGTAAATTCAGTTATTGCTGTTGCTGATGGAATGAGCTGCTAACGTGCGAAAACATGATTCAGGACTTCTGGTGCTCATTCTCGCATGTTGAATAACGGCAGTCAGCTTCCAGATAAGGCCTTTCTGAGACTACTTTGGGATACTTTTGACAGAGAGGCTACATTAGGAATTCGTGGTGCACCGTGACACAGCACATCAACTTTCTCCTTGGCTTTGAACCGGGCCACCTGCGCAAGGAACGCAAATGTGTTACTGCTTTTCGTTGAAGGATCAGAACGCGGCAACTACAGTCTTAAACAGGAAGGCGTATGATCAGAAGCCGGTTGAAGAACACATAACAACGTTTCGCCCAGTACTTAATTGGAATTGCATTACTTTTCACCCTGAGAGCGGATTTGCATGAGTAAACGCAAAGCCAGGTTTGCTGATGGGGAAGCAAGCAGGAAAGATCCATTCTCGTCCATCTAAAAGGCTGAGGTTGGGGACAGGGCTGTTTCTGCCTAGTTTCAAACTGGGGACCTTTCGTGTGTAAAGCGAACGTGATAACCACTACACACCAGAGACAAGTCCCGCCAGGGCCTGCTGTTGTTCAGCGGTGCCCAGCACTGTCATTTGCAGCAGTTCTCCGCTTCACCTTTCCATTTCCAATAGCCCGTTGTTGTCCAGCCTAATTGGCATCATCGAAAAAGTAAGAAAATCATGTGAAATTGCTTACAAAATTGCAAGAATGTTGTCAATGTATCGACTGTCTGGTGAGGCTGAATAGGCTGGGTCAATTTGCCCTGCAGCGTAGCTGCTGGGGCATGATCTTATGGAAAGTTTGTAAACTGAGTATTTAAGTATTTTACCCAAGGTGGGGTGAGTTGAAAACTGGAGAGCGTAGGTTTAAGGTGAGAGGGCTAAAGGTTAAACGGGACCTGAGGCACATTTCCCACACAGACAGGTGTGAGTGTATGGAATTGGCTACCAGAGGAAGTGGAGGAGGCTCGTACACTCAGAAGATTTCAAAGGCAACCACCACTTCCCAGAAAGTGCTGAAAAGAGAGGAAGAAACAACACAACTAGAATGGGCCATAAAAAGTTCAGTTCACCAATGACAGTCTCGATTAAATTACCACAAACACTCTGTTTCCATGTTGTGTGCCCCAAAAACGTTGTGTTACTTACAGCGGCTTGAAAGAATTACTTTTAGCGGGGCTTACCATCGCTCTCTGCGGCTGTTCACCAGAAAGATAGCATTGTGAAACACTGCAGAGCCGAAAGACTTCCTTACTTTTGCCCTGACTGACCACACTCCGTGAAATATTCCCGAATCCTCAGTTGAGGATGTTTGCTGCTGCAACTTACCTCGCAAACCGTGTTATCTCGTAATGTATTGAGTGAATGGCAAAACAGTCAGCATTTAACACGGAACTGAAACAAAAATGACAAAGCAAATGCATTTTTCAGACACAGCGAAGCATGAACGCTGAATGTGATACAGACCGTGGGCATGAGCCATAAACTAATCTCACAACTCACAGCAACGAAATTCCAAACTACTCTTTCAAACATACTGGATCCTTAGTGCACCACCACTTCCCAGAAAGTGCTGAAAAGAGAGGAAGAAACAACACAACAAGAATGGGCCATAAAAAGTTAAGTTCACCAAGGACAGTCTCGACTAAATTACCTTTCCCTTCTAATGTATGCGGGACAGAAATGAAGGAAACTTAAGACCATGTAACATCGTAATCATTTCCCTTTCGTCAGAACACCAACTAACGACGAGTAGAGTCACTGCAGGACTTTGTTTCACGACATCAATGAAGTAACAGTCTCTTTTTAGTTCCAGAGAAAGCTCAACACGAGTGGAACGAAACAACAGCAGTCGAGCCTGCGATTTGCGGTGTGGGAGGTGATCATTGCATGGTGCTGTGACACATTTGAGGGCGTTTGCACTCGCCGACACTGTATTCAACTCGCCTACACCGCTGCTTTTAGCTTGGCTTTGACCAGAGCACATTAACACGCTGCAGCGGTAGAGAATCGAACCTAAGCCCGCCTGCCGAACAGTAACCTGAATCCCGCGGCTTAGGCCGCTTGGCCACGATGCAGAGGCCTAGCTGAACCCCATTAGTGAAGTGTGCTGTTTCTGATCCGCAGGACACAGTGCAGGATTTTCAGACAGCACCATCCTCCCTGCGACATGTCCGTGCTGGATGATATTCTGTTGTGTAGATGTGCCCCGGCTTTGCCAACATCACCGTGGTCTAACTCCTTACTCTGTTGGTCGAACTGTGATTCCAATCTGAATCACAAATGTGTTACAAACCACCTTAGATGTGCTGGCTCTCCACAGAAATAAAAGCGTTTCTCTTTTGGTATCATTCTCCTGCCTTCTCCCTGTAACTCTGCACACTTTCACTTTCAACATAAACATCGAATTCGTTTTTAAATAACTCGATTGAAACTGCCTCTTTGTCAATTTCAGGCAGCGTTTTACAAATACTAACCACTCACTATGTGAAAACGTTTCTCCTCATGTACATTTTTCTTCTTTTACTAATGACTTTCGAACTCTGCTGAATTATTCTCGATCCTTTCATGCGTGGGGAGCATTCTCACTTCCTTATTTCCTCTGTCTATCCCACTCATGTCTTGGAAAGGTTTAACAAGGCCAGCTGTCGGCCTTCTGCTCTCCAAGAAGAACTGCCCCACCTTACAAAACACCTTTATTGTGGACATTCCTCATACACCACACCATTGCTATTAACCTGTTCAGCGCTGTTTCCAAACATTTCATGTCCCCACTTCCTCAAGTTTCATTCGCAGAACTGTGCGAACAACCAAGATGGTGGGTTTATTCAGAACAGGATTATGTGCGTGAGTATCCTGAAACACTTGTTTCGCATTCACCACATGTGGTACTGTGCCATGCCCATTATTATGACACTTCTTACTCCCGAACTCAATGGTATTTCAAGGGGAGGGGAGGTGGGGGGGAGGGGGGTGGCAACTTCCTGATTTACTTTTTTAAATCAAATTACAAATAGCCAGTATTAACACAAGCTGCTGAGCGAAGTTCATGCCCCTAGATAAGCGGCATTCTTACGTTTCCAACACCAAACCAGCCGAAAGTCGCTCAGATCCAACAACATTATACTTTGATCTCGGGTTTCTAAGCACCAAAGTGTTTCATGAATATCGCCTTCTCATTCCGTCTCCTTGTTCCCGGGACAGTGCTGTTTAACCCTTCCACTTAGAATCCACCAGCAGAGTATTCAGTTATTTCCCTCCACCTGCAAGCAGTGTGAGGGGAGGAAAGCGCGGATATGCTCTCATCGGCAGAGCCAGTTCCATCAAGTGCTGGAAATCAGCAAGTTTGATTGTGAACTTTCTGTAAATATTATTTATTTGAGAGACCGATAAAGATGTTGAGCTGTTGGGAAAGACAGAATGTACTCTGGATTCTCTACCCTCAAGTAAATTGATGTGAGGACATTTTTGTGCAGCCTGTTTTCTGTTCAGAATCCATGTTCACACAACAATCCTGCAGTAAGGCTTTTGTAACAGTGACATCGGTTTCTTTGCTGCAATCGGGCAGCAGTTAACACCTGAGCCCCAGCTGTCCTAGATGAAGAGAATGCGAATGAAACCCTCAGTCACTGAGAGCATCCCCACGGTCCTGAGCTGCGGAGCTGCAGACAGTCTAACGCGGAAGGGAGGGTTAACAATGAGACATTATTTCACTATCAGCCACTCTGTCCCAGAGGCAGGACAAGGGGCAGCATCAACGTGTGGCATCACTCACTCGCTGACAGAAGCTGTTCAGCCCATCGAGTCCACGGCAACTCTCTGTCGCTTGTACATCTCTGTGGTTATTCATAATTGGCGACCTATGTCCTAATATTGCGGAACTGTATCAGTGTCATAATGCTGTCTCCAACAAGTGGATCCAATTGTTACTCACGTCTTTTCATTTCACGGAGAGGACTTGGCTGTGTGAAACAGCGTGGGGAGTAACTGCAGGGCGTCATGCGTATAGAGCACTGAACACCGAATATATCTCACCTTCACCAGTTTATTCCCAGCTCTGGCAAATCATTTTGCGAATCAGATCAGAGCAGACCGACAGAGAACAGGAAAAGAGCTTCCTTAACTTCACGAGTGTGTTTCCTCACCTGTGTCAATTTGGCAGGTGTATCAGTATGAAATATTCATTTCAGATACATTGAGTGAAAGGAAATGGAAAGTGAAACAACATGCAATATGTAGAATGGAGCTAAGCTATAGAGGAACACTGGCGGGGGCAGTACACACACTGAAACGTGGAATTGTCAACGAGCAGAGGATGTTTTCAATCCATTAATTTCCGGGTTATGAGCCCAACAGGCTCCAACTGGGCCGTTCTGTTAGTGCTGACTTTAGCATGAATTACACTGTCTTCGGCATTTCACCTGGCGTGTGGCATGTACCTGAGAGGATGATGTTGAAAGGTCTTCACTATCATTGTGTGTTGTGCAGGTGTGCCCTTGCTGTGCCAATATAACCTGTGGGTAACTTCCACATGCTGTTGCTTTAACTGTGATTTAATTTAGAATCAGAAATCATGTCACAGTGCAAAGTGAGGCCATGCAGACCACCTTCGCTGTGCTGGCACCAAAAATAAGGAAATGTCTGTGTGGTTCGATTGATTGACTTTATTTGATTGTTTGATTGTCAAATGTACCCGAGCACAGTGAAAACATTTGTTTGCGATTATTAAAGGCAGATCACACTAATCAAGGACATGCAGAGAACCATGTGAGTAAAAACGACATTTTGGACTGATTAAGGCTTTCAGGTTAATTCACACAGGACATGCGCTCGGCAAGATCCACATTAACAGGATCAGCATCATTTGAAGTTAGAGAATCCATTTCTCAGTCTACTAAAGGCCGACAAGAAGTTGCTGGTGAATGTCCTGAAGCTTCGGCATCTTGATCTGACCTTGATCTGATCGAAATCTTGCCCTCTGAATCAAGAATAGAATTAAATGCAAAACCCCATGGCTCAAGTGTGACTTATCACACGTACATCACCCAAGGCGACATCACACCCAAGACTAACGAGCTAGAACCACAGCTTGTGCGTGATCTATAAATTAGGTGAGTCTCTTTGTTTAAACATAGGCTTTTTCTGTTGTTTCGGAGTGTAGGCAGCATTGAGATTTAATAACAGTTCCTTGCCATTCTGAAGTCCAGTTTCCTGGAAGCTGTGCTAGCCACTTTCCCCGCGAGAAGGTTCCCACCATTGGCAACTGGACGAACTCATCTTCTATTGGCAATCAGTGTCGTGGGAGATAAATGTGAACGCGCTCTTCAGCTCCTTATCAAACACGGGTTTAGGGATCGGGGCGGCGGTTAGAGGGAGTGGGAGTTATGAAAATTCTGGAAAGCTGTACAAAAGGGACATCACGCATGCACAGGAACCCATCTTCTTTTGGGAACCTTCTGCAAATAACGCCATCTGAAACAAACCGAAAAGTGCAGAACTGCAGGGAAAAAGAGAATCTCTCCCAGTCCTCGGGAACTGTGTCTGTGTCCTTCTCGAAGTCACATCGAGGCCTCTGCTGTCTGAATCAGCATGAGATGTTACTGCAGCGAGTCCTGTCGCTCAGGCACACTGCACCTGTATAAGCTTTATTACGTTGCCCCAAGCTCAGAGAATAGATTTCACAGCTCACATCATCCCAGAGTGACAGAGAACAGAAGAAAGCATTTCAGACAATCATCTTTACACCATGGAAAAAAAAAACAGATGTCTGCGAGCAACTAGTCTCGACCAGTGTTGGTGTTGTCTGTGTGACAACAACCAGGAAATATTTATCTTGCTTCTTAAAAGAGGTGTGAAAATTTGCAGAGCATAGATACATCTACCTGCTGTTAGTGAAATGATGAACAACAGACTATAGTTCACAGAGTATGGTCTGACCTCTGGTTTATGGGCTCAGCACGCTCCAACTGTGACGCTCTGCTCACAGGATTTGAACACAAACAAAGGTATGACTCAGTGACAAAATCTTTTGAAACGGATTCTGTGAGGAATTGAAAGCGATGGAATGAAAAGCCCCATGAGAGCGGGATGCAACATTAAATGTGAAGCGATGGTTTTCCAGACTCGAGGAGAGTGCGCAGTGTTGTTTTCATGGGTCAATATCAGGATTGATAGACTGAATCAGCGTCAAATGTTATTGTAGGGAGCCCTGTAGCCGAGACCGACTGTTCCTTTTGCACAATGATACAAAAGCACTGGCGTTTTGTGTAGCGGGAACAACTTCAATATCGTTAATGAGACAAAATGCACAAATGAGCAAAACAACAAAGCAACCACAGGAACTGGTGTTCCGTGACGGGGTAAACCCCCTCTGCTAATGTAAACCAGCAAAGCAGAAAGGAATCATCCCATGCTTTATTCTGTTAAAATTCAACAGCCAAAGAACTATCCCAAAAATCATTATTTAAAGTTAACATTAACAATTTTATTGTCATTTTTAATACGTGACAGAGAATAATCAACTTTCAACTATTTACAACACCTTCTCTAAACCTTCTGGTCTACAATACCTTCCCTCACCCCGACCCCAATAACATTTACAAGAACATTCAAATTTACAAACCAGCTAGTTTTCGAATCTTCTCTTTGTATCTTCCTCTGTAGATTTTTTCTCCAGGTTGATGCTTTTTTTCTATGCAATCTATTTCTCCAGATAGGCACCTCTTGGAGATTTTACTAACATCCTCCATCTGTTGGTCTTTTAGCTGCTCTCTTTGCTGTTCTTTGCAGCTCTGGGTAACTGTTGAAAATATCTGATATTTGTCCCACAAAACGTCGGATCGTTTCATTGGTTTTAACATTGTAAAAATACCAAATTCAAACTTGATTGGGGCATAATTTAAACTGATTGGCCGAATTCGCATTTCATTTTTGTATCCATTTAACACAGCTCTTAGTTGTTTCGACCAAATGTTATGTTGTCACCTTGTTCTGGACTCCTTGTGCTAGCCAGGCATTTCAACACCATTAAAAGTACATTACATCCAAAACTTCATGACACTGGCATTTGCAAAGACAGTCTATTTTGCTCAACATCGCTCTCTGTCAATCTCATGTGCCTGAGATTTGAGCAATCTCTGGTCTATGTTAATCAAAACTGCCTTATTCTCATAACATCAGATTTAACCCGCCCCCTTATGTATGTCTTACAATATTAATTGATTCCTCACTGTGTTACTTAGGCAGATGTTAAAAACAAATAAAAATGAGAACGACAGTCACCTATGTGACTGTAATTGGACCCAATGTTGCTGCAGCCAAACGACTCAACTGTAAGTGAAATAGCCCACAAATTTCCTGTAGCGGTAAAGAGATTGCATAGCATAGTGGTAAGTTTTCATGAGTTGAATTAGACCCAGCATCATTACGCAGGACGAAATTTACTGGGATATAAAGACGTGATGAAATACACGGGGTTTGGGGGGTGGAATATGGTTTGGAAGGATAGGGTCAGAGTTCCCTTGATACAAAGTCGTTTGAGACGACGGAACTGAGATTTATAGGGAGAAAAGAAAAAAAGGGGTGAAAAGAAAAGAAGGGTTTTAATGGGATGGTGGAATAGATGAAGAATCATGCGACACAAATCAGGAATGATTGAGTTGTGTCCTAATGGAGATTTTCTAGCGGATGTAAAATTGGTTAAGGTAAAAAAGATGGAAATTACCTCGTTCAGGTGATCGTATAACCAAAGGTTAGAGCTTCAAAACGAGCGAGGAACGACAAAGAAGTTTGCAGCAGGTACTTTTTATGCTGAGTTTTTGAAATCGGAGATGATTTTTCAGAAAGTAAAAAACATGTTAGAAGATGATTCCAGCACATTTGACAGGCCACGTGCAGACACAAGGAGCGAATTTAACAGGGACAGGGTTTCTAGGCTGCCTGGATGGGGAGGCAAAAGTGACACACTCACGAATTGTTTAGCATTCATTGGAAAGAAATTGCACAACACCGGCAACTGAACATGTTAAGTATAAGAAGAGCTGGTGATGTTGAGTGATGTAGCAGCTGGTTCGACGTGGACTACTACAAATTATTTATGTGCTGAGCTGTTTGTTTTAGCTTTGGATTAAATGGAAGCCGGTTAGCTCACTCTGCTGGCTAACTGGTATATGGTATAGAGTGAGACTAACAACATGAGATTAATTGTCGCACTCTCTCAGGTTGTCAAAAGGATCATCATCTGCACTGCTCACGTGATCTGTAATACTATTGTGACTCTAGTGAGTAGGAATGGAACTGTCGATGTCAAGCATCATTATCATTGCCATCTGTTGCCTTGAACATTTGTTCACAATGACCAGGAACGGGACTGAGTCCATTTAATACTCACTGATCTCCCGAAAAATCAAGCGACAAGACTCTTCCTTATTCCCGTTGGAACCCTCTGTTCTGCACAGCAGCAAAACTATTTGTCATGACTTTACCAGAATCACTGACAACATTCAGTCTACCCAAAGAGATAAATCTAATTCCTTTTGAATGGTTTGATGAGCTGTGTGACTTGCAGCAAACAGGATGATATGAAACGTGTTTAACAGCCTATTTAAGAATCTAATCCAGTGCAGTGTCAGAGATTTTAAAAAGGTCATCAAGCTAAAATATCACCTCTGTTTCTTGATCCACAGATGGATAATCACTTGGGGAATATGTGCAGTTTTAGGTTAATAATTGATACCTTTCCCAAAGACAGAACAATCCCACAAATGATAAACGGGAATTTTAGAATACATGCTGCTTTATTCGACATTATTCTTCGACTACGCTTCAGTCTAATGCTCCAAAACTTCCTGATCAACGTCATTAAAACCAGCTTTAGATAAGGATTGAAATTACAACTGCGGCAATTTAACACACTGTTCAGAGCCATGCGCTGATCAGTTGCTCCACTGGAGCCCACCGGCAGCAAGCCTATAAAGTGCCCTACTCGTACCTCTGGGACCTTCGACGCGCATGTTCTACTTTTGCTGCTGTTCTGGAATTAATGCTAAGGCAAAGGAGGAGGAACTGATATGGACCTGTGAGTATTCGGGCATCATGTTCAGGAAGTGGGACACAGAAAAATGTTGCGCAAAATAGACTTGATTGAAAACTGGATTTCCGTGGGTCGCTGCGTTGTTTATAGACAATGTTATATTATTGCTGTCACAGGGCGTCTCATTCGGTCGGCTTCAATTTAGCACAGAATTCGATTCAACGACACTTCACTAACTTCCTTCTTCAAGTGCCTACAGACAACATGAAACATACTGCACTCATCATCAATCTTCATCATGGGTACATCCAAGAACATGTTGCACAGTTTTCATGAATACAGAAGATAGAAGAATGTTATGCAAGAGTAAATAAAATTTCAGTTTAATTTGTAAATTTATACGAATCCAGAGAAAGATACTGAATTTCCCAAATGCGTGCTTATTATCATGGCCAGAACTCTAGCCAGGCAAAGGGGAGATCTGTCCCTCAATCCCCAAAATCCACACTGCCGTTTGCTCCATATGCCCAGTTGGAAACCTGTGTGAAGGAGCATGCAGTCTGATAGAGCGCCTGGGAGAATCCTCCACTGTCTGATCTAAAGCTACAACAGGAGCTGTGTATTCGTTGTGAGGATTCCACTCCATTCTCCCTGTTACTCCATCTCTATCTGTTGTAGTGATGTCACTTTTCACCCCCGTGTATCCATCATGAGCTACTTTATTATCAACTGAGGCTCAACCCCCCCCCCCCCCCCACTCTGGTTAACAGGCCCTCACTGAAACACTGAATAAATCAACAAAAGGAGCGATACAGCTGAGAACTTTATAAAAGATGGCAGTTTACTGTCGATGACAAAATCCTCTGAGGAAAACAGAAGAACAGTATGTCAGATACTTCTGAATGCAAACCAACAGAGCAGGAGTAGCTGGGGATTTCAACTCAAATAACAATTGAGGAATGAACAGAGTGAACGGCACTCAGAACACAAAGTTACATTTTACTAACCTTTTTTCAACAGTCCAAAAGAGGGAGTAGAACTCTAGATTTAATCTCCTGAAATGAAGCTGGGCTTGTGGATGAATTGCAGGGAGTGAAGCTATTTTTGAGCCAGTGACATCAATACATTTACGTTTGACACAAACATGGAACAAAGCATAGATAACAAGGGTAACACTCTGATGTTTGGTATGAACAACTCATGAATCTGAGAGATGATCTGGCGAAACAGGACTGCATGTGGATATTTGAAGAAAAATTAAAGACACATCAGTTGGAGAATTTCAAGAAATGAGATTCTAGCGTCACAGTGTAGACATGAACCAACACCAGAAGTTGTTCGACGTCCAGATCTCGAACCTGTATGTGTTTGAAGCATACAGGTCAAAATGAAACAGTAAAATAATGTACTGATCATTACCAAAAGCGTAGAAAGCATGAAAGAAAATCTAAATGGACGATGTGAAAATTTTTAAAAATCCATAAAGCCCAAGGGAGCATAGGGAAATTATTAAAGGATAAGATTACCAAAAAAGATATTTTACCAGTAAATTAAGAGCAAAAAGATAGCAATGAAAATTATAGGACTGTCAAAGTTGTACAATATGATTGATGCAAGCCAATGCACATTCTCGTACTGATATATTTGACAAACCTTGATAATCCAATGTATTGTGTATTATTTTAATATCTTGTAGAATATAGAATCTCTAGACTATGGAAACAGGCCCTTTTGCCCAACAAGTCCACACCGACCCTCCAAAGAGTATCCAACCCAGACCCATTTCATATCCTTCTACTCTATATTTACCCCTGCTTTGCCAATTCACATAATCTGCACACCTTAGAATTGTGGGAGGAAACCAGAGCAAATCCACGCAGACACGGGGAGATTGTGTATCTCATCAGAAACAGTCACCTGAGGCTAGAATCAAACCCGCATCCGAGCACCACCGTGCCACCCATGTTTGTAATTTATTCCAAAGTGAATATAAACATGTGATGGTGAAGGTCTGTGTGGAAGATTAATCTAAGAGAGCACCTTATGGATTGGGATTGAATAGAAGTTGACCAAAGAACTGTATCAGGGGAACAAAAACTAGAACATAAGCACCGTGTGGGAGAACTGTGTCCCATTATTTGGATGATCATTAAGATAAGGCATTTGGAAATAACAGTTTTCCTAACAGTTTCTTCAACCACTACCTGGAAGAGAGGAGCAGGGAGTTAGCATCTGGGGATGACTTCAAACTGGACAGTGATGTCACTGAAACTAGTTAAATGAGTCAATATCAGGAACTTCCGAACATAACTAATCCACCTAACCTGCACATTGCTGTACTCTTTGGACCATCATGTTAAATGTTTCCATCCTTCTGAGGCTTCAAACTGTTCCACTCCCCTGTATCATAGAAATGAAGCAGTTCATATTATTCGTTCAGGAGCTGGATGCGGCCTTGTTACAGGACGGTGATAGGAGAATTGAGTTACCCATAAGGTCATTCCTCTGAAAGGAAAACGAGCTTCATTCAGACAGACCCTGTTGACTCCTCCTACAGACTGCCAGAGGGAGCTGCTCTGCCTCCCCTCATGGCCCTGGCTTGAGTCACCTCTTGACTCTTCCTGGTTCCTGCTTGTCAGCCATTCTCCATGAGTGTGGCCATTTTGGGAAGACGTCACCGCGCAGCCCCTTTCGCTTTTGCGTCACTCAGATCATTGTGAGACTGTCAGAAATAATTCAGTAGCATTTTATAGTCTAACAGGTTTATTTAGAAGGACTAGTGTTCAGAGTGCATCCTCTTCTTCAGATGGCTATAGAATATAGGATCATAAGACACAGAGCTTTTAGTAAAAGAGTGCTATGTGATGTAATTGAAATTGAAAAAAACCTGGATTGTTTGATAAGCCAAGTAACTATAAACCAGAGAGTCTGATGCAGGTGGTGGACACGTTGTTACAGGGAATCCTGAGAGATAGGATAGAAATGTTCTTGGAAAGTCAAGGACCTGTTAGGTATAGTCAACATGGATTTATGTGTGGGAAATCCTTTCTCACAAATTTGATTGAGTTTTTGAAGAAGTAACAAAGAGCATTGTTAGGGCAGAGCGGTAGATGTGACTTCAGTAAGATGTTTGACAAGGTGACCCATAGGAGATTGGTGACCAAGGTCATATCTCATTGAATACAAGGATAACTAGCCATTTAGATACAGAGACAGCTTGAAGGTGGAAGACAGAGGGTGGTGGTGGAGGGTTATCTTTCAGACTGGAGGCCTATGATCAGTGGAGTGTCGCAAGGATTGGTGATTGGTCCACTGCTTTTCATGATTTATATAAATGGTATGGCTGTGAACATAGTATATGTAGTTGTTAAGTTTGCAGATGACATGAAAATTGGAGGTGTGTTGGACAGCAAAGAAGATTACCTCAGAGTTCAATGGGATCTTGATCAGATCGGCCTCTGGACTGAGGAGTGACAGATGGAGTTTAATTTAGATAAAAGTGAGGTGCTGCATTTTGGGAAAGCAAATCTCAGCAGGACCTCTCCACTTAATGGTAAGGTCCTAGTGCATGCTGTTGAATAAAGAGACCTAGGAGTGCAGGTTCGTAGCTCCTTGAACGTGAAGTCGCAGTTAGATAGGATAGTGAAGAAATTATTCAGTATGCTTTACTTAATTGATCAGAGTATTACGTACAGTATCTGGGAGGTCATGTTGCGATTGTGCAGGATGTTGATTAGGCCACTTTTGAAAGATTGCATTGAACTCTTGTCTCCTTCCTGTTGGAAAGATGTTGTGAAACTTGAAAGGGTTCAGAAAATATTTACAAGGATGTTGCCAGGGTTGGAGGATTTGAGTTGTAGGGAAATGCTTGATCGGCTGGGGCTGTTCTCCCTGGAGCGTAGATGCTGAAGGAGGTGACCTTCGAGAGGTTTATGAAATCATGAGGGGCATGGATAAGATAAATGTCAAAGTATATTCCCTGGGGTGGAGGAGTTCAGAACTAGAAGGCCTACGTTTTGTGTGAGAGGGGAAAGATATAAAATTGACCTAAGGGGAAACTTTATCATGCAGAGAGTGGTGCATTTATGGAATGAGCTGCTAGATGAAGTGCTGAACAATGGTACAATTGCAACATTTAAAATGCATCTGGATGGGTATATGAATAGGAATGATTTGGTGGGGTATGGACTGGGTGCTGGAAAATGGGTCTAGGTTAGGTTGAGTGTCTAGTCAGCACGGACGAGTAGGACCAAAGGGTCTATTTCTGTGCTGTACAGCTCTCTGACTCTGTGTCTGTATGACTCTAAGTCTGTTATCGTTTGGAATGACCATGTTAGTTTCAGTTCTTTCATATGTAAATCCCAGAACTTACTAAAAGTAACTTGTGGAGGGAATTGTGAGGAGAGAGGGGTTTGAGTGATTGAGGTGGGGAGTTTAGAAGCCTGGCCTCGACACCCATGTTCCTTTTGCCCTGTGAATTATCCATGGAAAACGGCGGGTTACAGGAATAGGGTTGGAAGGTGGGTCTGTGTGGGATGCTGTTTGAGGGGCAATACCGAATCCATGGGTCAAATGGTCTTTATCAGCACAGCAGGGATTCAATGATTCTCATTCAGTTGGATGGCTTCTCTGAGAAACAGAGCGATGCTGAAAGCAGAGAGAGGCAGAGAGAGAGAGCACACAAAGAAAGAGTGAGGCAGATACAGAGAGAGAGAGTGCAATGAAAGAGTGAGGCAGAGCCAGAAAGTGAGAGGGAAGAAAGGGGTAGACAAGAGAGACAGAGACAGAGGGACATTGGGAGAGAGAGAGATAGAAAGAGAAATTTAGTGATAGACTGATTGAAAGACATTGTGTGTGTGTGTGCGCGTGTCTGTATGTGTGCAAGAATGTGTGCGTGCATGTGCACGTGTGTGTCTGTGTTTGTGCATGCGCGCATGTATACAGTGTACATATATTTGTATATAGATGTGTGTGCATGTGTGTGTGTGAGAGAGAGAAAATGGGAAAGGGACACTGAGGGATAAACTCTGTCTCTGAGACAAAGTGTTGCAGAGAGACAGAGAACATGTGACAGAAATGAACAGTCAAAGAGACATTACTGTTCCAACTGTGGCCTAAATAAAATCCTGTACAGCTGCATCAGGACCTCCCTGCTATTTTAATCTGTGCCTCGAAAGGTAAGTCACATGTGCTGTATTCCTTCTTAACTCCCCTATTAACCTGTCCTGCTGCCTTCAGCAATCTGCGAATAAGTATCTCAAGATCATCTATTCTTGCAACCTTCCTTGTGTCCTGCCACTCATTGAGTACTGCCTCGTCTACTGAATTCTGCATCACCTGACATTAAATTTCAACTGCCACTTATCTTCCCAATTGATCCGATCTGTTTATTTCTATCTGCTATCTAAGACTACTTTCCTCACTGAAGAAGGGCTTATGCCCGAAACGTCGATTCTCCTGTTCCTTTGATGCTACCTGACCTGCTGCGCTTTTCCAGCAACACATTTTCAGCTCTGATCTCCAGCATCTGCAGTCCTCACTTTCTCCTCCTACTTTCCTCACTGCCAACCACCCGGTCAATATCTGGGGTCTTCCACAAACATACTTATCATTCCCAACCTCGCCTTTCTGCAACATTCCACACTACCTCCCCCACCACAACACACACATTCATCAATATAGTTTATTAATATCAGAAACAATACGGGATCCCTGTGGTAAACCACTGGCCGTCAGCCTCCAATTACAGTTTTCTATCAACACCATCTGCCTCCTCTGACTGAGCCTATATGCAGCTAACTTTCCAAGTTACTCTGGATGCCATTTATCCTCGTGATCAAAATCCCATTAGGAACTTTGTCACAGACTGTGCTGATAAACTGTATCAATTGGCCACCCTCATCTACAAACTCGGCTACCTCCTCGTAAAACTCCCGCAGATTTGTTAACCATGACCCCTTTTGAACAAAGCTGATTATCCATGATCAAATTTACCTGTCAAAGGCCGATTGATAATTGCCTTCAGAATTTTCTCCAATATTTTCCCAAACTCTGATGTGAAACTCAATGGAGTGTCATTTCTGGTCTATCTCTATCATCTGTCTATCAATTGTCCTCTAGTCCTGAGGCACCTCCCCTGTCGTTAGAGAGGAATTAATGGTCTGGGTCAGAGGGCCTGTAATTTCCTCCCTTGAATCCTAGGTTACAAGTTGTTCTGCCCTCGGGATTTGTCGATGTTTAGGAACGAGGAACAAAGAAATTTACAGCCCAGGAACAGGCCTTTTGGCCCTCCAAGCCTGAACCGATCCAAATTTACTGTGTAAACCTGTCGCCCAATTCCTAAGCTTCCAAATTCTACAGTACCAGCTCGCATCACACATAAATCTGCTTAAGAGAGAAAGAGAGTGAGGCTGTTACTTTGCTTTTTGCATTTTTCCTTCGCAGTGCTGTCCCATCTTTACTGAGGTGGGAAAAAGATGTTCCCTGAAACTAAGGTTTCAAACCTGAGTTCTTCAGATAAACACATCCCAAAACTCTTTCAGATTAATTGCAAAGAAACCTTCTTCGTGAAACACTCAGAACGCAGAAGAATGTCTTAGATATGTGGCCTTTCTATTTAATACCTTCTTTTCCACAGGAATACAATTCATTCTGCGCATTTATCGTTCTTTCCAACTTCCCACTGAACAGATATATTAACCCATGTCGATCAGATATGACCTGAATGGACTTACAATTGTTTACAATGAATTAAGTTAATGTAGTTGACAACCTGCACTTAGTCTGTCTGTATTCCCATTTTCTAGAAACCAAATAAAGACAAATTAATATTATCTGCAATAATAAATCACAAAACATAAACATGTATTTTGTATTTGGAAAAGTAATATTGGGTTACAGAATCAGTCATAGAGATGTACAGCACGGAAACAGATCCTCCAATACATTTATCCATGACTGATAAATTAAATTAATCTAGTCTCGTTTGCCTGCACTCGGCCATATCCCTCTTAACATTTCCCATTTGTATACAATCCAGATGCCTTTTAAATGTTGCAATTGTACCAGCATCCACCAGCAGATTCTATGAACGTACCACCCTCGAAGTGAAAATTTTGCCAATTATGTCCCTTGCATCTTTCACCTCTTGAACTTATGCCCACTAGTTTTGGACTCCCAGACCCCAGGGAAAAGACCTTGTCTATTTACCATATCCATGTCCCTCATGAGGTAACAGCCTCACTCACTGTCTCTCTTGAGCAGATTTATGCATGACGCAAGCTGTTATCATAGCATTGGGAAGCTTAAACATGGACAAATCCTGAAGGCCGAGGGGGAGGCTATGACCTTGAGGCATTATCATTCGACTATTAATATAGAAACAATTAATAATGTTCTGTGGACTTGGGTTGGAATCCCGCCGCGATAAAAGAAAATCTGGAATTAATATTCGCCTGATGATCAATGAAACCAACGTCAATTGTCGAAAAAAAGTATGGTTCACTGAAGTTGTTTAGGGAAGGAAATCTGCCATCTTTACCTGGTCTGGCCTACATGGGTCTCCAGAACCACAACTGTCTCTGAAATGGCCGAACAAGCCATTTGCAAGAAAGTCACAACAAAGAAATGAAACTGGATAGACCACCTGCCATTGACCTCTGAACCAGAAAAGACAACGGCAAAACCACAAATACCTCGTAGACCATGCAAAGTCCTTCTGACCAACATCTGGGGCCTAAAACTGAAACGAGGAGAGCTGTCTCAGAGACGAGGCAAATAACAGCCTGGCATAGTCATTCTTACAGAATTTTACTTAACAGACAACACCTCAGACACCACTATTACCATGCCTGGATATATCCTGTCCCACCAGCAGGACAGACCCAGCAGAGGTATCGGCACAGTGGGATACAATTGGGAGGGAGTCGCCCTGGGAGTCCTTGAAATGTACTCTGGTTGTGAGATTTCAATGTCCACCACTAAGAGTGGCTTGGCAGCAGCATTACTAATTGAGCTGCTTGGATCCTAAAGGATATAACTGCCAGACTGGGTCTGCAGCAGGTGTTGAAGGAACCAACATGAGGTAAAAACATACCTGACCTCATCCTTACTGATCTGCTGGTTGCAGAAACATCTGTCCATGACATTATCGGTAAAAGCGACCACCGGGGACAAGCCCCACCTTCCCATTGAGAATCATGTTGTGTGGCATTATCACCACGCTAAATGGGACAAACTTCAAACAGATCAAACAGGTCAAGACTGGGCATCCATGAGGCACTGTGGGCCATCAACAGCAAAAGGACAGTAATTCAGCATAATCTGCAACCTCGTCGCCCAGCATACCCCCCACTGAACCATTACCGTTGAGCCAGGGGATCAATCCTGGTTCAATAGAGAGTGCAGGAGGGCATGCCAGCAGCAGCATCAGGCGGGCATAAAAATGAGGTGTCAACCTGGTAAAGCTACCAAACAGGACGACTTGCGTGCCAAAAGGCATAAAGAGCAAGTGATGGACAGAGCTCAGCGATCCACAACGATCAGATCTAAGCTCTGCAGTCCTTCCACAAACAGTTGTGAATGGTGGGGGACAATTAAAAAAATAACTGGAGGAGAAGGAAGCTCCACAATTATCCCCATCCTCAATGATGGAGGAGCTCAACACATTAGTGCAAAAGATAAGGCTGGTGCATATGCAACCATCTTCAGTCAGAAGTGACGAGTGGATGATACATCTCGGGTTCCTCCAGTGGTCTCCCGCATCACAGACACCAGTCTCCAAATAATTCGATTCACTCCACATTGTTTCAAGAAATAGCTGGAGGTACTGGATACTGAAAAGGCAAACGGCCCCGATACCATTTCCGCAACAGTACTGACAACGTGTGCTTCAGAACTTGCCACTCCCCCTAGCCAAGCCCTTCCAGTACAGTTACAGCACTGGCATCTACTCAACAATGTGGAAAATTGCCTAGTTATGTCCTGTACTGAAAAGGCAGGAAAAATCAAACCCAGCCAATTACCGCCCAACCAATCTACTCTCCATCATCAGTAATGTGATGGAAGGGATCACCAACAGTGTTATCAAGCAGCACCTGCTCAGCTATAACCTGCTCAGTGACGCGCAGATTGGGTTTCACAAGGCTCACTCAGCTCCTGATCTCATTACAACCTTGTTTCAAACATGGACAAAACAGCTGACTTCCAGAGGTGAGATGAGAGTGAAGAGCCCTTGACATCAATTTGTCATCAAGGAGCCCTGGCAAACGTGGAATGAATAGGTATCGGGGGCATACACTCCACTGCTTAGAGTCATACCTGGCACAAAGAAAGATGGTTGTGGTTGTGGATGGTCAGTCATCTCAGCTCCAGAATATCTCTGCAGGAGTCCCTCGGGGTAGTGTCCTAGGTCCAACAATCTTCAGCTGCTTCATTAGTGACCATCCATCTGTCATAGGGTCAGAAGTGGGGATATTCGCCGACGATTGCACAGTGTTAAGCACCATTCGCGACTCCTCAGATACTGAAGTAATATGTGCTCAAATGTAACAAGGTCTGGACAACATCCAGGCCTGGACCGACAAGTGGCAATTAACAATCACGCCACACAAATGCCAGGCAATGAACATCGCCAATACGGTATCCTTTAACCATTGCCCGTGGACATTAAATGGTATTACCATCAATGCATCCCGCACTATCAACATCCTTGGGATTATCCTTGACCAGAAACTCAGCTGGACTCACCACATAAACACAACGGCTACAAGAGCAGGTCAGACACTAGGGACACTGCGGCGAGTGACTTACCTCCTCACACTGCAAAGACTATCCACCATCTATAAGGCACAAGTCAGGAGTGTGATGGAAAAATCCCAACTTGGTGCAGCTTCACCAATAGTCAAGAAGCTTGAGACCATCCAGGACAAAGTAACCTGCTTGATTGGCAACACATCCAGAAACATTCAATCCCTCCACCGACGGCACTCAACAGCAGCAGTGAGTACAATCTACAAGATGCACTGCATAAATTCACCAAAGATCCTAAGACAGCATCTTCCAAACCCACGACCACTTTCATCTAGAAGGACAAGGGCAGCAGATACTTGCATACATCATCACCTGTAAGTCCTCCTTCAGGCCACTCACCACCCTGACTTGGAAACATAACGCTGTTCCATCACAGTCGTTCGATCAAATTCCAGAAATTTTGTCCCTACCAGTAATATGGGCCAACCCACAGCAAATGTGCTGCAGCGAATCAAGAAGGCAGCTCACCACAAGGGCAATTAGGGTTGGGCTATCAATGCTGGCCAGCCAGCAACTTCCAGGTCCCACATATGAGTGAAGAAAATTGAGTTATCAAACAATATAAGGTCATCCTTCAACCTCCAATGCTACAAGGAAAACATTCCCAGCCTATTCAACCTCTCCCTATAGCTCAAATACTCCAACCCTGGAAACCTCCTTGTAAATCTTTTCTGAACGCTTTCAAGCTTCATAATATCCTTCCGATAGGAAGGAGATCAGAATTGAGCACAATATTCCGAAAGCAGCCTAACCAATCTCCTGTGCAGCTGTAACATGACCTCGCAACTCGTATAATCAATGCTCTGACCAATAAAGAAAAGCATACCAAATGTCTTCATCACTATCCTATCTACCTGGGACTCTACTTTCAAGGAATTATGAACCTGCACTCCAAGGTCTCCTTATTCATCAACACTTCCTAGGATCTTGCCGGTAAGTGTATAAGTCCTGCTCTGATTTGCTTCTCCAAAATCAGCAAGGACGCGAGCCATGAAAATGGCTAATTTTCAAATAAATCCAAACTATTATCATGGCACTGCGTCAAATCCTATCATGACAAGTGTCAGAACTATTATTTAATAACTCGATGGAATTGTAATTCTCATGTTGACCATGAAACCATTGTCAATTACCATAAAACCGATCTCTTCCACTAAAGTCTTTTCGGGAGTAAACATTGCTCTCCTCAAGTGTTCTAATCTACATGTGAATTCAGACCCACAGAAATTGGTGTCTGATTGGAGGTCAGCCATATAAGCTCCAGGATTTCACTGCAGGCGTTCCTCAAGATTGTGCCCTGAGCTTATCTGTCTTTAGTGACTGTATAACTGACCTTCCTTCAGCCATAATATCATAAGTCAGATTCGGTTATCTCAGTTGGCTGGATGGCTGGTGTGAGGTGTAGAGAGGTGAGGTGATGCTTCGATTAAACTCCCCATGAGTTATCACTCTCTCTGTCTTTTTTGTTTCTCTCTCTCTCTCTCTCTCTCTCTCTCTGTGAGAGAACTGCCATCTGGAACCAGGAATATTCCTTCTGTCGCCCTCTGTCAAAATCCTGGAACTATACACAGGACCAAATGTCAATGGAGATTTGATAAAAACTGAGATTTCAGAGACACAAGAGCAATATAAAAGAACAGAGCAGAGGAAATGGTAACAGCGTTGATTAGCGGTCTGCTTTCTGGGAATGTGGTTATGGATCTTATATAAGTCAGGTTCAGTCTCTTCATTTTACATCTGTAATATTCCATAATCTGTTCTTGCTGAGTGTGATAAAATAGACTACAACGCTAAATTCAGCGGCACTGATTTCTCAGGAACGATCCTTTGAAAATAACAGGCTGAAAATGGCAATCATTCTAGACACTACGTCCCAATGTGTGCTCCTGGCAACAGAGACTTACTGGTGGCAGCTTTTTTTCAGAACATTACTGGACTTGTTGAAGTACCTCCACAGAGGATGATATCCCATCACCAGTCACCTTTTATTGATAGTGAGAATGTCCTTGACAATCTCAGAGTGTCAGGATGTCTGGCACTTCTTTTAGTTTTAAGCCAGGGTTCTCTGATTGGAGCAGATTAACAGCCCGACCCAGGGAACACTTATTCCGTGAGGTCTAGCTAGCTGATGGCACTACACTTGAGTTCTCAGGACATGCCTTCCCATTTTGCAGATACCACACAAATTAATGATTCAGCTACCAATGTTATAAGACTTTAGGAAGATACAGACAGAAGCTGTTTACGGTTGGTCTGTGGATGAAAGTGCTCCACAAATATATGTTTCCAGTAAAACAGTCAAAACAACACTTCAGAAAGAGAAAGAGAAAGAGAGCGAGTGTGTGTGTGTGAGAGAGAGAGGGAGAGAGAGAGAGAGATGTAGCAGCAGTGAGGCACGGTGAGGGTGGAAATCATTGGGAATCAATAGGAGGTGACCGTGCCCTCGTTGGATCTGATGCAATAAAACTTTAATACTTTATTGGGGCAGAAGTCGATACAAATCTGGGATAAATCTGACAATGGGGCAAATTTCCCAATCATGTCCTCATGTATCAAAAGCAGGAAAACATTATCCAAATCATATAGTCCTTATGTGTCTACTCTTCATGATTACCAAAGTGATGGAAAGGATCACTATCAAGTATCATTTGCAAAGTTATGACATGCTCAAAGGCTGTCAGTATAGTTTCAGTCAGGGTCAGTTGCCTCCTGACCTCATTACAACTTTGGTGCAGGCAAGGAAGAGAAACTCCAGAAGTGAAGTGAGAATGACTGCCGTTGATGTAAAGGACACATTTGACTGAGTTCGGCATCAAGGAGCCGAGCCCTTCCTCAGGAGAGTGTCCTTGACCAATCATCTTCAGTTTTTTTCTTTGTTCCATCAGAAGGTTGGAAGTGGAACACTCATTAACGGTTGCAAAATGAACAGCACCATTTGAAGCTCCTCAATTCCCGAAACAGTCCATGTCCAAATGGTGCAAGACTTGGACAATGTTCATGACCGTGGAGTACCAGTCAATGACCATCTTGAGCAAAATCCTTGTGTTTTATTGACATTATCGATATTAAGTTCCCGACAGTTACCATTGATCAGAAACTGAACAGACGAAGGCAAACAAATCTTGTGTCTCCAAGAGCAGTTCAGATGCTGGGAATCCTGCAGAGAGTAACTTGCTGCTGACCTCTTCTATTCCCTGTGACCAGAGCTTACTCAGCATCTACAATTCATAAGTTGGGAGTGTGATGGAAATTTTTCCACTTGCCTGTATGAATGCACCTCCAACATCACTGAAGAGGATTGTTCTGATCCAGAACAAAGCAGCCCCTTTATTGGACCCATTTCCACAAACCCTCGCTCCTTCCACCATCATTGCTCACTGTGTCATGTGAAATCTCCTGCAGCCTCTCAATTGGCTTTGGAACTATATTCTGGGTAGTTTCATTGATTTTATTTGTCTGCCTCCAGTCCACCCGGACTGCCTGATGGAGGAGGGTTTTGTACATGTTTGGAGATTCAGCGTGGATTTAATATGTGATGGGTGTATGATGGAGGATTATGGTGGGGGGGGGGCGCAGTTTAGGGTGATGAAGTTGCAAGGGGAGAGCAATTAGACACCGGTCATGGATGAGGTGGTTCAAAATTGGGAGACAGCAACTTCATCAAAATAAACAACTGATCGTTGTCAGATTTAAAGAGTGATTGATCAGCCAGGGGTTTTCAAAAAAACACATTTATAATCTAAACACACCTTGTTGAATGAAAACACAATCCATGATTAACTTACCCATCTGTAATATAGAAACATAGACATGCACACTCACTCTGCAGTGGCTTTCTTTCTGAAATTATAAATAAAAACTTGCATCCAAAGGATAGTTTTGTTGTTGAAGTGAAACTTAAGACATCAGCTAAGGAAGATGAGCATCATCTTTCATTCTGTTTTGTGGATCTTGAAGGCAGTGTCCAAGATCATTTCCATGTATGGTCTTGGCAGACACAGTCTGCTCAGTAATTATAGTGATGAGAATCTCCTTCAGACACTCCTTAAGAAGGACAAATAGTTTTGCTCATGAACTCAGAAGTGTGCATTTCAGAAACAGGAAAAATCAGCTGCTCAGTTTCATCACAGGTTTTTTGTCCCTCCATGAATTGGTGATAACAGAAGCACTCTCTGTCCAGTCCCTGTTCCAACAAGCCCAATGGGATCCTAAAGCAGAGCCTGGGATTCATTTCTCTCGGATTTCCCCTGCCTTTGGCTCCAGACCAACCTCCATTGGGACCATGTGGTGGTTCGGGTGCAGTAACCACTCCACAAGAAAGGGATCCACAAACAGGCAGATTCCATCCAAACTCTGGCCCACCCACAAATGAATCTGGGAGCTGGAGCATCAGGAACCTGATGGATAATACCACACAAATAGCCCTGAATGATATACTGTTCCCATCGCCCAGCATTACTACATTGACATCACCACCATGAGTGGGATATGACTGGCTGGGGAAAGCCAATTTGAAGAATAAGATGGCGGTTACACCTTCTGGAAAAGCAAACACAGAACATTGTCTCGATGGGATAAGCTTCACCATAACGAACAAATCAGTCAGATATCCCAACAAATCCCCCTGTGGAGTAACTGAGCTCGTCATGAACCTCTGGCACACCTTAAGCCAGAAGCAGTACCTTACAGCCGTCAGTGCCTCTGCCCTGAATCTATACACAATGGAGAATACAAAAGACTCATTCCACACCCGCCTGGAATTGTCGCTATACCGCTGAAGGAAGTGTTTCTCATGCAGTGCCTCACAGCCGACCTGATGATGACGAATTTTACATGAGTCACTGAGTGCCCACAGCATCCGGTCCATCCTAAACCTCTCCACAGTCAGCAGCTGTGTGGGGACCCTTGGCCTCTCGACCAGGAAACGCAAGGAGTGGTTCAGAGAGAAAAAGCAGAAGATCACACAATATCCGAGACCAAAACCTTGAGGTATTCCTCAACCGGCAGCTCCACCATCACTCCAGCTAAAGGAAACAACTGGAGAAGCAACTGAAGGTCGAGGTGTAGCAATGAAGCTGCGAACTGAAGAATAGATGGTGGATGGAGAAAGTCGGCAGGAGAGTAAAGGTAAACCCATTCACTAAGCTCGTCCGACAGAAATGCTGATGGATTGATCCATCTTGGTTAACTCCAGTGGGTGAAGGCTGGAGCCTTGACAACATCCCAACAATGGGACTGATGACATGTGCTCCAGAACAACCTACAGCACTGACATCTACCTGAGATAGTGGAAATGTGTCCAGATATGTGCTGTGCATAAAATAGGACAAAGCCAACCCAGCGAATTCCCACTCAATCCATATGATATCGATCATGAAAATGTGAATGAAAGCTTATTCAACAGTGCTATGAAGCAGCACCTACATACAAACAACCTGCTCAGTGTCACCACTCAGCTCCTGACTTCACTCCAGCCTTCGTCCAAATATGGACAGAAAGAGCTGAATTCCAGAATTGGGAAGGGTCTTCCTGTACTTAACATTAAGGCTGTGTTTGGCCTGGTGTGGCTTCAAGGAGCCTGAGCAAAATGGGAGGCAATGGAAATCGGGGGAAACTCTCCACTGGGTGGAGTCATCCCTGGCAGAAAAGAAGAAAGTTGTGTATCCTTGAAGTCAGTCGTCACAGCTACAGGGCATCTCTTTCGGAGTTTCTTAAAAGAGTAGTTTAGGCCTGACCATCTTCAGTAATTTCATCAATGGGCGTCCCTCCATCATAGAGTCAGACATGGGGATATTAGCGAATAATTACACTGTGTTCAGAAGCTTTTGTGACTACTCAGGTATTGAAGCAATCCTTATCCAACTGCAGTGAGACCTGGACAATATGCAGGTTTGGGACGAAAAGTGGCAAACAGCAGACATGGACATAAATGCCAGACAATGATCAACTCGAACAACAGAGAATCAAACAATCATCCTTTGATGTTTAATGGGGTTACCATTGCTGATTCCTCAACACTCACCATCATGAGATTATCATTGACCAGACACTGAACTGGAATATCCATTTAAATATAATGGTGACAAGGCAGGGAAGAAGCTAGGAATACTGCAGGGAATAATGCACTTTCTGACCTCCATCTGTCCACCGTCTGGAAGATCCAAGTCATGAGTGTGGTGGAACACTCTCCGTTTGTCGAGACGTGTGCTTGACACTATCCGGGATAAAAAAGTTCATTTGACGGCGACCATAACCATCTTATTTCCACCACTGGCTCTCAGTAGCAGCAATATGTGCCAACTACTAGATGCATTGCAGAAATTCACCAAAGTACCTCAATCAAACCTTCCAAACCGACAATCATCTCGAAGGGCGTGAGCAACAGGTACATGGGATCACTGTGCACTACAAATTCAATTCCAAGTCAATCATCATCCTAATTTGGAAATATATTGCCATTATATAAGTATCTCTGCGCTGAAGCCCTTCATTAAAGACAATCAAAAAGTCGACATCTCCACCTGCTGGTAGTCCAGTCCTGACGAAGAGTTACACACGAACCATCGACTTCTCCACCTCTTGTTGCTGCCTGGCTTGCTGTGTTCTCCCAGCCTCCTTCCTGTCTATTTCACAGCTCTTCATATTATAAGTCTATGTCCTGCACATGGACACTGAGATTCATATTCCAGATTAATCACATTTGAGATAGATAAAACCAACGTGACATGCCCTCGTATATGGAATATTTGGAAACATAGTTCCATTATTGTCATGAATATAAAGAGATGTGCAATTTCTGACGAATAATACTTGGATATTTTCAAAGTGCTTTAGCTTAAATAATAATTCAATCCTGGGTGCGATAACCAGAATCATTTGTGTGCTATGTTTTCATTAGATTTCTGTCTTAAAATTGAAATAAACAAATGGGTGGATTTGTTTATTGGACAATCAAGTGACTATGATCAAAGGATTTATGATCTTCAACAATGACACTTTCCTGTTAATGATCAATATAATATTGAAAACATCTTCATAAAATTTCAAGTTTGAGTCACACAGAAAAATGTTATTTGGGATCATGCTGGACATCAATGTAGATGCACAATTCTGTTTGGACACTGGGATTGTGGAGCTGACATGCACTGGATATTGTTGATGAGGGATTTAATGTAAGATGCCTTGTAATCCATCACTTTTCTAATACCTTCAATAAGGATCTGCTCCAAAGTAGAGTATTATAAAGCTTCTGTGGCACGCGAGTTTTCATCAGGATGGACAAACTTTTCAGACATGGTCATTGGCAGTTCATTTGTATAAATGGTGAAAATTGCACTGAGCCTTGGGCTGGTCCATTGACCAATCTGCTCCATTCAGTTCCCCCTTGTACAATGGCGATTCTATATTGTCTCTTGTGAGGAAATGTTTGAACAACTGTCCAGATCCAGTTTAGGAGCTGTCTGGAGATATTTAGAAGCTGGTCACTCTTTACTGGAGGTGCCAGCGTGGTCCAGCAAGACTATATTTAGATTCTGGTCTTTTCAATCGTATTTTTGATGTCTATTGCAGTGCAAAGATCATGTTTTTACTCATCTGAACATGATTCAGCTGTTTACTGCGGTTATTAATCTGAGCATTGGCCCGGGTGTCCTTGGAGAAGGAGCACGCGGGTGTCCACTGACACCCTGCAGAAAAAAAAAAGCCATGATCATCTCCTGTTGTCTTTCACTGTGTTTCATACCTGCACACACAGAACATGGGTGCTGCGGAAAATATAAGCATTACTAAAAAAATAGAAAAGAAAAAAAAATAGAAAAAAAAAGAAAAAAAAAAATTATTCTGAGCATTAATCAGCTGGTTACTACAGTTGCTAAATGTCGCAACAATTAGGTATACATTCTGGTTATTGAAGTGAATAATCTTCAACTGAAACAAAACATTTATTTTGTTTTGATTTTAAGATTCAAAGAAATAAAGTGGGGTTAACTCTTTATTGTAAAAAGCTTAAACCTGACCTGCAGTATATTTCTCACAGACTAATCCAGCAACAATCGAAAATGGTCGCACTCACAGAGTCCCATGTCTCAGACAACACTATGATCATCTTAGGGCAGGTCCTGTCCCACTGTCAGGATAGAGCCAACAGATGCAGCAGCCCTGTGAGGGGGGAAGGCGGGAGTACCCTGGGGGTGCTCAGCATTGATTCCTGTCCCCATGAAACCTCAAGTTAAACAACGCGCACAGCAACATTCTGCTGATTATCAATTACCACATCCCTCGAATTTCCTGTTTGACCACAACATTGAAGGGGGAAAGGACAGAGAATGGACTTTGTATGGGAGGCATCAGTGTCAATCACCAAGACAGGCTCAGAAGCACCTGCTGACTGAGCTGGGATTGTACAAAGGCACTGTCATCAACTTGCTTGCCCCACATTTTATCGACATTGCATCATGTGGTGTGGCACTGTCTCTGTGCGAAATGGGCAGACTCCAAACAGATCGACCAACTTATGACGAAGTGTCCTTGAAGTTCAGTGAGCCATCTGCAGCATCTGAATTATACATTGCATAAACAATCAGAGACTATCTGCCTGACATCTCACTTGGGTTATAGGGAGAAGTTGGATAGCCTGGGCATTTTTTTAACTCTGGGGGTATCAGAGGCTGTTGGATGAATTTATGGATGCTCATAAAATCATGAGGAGCATGGATAATGTAAATCGCCAAGGCTTTCCACAGGGTAACAGAATCCAAAACTAGAGAGCATGGGTTCAAAGTGAGGGGGGAAAGATTTCAAAGCGAACTCAGGGGGAATTCCTTCATGCAGTGGGGGATGTATGTATGGAACAAAGACATTTGGATGGATACATGAATAGGAAGTGTTTGCAACGACAAGGATCATGAGCAAGCGGGTGGGACCAGCTCAGTTTGGGATTACATCCAGCTTGGACTGGATGCATGGGATTGTCTGTTTCCATTCTGTATGTCCCTATGGCTCTCTGTTGGAAGCTGGTACAATTACTACGTTAAAAAGGCATCTGGGTAAGATTATGAATAGGAAGGCTTCAGGCTGGTTCAATGAAGAGTACAACAGCACATACAGACAGCAGCAATGAAAACCAATATATGAGGTTCCAACCTGGTGAAGCTACAAATTGGAACGAGTTCATGGTCAGCATGGAGCAGTTTGGGAAAAAGGGCCTGTTTCAATGCTGTATTCCTCTAAACCAGTGTTTTTCAACGGGGTGGAAGCACCCCCTGAGGGGCGTTTGCCTTCCTTCGGTGGGAGTTTAACTTAAAGGGGGCGGCAAGGGGGCACTGAACGAATTTGTAGAGAGCTTACCAATCACTCGGAAGACTGTTGTGTTCTTGAAGGACATTGCTGTGTGCAGATGGATAGTCGCATAACACGAATGATAACATTTATTTTTTGTTTTAGATAAAACATATTTCACAAAAGTTTTCCGTTTTCAGCGTTGCAGTGAATTGCAGTTATATGTGCAAAACAGACTTTGGTAATTTGGGGGCAATGCATGATTTCAAGGATAAGAAGAGGGCGTTGAATACGTGAAGGTTGAGAAACACTAGTCTAAACCATCCCCATGAGTGTACCAGTTCAGATGCCTTTTTAAATGGTGCAGTGTACCCATCTTCTCCAAGTCCTCTGGCTTCTTGTTCCATACAAACGCCACTCTCTGGGTGAAAAACCTGCCCCTCAGATCCCGTTTTAACATTTTTCCTCTCAACTTAAAGCTCTGCCCTCTAATTTTTGACGCCTCAATCTTGGGAAAGAGACCTTGGCTCTTTACCTTCTCTATGCCCTTGATGGTTTTATAAATCTTTACAAGGCGCCCCCTCAGCCCCGATGTTCCAAGCAAATTCACCTCCAACCTTATCAGCCTCTCCCCTCTAGCTCAAAACCTCTCGCCCTGGCAACATGCTGGTAAATCTTTTCTGAACCCTTTCAAGTTTCTTAATGTCTTCCCTGTAGAAGGGAGACCAGAACTGAATATGGCATTCTAACTGGCCTAACCAATGACATTTACAGCTGAAATATACCATTCCGACTCTTATACTCAATGCAATGACCAATAAAGGCAAGCATGCCAAATGCCTTCTTCACAGTCCTGTTTATCTGCGACCAGACTTTCAAGCAACTGTGAATCTGCACTCCAAGGTCTCTTTGTTTGGCATCACTCCCCAGGACCTTAACATTAAATGTATAAGCCCTACCCTGATTTGCGTTACAAAAAGGGAACACCACACATCTATCTGAATTAAACCCCATCTGCCACTCCTCAATACATCAGCACATCTGATCAAGGTGCATTGGACTCTAAGGCAACCAGTATCCCTCCAGAATTGGTGCCATTTGAAAACGTACGAACCATCCCTCTGAAAATGACACAAAGGAGTTTGCAGGAGCAGGAGTGCATAGGCATACAGGACTGATCGCATCAATGGACAGGTATAGATAACATCTCATGAAGAACACTGTCTCCTGAATCTTGTTCATAGTGATAGAGACTGCGAGAGTAATGAGATGTTCGTTATACGATTACAGAGGGGTGTGGGAGACAGCAGCAGATCAATGGTTTAGCCCAGAGCTGTCCTACTCTGTCCCTGTCCTCCCATCCCCACTGGACCCAGAGGTGGAATGATCACAGACACAAAGCTATAGCTTCAAACACAGAACAGCTACACCACAACTTCACAAAAGGCTTTTGCATAAATTAACACAAGGTATTTGTAGAAAATAGCGCAATTTGTCCCAAATCATAACACAAGATGTTTGAACAAATGAACACAGGTTTATTCTACAAATGAATACAATATTGCTGCACACGAGGTCACACAGGTAAAGTCAGCAATCATAATGACCTTAAGGTATATGCAAATGATTTTAAATGCATTATATAATTGAGCACACTGTATCTTCAATTTCACACAAGATTATTCTACGAATGAAGATTTTTTTTACAGCACTGAACAGACGTATGTGATAGAATTGAATGTAAGATGATCAAACAAATATACTTCATTCCCAGCAACACGTCAGGGGATTTTCCAAGGTTGTTCTGCTTTTTCATCGATAGTTCATCTGTCAATGCTAGGAAGAAGCTGCTTGACACAAATTGTGTTGAAGATGTTTCTACCCAGGACAGTTTCAGTTAGTGCACTCACCAACAGCAATATCCCACTGGAAGACTCTGTGAATATCACACAGACGCGCACACACACAGACATTGTATGATCGCCCTCTGCTGGGGATTGTAAATGTTACACACAATCACTCCGAAAGTCCGACAGCATCTACAGGTTTCCAAAAAAAAAAGTCTCTTTATCGATTCTTCCTGAAGATCATCATACCCTGCTTGCTGCAATCTATAGCCTGGAGGACCCCGATCAGAAGATAGCAGCAGAGATTCAGTCACTCCAGGTAAAAAAAAACACACTGTGCCAGAGCACGAGCTATTCCAAAGGAACATGACAGAACGTTGCATGAAAACCTCCCCAACACGGGACACCTCCAGTTCCAATCGGAAAGGGCCCAATCCCGTGAGAGGAAGGCAACTGGGGACTGTTAAGCAGCCTCAGAATACAGTGACAAGCTGGAAGGGGGGGGGGGGTGTAGGGAGCTCCAAGCAGCTGCATGTGACCTGTCTGCCTGCAACACTGCGCAATGTACATCAGGCCTTAGTAGGAAGGGCCAGGAACAAATTCAATCCGTAGGGATCCAGGTCTCTGCCTAGAATGGGATAATGTGGGCATTTGGGGATACTCCCTCACCAGTGACATAGCGAGAGGCCCCACATGGAGACATCCACACTCGCCCACAGATGGGGACCCCCACTCTGCTTTTCTCCCAGGTAATCGCACCTTTCGCCTCCACCCCTGATCCACAGCAACCCAGATCCCATGAATCCTGTAGTTATCCATGTCAAAAGCTGATGGTCATATGACACACCCAACACCCATTGCAGCCACGCAGCTGTGGGCAGCACCAGAAAGGGGACTCCTTTTCATTCCCCCTCAGACCCAGATACTTTTTGGATGGGAACTTCCGAAATCTGTCATTCCCGACTGGACACTGAGGAACAAACCAAATTACTCATCATTGGTTGTTGTCCAGCAGGCCATTCAGCCCTCCCTGAGGTCCAGCGGTTCGGCAGGGGGTCCCTTCATGAGATGAATACAGTGGTCCTGACTGTTGTAGCGTAGGATAAGGCAGGCCCCATAGACGTGCTACTTAACTGCAGAACAACAACAAGGGGAACACCCCATCAGCTTCATCCGAAGACTTTGGGTCCAGTTTGTCTGCATTTTCGGGGATATGACACACACTCTCTTCGAAATTAGAAACCATGTTCGATCTCTTGTCTCCCATATCTCAGGAAGAGGGAGGGACACCCGGAATTCGGGTCCTCAGACTCCTCCTGGAATGATGCTTGGGTCCTCCACAAATTAGTCACTGTATGGGAAACGAGTTAAGGGCCGAGCAGTCATCCTGAAAATCAGGCCACATAAGCACGATCTGGAATTATTACAGCTCCGCAACCCCTTCCTAAAACTGGACCAGCAAAGGAAGAGCAGGAATACAGCACAGAGCTGGACTCCCCCTCCACCCAAGTCCCTGTCCCAGGAGAAGGGAACTCTCCCAAATGAAGCCCAAGCCCAAACTGTGCTCTAAGTGTGGCTGAAACAAACATTTCATTCAGGACTGCGGGCAGCCAAAATTCCCACCTGGCAACGGGAAGGCTGCAAAAGGGGACTAACACCCAGGGTACCATCCTGGCAGCAACAGCTGGAGTGGAAACAGTCTGTGATCTTTACACTGAGGTTGACCAGCCCCATGATAGCGCAAGCTGCTACTTGGTAGCCAATCAGGGACAGCATGATAGTCTAGGAATATCCATTCAATTGTGCTTCATGGGGGAGAGCCCATCCCTCCACACCACATCCTGCATACGGTGTCCATTTATTCAATCACAGGGGGACCAGGAGTGGGTGACAATTCGATGCTTTGACAAATTTCTAACGTCATGTAGGACACGGTATGAGATATTAGACCAAGATATTTACAGAAATGTCTTGTTCTCTGTTTGGGAAGTGCACAGGAGCAGTTACTCCAAGGAAGTGATGTGACCTTCTGGAGTGTTTATTGCCTGTTGTGTATGAGCTTTATACTGACTGTATGGGAAGGTGTAGCACAGGATCAAGGGAGAACAATGTACCCAGAATCCCTGTGGTATGACCCACCAGGAACCGCGATGTGTGTAGATGGGACCCTCTGGATCCATCCTGTGGAATCAGTGGGATTGAGGTGGAGCCATCAGCTCTTGGTGTACACAATGGGATTCCCACATTGTGTTACAGGTGCGCAGGGATCACGGGCGATTGGTGGGGTTTCACTGAGAACGGCTACATGGCAGTGGGATATCTCGCACACATACCAGACAGGGGTCAGAGTTCTGACAGGGGGTCAGAGTTCAGACAGCGATGCCCCGGAAAGTCCCAACAGGGAGAATTCCTCGAGAACACAGTTAAAAACAGGCTGAGACCAGCAGTGAAGGCTCCTCTCCCAACTTATCCCATACACACTGAGCCCTCGCAATCGACCAGTCATTAAATTCACAGGGAAAACCGTGTTCAATAACATTCACCACAGACTAATACCAATCATAATCATAACATCAATGATACAGTTACCGGAGTGGGGTCCTTCCCCATTAAAATGATTACATTCCCACCTGAACCACGGGATAACGGGGTGAAAGACAGGGAAATATGATGGAAAACCCAGATCAGCAGTTAACAGATGAAAGAGAAGGGGAGTCCTTAATGATCTAGCCACAGCACACGGTGCGGAAGTTTCACCGGTCAATGGCCTTGACATGGCTAATTTGGAAAATAAACTCAGGATCCTTGCCCAACAAGTTAACTGAGCCCTAGAAGGACTGAACACATACAATCAACAGGAGACCATGGGATAGCCAGTGGAGAATCATACAGGCTGACCCATACTGGGTGGTCGCACCAGGATGATTAACCAGATCATCCAGGGCCCAATCAGAGATGGTGGTGAGCAGGAAAACCACACCCTGTGCAGTATTTACGGTAACAAGATGATGGAACAGCTGAGGGAGGACATCATGCAGGCTGGCCAACAGAAGGGCCCATCCCGGATTAGTGACAAACGGCGTGACTCTTTGTCCCAGGAGAAGACACGCTTGACCAACTCTGTCAATTACAGCAGCTCACCAAGGTCTGGTTTAATGATACCTACAAGGATACTCTCGGTGAGGCACTGGGCATGGTGCGAGGGATTATCCCGATGGACAGAATTGGGATGAGAATCTTTGAATTTGGTAATATTACTATGAAGAGAGGTTGAGTAGATTAGGATTGTTTTTATTAGAAAAAATGGCGATTGATAGGGGAACCTGATTGAGGTCTACAAAATCATGAAGGGTATAGACAGGGTAGATAGAGATAAGCTTCTTGCCTGGACGAGGGATTAAATATTGAGAGGGCACACGTTCAAGGTGAGAGGTGAAAAGTTTAAGGGATCATATATGCGGCAAGTACTTTACACAAAGGGTGGTCGGTGTCTGGAACGCATTGCCAGCAGCGTTAATAGAGGCAGGCCTGGTAAATTCATTTAAGATGCATCTGGACAGATGCATGAGTAGATGTGGAGCAGAGGGATACAGATACTTCGGCATTGGGTATACACAGTGGATTTGGATTGGCTCAGGCATGGAGGGCCTGGTCTGTACATTTTCTTTGTTCTTTCTTCTTTCTTCTTTATTGGAATTATATAAAATAGATATGTGGATGGGTTACCATGACACCCTCCCATACATTGTGGAGAGACAGGGGCCACTCTTAAGTGTGTATGAACAGGCCTTACTTTTACATACCCATGGTTGTCATCCACGAATTCAGCTCCTCTCACATCAAGCTGTGTTTCTAACTGCTCTCACCTGATATATCTCGGGTTACTGATTATTATGGTTGCAGGCTGGAAAAGGTAAATATCTCAACAGAAGTGTACAATCACCATGAATAATGTCTGGACAAAACCCAAATGCTATAGAATTAATAGAATACACTTCACACTTATTGGTTGGTGGGATGTGGGTAGCACTAGTTGGTCATGATTTATTGCCCGTCCACAGTTGCCCCTTGAAATAACAAAAACAGAATCTGGAATAACAGCAGTCACACTGTGCACTCAAACACCACGAACCCGATCCTAAGACCACAAATTATTTCAACGGATGCTGCATTGAGATAGATATTTTCACATTGAAATAAATTCAGAGCTGTTATTCTGTAATCTCAGGTAGGTGCTGCCCTCTTTAAACAAGAACATTTCACTCAACGATTGAGATGTGAATCTTCTCACACACTGAATGTGTGCGTTGTTGCTGAGGTCAGCATTTATTCCCCATTCTCTGTTTCCCAGGATCCGGATTCACACGAAGGGTGAAGCATTTTGGTCACTGAGACCCATTCCCTCACGAAAGGCAGTATGTTCTCCTTGCTTGACACTTCGTGTGACTCCAGATCCTGGGAAACAGAGAATGGGGAATAAATGCTGACCTCAGCAACAACGCACACATTCAGTGTGTGAGAAGATTCACATTTCAATCAGTGAGTGAAATGTTCTTGTTTAAAGAGGTCAGCTCCTACCTTAGATTACAGAAGAACAGCTCTGACTTTATTTCAGTGTGAAAATGTCTATCTCAATGCAGCATCCGTTGAAATAATTTGTGGTCTTAGGATGGGGTTCGTGGTGTTTGAGTGCACAGTGTAATTGCTGTTATTCCAGATTCTGTTTTTGTTATTTTGTCACGATGTACTAAGAAGCAACACTCCGTCATAATTGGGATTAAACCTGTTATTGTAATGAGTTTGTTATTTTACAAAAATTTGAAAAACAGCAACAAAGCTGAGCAATGCTGTCACCTCAATCTCCCCAAGGAGCTTCCACAGAGTACAAGGCAGCATCTCTGGGAATGCATCAGCTCAGAGCTTCAAACAAGGAGTTTGTGAGCTGCCTGAAGGGCCAGATCATCTCGCACAGAAAAATGCATCGATCAATTGATCACGTGGAGAAAGCGTTCTACACCATCCTTGCTTTTATTGGCATCCCTGGTATGGCATTATGAGAATTGAGCTTGTTTTATCTGCTGCTGATATGCTCTCTGGTCTTTTATGCTTTGAACAATAGTGTCTCCAACTCACTGACTGGTCAGACTTACACAGACACCGGAACAGTGACAGCGATTCACTGAGCAGCATTCTCGGTACAATTCTCCACTGACAGAGGCTCTCAACATCACTGCTGCTGCAGCATTCTCTGCTCTCAGTGTTGTGCCATCTGTTCCAGAGCATGTGAAGGTATGAGGAGAGATCAGGCAAGTTAGATCTGAAGAATGGTCACTTGGCCTGACATATTAACACTGCTTTCTCTCGCACAGATGTTGCCAGTCCTGCAGAGCTATTTCTATTTTTGTTATCAATACGAGGCCTGTTTTTGTGAGAATTCTGTAGGTTAAGGGATGATCTGAGCAAGGTCCGTCAAGATATAAACAAGACAAGTGAAACCATTTCCGTTGGCTGGAGATTCTAGAGTAGGGGAGCATAGCCTGACAATTAGTGCCACAGCATTAAGCTGAGATGCTTGGAAGCATTTCTACACACAAAGGGTAGGGGAGTGTTTGAATTCTCTTACACAATGGCAGTGGTTCTGGATCAGTTGGTCAGTTTAAGTGTGATTTATTTTGTTAAGAATAGGATTTGAAGAATATGAGCCCTGTTTGGACTAGTGAAGCTTCATCTAATCACCATCCCTTCTGTAATTTCTCACCACCTCACTATCTCGAGGCATGAAATTCAAATCTTGACAGCTTGTCCTCTTGATCGCTGACATTTGTCATGTGCACATACCCAGCTTTGCAGTGCAAATAGCACAGCAGGCCTAACATTCACATGTTGCATGTTTTGAAATGCTGCACTTCTGTAAGACACATGGAATAGTCTTGTTTGCAATCTTACTCAGGTTCTGATGATTTGTTTTCTGGTCTTGTTGTGGCTCCGATCAGGATTTGGTCCAATGCTTAGAACAGGGGATGACTATTCCAAGGAAAGGGGGGAGAGTTTGGTTTATCGACAATACAATCAATAGTCCAATGACTGAGTTGGGAGCAAGGATTCTAATGGTGTTCTATGCCAGCCAGAGTTGGAGGTGCAAACTTTAATAATCTATTGCAGTCAATCAAGTAATTACCTTGCGACCAAAAAATAGTCACGGACTTCCTTCTGCTCTCCTAGAAGGAATGGTGAGCTCAGTCACTGTCCAAACTTCATACTCTCTGGAATGTTTGGGCTGGAGGAAAAATTGAGCTGGCTTAGAAAGTCTTAAAATTCAAACTCATTTATCCCTAATCGTTTCCACTTTCACATTGTTCTGACTTTCGATGGTAACATCCAATTGCTGATCTTTGGAACAGGGGAAGAATGTAACATCAGTAATTCACAACGTCTTTTCCAATGTTTCTTCTGCAGTTAATTTTCTGGCGATTGGAATCCTTTCACGTGGAAAATGCGGTGTATCTCCTTGCACTACTCGCTACCTGGTGGTTATGGCAGCTGCTGATCTGACGGTGATTATCACTGATGTTATACTGAGATGGTTTCCCTATTATTATTACCCATTGTGTTTCCTGGACATAACTCCAGTGTGCAGTGTTATTGGAGTCCTATATCGTGCAGCCACTGACTGTTCTGTTTGGTTCACTGTCACTTTCTCCTTTGACCGATTTGTGACCATTTGTTGTCAGAAGCTGAAAACAAAATATTGCACTGAGAAAACTGCGACTGTTGTTCTATCAACAACTTTCACCCTGCTCTGTTTAAAAAACATCCCCTTCTATTTTCAATATGAGCATGTGACGATAATCAACAGTGTGCCATTCTACTGTAAAACAAAGTCAAGCTATCATACTGAGACCTGGTGGGTGGTATTGGATTGACTTGATACGGTTTTGACACCTTTACTGCCATTCACTTTGATTCTGTTGCTCAATGCTCTGACAGTCAGACACATTTTAGCGACCAGTCGAGTACGGAAGAGGCTGAAGAGCGAGAGCAAAGGAGAGAATCACAGAGACCCAGAGATGGAGAGCAGAAGGAAGGCTGTCATTTTGCTCTTCACCATCTCTGGGAGCTTCATCCTCCTGTGGTCAATCAATATTGTAAATTTCTTCTATTATGTCATTCAAGCAAAAGATCCTGATGATTTCCCGCCTCTTCTGTACAACGTCAGAAGAGTTGGTTTCATGCTGCGGAACCTAAGTTGTTGCACAAACACATTTATTTATGCAGCAACATTGTCCCGGTTCAGAGCAAAGATCAGCAACGCAATAAAATTCCTGGTGACATAAATTCCTTGCATTATGATTAAATGAAACTTCTCAGTGGAGCCCACAGGAGGTTCCACTTTTCCCAGACAATTGCTTTTTTACTTTACTCGTGGAAGGTGGGTCTCTCTGGTTGCATCAGTGTTTATTTCCCGCCCCTCGAATCCACTTGTGAAGGTGGTGCTGAGCTCCCATCTTGAACAGTAGCAGCCCAAGTTCCATTCAATACGCTCATCTTTGCACCGCCAAATCAGTCCCCTCAACACCCCCAACTTGATAGAAAATATCGAACAGAAAATTAAAACACAGTAAAGGCCCTCAATATTGCACCGACCTCTGAAACCAATCTGAAGCCCATCTAACCTGCGGTAATCTATGATCATCCATGCGTATATTCAATGACCATTTAAATGGCCTTGGATTTGGCGAGTTTACTACTGTTGCAGGCAATGCATTCCACTCCCTTACTACTCTCTAACTAAAGAACCAACCTCTGACGTCTGCCCTATATCTATCACCGATCAATTTATAGCTATGTCCCTGTGTGCTTGCCATCACAATCAAAGGGAAATGTCTCGCATTGTCCTCCCTATATAATCCTCTGATCACCTTGTCTGCCTCTGGTAAGTCACCACTTAACCTTTCTCTCTAAGGAAAACAGCCTCAAGTCCCTCAGCCTTCCCTTGTAAGACCTTGCCTCCATACGAGACAACATCTCAGTAAATCACCTCTGAACGCTTTCTAACGCTCCCACATTAGTTCCGATAATTCCGCGTCTAGAACTGTATGCAGCACACTAAGTGCAGCCGCTCCAGAGTTTTGTACAGCTGCAGCATGACCAGAACAAACATATCGACTTAATATAAACTAAACTACAAGCCAATTAAATAAAAATTAAATTAAACGATTTCAAATTAATTTAAATTAAATTATATCACACCACTTTATTCTATCTCACTCCTCACACCTCCACTGAGGCTCCCATCCTTGGCAGCACCAGAGATTGTACCTTTCCCCTTCCCAGGATCCCACAGGCACCCAGAGGGATTCTCAAGGCTATACCACGGTCCTAATTAATATTGCTGATAAGTCTTTGTCAATATAATTTAGAAAGGCCCGCCACATCTTGTAAAACTACTGTGATTTGTGGTGCACCATATTTGTGATGCAGGCTTGGCGAGATGTTGAAGTATCAGCCTGCGCCATCTCGAAGACTTGGGTTGTTTTTTCAAACATGCAATTCATTAAAATGTTCTTCCCCGCACACTGAGCAAGAATGTTACACATTCCCTTGTTCCCCCAAAGAAGGCAAATTTGGCAATGCCAGAAGAGAAAATACCGGACCCACATTAACTTCAATCCCTCGGATGTCCTTTAGCTCCCTTACTGGAGCTCTCCAGTATCCCTGGATCTTACACCATGACCATTAGAAGTGTGTGAGAGTGCCTATACGAATGTTACATTTGGAACACCCTGGTGATACTCCTCTCTTGAACTTAACTAGCCTGTCTAGCCCCATATGAGCACTGTGCAAAATCTTCAATTGCATGGCCTGTATTTCCTTACATAATGACATTTGCCTTCCATTCTCTCATATACCGTCCCATTCTTCCAATGAGATATCCTCTCTAGCTCTCGATTCCCCGTCCTACAGAGTCCTTCCCCGTGTCTTAAGGCATGTCCCCTCTTTACACATGTCCCTTCTGCAGATGATACAAACTATTACCTGAAAGTGAACCCGTACTCCGGAGCACTGAAAACTGAGCTAGCAGGGTTGTCTTCAACTGTATAAAATCCCCTATCTGAAAGTACCAGCAAAGGTCCCTATAAGGCAATCCATATTTCTGGCTGGCTAAATGACATCAAGACATCACATGCAAATAAATCTCCCAGATCAGAGATTCCCTTATTCTCCCAAACTTTAAAGCCAAAGTCCATTGCCCCAGGTTTAAGTCTTTGGGCTCCTGCAAAGGCAGAAATGGTGAGATCTTTGAACAAGTACCCTCGTCTTGCCTCATTATCCTCCAAGCTTTCACCGTATTTTAAATGCACTTACACTGTTTGGTCATAGATTTCATCTTATCCATGAGCAGTAAATTAACCAGGGAACATCTCGAATTCGAGGCTTCAACATCAAGCCAGATCGACTCCAAATCCCCCCGTATTCAGAAATTAACATATGCCAACAGGACGCTTATTTGATGTCTCTTCAATTCCGGAAGGTCCACCCATCCGTCACCCTGTAAGAGCTGCAATTTGTAAAATTTAATTAGGGGGCACCTGTGACACCAAATAAAGGGCCCTGGCCAACCATCAAGCCTCTGTAACCTCGTCTGGGTAGCAACAATGGGAGCATTCACATGAGGTACAACAGGCGAGTAAGTACATTCATTTTGATCAGGGCGATTCAGCAGAACCATGTTATCGGATTCCCTCCCCCCATTGCAAATCTTGTTTTACCCTGTCCAATAAATTTACATAATTAGCTTTATACTGCTGGCGGAAGGCAGGGGTAATAAAAATGTCCAACTACAAAAAAACGTTTTGACGATTATCTAAACTGGAATTGCATTCCATCCTTCAGATCAGGAACCTCCACTAATCCCTCCAATGGCATTGGTCCCGATTTTGGAAAGTGATCCTGTCGCCCAAGGAACTGCCAAACAAATTGTTTGAATCAAACAAGGAACTGACTCATCCGGATTAGCCAAAAACAAAAGGATGTCATCAGCGTATAGGGTGATATTGTGCTCCCCTGTTCCTACCCCTGGAACCACTATTTCAGGATCCCTCCTGATGGCCTCAGCTAACGGCTCAATTTCCAAGGTAAATAACAGTGCTGAAAGAGGATACTCCTGTTTACTATTTAGGCCAATATTAAAGTTATCTGACTTAGTATTGACTATCACCTTAGGATCATTATACAAAACCGCCACCCATCTGGCTCCATAGACCAAAGTGCTCTCGGGCCCAAACAGGTATGGTCATTCTTTCCAGGCAAATACCTTTTCTGCGTCTAGGGAGACCACCAAACCCGCTATCAATATTTGCTGGCATATCTTCACTATGTTCAGTACCCTCCTGATATTGTTGGAGGAGTTATGGCCCTTGATAAAACATGTCTGATCTTCTTTTATAAAGTGGGGCAACATCTTTTCCAACCTCGGACCCAGCATCTTGGGTAGAATATTAAAGTCTAC
This sequence comes from Chiloscyllium punctatum, assembly GCF_047496795.1. Classification (NCBI taxonomy): domain Eukaryota; kingdom Metazoa; phylum Chordata; class Chondrichthyes; order Orectolobiformes; family Hemiscylliidae; genus Chiloscyllium; species Chiloscyllium punctatum. Next base: position 96,212,748 of record NC_092754.1, on the reverse strand, counting down.
ATTTAACAATGAAATTGGTCTGTACGAAGCACATGCGTTAGGATATTTCCCCTCTTTAAAATGAGCGAGATATTAGTCTCCCTCAGAGAGGGCAGCAGACGATCCTGTGTATATAAATAGCTATACATCCCCAATGTGGCTCCACCAACACATTTGTGAATTAATTATAAAATTATTTTGGGAATCCATTTGGCCCCAATGCTTTGCCACCCTGGAGTTGCTTTATTGCTTCATTCACCTCCTGTACCATCATAGGCACACTCAACATGGAAACGTGTTACGCATTTATGCAGAGGAGGTCCAGATTCTCAAAAAAGGACTGCATTCTTGCTACACCGTGTTCGCCTCCCTCTGAATGATACAACTTTGCAGTGTATTCCCTAAAACTAACATTGATCTTCTTCAACTCACGGGTAACTGTGCCAGCCTTCTCTCTAACAGACATAATAGATTGGGAAGCATGTTACTTTCTAGCCAGATATACCAGATATCTACCAGGATTATCTCCAAATTCAAACGGTCTTTGTTTAGCAATGGAGATTTTTTTGCCACCTGTGTGTGCAATGAGTCGAGAGTAGGCCAGTTGGCTGTGAACTACTGCAGCTTGACAAGAGAGTGCCTATTATAATATACTTCCTTAGCTATCAGAAGCCGGACCTCCAGCATCCATTGTTGTTCTTCCCCGTCTGCTTCTAGTCATTGAATATGAAACGAGCAGGCCTCGTAAATATGCCTGAGTGACCACCCATAGTATTGCTGGTTTACTTGCCGTACCTGAGTTGATGTCTCAGAAGGCCCTGAACTCTCTTGTGAAGTATTCAACAGACTTGCCATCCCTTAACAAGGAATGGGTCCATGCACCAGTGCTGGGCATCCATTCCATCACCTTTGATTTTAACAGTTAATACAATTGCACATAGTCCGAGAAAGCTATATTCTCAATTTTGCACTCCAATGTTCTGTCCAAACAACTCAAAGGTATAGAACACATGTCAATTCACGAATGTCACTTGTGTGGAGCTGCCTCCACACATCCACTAATCACAACTCTTCACACATGTCCACCAACTGCTTAGATTGTGCTGGCGTACCTGCCGGGCCCGTTGGCACCCTGTCTATTTAGCCATCTATTAGGCGATTGAAATCCCCTCCTATGATCATGCAATGCATGCCAAGACTCATTAATTTATCGACTGCATCAGTTAGAAAGTTTTAAGAGCGTGCACCGAGACATAATAAACATTCAGGACGTCATATTCTTCTCCAAGTATAAAAGCTTTAAGAATGATAAACCGTCCACATTCGTCCTTAATTTGCTCAATTCCTTGGAAAAGTGGTTAATTTTCCCCGTATAGCCACTCCTCTTCTCTGAGAGATAAAGGAGGAAAAGAGTGCTCTATCTCATTGGCAAGAAGAAGTCTAAGAGGTTATTTGTTTGAGACATGGAAGATGATCAGAGGACTAGACAGGATAGACAGTGACAGTCTTCTTCCTAGGACGATGGCGTCAGCGTGCACAAGGGGGCATAACTACAAATGGAGGGGTGATAGATTTAAGACAGATGTCAAAGGCAGGTTCTTTACGCAGATAGTGGTAAGGGCGTGTAATTGCTAATGTTTTCAGCTCAGCCACATTAGGCAGATTTTAAAAATCGTTTAGGTAAGAAGGTGGATGATTTTGGAATAGTGTAGCGGGACGACCTGAGAATCTTTCACAGGTTGGCATAACATGGGGGGCCGAAGGGCCTGTTCTGCGCTGTCTTGTTCTATAACCCCACTACTACAGCTTTACTATCAGTTAAATGCATCTCCTGCAGAAGGGCGATATCCACCCTTTCCTTCCTAAGGCTTCACAGCACCTTCTTTCTTCTAATGGCTCCGTTTTACATTCCAGCTGTACCACCGGAACAAATCACTAGCGATCTTCATCTCAGGCAGCCTGTCGTTTCCCAACAAGAGGGAGTTTATCTGAGATGTGGTGAACAACAAAGAGATTAGACTTAGACGTAGACGTAGATTTCGATTATTTACACCTTGGAAACAGGCCCTTCGGCCCGACACATCTATACCGACCCTCCAAAAAGCAACCCACCCAGATGCATACTTTACCTAACACTACGGTAAATTCACCTAACCTTCACATTTTTGTGCTACGGGAGGTAACCGTAGCACTCAGAGGAAGCCCACGCAGACAAGTTGCCTGAGGTGGGAATTGAGGCAGCAGTCGTAACCACTGTGCCACCGTGCCGTCCAGAAATCTATAATGTCTAAAAACTACTACAACGAAAAAAACTAACAACGACTTTTAACTAAAGCAAACACCCAAATAGCCCCCAGTTCACTAGAGATCTCCCCCCTTTCCCATAGGGAGCACTCCTCCAAATCATTGCTACAATCCCAACTCTCTCTAGCTGAGGCCGTACCCTAGCCCAAGTCACAAATTGTGAGTTGAAGAATGTGAAATAAAAACAATCTGTTGTTTACATTCTGAGAATTTACAGGGTATGTCCATTTCCAACCCCCACACACCTTAACCACAGAGGGTAGCAGGGGCGTGGAAAGCACTGTCTGCAAGAGTAGTAGACTCGCCAATTTTTATGGCATTTAAATGGTCATTGGGTGAAAATGGAATAGTGCAGAAAGTGTGGCTTCAGATTGGTTTCACAATTGGGAGCAATATCAATATCAAATGAGCTGCCAGAGGATGTGGTGGAGCCTTGTACGATTGCAACATTTAAAAGGCATTTGGATGGGTATCTGAATAGAAAGGGTTTGGAGGGATATGGGCCGGCTGCTGGCAGGTGGGAGTACATTGGGATGGGTTTTCTGGTAGGCATGGACATGTTGGACCAAAGAATCTGTTTCTGTGCAGTACATCTCTGACAGTATGGATCTCAATCATGGAAGGGGCAAAATGAAGTATCGCAGGCAGGGCACTCCCCGACTGCATCGGGTGTGCCTGCAGACAATGATGAAACTCTCGGGGTGGCCACTTTGGATTTAATGGGGCAGAAGCAGTTAATCTCGGAGTTTGCTGAACTATGAGAAAAGCTTGAAGCAGCGGTGGAACCACTAACTGCCAAGCTGAAAAAGAATGCGCAGGAGATTCAAACACTACTGAAGACGAGAGGCAGTGGAGGAGAGGACCGTGGCATTGGAAACCATGGCGGAGGTCTCCTGAGGAAGGATCCGAAAGCTGGAGGACCAGGTTTGGGTCCATCAGGAGCAAGAGGACGACCTGGAAAATAAAAAAGAAAAGCAAAAACGTATGGCTCGTGGGTCCTCTGTTACATGAGGGAGGCGAAGACCTTGTCAGATTCCTGGAGATGGGGCTGCCGAAGTTCTTCGGACTCGAGTTGGAGTCGATCCTGTTGAGTGTGGAGCGGGCCCAATAGATCACAATGTGCAGGTCTGGGTCAGACATGCGCCCCGCGCAGTGCTAGTGTGATTCTTGCATTGCATATATAAAAAAATAGTTCGTGATTGAAACAGCAAGAAGAATGGGAAGAGAGCCATAGGTTTTACCATACAAAGGATCGAGACTAACGTTTTTTTCAAGATTTCTCAGGAATCATATTTAAGAAGAGAAGGGTATTTGATGACATTAAGAGAAAGTTAATGGATCCGAACATTCAATATTCCTTGCGGTATCTGGTCATGTTGCATTTCACTCAGGAAGGGACAGTATTAATTTTGATTCAGCAGAAAAGGCGGTGGACTTGGTGAATTCGATGAATTAAAGGACTCGGGTCGGGGTGGCATTTGGGGAGGAAACACTCTTGTGGACAATGGTCTCGGTTTTTTTTAGAAAATATTGTTTGCCCCGTGTTTTCTCCTCTCTCCCTTTACTTTTGTGGTTATCGGCTTTATACGTACTGCCTTGATGCAAAATCTGAATTCTCACATATATCGGGCGATTGGATATTATCTGGGTATGGCCTTTTTTAACTGTTGTCCTTTTGTTTTTGGATCTGGGTGGCTATACCTGTGGTTAAGGTGTGTGGGGGTTGGAAATGGACATACCCTGTAAATTCTCAGAATGTAAACAACAGATTGTTTTTATTTCACATTCTTCAACTCACAATTTGTGACTTGGGCTAGGGTACGGCCTCAGCTAGAGAGAGTTGGGATTGTCGCAAGGATTTGGAGGAGTGCTCCCTATGGGAAAGGGGGGAGATCTCTAGTGAACTGGGGGCTATTTGGGTGTTTGCTTTAGTTAAATGTCGTGGCTAGTTTTTTAGTTGTAGTAGTTTTTTGACGTTATAGAGTTCTGGACGGCACGGTGGCGCAGTGGTTAGCACTGCTGCCTCAATTCCCGCCACAGGCATCTTGTCTGCGTGGATTTCCTCTGGGTGCTCCGGTTACCTCCCGTAGCACAAAAATGTGAAGGTTAGGTGAATTGCCCGTAGTGTTAGGTGAAGTATGCGTCTGGGTGGGTTGCTTTTTGGAGGGTCGGTATAGACTTGTCGGGCTGAAGGGCCTGTTTCCAAGGTGTAAATAATCTAAGTCTAAGTCTACGTCTAAGTCTAATCTCTTTTTTGTTCGCCGCATCTCAGATAAACTCCCTCCTGTTGGGAAATGACAGGCTGCCTGAGATGAAGATCGCGAGTGATTTGTTCAGGTGGTACAGCTGGAATGTAAAACGGAGCCATTAGAAGAAAGAAGGTGCTGTGAAGCCTTAGGAAGGAAAGGGTGGATATCGCCCTTCTGCAGAAGATGCATTTAACTGATAATAAAGCTGTGGTAGTGGGGTTATAGAACAATACAGCGCAGAACGGGCCCTTCGGCCCTCGATGTTATGCCAACCTGTGAACAATTCCCAGGTCGTCCCCCTACACTATTCCAAAATCATCCATATGCTTACCTAACGGATTGTTTAAATCTGCCTAATGTGGCTGAGCTGAAAGCATTAGCAATTACTGCATTCCACGTCCTTACCACTATCTGCGTAAAGAACCTGCCTTTGACATCTGTCTTAAATCTATCACCCCTCAATTTGTAGTTATGCCCCCTTGTGCACGCTGACGCCATCGTCCTAGGTAGAAGACTGTCACTGTCTATCCTGTCTAATCCTCTGATCATCTTCCATGTCTCAACCAAATAACCTCTTAGACTTCTTCTTGCCAATGAGATAGAGCACTCATTTCCTCCTTTATCTCTCATAGAAGAAGAGTGTCTATACGGGGAAAATTAACCACTTTTCCAAGTAACTGAGCAAATTAAGGACGAATCTGGACGGTTTATCATTCTTAAACCCCTTATACTTGGAGAAGAATATGGCGTCCTGAATGTTTATTATGTCTCGGTGCATGCTCTTAAAAATTTCTAACTGATGCAGTCGATAAATTAATGAGTCTTGGCATGCATTGCATGATCATAGGAGGGGATTTCAATCGCCTAATAGATGGCTAAATAGACAGGGTGCCAACGGGCCCGGCAGGTACGCCAGCACAATCTAAGCAGTTGGTGGACATGTGTGAAGAGTTGTGATTAGTGGATGTGTGGAGGCAGCTCCACACAAGTGACATTCGTGAATTGACATGTGTTCTATACCTTTGAGTTGTTTGGACAGAACATTGGAGTGCAAAATTGAGAATATAGCTTTCTCGGACTATGTGCAATTGTATTAAATGTTAAAATCAAAGGTGATGGAATGGATGCCCGGCACTGGTGCATGGACCCATTCCTTGTTAAGGGATGGCAAGTCTGTTGAATACTTCACAAGAGAGTTAATGGCCTTGTGAGATATCAACTCGGGTACAGCAAGTTAACCAGCAATACTATGGGTGGTCACTCAGGCATATTTATGAGACCCGCTCGTTTCATATCAATGACTAGAAGGTGACGGTTAAGAACAACAACAGATGCTGGAGGTCCGGCTGCTGATAGCTAAGGAAGTATATTATAATAGGCACTCTCTTGTCAAGCTGCAGTAGTTCACAGTCCTCTGGCCTACTCTCGACTCATTGCACACACAGGTGGCATAAAAAATCTCCATTGCTAAACAAAGACCGTTTGAATTTGGAGATAAGCCAGGTAGATATCTGGTATATCTGGCTAGAAAGAAAAATGCTTCGCAATCTATTATGTCTGTTGGAGAGAAGGCTGTCACAGTTACCCGTGAGTTGAAGAAGATCAATGTTAGTTTTAGGGAATACACTGCAAAGTTATATAATTCGGAGGGAGGTGAACACGGTGTAGCAAGAATGCAGTTCTTTTTTGAGAATCTGGACCTCCTCTGCATAAACGCGGAACACGTTTCCATGTTGAATGTGCCTATGATGGTACAGGAGGTGCAGGAAGCAATAAAGCAACTCCAGGGTGGCAAAGCATTGGGGCCAAATGGATTCCCAAATGAATTTTATAAGGAATTCACAAATGTGTTGGTGGAGGCAAATCTGGGGATGTATAGCTACTTATATACACAGGATCGTCTGCTGCCCTCTCTGAGGGAGACTAATATCTTGCTCATTTTAAAGAGGGGGAAATATCCGAACGCATGTGCTTCGTACAGACCAATTTCATTGTTAAATGTAGACTTTAAAATTCTACCAAGATTCTGGGTCCGATGTTGGAAAAGGTGTTGCCCCACTTTATAAAAGAAGATCAGACATGTTTTATCAAGGGCCATAACTCCTCCAACAATATCAGGAGGGTACTGAACATAGTGAAGATATGCCAGCAAATATTGATAGCGGGTTTGGTGGTCTCCCTAGACGCAGAAAAGGTATTTGCCTGGAAAAGAATTACCATATCTGTTTGGGCCCGAGAGCACTTTGGTCTGGGGTGCCAGATGGGTGGCGGTTTTGTATAATGATCCTAAGGTGATAGTCAATACTAAGTCAGATAAGTTTAATATTGGGCGAGATCGTCAACAGGAGTATCCTGTTTCAGCACTGTTACTTACCTTGGCAATTGAGCAGTTAGCTGAGGCTATCAGGAGGGATCCTGAAATAGTGGTTCCAGTGGTCGGAGCAGGGGAGCACAATATCACCCTATACGCTGATGACATCCTTTTGTTTTTGGCTAATCCGGATGAGTCAGTTCCTTGTTTGATTCAAACAATTTGTTTGCCAGTTCTTTGGGCTACAGGATCACTTTCCAAAATCGGGTCCCATGCCATTGGAAGGATTAGTGGAGGTTCCTGATCTGAAGGATGGAATGCAATTCCAGTTTACATAGTCGTCAAAATGTTTTTTTGCATTTGGACATTTTTATTGCCCCTGCCTTCCGCCAGCAGTATAAAGCTAATTATGTAAATTTATTGGACAGGGTAAAACAAGATTTGCAATGGTGGGAGGGAATCCGATAACATGGTTCGGCTGAATAGCCCTGATCAAAATGAATGTACTTTCTCGCCTGTTGTACCTCATGTGAATGCTCCCATTGTTGCTACCCAGACGAGGTTACGGAGGCTTGATGGTTGGCCAGGGCCCTTTATTTGGTGTCACAGGTGCCCCCTAATTAAATTTTACAAATTGCAGCTCTTACAGGGTGACGGATGGGTGGACCTTCCGAAATTGAAGAGATATGAAATAAGCGTCCTGAACGCATATGTTAATTTCTGGATACGGGGGGATTTGGAGTCGATCTGGCTTGATGTTGAAGCCTCGCATTCGAGATGTTCCCTGGTTAATTTACTTCTCATGGATAAGATGAAATCTATGACCAAAGAGTGTAAGTGCATTTAAAATACGGTGAAAGCTTGGAGGATAATGAGGCAAGATGAGTGTATTTGGTCAAAGATCTCACCATTTACGCCTTTGCAGGAGCCCAAAGACCTAAACCTGGGGCAATGGACTTTGGCTTTAAGGTATGGCAGAATACGGGAATCTCTGATCTGGAAGATTTATTTGAGTGTGAGGTCTTGATGTCATTCAGCCAGCCAGAAATATGGATTGCCTTATAGGTACTTTGCTGGTACTTTCAGATAAGGGATTTTATACAGATGAAGACCCCCCTGCTAGCTCAGTTTTCAGTGCTCCGGTGTACGGGTTCACTTTCAGGTAGTACATTGTATCATCTGCAGAAGGGACATGTGTAAAGAGGGGACATGCCTTAAGACACGGGGAAGGACTCTGTAGGACGGTGAATCGAGAGCTAGAGAGGATATCTCATTGGAAGAATGGGACGGTATATGAGAGAATGGAAGGCAAATGCCATTATGTAAGGAAGTACAAGTCATGCAATTGAAGATTTTGCACAGTGCTTATATGGCGCTAGACAGGCTAGTTAAGTTCAAGAGAGGAGTGTCACCAGGGTGTTCCAAATGTAACATTCGTATAGGCACTCTCACACACTTCTAATGGTCATGGTGTAAGATCCAGGGATACTGGAGAGCTCCAGTAAGGGAGCACAAGGACATCCTAGGGATTGAAGTTCATGTGGGTCCGGTATTTTCTCTTCTGGGATTGCCAAATTTGCCTTCTTTGGGGGAACAAGGGAATGTGTAACATTCTTGCTTAGTGTGCGGGGAAGAACATTCGAATGAATTGCATGTTTGAAAAAAAAATCTTAAAAGTGTCGCAGGTTGATACTGCAACATCTCGCCAAGCCTGCATCACAAATATGGTGCATCACACATCAGAGCAGTTTTGCAAGATGTGGAGGGCGTTCCTAAATTATATTGAAAAAGACTTATCAGCAATATTAATTATGACCGTGGTATTGCATTGGGATTCCCTCTGGTTGCCCGTGGGATCCTGAGAGGGGGCAAGGAATATGGGTGCAATCTCTGGTGCCCCCAAGGATGGGAGCCTCAGTGGATGTGTGAGGAGTGAGATAGAATAAAGTGGTGTGATATAATTTAATTTAAATTAATTTGAAATCGTTTAATTTAATTTTAATTTAATTGGCTTGTAGTTTAGTTTATATTAAGTCGATATGTTTGTTCTGGTCATGCTGCAGCTGTACAAAACTCTGGAGCGGCTGCACTTAATGTCTTGCATACAGTTCCAGTCGCGGAATTATAGGAACAACGTGGGAGCGTTAGAAATGGTTCAAAGGTGATTTACTGAGATGTTGTCTGGTATGGAGGCAAGATCTTACAAGGAAAGGCTGAGGGACTTGAGGCTGTTTTCCTTAGAGAGAAAGGTTAAGTGGTGACTTAACAGAGGCATACAAGGTGATCAGAGGATTATATAGCGAGGACAATGCGAGACATTTCCCTTTGATGGTGATGGCAAGCACACAGGAACATAGGCAAAAATTGATGGGCAGATGTCAGAGGTAGGTTCTTTACTTAGAGAGTAGTAAGGGAGTGGAATGCATTGCCTGCAACAGTAGTAAACTCGCCAAATTCAAGGCCATTTAAATGGTCATTGAATATACGCATGGATGATCATAGAATACCGCAAGTTACTTGGGCTTCAGATTGGTTTCAGAGGTCGGTGCAATATTGAGGGCCTTTACTGTGTTTTAATTTTCTGTTCGATATTTTCTATCAAGTTGGGGGTGGTGGGGGGACTGATTTGGCGGGGCAAAGATGAGCGTATTGAATGGAACTTGGGCTGCCACTGTTCAAGACGGGAGCTCAGCACCATCTTCGCAAGGGGATTCGAGGGGCGGGTAATAAACACTGATGCAACCAGAGAGACTCACCTCCCACGAGTAAAGTAAAAAAACAATTGTCTGGGAACAGTGGAACCTCCTGGGGGCTCCACTGAGGAGTTTCATTTAATCATAATGCAAGGAATCTATGTCACCAGGAATTTTACTGCTGATCTTTGCTCTCAACCGGGACAATGTTGCTGCATAAATAAATGTGTTTGTGCAACAACTTAGGTTCAGCAGCATGACACCAACCCTTCTGACGTTGTACAGAAAAGGCTGGAAATCATCAGGACCTATTGCTTGAATGACATAATAGAAGAAAGTTACAATATTGATTGACCACAGGAGGATGAAGCTCCCAGAGATGGTGAAGAGCAAAATGACAGCCTTCATTCTGCTCTACATCTCTGGGTCTCTGTGATTCTCTCCTTCGCTCTCGCTCTTCAGCCTCTTCCGGACTCGACTGGTCGCTAAAATGTGTCTGACTGTCAGTGCATTGAGCAACAGAATCAAAGTGAATGGCAGTAAAGGTGTCAAAACCGTATCAAGCCAATCCAATACCACCCACCAGGTCTCAGTATGATAGCTTGACTTTGTTTTACAGTAGAATGGCACACTGTTGATTATCGTCACATGCTCATATTGAAAATAGAAGAGGATGTTTTTTAAACAGAGCAGGGTGCAAGTTGTTGATAGAACCACAGTCGCAGTTTTCACAGGGAATATTTTGTTTTCAGCTTCTGACAACAAATGGTCACAAATCGGTCAAAGGAGAAAGTGACAGTGAACCAGACAGAACAGTCAGTGGCTGCACGATATAGGACCCCAATAACACTGCACACTGGAGTGATGTCCAGGAAACACAATGGGTAATAATAATAGGGAAACCATCTCAGTATAACATCAGTGATAATCACCATCAGATCAGCAGCTGCCATAACCATCAGGTAGCGAGTAATGCAAGGAGATACACCACATTTTCCACGTGAAAGGATTCCAATCGCCAGAAAATTAACTGCAGAAGAAACATTGGAAAAGACGTGGTGAATTACTGATGTTACATTCTTCCCCCTGTTCCAAAGATCAGCAATAGGATGTTACCATCGAAAGTCAGAACAATGTGAAAGTAGAAATGATCAGGGATAAATGAGTTTGAATTTTAAGACTTTCTCACCCACCTCAATTTTTCCACCAGCCCAAACATTCCAGAGATTATCGAGGTTGGACAGTGACTGAGCTCACAATTCCTTCTAGGAGAGCAGAAGGAAGTCCGTGATTATTTTTTGGTCGCAAGGTAATTACTTGATTGACTGCAATAGATTATTAAAGTTTGCACCTCCAACTCTGGCTGGCATAGAACACCATTAGAATCCTTGCTCCCAACTCAGTCATTGGACTATTGATTTTATTGTCGATAAACCAAACTCTCCCTCTTTTCCTTGGAATAGTCATCCTCATCTTCTAAGCAGTGTACCAAATCCTGATCAGAGCCACAACAGGACCAGAAAACAAATCATCAGAACCTGAGTAAGATTGCAAACAAGACTATTCCATGTATCTTACAGAAGTGCAGCATTACAAAACATGCAACATGTCAATGTTAGTCCTGCTGTGAAATTTGCACTGCAAAGCTGGGTATGTGCACATGACAAATGGCAGCGATCAAGAGGACAAGCTGTCAAGATTTGAATTTCATGCCTCGAGATAGTGAGGTGGTGAGAAATTACAGAAGGGATGGTGATTAGATGAAGCTTCACTAGTCCAAACAGGGCACATATTCTTCAAATCCTATTATTAACAAAATAATTCTTACTTAAACTGACCAACTGATCCAGAACCACTGCCATTGTGTAAGAGAATTCCAAAAACTCCCTAACCTTTGTGTGTAGAAATGATTCCAAGCATCTCAGCTTAATGCTGTGGCACTAATTGTCAGGCTATGCTCCCCCACTCTAGAATCTCCAGCCAACGGGAATGGATTCTCTTTTCTTGTTTATATCTTGCCGGATTTCGGTCAGTCATCCCTTAACCTACAAAATTCTCACAAAAATAGGCCTCATATTGATACCAAAAATTGAAATAACTCTGCAGGACTGGCAGCATCTGTGCGAGAGAAAGCAGGGTTAATACGTCAGGCCCAGTGACCATTCTTCAGATCTAACTTGCCTGATCTCTCCTCATACCTTCACATGCTCTGGAACAGATGGCAGAACACTGAGATCAGAGAATGCTACAACAGCAGTGATGTTGGGAGCCTCTGTCAGTGGAGAATTGTACCGAGAATGCTACTCAGTGAATCGCTGTCACTGTTCCGGTGTCTGTGTAAGTCTGACCAGTCAGTGAGTTGGAGACACTATTGTTCAAAGCATGAAAGACCAGATAGCATATCAGCAGCAGATAAAACAAGCTCACTTCTCATAATGCCATACCAGGGATGCAAATAAAAACAAGGATGGTGTAGAACACTTTCTCCACGTGATCAATTGATCGATGCATTTTTCTGTGCGAGGTGATCTGGCCCTTCAGGCAGCTGACAAGCTCCTTGTTTCAAGCTCTGAGCTGATGCATTCCCAGAGATGCTGCCTTGTACTCTGTGGAAGCTCCTTGGGGAGATTGAGGTTACAGCATTGCTCAGCTTTGTTGCAGTTTTTCAAATTTTTGTAAAATAGCAAACTCATTACAATAACAGGTTTAATCCCAATTATGACGGAGTGTTGCTTCTTAGTACATCGTGACAAAATAACAAAAACAGAATCTGGAATAACAGCAATAACACTGTGCACTCAAACACCACGAACCCCATCCTAAGACACAAATTACTTCAACGGATGCTGCATTGTGATAGACATTTTCACACTGAAATAAAGCCAGAATTTTGTCCATTGTTGGAAACTCATTTTGGTCACTGAGACCCATTCCCTCACGGAAGGCAGTATGTTCTCCTTGCTTGACCCTTCGTGTGACTCCGGATCCTGGGAAACAGAGAATGGGGAATAAATGCTGACCTCAGCAACAACGCACACATTCAGTGTGTGAGAAGATTCACATCTCAATCGTTGAGTGAAATGTTCGTGTTTAAAGAGGTCAGCACTGTGTTTGAGTGCACAGTGTGACTGCTGTTATTCCAGATTCTGTTTTTGTTATTTCAAGGGGCAACTGTGGACGGGCAATAAATGTTGACCAACTAGTGCTGCCCACATCCCACCAACCAATAAGTGTGAAGTGTATTCTATTAATTCTATAGCATTTGGGTTTTGTCCAGACATTATTCATGGTGATTGTACACTTCTGTTGAGATATTTACCTTTTCCAGCCTGCAACCATAATAATCAGTAACCCGAGATATATCAGGTGAGAGCAGTTAGAAACACAGCTTGATGTGAGAGGAGCTGAATTCGTGGATGACAACCATGGGTATGTAAAAGTAAGGCCTGTTCATACACACTTAAGAGTGGCCCCTGTCTCTCCACAATGTATGGGAGGGTGTCATGGTAACCCATCCACATACATATTTTATATAATTCCAATAAAGAAGAAAGAAGAAAGAACAAAGAAAATGTACAGACCAGGCCCTCCATGCCTGAGCCAATCCAAATCCACTGTGTATACCCAATGCCGAAGTATCTGTATCCCTCTGCTCCACATCTACTCATGCATCTGTCCAGATGCATCTTAAATGAATTTACAAGGCCTGCCTCTATTAACGCTGCTGGCAATGCGTTCCAGGCACCTACCACCCTTTGTGTAAAGTAGTTGCCGCATATATGATCCCTTAAACTTTTCAACTCTCACATTGAACGTGTGCTCTCTCAATATTTAATCCCTCTTCCAGGCAAGAAGCTTATCTCTATCTACCCTGTCTATACCCTTCATGATTTTGTAGATCTCAATCAGGTTCCCCTATCAATCGCCATTTTTTCTAATAAAAACAATCCTAATCTACTCAACCTCTCTTCATAGTAATATTACCAAATTCAAAGATTCTCATCCCAATTCTGTCCATCGGGATAATCGCTAGCACCATGCCCAGTGCCTCACCGAGAGTGTCCTTGTAGGTATCATTAAACCAGACCTTGGTGAGCTGCTGTATTTGACAGAGAGTTGGTCAGGCGGGTCTTTTCCTGGGACAAAGAGTCACGCCGTTTGTCACTAATCCGGGATGGGCCCTTCTGTTGGCCAGCCTGCATGAGGTCCTCCCTCAGCTGTTCCATCATCTTGTTACCGTTAATACTGCACAGGGGGTGGTTTTCCTGCTCACCACCATCTCTGATTGGGCCCTGGATAATCTGGATAAATCATCCTGGTGCGACCCCCCAGTATGGGTCAGCCTGTATGATTCTCCACTGGCTGTCCCATGGTCTCCTGTTGATTTTCTGTGTTCAGTCCTTCTAGGGCTCAGTTAACTTGTTGGGCAAGGATCCTGAGTTTATTTTCCAAATTAGCCATGTCAAGGCCATTGACCGGTGAAACTCCCACACTGTGTGCTGTGGCTAGATCATTAAGGAGTCCCCTTCTCTTTCATCTGTTAACTGCTGATATGGGTTTTCCATCATATTTCCCTGTCCTTCACCCCGTTATCCCGTGGTTCAGGTGGGAATGTAATCATTTTAATGGGGAAGGACCCCACTCCGGTAACTGTATCATTGTTGTTGTGATTATGATTGGTATTAGTCTGTGGTGAATGTTATTGAACACGGGTTTCTCTGTGAATTTAATGACTAGTCGATTGAGAGGGCTCAGTGTGTATGGGATAAGTTGGGAGAGGAGCCTTCACTGCTGGTCTCAGCCTGTTTTTAATTGTGTTCTCGAGGAATTCTCCCTGTTGGGACTTTCCGGGGCATCGCTGTCTGAACTCTGACCCCCTGTCAGAAGTCTAACCCCTGTCTGTTTTGTGTGCGACATATCGCACTGCCATGTAGCTGTTCTCAGGGAAACCCCACCAATCGCCCGTGATCCCTGCGCACCTGTAACACAATGTGGGAATCCCATTGTGTACACCAAGAGCTGATGGCTCCACCTCAATCCCACTGATTCCACAGGATGGATCCAGAGGGTCCCATCTACACACACCGCGGTTCCTGGTGGGTCATACCACAGGGATCCTGGGTACATTATTCTCCCTTGGGCCTGTGCTACACCTTCCCATGCAGTCAGTATAAAGTTCATACACAACAGGCAATAAACACTCCAGAAGGTCACATCACTTCCTTGGAGTAACTGCTCCTGTGCACTTCCCAAACAGAGAACAAGATTCATTTCTGTAAATATCTTGGTCTAATATCTCATACCGTGTCCTACATGACGTTAGAAATTTGTCAAAGCATCGAATTGCCACCCATTCCTGGTCCCCTGTGATTGAATAAATGGACACCGTATGCAGGATGTGGTGTGGAGGGATGGGCTCTCCCCCATGAAGCACAATTGAATGGATATTCCTAGACTATCATGCTGTCCCTGATTGGCTACCAAGTAGCAGCTTGCGCTATCATGGGGTTGGTCAACCTCAGTGTAAAGATCACAGACTGTTTCCACTCCAGCTGTTGCTGCCAGGATGGTACCCTGGGTGTTAGTCCCCTTTTGCAGCCTTCCCGTTGCCAGGTGGGAATTTTGGCTGCCCGCAGTCCTGAATGAAATGGTTGGTTCAGCCACACTTAGAGCACAGTTTGGGCTTGGGCTTCATTTGGGAGAGTTCCCTTCTCCTGGGACAGGGACTTGGGTGGAGGGGACGTCCGCCTGGGCTCTGTGTTGCATTCCTGCCCCTTCCATTGCTGCTCCAGTTTTAGGAAGGGGTTGCGGAGCTGTAATAATTCCAGATCGTGCTTATGTGGCCTGATTTTCAGGATGACTGCTCGGCCCTTAACTCCTTTCCCATACAGTGACTAATTTGTGGAGGACCCAAGCATCATTACAGGAGAAGTCTGAGGACCCGAATTCCGGGTCTCCCTCCCTCTTCCTGAGATATGGGAGACAAGAGATCTAACCCGGTTTCTAAATTCTAAGAGAGTGCGTGTCATATCCCCGAAAATGCAGGAAAACTGGACCCAAAGACTACGGTTGAAGCTGATGGGGTGTTCCCCTTGTTGTTGTTCGGCATTTATGTAGCACGTCTGTAGGGCCTGCCTTATCCTACGCTACAACAGTCAAACTACTGTCTTCATCTCATGAAGGGACCCCTTGCCGAACCGCTGGACCTCATGGAGGGCTGAATGGCCTGCTGGACAACAACCAAAGATGATTAATTTGGTTTGTTCCTCAGTGTCCAGTCGGGAATGACAGATTTCGGAAGTTCCCATCCAAAAAGTATCTGGGTCTGAGGGGGAATGAAAAGGAGTCCCCTTTCTGGTGCTGTCCACAACTGGGTAGCTGCAATGGGTGTTGGGTGTGTCATGTGACCATCAGCTGTTTGACATGGGTAACTACAGGACTCATGAGATATGGTTTGGGCTGTGGATCAGGGGTGAAGGCGAAAGGTGCGATTACCTGGGAGAAAAGCAGAGTTGGGGCACCCATCTGTGGGCGAGTGTGGATGTCTCCATGTGGGGCCTCTCGCTACGTCACTGGGGAGGGAGTATCCCCAAATGCCCTCATTATCCCATTCTAGGCAGAGACCTGGATCCCTACGGATTGTATTTGTTCCTGGCCCTTCCTACTAAGGCCTGATTTTACATTGCGCAGTGTTGGAGGCAGACAGGTCACATGTAGCTGCTTGGAGCTCCCTACACCACCCCCCCTTCCAGCTTGTTCTGAGGCTGCTTCACAGTCCCCAGTTGCCTTCCTCTCACGGGATTGGGCTCTTTCCAATTAGAATTGGAGCTGTACCGTGTTGGGAAGTTTTCCTGCAACGTTCTGTCCCGTTCCTTTGGAATAGCTCGCGCTCTGACACAGTCTGTTTTTTTTTCCCTGGAGTGACCGAATCTCCGCTGCTATCTTCTGATCGGGGTCCTCCAGGCTATAGATTGCAGCAAACAGGGTATGATGTTCTTCAGGAAGAATCGATAAAGAGACTTTTTTTTTGGAAACCTGTCGATGCTGTAGGACTTTCGGAGTGATTGCGTGTAACATTTACAATCCCCAGCAGAGGGCGATCATACAGTGACTGTGTGTGTGCGCGTCTGTGTGATATTCACAGAGTCTTCCAGTTGGATATTGCTGTTGGTGAGTGCACTAACTGAAACTGTCCTGGGTAGAAACATCTTCAACACAATTTGTGTCAATCAGCTTCTTCCTAGCATTGACAGATGAACTATCGATGAAAAAGCAGAACAACCTTTGGAAAATCCCCTGACGTGTTGCTGGGAATGAAGTATATTTGTTTGATCATCTTGCATTCAATTCTATCACATACTTCTGTTCAGTTCTGTAAAAGAAAACCTTCATTTGTAGAATAATATTGTGTGTAATTGAAAATACAGTGTGCTTAATTTTATAATGCATTTAACATTATTTGCATATACCTTAAGGTCATTAAGATTGCTGACTTTACCTGTGTGACCTCTTGTGTAGCAATATTGTATTCATTTGTAGAATAAACCTGTGTTCATTTGTTCAAACATCTTGTGTTATGATTTGGGACAAATTGCGCTATTTTCTACAAATACCTTGTGTTAATTTATGCAAAAGTCTTTTGTGAAGTTGTGGTGTAGCTGTTCTGTGTTTGAAGCTATAGCTTTGTGTCTGTGATCATTCCACCTCTGGGTCCAGTGGGGATGGGAGGACAGGGACAGAGTAGGTCAGCTCTGGGCTAAACCATTGATCTGCTGCTGTCTCCCACACCCCTCTCTAATCGTATAAAGAACATCTCATTGCTCTCGCAGTCTCTATCACTATGAACAAGATTCAGGAGACAGTGTTCTTCATGAGATGTTATCTATACCTGTCCATTGATGCGATCATTCCTGTATGCCTATGCACTCGTGCTCCTGCAAACTCCTTTGTGTCATTTTCAGAGGGATGTTTAGTACGTTTCCAAATGGCACCAATACTGGGGGGATACTGGTTACCTTAGAGTCCGATGCAGCTTGATCAGATGTGCTGATGTACTGAGGAGTGGCAGAAGGGGTTTAATTCAGATAGATGTGTGGTGTTCCCTTTTTGTAAGGCAAATCAGGGTAGGGCTTATGCACTATGTTTAAAAACGTTACCTCTGTTTCTCTTTCCACATATGTTTCTCGACCCATCGAGCTTCTGCAGTATTCTTTGAATGTCCAGAAAAGAAGTGCTGCTTTTCATGAGATTCCTTTAATCACAGTCCTTTGTTCACTGACTCTGTTCAGTGGCAACACTTCCACCTGCTCATCAAATTGCCCATCCCCAACGCTGCCCCTCCCATCATTATAAACTGCAGCAGGAAATTGCCTGTTAACCATCTTTGCTCCAAAGCGAAACTCACCAGCCTCTGAATCTCTTCACAAAACGGGACTTCTCATCCCAGGTCATGGTGCAAGACAGACGATTGTGAAAAGATTGGGAAAATATTGTCATATGGCAGTTGGAAAAATGTTCAGGAGAAAAACCACATAACCCAGGCTCCAATTTTGTAAATCTTCAGAAACAGAACATAGAACATAGAACATTACAGCGCAGTGCAGGGCCTTCGGCCCTCGATGTTGCGCCGTCCTGTCATACTAATCTGAGGCCCATCCCACCTCCACTATTCCATGTATGTACATATGCCTGTCCAATGACGACTTAAATGCACTTAAACTTGGCGAATCTACTACCGTTGCAGGCAAAGCATTCCATACCCTTACTACTCTCTGAGTAAAGAAACTACCTCTGACATTTGTCTTATACCTATCTCCCCTCACTTTAAAGTTGTGTCCCCTCGTGTTTGCCGTAACCATACTTGGAAAACGGCTCTTCCTGTCCACCCTATCTAACCCTCTGATTATCTTGTATGTCTCCATTCAGTCACCACTCAACCTTCTTCTCTCTAACGAGAACAGCCTCAAGGCACTCAGCCGTCCCTCGTGAGACATTCCTTCCGTACCAGTTAACATCCTAGTAAATCTCCTCTGCTCATTTTCCAAAGCTTCCACATCCTTCTTATAATGCGGTGACCAGCACTGTACACAATACTCCAAGTGTGGCGATCCCAGAGCTTTGTACAGCTGGAGCATAACCTCCTGATTCCAGAACTCAATCCCTCTGTTAACAAAGGCCAAAATGCTGTGTGCCTTCTTAACAATCCTGTCAATCTGTGTAACAACTTTCAGGGACAACGTGTACATGGACAACGAGATCTCTCTGCTCATTTGCATTCCCAAGAATCTTACCATTAGCCCAGTACTTTGCATTCCGATGACTCCGTCCAAAGTGTATCACTCACTCTTGTCCACATTAAACTCCATATTCCCCCCTCAGCCCAGCTCTGCATCCTATCTATGTCTCTCTGCAACCTTCCACATCCTTCATCATTATCCACAACTCCACCGACCTTAGTGTTGTCCGAAAATTTACTAACCCACCCTTCGAAAGCACTCATTCAGTTCATTTGTAAAAATTACGAGCAGCAGTGGACTCAAAGCCGACCCTTTTTGTATGCCGCTCCTAACTGGACATCAAGATGAACATGTTCCATTAACTATAACCCTCTGCTGTACTACAATTACAACACTTTGGTAAATGGAGTCAGAGGAGAATGAAGAAGGGTGAACTGTCGGACTGAGCTGAACGAGTCAAGACACTTTCCTCTTCTTTCAGAGGTTGGGAAATTGAATCTGATGTTCTCAGGACATGAACTGATTGGAGATGTTGAAAGAATTCGTGCTTCTGTACATGAGGAATGCAAACCTCATCTGGACACCGGGAAAATGAAAATGCTCGGGACAACACGAGATACTGAGACGCTCGAAGGGAGATGGTCCTGTTTGTAGAAGAGCAGATTCCCAGTGATATGGATGTGTCTGTAGTGAGTGGGATCAGACTATTTCCATGACACCACAATGAATGTTCCAGTCTTTATTTTGGAAAAGTACAACTGATAGAGCACAGCTGTCGTACTGGGAAGGGCAGAATCAAGTTGGAGGTCAGTAACAGACTGCTTTCGAGGATCGTCCAAAGTGTTAGGTTAGAAGTTTCAGACCATTCGACTTTTAAGTGAAAGGTTACTGGTTCACGTGCCCGAAGGCGACAGTGATTGATGTTTTTACTGCATCTGTTTTCTGTGCTGCACAGTTTCATGTTTCTAATGGGGACAAAATATTCTCCAAGCAGAAATCTTTTGTATGACGAATCACAAAAAGGTTTCTGAATTGCTTTAATGGTTAATGTAAAGAATTATGGATTCTTGGATCTGACCCAAAAACAGAAACTGCTGTTGAAACTAATCAGTTTGGTAGTACTTGTGTGAGATTACTGAGTTCTGATGAAGTTTTCAAATATTATCTCTGATTCTCTCTGCATGGATGCTGTATGATTTGCTGAGTTTCTCCTGTTCTTTCTCTTCTCGATTTTAACTGTCTATCCATTCCTCTCTCAGGATGATACAACCAGATCCACCATGCACTAAAATTAAAGAATATCACCTCTGTATCTCACTCTACCGCAAACCCAAGGATAACCACACGGTGCTGCACTTCTCCAGCCTCCACCCTAAATATATTAAAGTAGCCATACCCTAAAGTCAGGCGCTGCACCTGCACAGGTACCCCCCAGATGAGGAGTAATGCGACAGACAACCAAAGATTTTGAAGGATACCCTCATGTTGATGGTATATACGTTGAACTGTTTGATCGCCAGTTCTGATGTGCAATAGTGAAGGGGGCAAGAGTTTCGCAGGTCCAGTGGCATCTGCAGAGAAAAATAAGAGTTAATGTTTTAGGTCTGTTGACCCTACCTCTGGTGCTTTTCTTGTGGAGGGGTTTTCCAGCTGCTTCTGCTTCTGTTCCATGTTATTCCAGTCCTCTGATTTGTCTCCAGTGCGACCTTATTTTAATATTTTGTAGTTATCTTTGTGCCTCATTTACTTGGATTAGAGGTCGTCCCTTCGGTTGATATTCAGTTATTGACACTTTACTCACACTGTCTAACACTCTTGTTCACCTGCAGAGTCTTCGTCTTCGATATTTCACTCACAATTTTTCTGATCTTTTGATCTGTCTGTCCTTAATCTCTCAGCCCATAAATTCTGTGTGCTGTGTTATTCACTCTCACTTCAACTGACGAAGGGTCTATGTTCCAAAATCTTATTATTTCAAATAAACCTGGTCGACACTAAACTGGTGTGATTTCTATATTCACCTCATTCCAAAACTGCAACCTCCACAGCTGGTACACGGGAATACCATCACACGCATGTATACATCCACACTGTGATCGGATTCATTTACTTGTGGAGCCGCATGTAATTTTGAACTTGTGATTGTTCTTGATGAAAGCTTAAGTTTCAAGCGTCTTTCGCAATGTATAAACTTTTGAATGTCGAACAATTTCAAAGAAAAACTTACCTCAAGAGATGTTACATGCTTCAAATATTTGGATGAGGTGTTTAAATGGCATTTATTTTGAACCCAGTGAGCGAATGGAAGAATAAAAGTGCTTAGCACTCTTGCCTCACAGTGCCAGGGACCCAGTTCAATTCTAGCCTGTAGTGACTGTCTGTGTGGTGCTTGCATTCCTCCCATGTGTGCGTGAGTTTAAAATATGTGTAGGTTCGGTGGATTGTCCAATGGAAAATACCCAATGTGCCCAGGTTTGTATAGTTTAGGTTATTTAGTTATGAGAAGCTGTAAGAGGATAGAGGAGAAAAAGGGTCTTGTTGGGGTAATTTTAAACAGGTTGGTGTGGACTTGGTGGACCGAACGGTCTACTTCCACACCGTAGGGATTTTATGAAAATTATTATAAGCGTGCAATTTGCCAGTCAGTCTGAAAGACAAATGTTGTTTCCAAATGTCGTTTCTGATGTCTGCAAACGATAATCGCACATCCCACAGGAACTGCGCTTTGAAATCTGCACTTAAACAGTTTAAATCTGTGCATTCAGTGCTGACACTTCAGAAATCACAGGTTTTTACCATTAAGATCAAATCCTTTGTTTCTTCATGTATGGTATACACAATCGAAATAGTCTTATTTATCTAACTTTAACGCGTACACTTGCAAAATTATTGGAATGGTAATTTCTCAGATTCAGGTTCATTTTGATTATGGATAAGTAGATGACAACCACACTTACCATCATTACAAGTGGATGTGAAAGGCATTGATCACCAACACTGAGCTGTGCTGCTCCCTGGGAGAGGGTGAGGTGCAGTGATGGCCTGTTCGCTGACATCATACATGTACCTTGTCTCCGATCGGTTTCTGTGGAGTAGCACTGATCTTGAAGGGAAGGGAGAAGACAAGAGCTGATTGTTGGAGGGGAAACGTCTTGAAGTGGTTTCAGCAGTATCGGAGAGACTTTCCAAAATTCAAACAAGCAAAGACATTAAATGAAATTTCGGGGGATGGCTTCGAATATGAGAAAGGTGTAACTAAGCATATATATCATAGGCTAAATCAAGATAAATACCTAATTTCTAGCAGAAGGAATGGTACGAAGTACATATTTGATTGAGGACTTGCTGCTGCAGCCTTTCTGTACCGCAGCTTAGACAGCTACTAAGAAAGGATGCCAAAAGAGCTTTCCTTCAACTGATCACCTTCAGCCATGTGCTGGTGGATGACGAGACTACTTCTGTCTCTGTGAATAAAACACTACTTTTTGCTGTAAAATGGCTATGGTGACGTGTTCATCTTTTTTTCAGGCTTTTTCAGAAGAAAGGCTCCACTAGAGTTTGAAGAAAGATACAGTAGCTCAGTGATTAGCACTCCTGCCTTAAATCACAGAGGGCCTGGATTCAATTCCAGCCTCAGACGATCGTTTGGAGTTCACACATTCTCCCTGTGTCTGCATGGGTTTCTTTGGGTTGCTCTAGTTTCGTCCTACAGTCAAAAGATATGCAGATTAGATGAATTGGACGTCCTGGTGAAGGGCTTTTGCCTGAAACGTCGATTTTACTGTTCCCCGGATGCTGCCTGAATTGCTGTGCTTTTCCAGCACCAAGAATCCAGAATCTGGTTTCCAGCATCTGCAGTCACTGTTTTTACCATGTTACATTGTATGTCGTGCTCCAGAATGTGTCAATCAGGAGCAGTGTAGGGGAATGGGTGTGGGTGGAATACTCTTTCGAGTTTGCATGTTAAATTCTTTGTCCTAATGACCTGTTTCCAAACAGATTAAGGCATGGTATAACTCAGCAGCTTACTTGTAAAACAATGAATGTTGGATTCACACTGTTTATCGATGACAAGGTTTGCTGGCAACTGTTCATCTCAATTGGAACTGTACGCCAATACAAATTTCATTGAAACAGAATTATTGCTGGAAAATACATACTGTGAAAATTCATCACCAAATTCCGCATTTCTATTCATGGCAAATTGCTGAGTTAACTTATGGCAAATGTCCGATTACATGGATCTGCTGCAAGAAAACAGGGATGCATATTTCCAAACTG
Source organism: Chiloscyllium punctatum (assembly GCF_047496795.1). Taxonomy (NCBI): domain Eukaryota; kingdom Metazoa; phylum Chordata; class Chondrichthyes; order Orectolobiformes; family Hemiscylliidae; genus Chiloscyllium; species Chiloscyllium punctatum. The sequence continues at coordinate 96,189,695 of NC_092754.1, read as the reverse complement.
CTCCTCCTAACTCTGCACCTCAAGTGTAGCATTATTTTTGTGAAGTTTTTCTCACCTCCCAGAGACTGTTGGCCTCCTAACAGCTAAGTTTGATAAAGTTTAGTTAAACAGTTCGTTCAACTATTTGGCTGCTTTGTAATGGGGGAGAGGGGAGAGAAACGCTGTGATCCACTGGAACGGTGAAGACCTGACTGAAGAACTACCTATCCAATTGAGGATGGTTAGTCGATTGGAAGAGAACATAAAGATAATGGAATTCCCATTCATTTACTTCCTTTGTCTTTAGGATGATAGTAATTTTGGAGTTAGTGGATGTCTAAAGGAAATTATTACCGACACAAAAAGCTGTTTCTGTTTTCATTTCAGGTATTAAATGCCTGTGGCATTGTGCTTTTTCATGAATGTTTCATAATGGCGCTGTCCAACATCGCCAGGTAGGTTGGCGATACATTTGTCCAGTCAAGCGGGGAGTATTCCATTACACTCTTTAAGTGTGAGTTCTTGGTATTAGAGAAGCTTTTGGAATCAGGAAGTCCATTAATGATAGCAGTATACTTGCCATCTGGCTTGCTCTTGCAGCCACATTCTTTACGTAGTGAGGCCAGTACAGTTTGGGATTAATAGTAACTCCCAGGCTGTTGATCGTGAAGACTCAGAGAGGTGTTGATAAGGTTATCTTACTCATAATGAGTTAAATTAATTTAACTTCTCTGTCCAGGCCTTTACATTTCCAGAATTCTGCTGCATTGTGAAATGGAATGCTTCAGGAGTTGAGGAGGTAAGAATGCTGCTGGCCACTGGGCAATTATTAGCGAACAGAAACTTGAGGAATTCCTGCAGTGTGGTCCTGGAGTTTAGATAACTGACCTGCAGCAACCAAACCAGTTTCTGTGCGTCTGGAGTCACATGTAGCTTGGAGAAAATAATAGACGCTTTCGTTCCATAAGGGCCATTAGCGAATCGGAAATGATTTTCTATAAGTGATAATGGGTTAATAGGCATGAGATATGGAACTTCAACTTAGAAATCATGGCATCTATCATTGCAGTATTTGAATCAGGTCTCTGATAACAATTCTGGAATATATTCACGTGAGCTGATTATTACGTACTGATGAGCAATGCTTCTCCAAAACTGGGATTAAACTTGTTTTTATATTTTGCTTCTTCATTTCTCGGAAATTTGAAAAAAAACCAACAAATCTGAGCAATGCTGCAGTCTCAACCTCCACAAGCTGTTTCCTCACAGTCCAAGGCCAAATCTCTGGTGATGCATCAGCTCAGGTTTTCAAACAAGAAGCTTGTCAGTTTCCTGAACGGAGAGATAGCCTCGCACCGAAAACTGCTTCAAACAGTTCAACATGTGGAGAAGGTGATCTTCACCATCCTGGTCTTCATTGGCATTTCTGGTATGGCATTATGACAATTGCTCTTGTTTTAATCTGCTGCTGAACTGCTCTCTGGTTTTGAACAATGAAGTCTCCATTTCACTGACTGGTTACCATATTCAGACACAGGAAGAGCGATAGCAGTTTACTGAGCAGAATTATCCTAAGAATTCTCCACCGATAGAGACTCCCAACATCACTACAAATGCAGCACTTCCTGATCTCAGTGTTCTGCCATTTGTTCCGGTTTCATACCGCTTGTAGTTATGAGAAGAGATCAGGCAAATCAGTTTCAAAGAATGGTCAAAAGACGTGAAACATTAACTCTTCTTGCTCTCCCACAGATGCTGTAAGACGTGCTGAGCAATTTCTGTTTTTGGTATACAAACGAAGCGTTAAGTGGTGACCTGAGAGAAGTAATGCAAAATATTAAAAGGAAGAGGTAAACTATTTCAATTGGTTGTGGATTCTAAAATAAGGGCGTAGCGTTTGAAAATGAGGTTCAGAGTATTCAGGACAGATGTTAGGAAGCACTTCTACACACAATATTTTGGAGAGGTTTGGAACTCTCTTCCACAAACGGCAGTAGATGCTGGGCAGGTTGGTCAATTCATATAAGGTAGTTAGTTTTTGTTAAGCAAAGGATTGAAGGACATGCATCCATTTTGATTGGAAAAACTTGATCTAACAATCATCTCTTCTGGAAATTTTCATCCTTACAGCCTGTGGTCAGGAGATTCAAATAATGATAAATTGCTCTCTTGATCACTGCACGTCAAGATATTTGCCATGTCTAGCTGTGATGATTGCAGTAGAAATATCACTCTGCAGGTAAACACTCAGACGTTGTCCCTGCATGATCTGTTATACTTCACTTGTGTAAGACACGTGGACTCAAGTTACAATTCTGACAGTGTTGAAACAGGTTCTTCAGCCCAATAGCCCATAGTAACCCTCCGAAAGGTAACCCACCCAGATCCAATCCCCGACTCGATCACTCTACATTTGCACTGACAAATGCACCTAACTTGCATATCCCTGAACACTATGGACAATTTAGCATGGCCAATTCATCTAAGGTGCACATTTTTGGTCTATGGGAAGAAACTGGAACACCCAGAGGAAACACACACAGAGGCAGGGAAATGTGCAATCTCCATGAAGACAATTGCCTGAGGCTGCAATCGAACCCAGATCCCTACAAGGCCGCAGAACTAACAACTAAGCCACCATGCCACCTTAGTCCTTTTTGAAAGCTTACCCAGGTTCTGGCGAAATGCTTTCTGTTTCTGTTGTGGCTCTGATCAAAATTTGCTTCAGTGCTAAGAGCAGGAATGATTTGCTCCAAGGAGAGTGGGGGGGGGGGGGGGAGCATTTGATTTATCGACATTTCAATGTATTCCTATGACTGAGTTAATAATCACACAACAACAGGTTATAGTCCAACAAGTTTAATTGGAAGGAGACTAGCTTTCGGAGCATCGCTCCTTCATCAGGTGACAGTGGAGGGCCCAATCCTAACACACAGAATATATAGTTAAAAATTTAAAGTATACACGATGTATTCAAATATGTATACATTGATTTTATACATTGAAAAATACAATCACTTGATGAAGGAGCGATACTCCGAAAGCTCGCTTGCTTCCAATTAAACCTGTTGTACAATTACCTGACGTTGTGTGATTTTTAACTTTGTACACCCCAGTTCAACACTTTCATCACCAAATCATGATTCCTATGACTGGGTTGGGGACAAGTTTTCATCCTGGCAGTGTTGGAATATAGAAGTTAAAAATCTTCAACAGCTTCCAATTTTACTTTGCAACCAAACATATCACAGAGTCTCTTCTGCTCTCTTTGGAAGGGCCAAGTGTTCAGTGTCTATCCAAACTCGATCATATCTAATCTGAAGGGATTGGGCTGAGGGATATGCTGAGGTGGGTATGACATTCTTAAAATTAAAACTCAGTCATCTCTAATCTCTTCCACTCACACAATGTGTTGATTTTTCGCGGTAATGTGTTATTTTTGATCTCTGGAATAGGAAAGGCGAAGCTCTGATTCGTAATTCACTGAATCTTCTCCCATTTGTCTCCCAGTGAATGTAATCCTTTCCCTGGGAAAAAGGTGGTGTTTATCCCTTGCACTACTCCTTACGTAATGGTTATGGCAACTGCCGATCTTATGGTTATTGTCACTTAAGTTATATAGAGTCATAGAGTTATAGAGGTGTACAGCATGGAAACAAACTATTGGGTCCAACCCGCCCACGCCGACTAGATATCCCTACCCAATCTAGTCCCACCGGCCAGCACCCGGCCCTGATCTCTCCAAACTGTTCCTATTCATATATGCATCCAAATGCGTATATGAATATTTTTTGTCTGGTTCACCTTCACGGTCTCCTTTCCCAATATGTGGCCATTTGTTGTCAAAAGCTGACAACAAAATATTGCACAAAGAAAACTGCGACCATGGTTGTTCCAACAATCTGCATTCCGCTCTGTCTGAAAATTATCCCTTTCTACTTTCAATTTGTACATCTGACGATTTGTCAAGCAACTACACTGAGACTTGATTAGTGACAACGGACCGCGAATGGAACCCTTGCCCTGGCGGTGAGAGCGTCAAATGCTCACTATTAGATTAAAAGTGAAGGCGACAACCGCTCTTGCATTTAATGAAACTGCTTTTGCCTTCTCATTTCTGATCAGCTTCGCGGCAGATTAGTTTCTCCTTGTCTTCGAGTTTTCAAAGAGCGGGAAGAGACCATTCCTCCCATCGTGCATTGTGGCTCATCCGACATTCACGTATTATCGTCCCAGTTTCGAGTTTCAGCCCACGACTATGTGTACTGAAGTTTCCAGAGCATATGTCAATGCAGTTCTCACTGTGAACTGAAAAGATCCAACAATTTGACTGAGGTTTGACCTGGTCACATCGTGTTGTCACCCCCCTGAGGAACTCATCTTCATTTTCACCCACAGAGGGAGACACACAAAAAAAATCCCGAATGGAACAGATGTCTCAGCACTACACCAGCTCTTTGTGCTTAACTTCCGCCCTCCGCACCACACAAATTCTGACAAAAGGCAGCTTGAGGCAGAACACCAGCCAGTTTGACAGACAATGGGAAACGTTGAAGTGAGCCGGAATTCAAAATAGACAATAGGCCCAAATGCAAGTTTCCAATTCGAAAACACATTGATACAAACTCTTCAGATCATCAGAACCAGTTAAAACAGGACCTGCCATGCACCTGTCTGACATTGAGTTGCAATAGAACCAAACGCAACAATCAATTTTGAAAACACAGTAATGTTATCCCTGTAGCTCCAGAGAACCGAAGAAAACAACAACTGATAATGTGCAATTGGATCGAAGTAGCACAGTACATTCGAGACCAATAGGACATAAACCTACAAATTTCTGACCCAAAGTTAGATGTTTTATCTATTGCATCACTGGTCAAATGCAAATGCACATTCTCGACAGCTTTGGATCTGTAATGTAAACGTGGACATCGGGGTAAACGGCATTCGCAAGGTGATCAACCAGCAAAGATAATCTACTTTGTGTAGCAGGGCCTTTCGAAGGCAAAGCAAACACATTTGTCCTCAGGTGCCTGATTCACTGTCGCCTGCTCTTCTGCTAGACGTCACCAGCGTAATATTCACAGTCCCTACGCTAATTTAAGATGCACTCCTGTGAAATTTTCTTTTCAACTTATATTCAGGTTCTCTTCCAGTCAAGTATATGAACAAATTCAGCGAGAAGTCTCTGGTCATTTCCAGCCTGGAATTGAAAATCAAACGATTTGAAAGAAGGCTTGATTGCTGCCGCCTCATCACCGCAAATCAACGCCTCAAAACGAGCCACTGTCAATATTAAACTGTTCTGTACCGGCCTGCAGTACTTCTGTTGAGTAACATCAGGTGAACACAGCTCTGCTTTCTTCGCATGGAAACCAGGGCGACAATATGAATTGTTTGGAAACTTCTCGAGAGAAATGTTGCTGCTGAAGAAAATGATGACGTGCGGAGCATGTATAAGAGTTTGGACAAGTCATGTCACAAGTTTTACTGTCAGCAAGTCATGTCACAAGTTTTACTGTCAGCATCAATCGAGTCCCTGCTTCGGAGTGTGAGTTTGCATTTTTCAGACAGGGATACAATTCCCAGTTCGGAAATGAATATTTATTTCTCTTCTTGTGAGTTATCTGAATGAAAACTAACTCCTGCTTACGCATAGAACAATGACCCGGATACTTCCAGAATCAATCCTGTGATTGTTTGCATCTATCTCGAAGGACAAGAAGAGCAGATACACGAGAAAACTGTAACCGCAAATCACCCATCGAGGATCTCGCCTTTCTGAGTTGGAAGTATCTCGCTGTTCCTGCAGTGTTGTTGGGTCGAGATCCTGGAACTCCCTCATAACAGCATCATGGGTGTACCTCTGTTGAGTTCTTTCATGGTTCTGTAAAGTAGTTCATCATCTCAATCACTGAAGTAATTAGGGATGGGCAGTGATTCCTATCCCATTGAGTGACGTCCATACGCGACAAATGAGATTCGAACACCTGCAGGTTCTACGTGGACGCCCACAAGCGAGTGGGAGAAGCGAGAAGTGGAGGAGGGCGATTGAAACAATTTCAAAGGCAATGATGACTGGAAGGCGTGGTGCAGTGTGTGAGAGAGGGGCTGGTGGTACAAGGCTCATTGTTGAAACTAATGGGCCAGCCTATACTGCCCACTGTTTACAACGACTCACACAATACTGCTGATCAATTCACCACAATGATACTGTTCCCTTGGTGTGATATTCCCTCTGTGCATATTAACGTGGTTAATGGGCCACCAGAGAATGAACGCATCTTCTTTATCCTGTCATTTTGAACAGATGAACGAATCAGTATGAAACCAACGCAAGAAGAGATTGCCACTTTCTGTGCATTTTCAGTGTAGAATGTCCAGCTGTGAATTTTTCTTTTCTGTATCAGGGGAGGTTCGTTCAAATTCTCACGGAGAAACTTTATCAAAGTAACAAATGTCCAAGTTACTGTGATTGAATAGTTAATTAAATACACATATCGATTTGACTGGCAATGTCTCCGCTGTCACTGTGGATGAATTAGTTAAAGCGCCCAGTGTGGTGTCAAAATCCTGGCTTTGCATGTCCTGTACATTGAAGGTTCATCGCTTAAACATCTTGAAAATTCTATATTTTTGATCCACCATACTGAAAGAGACGGTTCAGCATGCTTCTTGTGATTGAGCTCAGCCCATGTTTCTCCCGTGTTACCATTTCCTGCCGCCTGCTGTGGCCCCATTAGTCAATGCTCGACCCTGCAAGATCAACGGAAACATTTTTTACTATGTTCCACAAGGATGTCAACGTCTCGTCTACTTTTATTCACACTCCTTCGTTGCCACATGTTGGGAAATACGAGGTGGGGTCGGAGACATTGCAGATATCCCCACAATATTGTGGTAATGGCATATACACCGCAAGATGATATCCGTCATTTTATGCTGTCACCATTCATTGATTTTACACAAACAGCAAAGGCTTCATTGAAATATTATAATTGGGGTGAAATCGTTTTTTGCTTGTTGGATTATGAATTCTATTAAGAATTGTTAAAGCTCATGATAGAGTACAGAAGTGTCACATTACCTCAGGCCTAAGTGACAGAGACTACACACGGAAAATGTGAGTAAAGTCGGACACACTATAGCCAGGGGTGCAGAAAGCACATTAGCAGGTCTACTCTCATATTATCTCTGAATATTAGACTTTTCAAAGAGCAAAAAAGGAAAATGACGGATATTGATAAATAGAAAGTGGGAGACTGTGGAACAGAGTGAGGTGGATACACACATAAAATGATAGACAAATAGAGAGGCATATTGAGGTAGACGCTGAAAACTGAGATTCTCCATTCAACATTGGTGCGCACTGACAGAAAGGAGAAGGAAAAAGGAACGATTGAAGGCTAACCGTTCGCCAGCTCAGGGCAACAGAATCAGCATTATGATCGAAAAAGTCAGTTGACAGTTCCGAAAGTTGGCGTTTGTCAGCTAATGAAATATTCTGATAAATATGCTGATTTGATAAATAAAACTGACAATTACCCTAGCATTAAAACAATAAAATGCATAGCTAGCCTGGTTCCGTCGAGCTGAAACATTAACTCGGTTTATCACCACAGAATTGGCCAAGTCTGCTTAGTTTCTCTGTCAATTCCTGTTTCTGATTCGGTTTTCCAGTATTCGCAGTTACTTTGTTTAAATTTAGTCTGAATCATGTTTGCGACAAAACTCGATCAATTGACAACTCCATATTTCATCCCCTGCAACGAAAAGGCTGTCCCCATGATTAATGATCAGAGGAAAACTCCATTTGGTGAAACAGTGACAAAAGTGAACTTTCAGCAATAGATGACAAGAGAAAGGAAAGAAATGATGATGTGTGTCTTCTTAATGATGTCGTTTTTTTTGCCTTTCATCTGTGATAGTTTAAGCTGCAGATCAGTTTATACTTTCTTCCAATTATTACAACGTGTAAAATGCCTTTCGGCCCATCTGCAGTGCGATTCATTGGACACCCACCTATTTGAGTCCCAGTTAAAGCAAGTGGCCAAAAACCTTACCTTTCTGATATTAACAGGTCGAATCTCAATGGGTTTCTCCCTGTGATCTTAAGTGCCACAACAGTGGAACTGAAGTTTGATATGGACACATTGTGTTGTAACTTCCATGCGGAACTCATCCTCGTATTCACGCACAGAGGGAGACACACAGAGGCTCAGGATTAGTCACGTTCCATATGCTTCACATTCGCCAGTTTCTCCGACCAGCTCACCGCAGGTGGTCAAAGAGGTCTGCAGCACAGAAAACGTCCTTCAGCCCATGAATTCTGCACCAGTGGAAGACGGGACCTGACTGTTCTCGTCTCATTTTCCAACAGTTGAACCCAGACATGCAGTGGGTTGAAGATTCCCACGATTCCCAAAATGTCGGAAATGCCTTGTTTTTCCTTCTCATGTTATTTGAATAAGAAAAAAAAGACAGTGTGTACTCTCCCTTTTTATTTGTTGACATTCCTCATTTGCAATCAGTAGGATTCTAGGCTGTGAGTGGAAAGCCAAATTAAATGTCAAATGCATTAACCACCTTTCCACGACTACAGAACCACACTGACCTCTTCACTTTCCAGTTCTCTCTCCCTGTGGACCTGAGGAAGGGTGAATCATCATCGTCTTTGTTTGAATCCAATCACTTCATAGTTTTCAAAAGCGTGAAATTTCCGAGCATGGTGGGTTTGGTTGTGTAATCCTGATGGATGAAATGGACATTCAGTCAAAACCAAGAACAGAAATTGCAGGAGAAACTCAGCAGACCTTGCAGCATCTTTGCCGAGAGAATCAGAGACAATATTTTAAAACCTCATCAGAACTTGATAATCTTCCACAGGCACTGCAAAACCGGCTAATTTTGACAGCAGTTTCTGTTTTTGTTTCAGATTGGCAGAATCCTCAGTTGTTTACATTAACCATTAAAGCAAAGTAGAAACTTATAGAACTTTAACGTGCAGTACAGGTCCTTCGGCCTTCGCTGTTGCGCCGCGCTGTCATACTAATCTGAAGCCCATCCCGCCGACACTATTCCATGTACATACATATGCCTGTCGAATGACGACTTAAATGCACTTACAATTGGCGAATCTACTCCTGTTGCAGGTAATGCATACCATATACTTACTACTCTCTGAGTAAAGAAACTACCTCTGACATCTGTCTTATACCTATCTCCCCTGACTTTAATGTTGTGTACCTTCGTGTTAGCCGTTCCCATATTGGAAAAAGGCTCTCCCTGTCCACCTTATTTAACGTTCCCATTATCTTGTATGTCTCTATTCAGTCACCTCTCAACCTTCTTCTCTCTAACGAGAACAGCCTCAAAACCCTAGACCTTTCCTCGTAATACATTCCTTCCCTACCAGGCAACATCCTAGTAAATCTTATCTGCACACTTTCCAAAGCTTCCACATCCTTCTTATAATGTGGTGACCAGAACTGTACACAATTCTCCACGTGTGGCCGTATCAGAGCTTTATACATCTGCAGCATAACCTACTGGTTCCGGAACTCAATCCCTCTTTTAATAAAGGCCAAAACAGTGTATTCCTTTTTAACAACCCTGTCAATCTGCGTGACAAATTTCAGGGATCTGTGTACATGGACAATGAGATCTCCCTGCTTATCTGCACTCCCAAGAATCTTACCATTAGTCCAGTATTTTGCATTCTGATTACTCCGTCCAAAGTGTATCACCTCACAATTGTACTCATTAAACTCCATTTCCCACCTCTCAACCCAGCTCTGCATCCTATCTATGTCTTTCTGCAAAATACGACATCCTTCGACACTATCCACAACTCCACCGACCTTAGTGTCATCCGCAAATTTACGAACCCACCATTCTAAGGTCTCATCCAGTTCATTTATAAAAATGACGAACAGCAGCGGACCCATCACAGACACTTGCCGTACGTCACTAGTAACTGGACACCAAGGTGAACATGTTCCATCAACTATAACCTTCTGTATTCTTTCAGAAAGCTAATTACTCATCCAAACTGCTACATCTCCCACAATCCCATTCCTCCACATTTTGTATGATAGCCTACTGTTATCATCCATTTTTCAAAGCGACCCTTTTGGACCGCCTTGCTGAAATCCACATGCATCACATCAACTGGTTTACTCTCATCTACCTGTTTGGTCACTTTGTCAAAAGAGCCAATAAGATTCGTGAGGCACGAATTACCCTTCACAAAACCGTGCTGACTGCCCAGATCAGATTATTCTTTTCTAGATGGTTAAAAATCCTTACTCTTCTAACCTTTTGCAACACTTTACCAACAACTAAAGTGAGACTCACTGGTTGCTAATTACCAGGGTTGTCTCTACTAACCTTTCTGAACAAGGGACTCACATTTGCTATCCTCCCGTCCTCAGGCACTATTCCTGTAAAAAATGACGACTTTAAGACCAATGCCAAAGGCTCGGCAATATCTTCCCTTGCTTCCCAGTGCATCCTAGGAGAGATCCCATCCGGCCCAGGGGACTTATCCACTTTCACACTCTGCAGTATTTCTCATACCTCTTCGTTGTTAACCTCAATCTCTTCTAGTCCAGATGCAAGTATCTCTGTTTCTTCTTCGCCAACATTTTCTTTTCTATCGTGAACACTGTCGAAAAATATTTATTTAGTGCATCCCCTATCTACTCTGACTCCACACACAACTTCCCACTAAAATCCTTGATTGTCCCTAATTTAACCCTCGTTATTCTTTTATTCCTGACGTACCTATGGAAAGCCTTAGGTTTAACCCTGCTTCTATCCACCTACAACTTCTCATGTCTCCTCCTGGCTCTTCTGAACACTCTTTTTAGGTCTTTCCTGACTTCCTTGTAACACTCAACCGCCCTGACTGAGTTTTCACATTTCGTACTAACGTAAGCTTTCTTCTTCTTCTTGACCAGGGATTCCACTTCCTCAGTAAACCATGGCTCACACCTTCTATATCTTCCTCCCTGCCTGACAGGTACATACTTATCAAGGACACACAGGAGCTTTTCCTTGAATAAACTCCACATTTTTAACGTGCTCACCCCCTGCAGTTTCCTTCCCCATTCTACGCTCCTAAATCTTCCCTAATTGCATCGTAATTTCACTTCCCCCAGCTGTAACTCTTGCTCGGTGCAGTACACCTACCCCTTTCCATCACTAAAGTAAACCTGAGAGAATAGTGATCGCAATCACGTTAATATAAACTGTTCTACTTACCATTCCCAGAAGTCCTTTGCTCGTTCCTCCCTCGCTGGCCAGAAGGTAAGAAGTTTAAATATTCTTAAGGCCCTTCCCTACATTCACCTCGCACCAACGTTACCTCCTCCCGCCTGTCGCTGCTACAAAGTGGACCATTGGCCTGGAGGCAAGCAGTTTAAATATACTTACCAGCCTTCCCGACAATCATCTCGGACCGACGTCACCTCCTCCCGGCTCCCGACTCTCGCTGCTCCGAACTTCTATGTTGTCCGTCACACGGAAGTTTTCCGTTTGGATAACATTTTCTTGACGCCATTAGAAACACGAAACTGTGCAGCGCACGAAACAGATGCAGTAAGAATATCAATCGCTGTCGCCCTGGAGGCTCTGGAACCAGTAACATTTCAGTTAACAGTCGAATGCGCTGAAACGTCCCACCTAATATCTTGGACAATCCTCGAAAGCAGGCCGTGACTGACTTCCAAATTCAGTCTGCCCTTGCCATAACAACGACTGTCCTTCGTCAGTTTTACTTTTCCAAACGAAAGACTGAACCATTCATTATGGGGACATGGTAACTGTCTGATCCAACTTACCACAGATACTCTCATGTCACTGGAAACCAGCTCTCCTCCAAGAGGGACAATCTCCCTTCGAGCATCTCAGTGACTTTTGTGTTCCAGAATTTTTCATTATCCCAGAGTCCAGATGAAGTTTCTATTCCTCATGTACAAGAGCGAAAATTCTTTCAATGTCTCAAGTAAGTTCCTGTCCCAAGAACATCAGAGTCAATGTCCTGTCTTTTGCTTAGTCCCACAGTGCACCCTTGTTCAGTCTCCTCTGATTCCATTTCCCAGAGTTTCTCAAGATTCACAAAGCTGGAGACTGGTTATGTGGTTTGCCTCTTTAACATTTTTCCAACTGCCATTTTACAACATTTTTACAGTATCTATTCACAACCTTCTACCTTTCACCATGTCCAGGGATGATAACTCCCGTTTTGTGGAGAGATTCCTGAGGCTGGTGAGTTTCAATTTCCTGCGGCTGTTTATAATGATTGGAGAGGGAGCGGTAGTGATAGGCACTTTAACGAGCAGGAGGAAGTGTTGCCAGTGACCAGAGTCAGTGACCAGAGGACTGCGATTAAAGGAACCTAAAGAAAAACAGCACTTCTGCACACGACATTCAAAGAATACTGCAGAAACCCAATTTGTATCGCTGTGCATCTGAAAAGAGAAACCGAGGTAATGTTTTAAGTACAGTACATTTCTGGTGAAGAACGCGAGTATTCCAAGTCTCATAAAATTGCTGGTCTTGTTTGTGAGATAGGTTTTATGAATTTTGGGCTAAAGTTCAAATTGTAGGGAGTCATTTATAACGTAGTCAGCAGGATTTGAGCCTGCGCAGGGAAACCCCAATGGACTGCTGTTTTAATCACCTTAACCACTCGGCCATAGCTACACAGCACGTTCAGCATATCTATGGAATAGAGTATTCCAACCTGTAATACCAGTATTTGGTTTGTCCTGTCTGCAGCACGACCCCAGTATTCACTGTCACCCTCTCTTGGTTCAGAAAGGAGAAGGATGTTCGGAAGTCAATTCGAATTGCATACATATTGATGATTGTTAAAATGGATAGGTAGGATCCATTTTCATGGGTAGAGAGGTTAATAAACACAGAAGTAGATTGAGAATGAAAAATGTCATTGTATTTGTCGAATGCGTTGACTGCCAGCTGAATTACAGCTACTCAAATGTTGCTGAAATGATTCACCATTGGCAAATCTAATATGAAAGTCTGGTTCATTTTTTATACTAGATCAAAATATGAAAATTGTGCAAATACACACAGTTGGCACTGGACAGTGCAGAGCTATCTTCATTAGTGAATATGCTCTGGTTTACTCCTGGGAAAATGTGGGACCAGAGGGCTTTCTCAGAGCGGAAGGGTTTAAACATGTAAGGCTCTGACGAGGACAATACTCTACCTTTTCTAGGGTAGCAAATCTGTGGAATGCTTTACAACAGAGGGCTGCGAAGGCTGCGTATATTTAAGCCTGAGACAGACAGACATTAAGGCCCACGGAGATAAGGCTGAAAAGGGAAGTTGAGGATTACTCAAATCAGCCGTGATCTCATTGAAAGCTGTCGCCAACTTGATAGGCTAAATGCTTCCATCTCCTCTCATATATTTGCTGTCATTTGCAAGATGATAGACAACATTGCAAAAGAAGAAAAGCACAAAGTTAGGACATGATGATTGCAGTCACACTGAGTCAAAATTTGTTATTGAAAGGAAAGTCATATTTGGTGATTTGCCAGATCTCTGCGAACATGACCAGCTGATCAAGGAAGCTATTGATCTGAGTATATTTGGACATGAAACAAACAAATGTCAATGACATATTTACTGCTTTTTCTGTCGAAGAAAATGGTTTTTCCTGATGCTCCCAACGAAAGAGATGGTTCCCAATAAAAGAAAGAGATTTAGTCACATGAAAACTAATCGTTGACCAAGGTATAGTGCGCGTTGTTCGATGGGACTGATATGATTTATTAATTATTTTTCTCCAAACTTTCTTTATTAATCAAACTGGAGTGGAAGAGCGGAAATGAAAATCGCCCATAAGCCTTGCCATCTTTTATCACTCGCATGCAGTAATGTTTTACTTGTACGGTTTAATTTACACTGTAGTTACTGTAAGTGGGCTTGTAAGCTACACCTGCTGGTGACCTCTTCCCTCACTGTTCGTCATCTCTACACAAACACATTTTACATCCTTATCTCGTGTATCAAAATAATCTCTAAGCATTGCATAAATGTCACTAAAACCTGGGCATTTCGCACACGCCTGTGTGTGTCATCCTCCAATATTAATTGATACCTTACTGTGTTGCAATTGCACATAATAAGAGAAAAACAAAATAGAGGCAGGTGGACCTGGGTTTCAAACGCACAAAATTGCAGCTAAAACGCAGATTTCTGCCCACAATACGATCACGGATGCACGCACTGACCCGTCAGGAAGCACAGAATAAGTACAGTACTGGTAGGCATGTCAGGAAAACCACCGGAAACACAACAGAAATATTTCTCTTGGCTACTATTTTGGATGTATTTCTCAATGAGCAATCGAGTTTTACATGTGTTCCATCAAGAGTTACCTCACACGAGGAAGTAACTCGTGCTGCAGACGGTCATATATCCAAGTTTTAAGCCCCGAAATCAGAGACACTCAGTGCCCTGCATACACCTACAAGAACAGCTGTCCTTGGCAATTACGACATAACTGAACTGTATGAGTGCAGATCGCTGGTTGTCTACCTGCTTCTCCTGTATAGTTTTCTGTGCAGTCCCTGTGTGCAATCTTGTCAACTATGTTTGTCCAGCACATGATGGGCATTAGATCTTGTCCGTTTTCTCTCAGCGAGGCTGTCGGTTTAATTGTTGTCATAATACCGAGTGAAAAGAGGAAACTGGCTGTCAGTTCCGGTAACTTACTTTAATAGATCGAAGCATGCTTTTAAAATGGCCACGTGGCATATCCTCGTTGCGAAGTTCGTGTGCCAGGTATCTGCGAATCAAATTGCGGGACTGTCCATTTTTGGCAAAGAATTTGTGTGGCAGTCACTAGTTACCACGACCAACTGTCCCCATTAGCAATACATACAAGTTGCAAAGACTGCAAATTCAATGAGAAGAGCACAAGCTTAATACGAAAGGGCAAACAGAAGGCAGCCAGAAAATTACTGGAAGCGGGGCACTCATCCACGGATTCCATCAAAAAACAGATTGATCCTGACCCAATCTGCAACCCCAAGAATGGGAAGGAGCGGGAATGAAACAAAATCAATTCCAACTGCCACAGGACAGCGGTGCTTCACAACAAGCTCTGTTGCCCTGAAGATGTCACCCAGAATGGTGAGATAAAGGCTGCCAACCATCTTCCCATGTCCGCCAAATATTTTTAAAAAACCTCCACGACACACATGAGCTCCTCATCTTTCTGGTCCAAAACATTCTGGTTATTCGCAGCAGTGAATTGTACACTGAACACCCGCATGCAAGGTGGAGATATCAATCCCTACACTACCAAGGTAGTGATAGCGAGGCCAACAGCTGACATTGTCATATGGACATCCACAAACACTGTCTTTGAAAGGTATCCTTTCATATGAAAGTCTGTGCAGCAGTAGAATCCGTGACCAAAGCAGCCTATGCTGGCGGTTCATATTCCAGACAACTTGCGTTGTTCACCGTTTACTCTGAAAGTGAATGGAGACAGTTTGTTCACCATTATTTGGAAAGCAGATCCTGTTTGTTGATGCTGTGGTGTAAAGGTGGGCAATCGCGATGCGAAAGTTGTTAAATTTCTCTCTTTTACTTCATTACTGTCCTGCTGATGGCGAAAGGTGATTGGCTCTCTCGATCAGATGGAGGCACCAGCGTAGTGTTGAACTAATTTAATCAAGGATATAATTGGTAATCTTCACTTTTAATGATTCATTGTTGTTCTGTTTTGTTTTATGATACCTGAGCACTTTTTGGGAATTGGCAAGACACTAAATCTCCACTAAATATTTGGAATTGCCTCGCTGCGATTTGTGTAAGCAGTTCATGGCAGAGACAACTCACAGTGCCTCACGGACAGCATTTAAGCTTTGGTATGTCTGGTCATGGTCCTGCCATTTTAGATTTTCTTCGCTTCCACGTTAAGAGCTGTCAGTTTTTGTATTTGGTGGAGAGCTGAATGGGTAATATGGCATGTGAGGTATTTTTCTTCAGCAAAAATCTTTGACTGCGAACTTGGGGAACATGTCAAGAAGAATGGTCATTCACAGCAAAAGTCCATAAAACCTTCATCTCTGGATCAGTTGGGCCCATCCACCCTCCAAACAAAATAGCCAAACGCGCTGACTGAGTAACAAACAGCATGCGTTTTTTTTTTGCAAATGGAGTCTTCAAACCGTTGTCGGCTGCTGGAGCATCACAGAGTTGTCGAGCACGACAACAGGTCCTGCTATCCAACTTGCCTTTGTTGAACAGATAAACGAAATTTATTGAAACATTTTTGCCAATATTTGTGCCTTATCTCTCCGAAGTCTTCCTGTCTATACACCCATTCAAATGCCTTTGAAATGTTGTGAGTGCACCAGATTCTGCCACTAAATGTGGCTATTAATTCCAAACACCCAAAATGTCTGTGTGAAAAGCATGTGTCCCTCACTTCCCTTTTAAATTTTACCTGTCTCACGTTAAACGTATGCTATGTAGATTTTAACTCACGACACTTGTGAAAATGTGCTCCCTGACAATTTAATCTGTCTTCCTCATATTTTTGTAAGCTTCTTTGATGCGATCTCTCAGCCCTGAAGCTGCAGGGAATCCGACAATGCCTATTCAGCTTCTTGCGATTGTCCAAACTGTGCAAACTTGGAAATGCTTGTAAAAGTTTTCTAGATTTTCACTTGTAAGAAGTATGTCCAGCAGCAGCATTTGTTTGACTGCATGACGACTCTGGAGCTGCAGATGGACTCACTGTGGAGCATCCAAAATGCTGAGGAAATATGTTGCCGCTCAGGTGCTCAGGTCAGGGATGTCACCAATTGGCGGCAGAACATTCTGAAAGGGGATGGTGAACACCCAGTTTTCTTGGAGCATACAGGCATCAACGACAAAAACGAGATACGGACCTGATGGAAGAATTCAGGGAGATGGGACAGAATTAAAGAGGCAGACCTCAAAGCTAGTGATCTCGGGTTTACTGCCGGTGCCACGTGTCAGCCGGCATTGAAATGAAAATCAAAGGCACGAAGAACACGACGCAGAGTGGAAGGATGCGGAAGTTGAAAAGGAAGGGGTTACAGAAGAAATGCTGGCAGAAGTCGATCTGGCGGGTGCTTAGTTTGTGGAGCAATGGACCACTGGGCGTGACAATGCCCGCACAGACAGGCACACTCGGCCCTGGAGGCTAGGCAGCAGTGTGACTGGCAGGGAAGACTGAGTTGGAGGTCGGCAGCCCACAAGGTACAAGTAAGTCTCTTTCCTTTATGCTTGGCCGCGAACACTCACTTATGCTAATCTCTTTTCCCAACCTTATTGGCCCTGAGACGTGTCCCACCTCGACATTGAGCACTGCGATTACGAAGCATGGACAATACGTTAATTATAACAACGATGCCTATAAGTCGATGCTTACCACTAAATTATATGTGGAAGATACACCAGTTCCTTGTTTTTGTAGGCACAGGGGCAGCATATTGAGTCAATAAATCAAGCCAGTTCAGAGAGTCAACGCCAATAAAGTTGAGTGGAAGGTTCCTGAACTCAATGGGTGCATCAGGAGTTGTACTACGAGAGAGATGTACGGCAACGCTGCAGAACAGAATACCGTTTTAAAC
The DNA here is from genome assembly GCF_047496795.1 of Chiloscyllium punctatum. Lineage (NCBI taxonomy): Eukaryota > Metazoa > Chordata > Chondrichthyes > Orectolobiformes > Hemiscylliidae > Chiloscyllium > Chiloscyllium punctatum. The sequence goes on along the minus strand of NC_092754.1, from coordinate 96,172,062 downwards.
CTGAGGCTATAACAGGGATTACTTCAGTCTTTGAATCCCGTTTTTCAGGCAATAACTACGTTGATCCGTGCACCTCAAATGTTCCTAACCCCTGCACTATATTCGTTCAAATTCCTCCAGACAGTAAATGATTCTCTGTTGTGGATTTAGCAAATACCTTCTTAAGTGCACTGGTGCACTCAGTCAATTCTGGTTTTTTTTTTCTTCAAAGAGAAATCATATAATTTCACATGACTTTGTAAAGGTTACTGTGAGTCCCCCACCATATACAATGAGGCTCTATGCAGGAGTCTGGAGACTTTTGTTTTAACCCTAGGGTCAGCGCTTCTGCAGTGTGTAGATGATTGCTTGATAGCAGCATAAACTACACCTACATTGGTGATTCCGAATCCAAACAATCCTTTTTGACAAACGGTAGATGAGAAGTGTGGCTGCATGACATCTGCCCTGTTGCAGGCTTATAGGGGAGCGATTAAGACCAGTAGCTTATTTTTCAGTTAAACTAGACCCCATAGCGGCAACATTGCCTAAATGCTTGCAAACCATGGCGGCATCTGAAAAGGCTGTTGTAGCATCCAGGGATGTAGTCAACAATGGGGAATTAATCCTACTGGTCCCACATGCAGTATCCTTACTGCTTTCCGAGTAAAAGACAGCACACATGTCGTTAGCACGTTGGCTCAGATATAAGACTGTATTATTGGAGACGCCTGACATTACAATAAAGTGATGCAGCGTCCTTTACCCTGTCAGCCTTCTACCCACAGAAGGAGACAGAAACCCACATGAGTGTGTTGGTGTAACGAATGACATTTGCAGCCCTAGACCAGCCTTGCAGGATTCTCCACTTCAGAATCCGGATATGGAGACTTTTGTGGATGGGCCAACATTCAGGAGCAACGAGACAGTCCAGAAATGTATTGCATATGCTGTAATGACTACCCACGAGGTAGTCAAAGTGGGATCATTCCTTTCTCATCATTTGCCTTGACTGAGGCATGTAAATTGGCTGAGGGAAGGCCAGTGATAATTTACACCGACAGCAGATATGCATTCGGGGTTGTACATGACTTTGGAACCCGATGGAAACACAGGGCCTTCTTAACCTCCACTGGAAAGCCCATCACACACCGTGGTCTGATTTCTGACCTCCTGGAAGTGGTCCTACTGCCCAAATCAATTTCTGTATGTAAATGTGAAGTTCCCACAAAAAAATAACGATTCTATTTATTAAGGCAATGCGAGGGCATACACAGCAGCAAGGTCGGCAGCCGAGTAGCCGCGAAGTGATCAGTTTGACATGTGTATGACAAAGATTTGCAACCTAACACCAGATGTACGGGAATTACAGTCACAGGCAACGCTGGAGGAGAAGTGTGAATGGACAAGGACAGTGTGCAGCATGAATGAAGGGGTATGTTGTGGCCCTAATGATAAAGCCTGTCTACCACAATCATTATTTCCATTGTATGCAAAACTGACACACAGTAAGGAACATGTGTCAAAATGGGGGATGTACGACAGTATTTCAGCACATTGATACACTAAGGGATTTATGCATTTATCCCAGAAATATTGCGAACGATGTATTATCTGTGCTACTAATAATGTGGGGAGGGGATTACAGACGAGACAAGCAGCACACTCCCAATCCCAATGACACTTTGAGCATTTACTGATGGATTTCTTTGAACTAACTCCCAGCAGAGGAAACATATATTGTCTGATTATAGTTGATATGTTTTCCAAATGGTTGGAAGCGTTCGCCATGTCAAAACAGGATGCCAGTGCCTTGGATTTTCTAACTGAAATAATTCCCAGATGGGACATCCCTGAAAGCCTTTGTCGTGACAATGGGATACCATTTATCAATAACATTTTGCAGCAGATCCGTGATTATTTGCGAATAAACATGAGACAACACTGTGCCTACCACCCAGCGAGTGGTGGGGCAGTGGAAAGAGAAAATGCTACCCTAAAATATACAAATGGACGAAATGTTGTGAGGAACTAGGGTTGATATGGGCAAAGTTTTGCTAACGTATATGAGATCTAGGAGGAGAGGAAGAGCTAATCTTAGCCGGTTTGATATTTTGTTTATTAGGCCACCAATAACAGGAATGAGCCCATTTCCTAAGGTAAAACAGATAACAGACCACTGTGAGGATGAGATGCTGTGTTACTGTGTAAAACTCTCTACACTTTTGTGTCAAGCATCGAATAAAGTGAAAGCAACACTACCCCAATTAGCAGAGTGGACGTTGCACGATCTGGAGACTGGATAGTGGTGAAAAACCTCAGGAGGAAAAGCTAGAAGGCGAACAGGTGACTTGGACCGTTTCTAGTGCTCCTTAAAACACGGGCAGCTGTTAAGGTCGCCGATGTGTAGATATCTGGCTCTGTATTTTTTTAAATGTTCTTTTGGACATTTCGTTTTTAATTCTGGCTCTGTTTTTTTCGTCCTTATTGCCATAAAATGACAAAAAAGGGAATTGTAAGAGGGAATTAACCAAATTAACATTTACTGGGAAATCTGAAAGCGAATGCTATGCTAAATTTAAAACTTTTCCGAATGTTGCACTTTGCTGAATTCTGCAATCGAAGAGACAGCTTGTCTTTGCTGAACTTTTTAAACATTCAACTTGGCCTGGCGAGCAGTCGAATTCAGCAGAAAAAGCAAAGGAAAACATAAAGGCTGTTATGTCCACAGCAAGGGGATGAGAAAATAATAACTCGAATGTTTCCCAGCCATTGTCCTTGAGCGTGTGATAAGAAGAGCATAAAAGGAATACATTAGTTATGTTCAGTTCCCTTACACAAGGCGTTTTTGCCAAGTGTATTGGCCTACTGCAGTGGGTAAAAATAAAGCTTTTTCTTTGCTCTTGTTCGCATCTGAGTCCAGTCAGTTTAATTTCCATGACAGTCAGTGATCCACCTGACTGAGATTCCATGGACCAGTCTCTCACACAGTTGGGGCTGTCATCATTCCCTGCTGGTCTTGGAATAGTCTATTTTTAAAAATCCACCTTCTCTATGATACTAATCTATTGGCCGAATGGATTTTGTTTAGCTGTTAGTAACCTAGCTCTGTAATATTATTGGGAACAAGTGATCTGGGCTTAAGCCAGTATCAGCACATTGCTCACAGTGCATGTTACGGAGACAAAGGGCATGCAGTACAGAGGTATTTCTAAATATAACTTGTAACTTCTGTCTGTCCATATCTATCCACCTTCATGCTGTCTTTTGATCTATTTAACTTCACCCACATCTAACACTTCTTCATCTCCCACTCAATTAGTCGCTCCCCTTTCTATTCTCTCTCAGTTTATCTCTCTTCGCTTTCCTTCTCTGTTAATTTCTTTCTCACAAAAGTTATCTCCACATACTCTCTCTAGCTCCAATTGTGCTGTTGACAAGCTTGTGACCCCACGATGGGCTGACTGACTCCCATTTGTGCTATAATAATTCCGCGGTTCTCTGACCCACAATAAGTACTTTCGGTGTCTGGACAGACACACTGGTTCGGTGACAGGTACAGTGCACAATTACCATTATCTCTTCATGTTCTTCTCTGATGTGCAGCTGCCTTGACATGTCTATTCAAACAAAACAGACTGAATGGAATTCGAACAGTCGGGATGACTTTCATCACCGTGCATTTCAATCAGGATTTAATGAAGGATGAGGTTCCACAATAACATAACAATGATAGAAAAACAGGACAACACAATGAATAACAGTTGAGTGCAACCTGTGGTTCCAAGTCGGCTTCATGGTATTACCGCAAGATTATCAATCCAGAAAGTCAGCTCCTGTTCTGTGGACCAAGGTTCGAATCCCGTCACGACGGATGGTGGAAATTCAATAATTTTAAAATATTCCTGGAATTAAGAATATACCTATGAGAATTAAATCGTTGCCGAATGTCAGAAAAATCCTTCTGGGTCACTGATATCCTTCAGTGAAGGAATCTTCCATTCCTCATCTGGACTGGCCGACCGTTGACTCCAGACCCAAAGCAATGTGATTGACTCTCAATCTCCCTCTAAAATGGTTCAGAGAGTCTGTCAGATGTGCGACAAAATCTCAAAGAAATGAAACCGGATGTATTGACCTGGTAACCGGAAAAGTGAACGTTAGAAACATCATTGTCGAACCTGCAAAGTCCTCCTTACTAACAATGAGGACTCGTGCCAAAATTTGGACAACTGTTTGACAGACCAGTCAAGTAACAGCCTGACATAGGCATACTCACGGAATTGTACCTTACAGATATAACCCAGACAGCACCATAACCATCCCAGGATATATCCTGTCCGAAAGGCAGGACCGATCCGGCACAGGAGGCAGCACAGTACGATAGAGTCGGACGGTCGATGCTCTGGGAGACTCTGCGACCTGTAACCTCATATACCCAGTATATCACGCACTCACAATTACCATCAAGCAGGAGGATTAAACCTGGCTCAAAAGAGAGTGCAGGAGGGCAAGCCAGGAGCAGACCCAGGCATACATAAAGATAAAATGTCAATCTGCTGAAACTTCCAAACAGAACTATTTGCATGCCAAATAGCATAAAATGTAAGAGACTGACAGAGCTAAGCGATCCCAGAACCAACACATCAGTTCTTAGCTCTGCAGTCCTGCGAATCTGATCGTGGATGGTGGTGGACGATTCAACAACTCACCGGAGTAGGAGGCTCCACAAATATCCCCAATCTCAATGATGGAGGAGCTCAGCACAGTAACGCAAAATATAAGGTTGAAGATTTCACAGAATTCTTCACTCAGAAGTTTCGAGTGGATGATCCACTTCGGACTCCTCCCGTGGTCCCTATCATTACAGATAGCAGTATTCAGCAAATTCAATTGACAGATATCAAGAAACGATTGAAGGCACTGGATACTGCAAAGGCTATGGGCCCTGATAATATGTTGACAATAGTCCTGAAGGCTTGTGCTCCAGTACTTCCCGCTCCCTTAGCCGAGCTGTTGCAGTACGATTACAAACCGACAATGGGGAAAAAAAAACTGCTCAAGTGTGTTCAGTACATATAAAGCGGGACAAATTCAACCCGGCCAAATACCACCTCATCAGTCTACTCCCCATTGTCAGTAAAGTGATGGAAGGGGACATCAACAGTGCTATCAAGCCAGCACCTGTTCAGCAATACCTGCTCAAGGACATCCAGTTTGGGTTCCGCCAGTGACACTCAACTCCTGACCCCATTACAGCCTTGGTTCAAACATAGAAGAAAGAGCTGAATTCCTGCCCTTGACATCAAGGCTACATTCTTTCAAACGTGGCTTCACGAAACCCGAGCAAAAATGGTATTGCGGGAAAATACTCCATTATTAGAGTCATATCTGATAGATAGGAAGATGGTCATTGCTGTCGGAAGTCAGTCATCCCAGCTCCAGAACGTCTCTGCAGTAGTCCCTCAGGATAATATGGATGTTGGTTAGCTCGCTGAACTGGAAGTTTCATTATCAGATATTTCATCAACACACAAGACAACGCCTTCAGTGACTCTCTGGATGAATCCTAGATCAAAGCATCTTCAGCTGCTTCATCAATGACCTTTCCTCCATCATAATGTCAGGCGTGGGGATATTCGACAATGACTGCACAATGTTCAGCACCATTCACAAATGCTCAGTACGGAAGCAGTCCATGCCAAAATGCAACAAGATCTGTCCCTCTCCATGCTTGGCCTGACAAGTGGCAAGAAATATTTGCACCACACAGATGCCAGTCAATGACCATCATCAATAAGAAACAATATAACAACTTAGTATTTGCAGCATTATCATCACTCTGTTCCCCACGATCAATATCCTGGGGGTTATAATTGATTAGAAACTCAAATCGACTCACCACATAAATGTAAGAGCAGATCTGAGGCGAAGAATATTGCGCGAGTAACTCCCCTCCTGATTCCTAAAGCCTGTCGATCATCTAAAAGGCACAAGTCATAAATGAGATGTTATTCCCCCACTGCCTGAATGAGTGCAGACACAACAAGACAAAAGAAGCTTAAAACCATCCAGGACAAAACAGTCCATTTGTTTGGCATCACATCCAAAAGCATTCACTCCCTTAACCACCGGTGCTAACGAGCAGAAGTGTGTACTATCTACAAGACACAATGCAGAAATTCCCAAAAGATCCTCAGACAGCATCTTCCGATCCCACGAACACTTACATTAGAATGACAAGGCCAGCATACTTATGGGAATGCCACCACCTATAAATTCCCTTCCAAACCAATCAGCATCCTTATGTGGAAATATATCGCCGTTCCTTCACTGTTTCTGGTAAAAACCCTGGAATTCCCTCCATCATAGCATTGAGAGTCTACACACCGCAGGTGGACTGCAGCGGTTCAAGAAGGCAGCTCAACACCACATTCTCAAGGGGGCAATGAGGGCGGACAAGAAATGGTGGGCCCATCCAGCGATGTCCGCATCCAAAAAAGATTTTTTAAAAATAGTTCCAAGTTGAGCTTCTCGATAGGACAGGTTATCTGATTTCAGCATGAACAGGAAAGCAATGTTTCTTATGCAGAACGTTATCAACGTTTCTGTTATTAGAAGGGTGTTCAGTGTTCGATAACTTATTGTTGCTGTGTGCTGAAATAAATCGCATCTGTTTTGTTAATTTCAACAATACTGGCGTAACAGTATCGATCCTTCGAAAAAACCAGTCTGAAAATGGCAATCATTTGAAAGACAGTGTACCCCCGCCAGATAAGACTCACAGATAGCTGTGTATATTCAAAGTTTAATAGACTACTGGCCGACACTGAATCCTCCCATTGTCCATATCACAGGGGTTACGAGTGAACAGTACGTGAAGTCAAATCAACATACAAATAAAAGTGTTACAAGAGCTGCTCAGAGACTTACAATTCTGCAAAGAATAATAGACCACATGACCATAAGAGCATGAGATATTGCTATAGATTGAGGCCATTCAGCCCACTCTTTCTCTGCGAAACTGTGCCATTTTGTCATAGTCTCTATGACTAGTGGATTTATCTTCTACACACTGACTATCTCAATCTTTGCAGTAATCAATCAGTTTCTATCAGATGCCTCGCCTCCTATTCTTCTAAATTCCATCGAGTACACAACCTGCCGCTCATGACAAGCCACCATCCCCAGGATTGATCACCTCCAACACCAGCTGATCTTGCTCCAGAGATCGTGCCCAAAATATCTCCCAATACTCCAAATGCTGTCTGACCATTGCACATTATATTCTCATCGGCATGTCTCCTCTCTTGTATTCTCGGTCCCTTGAAATGAATGCTAACATTACATTTGCTTTACTAACTGCCTAACAGAGAGGACAAAGAGAGGGTGACAAAGAGGGGGATGACAAAGGAAGACAAAGGGAATGGGATCCTGTGAAATGAGTATTGCGCGTGAGGTAAGAAGTTAAAAAGCTGACCTCAAGGGTTGTGATCTCCAGATTATTCCCAGTGTCACTCACCATGGATATAGAAATAGAAAGATAGGTCGGATGGATGGGTGGCTGAGGAGCTGGTGTATGGGCAAGGGTTTTCAGTTCTTGGATCATTGGGATCTCTTCTGGGTTAGGGGTGTCCTGGACAAGAGGATGGGTTGGACTTGAACCAGAGGGTCACCAGTATCACTGCGGGGAGATTTGGTAGTGTTACTCTGAAATGTATAAACGAGTTAGGCAGGAGTTTGGGACTCAATAAGAGAGGGAAATTGATAAGTCAGGGGAAAATAAATTAGCCATCAAGAGCAAGTTTCATATTCAGGATTATCTGGGCCACAATCAAGGGAGAGAAAAGGCATTTCGTTTAAACGGCAATCATTTCAACACACGAGCCCTGACTGGTAAGGCAGACGAGCTCAGAGCATGGATTAGCTCTGGGGACTGGGATATTATAGTCATAACAGAAACATGGCTGAGAGAAGGGCAGGACTGGCAGCTCAATGTCCCAGGATACAGAAGCTACAGGCGTGACAAGTAAGTGAGGAGAGGGAGTTGTCCTTTTGAAAAGGGAGGACATAAAAACAATGCTTAGAGAGGATACTCCAAAGGGGTCATCAAATGAGGACACATGGTGAGAAGTTAGAAACAAAGAGGGGATGGTCAGTCTACTAAGATGGTGCTCTAGACTCCCAAATAGCCAGCGAGTACTAGAGGAGCAGATGTGTAGAGAGATTGCAGTTACACATAGAAATAATAGAATAATACTGTTTGGAGATTTTAACTTCCATTGTATTGACTGGGACACTCAGTGTGTAAAAGACCCGTATCGGGTGGAATTTGTTCAATGTGTCCAAGAAACTTTCCCAGATCAATATATAGAGGGCCCCACTCTACTCAGGCGGGAGCAACACTGGACCTCCCCTCAGAAACCGAAGTCGGACAAGTGACTAAAGTGTCAGTCGAAGAACACTTTGGGTCCAGTGACCACAACTGTCTTCGTTTTAACATAGTTATGGAAGAAGATCAGACAGATCCACAGATTAAGGTCTTAAACTGGAGCAGGGCCAGGTTTGGGGCCATCAGGCAGGATCGAGCAGAGGTCGGTTGAGTGAATTAAAAATCACACAACATCGGGTTCTCGTCCAACATGTCTATTTCAAAACACTAGCTTTCAAAGCGCAGGTGATCATCGTAACAGATAAAATTAACACTAAATTTGTTTGATATTACACTCCATGACTCTAAAACACTGTTGCTATAAATTCTATGTCTTATGATTGGGCTCCACAACCACCTGATGAAGAAGCAGCGCTCTGAAACCTAGTGCCTCCAAATAAACCTATTGGATTGGAAGCTGGTGTTGTGTGATTTTTAACATTGTCCATCCCAGTCCAACACACGTTCCTCCAAATCATGCTCGCATCAACTGGGTGAGTCTGTTTGAAGGAAAAGGAATACCTGGCAAATTGTAGGCTTTTAAAAGTGTGATCACAAGAATCCAGGGTCAGTGTGTCCCTGTTAGTGTGAAGGGAAAAGCTGGCAGGTTTAGCGATCCCTGGCTCATGAGGGATATTGAGGCTCTATTCAAGAAAAAAGAAAACGGCATACATTGTCTTCAATGTTTCTGTATCAACGTAACCTCTTCCAGTCCTAAAGACACGATCACTCGCTGGAGACTCTACAATCCTTTCAGGGCCCTGCACCACTACCGATCTTCAGAAACCAATGAAAGCCTGTGACTCTCCCAATCCAGTTCTGACAATACTCACTATCTGTGCGACATCCTCCTGTCGCCAGCACCCACCCTCTCAATGTAAGTTCCTCCTGTATCTCTATGCAATTACTCCATAACCTTCTCCAGCTCTTACACCTCTATCTGTGTAAATGTCACCTTCCCCTACAAACCTTCACAAATTGACCAAACTGGAAGAGGTTACTAATGCTTCCTTACCTGTGAAACTGTCTCCAAACAAAATTACTGTCCTTCTGGAAAATCCGTCAGACTCCACACCCTCCATGGCTATATAATCTGCAGAGGTAAACCTTCCTATATCTATGAACATCTTCAGTCACGACTCCCCTCCCTATCTCTGCTTGTTCCTCCAGTCTATACAACCCGCTTTATCTCTGCAATCTGTTCCTTTCACGGCACTCTGGGGCTAAAAAGCTTCTTGCTATCCATCCTGTCTGTACATCCCATGATTTTGTAGACCTCAATCAGGTCTCCAGTCAACCTTTGTCTTTCTAATAAAAATATTTCGAATGTATCCACACTTCCGAAATAACTAGCGTCTTCCATACCGGACAACATCCTGGTGAAACTCTTCTGCACCCTCTGTAAAACATCCACATCCTATTGGTAATGTGGTGATCAGAACTGCATGTAATATTCCAAATGTGGTCGAAACAAATTCCAATACAACTGTAACATGACCTGCCAACTCAATATCCCATCCAGTGAAGAAAATAATGTTGTGTGTCGCCTTAACTATTTTACTGACCTGCGTTGTCACCTTCAAGAAACAATGAACCTGAATGCTCAGATCTCTCTGTACGTCAGATCTCACCAGGACTTTTCCATTTAGCTTGGTCTTGAATTGGATCTTCTGAAATGCATCATATTGCATTTGCCTGGATTGGGCTCCCCATCTGCCATTTTTCTGTCCATCTCTCTACTGCTGTATTCTCTGACTGTCCCCTTCACTATCTGCTACTCCACCAATCCCAGTGTCATCTGCAAACTTGCTAATCAGGCAAACTATTCCTTCCTCCAAATAATTTATGTATATCACAAACAACAGTGAATCCAGCACGGATCCTTGTGGAACAGCATTAGGCACAGGTCTCCATTTTGACAAATTCAATTTACTATAATCCATGTGCATGTCCAAAAGTTAAGTAAATGTCCCTAATGTAACTATCTCTACCACCAACGCTGGCAGTGCATTCCACACATCCACCACTCTGCATAATGCACCTACCTCTGACGTCTCCCATAAACCTACCTCCAATTACCTTAAAATTATGCCACATCGTATTAGCCATTTTCACAATGGGAAAATCTTCGAACCACCCACTCTCTGTATGCCTCGCATCATCTCGTACACCTTAATCAAGTCAGCTCTCATCCTTTTCATTCCAATGGGAGAAGCCCTGGCTTCCCCAACATTTCTTCATTAAACCTCCCCTCCAATCCAGAAAACATCCTGATAAATCTCTTCTGCGGCCTCTCCAAAGGTTCCACAACTTTCCTATAATGAGGCGACCAGAACATAACACAATATTCCAAGAGTGGACGAACCAGGGGTATATGGAGCTGCAGCCTCACTTCACAGGTCTTTAACTCAATCCTCTTGCTAAGGCATGCTAAGACATCACACGCCTTCTTCATATCCTTTCAACGCGATTGGTATATGTGAAGGATCTATGGACGTGGACCCCAAGATTCTTCTCTTACTCCACACTACCGAGAACACTGCCTTTATCCCAATAGAGGTTCTCAGCAGAAACCTTCAATCTTAAACTCTCCCTGTTTTGGTACCTTCCTCCAGTCCCCTCAAAACCCATAAACTGTGAAACATCTTCCAGTCCCTACAATCCTCCTGAGCTCTGTAACCTCCTTTATTAGCGTGAACCGTCAAAATTATTGAAGCCAATTTTAGCCACTTCAATATTACTAATAACTACAAAATCGTCCAATCTTGATATTCCTCCCTAACTCTGTAACCCCCACCATCCTACAGTACCCTTCTAGAGAATATTGTAGAAGAAGGAAGAGTTTTAGAATCCCGGTCATGATAGGAGGTAGGAAAGGCTGCGGAATCTGGAGGGTGGTCCAAATATAGGAGGAGATTGGGAACCTGCAAGACGTTAGAGGGAGCGAGATTCATAGAACCTGCAGGATGAGGCCGGGAATGGGTTGTGCAACCTGATGGATATTTTAATCTGAATGACTGATTTATTTTTGATTCGACTTTTAGGCCGATCATGATGACCTAATTTTGGAGATGTTTACCAGAAAGTCTGTGCACAGCTTCAGACTGCCAGACTGGGAGATATGAGTTCAGATGTGTATCATTTGCCCATTCTGTCTGTGTGCCTGATACTGACCTGGAGCTGCTCTGATGGAAAGCAGTCTCCGTGCATCTGGTGGCCTACAGATCTACATGGCTGACCAGAGCTCACCTCATCAAAGCCTTCATTTAGAATGAGCTTTATTTTTCATTAAATTCAAATGGCAGTTTCGTGAGATGCAGGAATTGGGGATGAGGAAAATGAAATCTTTATCATTGGAAGATGAGATGCCTTCAAAAATGAGATTACGGCTATCCAGAGACAGTATACAGTATTCCTATTAGGGTGGAAGGAAATGCTGGTGGGTGTAGGGTATGCTGGATGACGTGAGAACTAAGCTTTTGGTTAAGAAAACGAAGGAAAAAATTGTCACGTATAGACTCGAAAAATCAAGTGAATCCTCAGACTATAAAGGCTGGAGCAGTGTACTTAAGAGGGCAATCAGGAGGGTAAAAAGGGGACACGAGATAGCTCTGCCAAATAGGGTAAAGGAGAATCCAAAGGGTTTTTATAAATATATAAAGGACAAGAAGGTAAGGAGGGAGAAAATACGGTCCCTCAAGGATCAGCAAGGCAGCCTTTGTGAGCGGCCGCAGGAGATGGGTCTGATACTAAACAAATGTTTTGCATTAGTGTTTGCTGTGGCAAAGGAAATGGAAGAGAAAGAATGTGGGGAAATGGATGGTGACAACTTGAAAACGTACATATTAAAGAGAAGGAGGTGCTGGATGTCTTGAAACACATAAAAGTGCATAAGTCCCCAGGAACTGATCAAGTGTACCTTGGAACATTGTGGGAAGCTAGGGAAATGATCGATGTGTGCCTTGCTGAAAAATGTGTATAATCGATCATCACAGGTGAGGTATTTGAAATTTTGAGATTGGCTAGCATGGTGCCACTATTTAAGAAAGGTGGTCAGGGTATGCTAGGAAACTATAGATCAATGAGCATGACATCAGTCGTTGTTAAAGTGTTGGAGGGAATCCTGCGAGATAGGATTTACATGTATTTGGAAAGGCAAGGAGTGACTAGGGATAATCAGCATGGCTTTGGGTGTGGGAAAACGTGTCTCAAGAAATTGATTGCGTTTTGTGAAGAAGTAACAAAATGGATTGATGAGGGGCGATCATTGGATATGATCTATATAGACTTCAGCGAGGCATTCAAAAACGTTCCTCCTGGAAGATCGTTTCACAAAGTTAGATCTCATTGAATACAGGGAGAACTAGCCGTTTGGATAGAGAACTGACTCGAAGGTAGAAGACAGATTGTGGTGGCGGACGGTTGTTTTTCACACTAGAGGCCGATGGTGTGTCACAAAGATCGGTGCTGGGTCCGCTACGTTTCGGCAATGTATGAAAGATTTGGACGTAAATGTAGGAGGTACAGTTAATAAGTTTGCAGATCACACCACACTTTGAGATATAGTGGACAGTGAAGAAGGTTTCCTCAGATTACAACGGGATCTTGATCAGATGGGCAAATGGGTTGAGAAGTGACAGATGGAGTTTAATTCAGATAAATGTGAGGTGCTGCATTTTGGGAAAGCACATCTGAGCAGGACTTATACACTTAATGTCTAGATCCTAGGGAGTGTTGCTGAAAAAAGAGACCTTGGAATTCATAGCTCCTTGAAAGTAGAGTCGCAGGTAAGTGGATAGTGAAAAAGGTATTTGGTATGCTTTCCTTTATTGGTCAGATCATTGAGTACAGGAGTTTGGAGGTCATGTTGCAGCTGTACAGGACACTGGTTCGGACACTTTTGGAATATTTTATAAAAGCCTGGTCTTTTTACGATTGGAAAGATGTTGTGAAACTTGAAAGTATTCAGAAAAGATTTACAAGGATGTTGTTAGGGTTAGACGATTTGAGTTATCGGGAGAGGCTGAAACGATTGGGACTGTTTTGCCTGGAGCGTCAGAGGCTGAGGTGTGACATGCTTGAGTTTTATTAAATCATGAGGGGCATGGATAGGATAAACAGGCAAGGTCTTTTCCATGGGGTGGTGGAGTCCAGAGCTAGAAGGCAAAGGTTTAGGGTGAGAGATGAAAGATTTAAAAGGGACCTAAGAGGCAATGGTTTCACGCAGAGTGTGGTGTATGTATTGAATATACTGCAGAGGAAGTGGTGAAGGCTGGTACAATTGAAGTATTCAAAAGGCATCTGGATTGGTATATGAATAAAAAAAAAAGGATTAAAGGGATATGGGTCAAGTGCTGACAGATGAGTTGAGATTAGGATAGGACATCTGGATGGCATGGATGCGTTGGACCGAAGGGTCCGTTTATGTGCTGTACGTCTCTCGGACTCTCTGGCTGTAAATGTCTTCCACTGTTCATTTACAGCCTGACATTTCAGTCTATTTACCCTGTTAACCTTGGTCAGTTCTCTCTCAATATCATGTAATTGGTTTTGTTACTGATGCTTTAGTATGCTTTATGGTCAGTTTAAAATGTCCTAATCTCTTTAAGTTCCGGTATAATTTCTTGGAAGCTCTCGATGCAATATTATTCATTCACTCAGCTTCATCGACCAACGGTCGATCTGAGATAGTTACATCCCTAGCCAGTTGCACAATGTGTTATTCAAAGAAACACTGACTAAAGCAATCAAGAAGGATCTCGGATAATATCACTCTTGCCAATGTGTCTGTCCCAGATTATACAAAGATTGAGGTCTCCCAAAATTATCACACCACCTTTGTAACAGAGTGCAATAAATTCCTGTTTAATGCAGGGATGAGCAACGAAATACTGCAAGGCAGCTTAAAAACTGTTCTCTTGCTTTTGTTTTTGACACGTCGCACCCAGAATTTGCATTTAGGCTGATTCAGCTGTATAATCTGAGGCCAAATGCTTTCTCTGTAATGCCTTTGTTATCCATTAGTGTCAGGGTTCCCATCTTGCTTTTCCATTCTCCCTGAGTTCCTGTAAGGTTGTTTACTGTTGAATATTTATGTTCCACCTTTTGTTCACCCTGTAATCACGTCTGTCTGGTGACTACATCCAATTTTTCTCTGCGTCACAAGTCAACATAATACAGATACTTTGTCCTTGGAAAAAAAACACTTCATAATTTATATTTTCCCACAATATAATGTTACAATCCTATTCGCTGGTGTACAGTTTTCTTTCAACTCTGTCCGTTCCTTTTCCTTTCTGCTTGTCTTCAGCCACATTCCCATGCTGTTCTGATGCTTCACCTTTTCTCTTTGGATTTGGAAAGCTCCTTTCACCTGAACCCTTTCGCTGCATATTCTCTGTCAGTTTAAAGCCCTGTCCATAAACCTACCAACATGATTGACCAGGACACTACTTCCTGCAGGGTTGGTTTTAATGCACTTATGGCATGTTGCTGTCTCTGGCTGACCAGCAGCTCAGGCCCACCCTGACCAACCTTTGAGCTAAGTGGATTGCCAGATCATTTCAGAGGGAATTTGAGAGTCAAACCCATTGCTCTGGGTCTGGATTCATATGTAGCCCAGACCAGCAACCTTTAACAGATTTCCTTACTTAAAAGATATTAAGTAGTTGGAGGGGTATCCCTGCTATCGGCATTAAATTCTGGCTGAACAGTCGAGTGAGAATAACCCGAGGCCATTGCCTGGCCCACTGATAGCTCCCTCATCAGTGAGTACTGATCCCTGTGCACCGTCTTCATGACTGTGGTTTGATCGTGATACCTTCTTGCACTCTGGTGATATCTCTCCATGTGATGTCTGCCACCGTGAGGGTTTAATTGATGCCAGTGACTGCAGCTTTTGCAGTTACTCCAGATCCTGAGCAACAGATCTCTCCACTGCAGGGAGACGAGGCAGCACAGGCCAGGGATGGAGACTGGGATTTTCCAGATCTCTGTGGGGCTCAGTGCCATTCTCCATGTGTAACCTTCACTGCATCAGTCTAATTTCATATTCTCTCTATTTCTCTGTCTCCTGCAGGTAATCAGGATTTTTCTGACTCAGCAGAATTCCCAATTCTTGTTTCGTTCATTACCACACTGAAGATATTTGGTCAGCCAGAGAGAAGGAGAGAGAGAGATCTGGAGCCTGAAGTAAATCCTGCAGATAGGTAAGATCACTCACAGTGAACCGACAGAGTGTATTTAGCATATCGAACTTTGGTCCAGAAGACATGACACAGATACAGTGTTGAAGCACGAACACAGAGCATGATTGTCCCAGGCTCAAACCCCATTCTCTTGTTTACTTTAATCTCTGCTGTACTGAGCCTTCCTATTTCAGTACAGGAAATTGACAGTTATCAATCCAGGCCTGTGCTGTCTTAGTGAGGATCAGTACAACAGAGGGGAAAGCAGGCCTCCCCCCAAAGGAGATGGCAAATCTGGGATCCTTCTGTTCTATATACCCCCTCACGCTGTCTCTTGTCGTGTGATAGAGTCATACAGCAAGGAGACATGCGTTTCGGTCCAACTCATTTGCGCCAGTGTCTTGAATACTTGTACTTCCCAGAAAATTTCATGTTTCTATAACCTCTACACTCCCATATTCCCGCTGTATATTTCAAACCTACTCCAATGCTGACGACTCTCCCTATGTGTAAATTGCTTCAGTGACGATAACATGCCCAATCTCAATAATCTCATTCTGCACTCAGTACAATAATGCCTATTTCTGTAGTCTTGCACAATACTTACCGTGCGCCCGTCTCTGTTAAATGGTCCAGCCTGGACTAAAATACCCACCTGTGTACCTTCCTCAAGCCCCAGGAGAACATGATATCACTGTAACGTTCTGCAGGCCCTACAACGCACCTGCCTCCTGGCCTACAGCACCACACGATCACAGTAACCTTCTCCCATCCCTACCGCGATTCTTATCAATATAAACACCTCCAAACACTTTTCAAACCACAAAGCACTCCACATCTCTGTTTGCTCCTCCACTCCCTACATCCCTCCCAGCTTCTCAAACACCCTCTCTTTGTGTAATTCGGCAATTTGGGGCAGCATGGTGGCTCGGTGGTGAGCAATGATGCCTCACAGCGCCAGGGACCCAGGTTTGTTGGGTGACTGTCTTTGTGGTGTTTGCACATTCTCCCTGTGTCTGTGTGGGCTTCCTCTGGGTGTTCTGGTCTCATCCCACAGGCCAAAGATGTACAGGTCATGTGAATTGGTCATTCGAAGTTGCCCATAATGTTTGTTGCATTTTCAGAGAGAAGTGGGTCTGGGTGGGTTAATCATTGAGAGTTGTTGTGAACTTGTTGGGATGAAGTATCTGTTCCCATGCTGAAGGGAATCTAATCTAAACTCTCCCTCTGCGTTCCATATTACTATCCCTAAACATATCCCTCTATCCATAAACAGCGCCAAACCCTTCAAACCTCCGTGTCTCTTGAACTCCCACAGCTCCCTCCTTAACTGTGTAACCTTTTCCAGTCCTGGAACACTCTGAAAATGTGAACATCCTGCTATCCTCCCTATCTGCGTAATCCTCTCAGGTCCATGTAACACCCCAGATCTGTGGAACCAACTCCAATGCTTGTATCGCTCCTGATCAGTTTCTACAAATCTTATTATCTATGTTACATTCTCCCGTCACTATCACCCGCCCTGTCAATGTAAGCTCTTCCAGTCTCCTCATCAATCTAATCAGCTCCATAACCTTCTCCAGCTCTGACACCGCTATCTGTGTAAACGTTACACTCCCCTACAACCATCCCTAAAACAGAAACCTCCTCCAGTGTCTGCAATGCTCCCTATCTGTGTTCGTGTCTCCAGTCTCTATTGCTGTTCCTGTCTCTGTAAGCTCTGACATATTGTCCAGCTTTCCGGTCCAATTAATTTCCAGAACCTCAGCATCCGACATCAACAAATGTTTTCATTAAATACAGCCTTTCTTATCTCTGTTCGTTCCTCAATTCCAAACAGCTCCATAATCTCTGTAAATAGCACCATTCCAAAAAATACTCCCTGTCTGCGTCAACTACCCCAATCCTACAGTGAGAAGCCTCACTGTCCTTTTGATCACCTGTGGTCCCTTCAGACCTCCCTGACTCCATTGAATACAGCTCATCTCATGTTATAACTCCTCTAACTCATATGTTACTCCCCATCTCTGTGATATTCTTCAGTTACTGCAATTCTCATTCTTTATCTCCAGAGTTTCCAATCTCCCTGATCGATGTAAGTTTATTGATCCCTTGCAGCATGTTTAATACCTGTAGCAGCCTCCAACTCCTCAATACGTCCTGTCGCTGTAACCTCCACAAACACTACAGCTCACTGCCTTTGTCATATCGTCCAGTATCTGCAACCCTGTTGATTTCTATAACCTCCTCCAGAACAGCACTACATATCTCTGTGTAACTGATGGGAATGCTGCAAACCTGCCTTCACAGTCCTCACTAACTCTCTGAACTCCTGCAGACCTACAACCCTCAGTATCTCTGGCTCCTCGAATCCCTACATTTCTCCCTGGCTGTGTGAGCTGTTCCAGCCTCTTCAACCCTCCCTATCTCACTCACTCGTGGAGCTTCAACTATTGTCCATGTCAATGTAATTCCCAGCACCAACAATCCTCCCTGTATCTATAAACTCCTACAGCTCCAAGTACCACCCCTATCAGTGTACTCTCCAGTCCGTCCAACCCTCCCTTTCTCTATAAACTCCTGTAGCTCCAAATACCACCCAATATGTCTAATCTACATTGCCTATGACCCTCCCTTTCTCTAAACACTTCTGTAGCTCCAACTAGTACTGTGTTATCTCTAGTCCCTATATTCCACCCGATCTCTGTGAACCCTTCAGAACTGATTAGCCTGCAACTCTCCTTGATATCTTTCAGCCCGACAACCGATCTGATCTCTAATCACCAACAGTGATCTCAAACCACCCGAACTCTGTAACATCCTCCAGTCTCTACAACCCCGATTTCTCTGTTAGCTTCTCTGATATCTGTATTCCCCTTTATCTGCAGTTACAGATCCTTTTTCAGGGAAAGAATGTCTCAGTACCAAATCTGTAAGAACAAAAGAATCTTTGGTGTATCAATAAATTTGCCTCATTTTCTAAATTTTAACGACTACAAGTTCAACCTTCTCTACCTCTTCTCATCAATATCCCTCCATTTTGAAGAACAGCCTGGTGAACCTTCTCTGGGCTGCCTCCAATGCAAGGACATTTTCCCTCCAGATAGGGGACCAAACTTGTTCACCGTATTGTCAGTGTGGGCTGACTGGAGTCCTATATATTTATTACAAGCTTCCCTTATTTTTATTCTCCATTCCCTTTGAAATCAATGCCAGCATTCCATTTACCTTCTCTATGACCTGTTGTCCCTGAATTCCACTTTTCTGAGATTTATACACAAGGATTCCCACGTTACTCAGTGGCGGAGCTTTCTGCCGTTGATGTGAAACCAAGAGGTGACAGCAATAAGCAGGAAAGTGCTGGAATGTATGGTAAAGGATATGCCAGAAATGCTAACTGCACACTTAGCAATCCATGGAATAAGCGCAGTCCATAAGACCATCAGGTATAGAGGTAGACTGAGGCCATTCATTCCATCAGGTCTATTCTACTATTCGAATATGAATGAATTGTTTCTCAACCCCATTCTCCCATTTACTCACTGTAACCCTTGATCCCCTCACTCATCAATAACCGAGCTATCTTGGAGTTAGATACACTGAATCACTGAGCATCCACAGCCCCATGAGGCAGTGAGTTCCACAGGTCCATCACCCTCTGGCTGAATAAATTCCTCCACATCTACCAAAGCGTCATCCCTTCACTCTGAAGCTGTGCCCTTGAAATCTAGTCTCTCGTACTAGTGGAAACATCCTCCCGACTTCCGTTCCATTCAGGCCCCTCAGTATTCTGTAAGTTTGAATGAGATTCGGCCGCCCCCGCTGAAACTTCATCAAGTACAGAGCCAGAGACTTCACCTGGTCCTCATATGGCATGAATTTAATCCCTGGGACTTTGCTTGGAAAACCATTTCTCGTACCCCTTCACATCCTTTGTCCAGACCCTGAATGAATAACTTGTAGAGTGTCGTCCCAGCACTGATTCATGCGGAGCTCCCCTCATCACCAATTTCCATCGTGAAAAAGACCCCTTTCTTCACACTCTCTGCCTTGTGCCAATCAGACAAATCCTCTATCCATGCTCAGCATGTTGTTCTGAAACGGAAATTTCATTTCACACCCACTGCTGGATTTATTTTTCTGTCTGGCTGTAAACAGCAGAGTTTCACCATTACCTTCCCATCTGTAATTCCCTGGAGAAGGTGGTGGTGAGTTGCCTTCCTGACCCACTGCAGTCCTTTGGGTGTGGGGACAGACAAAGTGCTGGGAGGATAGAGCGTGGCTTGGAGGGCAAATTGGAAACGCTGGTGTTCCCGTGCACCTGGAGCTCCTGACTTTCCAGGGTATAGTGGTTCCGGGTTTGTGAAGTGCTATTGAAAGACCCTTCCTGAGTGATCTCAGTATTACTTGTAGATCTTTTATTCATCCATTCATTCGTGAACATGAGATTTGTTGACTGGACCAGCATTTATTGTTGATTTGGAGTTGTCCCTGAGAAGGTGGTAGTGAGCTGCCTTCCTGAGCCGCTGTACCAGCCGTTGGAGCTGTTGTTATCTGTGTCCCCTCCAGCAGGCGCTACAACAATCCTCATGCCTGTAACTGCAGACAGACAATGCAGCTCTCCCTTTCATATCTGACATCCTCCCCGCCTTATAAACCTGACAATTCCTCACAATATCTCATCTCCACCATTCACATCTGTGCCTGAGCTCTCTAAAATTTCTTCATTCTTGTTTAAACATCTGATCGGCCAAACTCTCTCCTTTTTGAAATTTGTAACTCCTTCAGTTTCTGTAACTCTCCATATCACTGTAATCAATGTGAGCACAGGTTCCCTTCCTTAAATCTCTATAATTTACAATGGTCGTGTGTGTAAAATTGACACTTTTCATCCTCCTTATCCGTCTCAGGACTTCCAGCCCCAAAATCTCACTATTTGGAATGCTCCCATTCTCTGCACCTCCTCATTTCCTGAGGGTCTTTGAAAACTATCAGTGCCCCAAAGGTTTATATTCCCCCCAGTTACTGCAAGTCGTCTCACTCTGTCACATCCAAGTCTTGTCACTTCGAAGTCTGTCACATCCAAGTCTCCAGGACCAGTCAACACTTGCTGGATGTCAATTTGCATTTGTTGAAGTCTGCACATCTCTGGAGGAATTCTGAAAAAGCCCTTTAGGCTCTACAAAGCTCCGTCATGAACAAGCTACCATCTTTCTATTTCCTTTGCCTTCTTCGATGTTTGAAACGCTCACTGTCTCTTCAGTAAACTTCTTTATTTGCTGCAGGTCTGCCTTGCTCCCCACATAACCTGTTCCATCCCATATAGCTTGCTCAATCACTGTAACACCATCTGCTCTGTCTAATCCTCCTCGTTTCCACTGTTTTCCAGGCACAACAGCGATCCTTCAGAGAGCAGTGCTGAATGGGATCTTATAAATCTCAGCTGAGGCTTGAGGCCTAACATTGCCTGGGAGTCACAAAGGGAGAGAACCTGAGAGAAAGCAGCACAAAGCGGAAGAATATACATCACCAACGAGGATCAAGGCCGACTGAGACTTAGAGTTGGAGAAACAGCAGAGCAGGAGGCTGAAAATCAGCACCGAGCCCCAGAGGGAGTGACTGTGTGAAGGAGCTACTTGGAGCAGAGGCTTGAGGCTAACTCACACCTGGGAGTTACAGAGGCAGGAAAGTGGGAGGATATAAATCAGCACTGAGGATCGAGGCCGAATTGTGCCTGGGAGTCACAGAGATGGGGACCCTGTGAGGGAGTGGAGTGGACTGGGAGCAGGAGGATGACTCGTACCCGGGAGTCACAGACACGGTGACCGTGTGAGGGAGTGGAGTGGAGTGGGAGCTGGAGGAGTACACATCCCTGGGAGTCACAGAGACGGTGACTCTGTGAGGGAGCAGAGCAGATAGGACTTGGAGGATTACACATACCTGGTAGTCACAGAGACGGAGAACCTGTGAGGGAGCAGAGTGGATGGGACTTGGAGGATTACACGTACCTGGGAATTACAGAAACTGTGACCCTGTCAGGGAGCAGAGTGGAGTCGGAGCTGGAGGATTACACGTACCTGGGAGTCACAGAGACGGTGACGCTGTGAGGAAGTAGGGTAGAGTGGGAGCTGGAGGATTACACGTCCCTGGGAGTCACAGAGACGGTGACGCTGTGAGGGAGTAGGGTAGAGTGGGAGCTGGAGGATTACACGTCCCTGGGAGTCACAGAGACGGTGACACTGGGAGGGAGCAGAGTGGAGTGGAGCTGGAGGATTACACGTCATTGGGAGTCACAAAGACGGCGACCCTGTGAGGGAGCAGAGTGGAGTGGGAGCTGGGGGATTATACGTTTCTGGGAGTCACTGATATAACTTTCTGCTGCTGGGACCTGCCTGCACTGAGTTTGACAGAAATGCAAGAGCCATCACAGAAAAGGCTGTAAGTTCATTGGCTGATAAATACACCGTTATATGCAACTGTCCGTTAATTGCTATAATTTAGCAAATTTATTTTTGCAACTTCTGAAATAAGGGTTGAACACAAAAATAAGAGGGAGAAGTGAAATTCTGAGCTGGAATACCAAATTTCCCTCAATAAGCCACAGTTGAAAAAGGGACTTAACCATATTGTTATTTCCCTGATGTGAACTTCATTCTAAGTAATTAATTAAGTTACTCTAGACATTTTGCATTTTACGACATGGCAAGACATATTTGTCCGATGGAAAATGTATTCTGTTACATTGGGAAGTCATAGCCCCTGCTGATGTCCTAGATGAACACTGGGTCTTGGAGCTCAGACAGTGACTAGAGACTGTGTTATGCTGAGAGTTAGGGGTATAGCACACACACAGAGCAGATCACAGTGCAGACATGACCGCCTGGAATACGGAAGGGAATAGGGGACTAGGCAGTTGAAGAGAAACAGTCAGGTAATCCAGGAATAGCCTGATGTCTCCCTCCGAAATCAGTTTCCCAGTCTGGGAGCTGATGTTGGTCTTGGCTGCTCAGGTGAGTGTAGTCAGAGCCATGTCTGAGGTACCACAAGCAGCCTAACTGTACAGGATGGGAAGGAGAAGGAAGTAGGAGCAAAAGGCACAGGGGAGACAGGAATTTGAAGATGTCAGCATGTATAAAATTCCAGAATAGTGGGGTTAAGGATGTCACTGTGTCTGCAGGACATTCGTCCGAGGGCCAGTGAGCAGTCAAATGTCATGTCCAATTTGGTCGGAATGACCTGGGTAGGAAAGGTGAAGTGATCTGGGCATCAGAATTTAGGGAGCTTGGTGGATAGTTAGCAAGCGGGACCTCAAATGTGGCAATCCCTGGAATACTCCCAGTGCCGTGTCCAAGTGAGAACAGAACTCTGAGTTTTCGGTAGATGACAGTGTGACTGGAATGATGATGCAGCATGAAGGGCTTCAGATTCCTGGGACATTGGGACTGGTTCTGGGGAAGGCAGCAACTGTACAAGCTGGATGGGCTAACGTGACAGAGCTGGGACTAAATGTCATACGGGGTGGGTGGGAAGGGTTGAAAATAACTTGGTGTGTGCTTAGGATCCAAAAAGGAATCGTAGAGGAGCCTACCAGGATTCTCAAAATAATGGGAGATGCAGTTGGTGCTAATTTACGACAACAAGTTTATAAGTGAAAGATGGAATAAGAAAGAAAGTCTTAATCTGAGGTACTCTGCATAGACATGAATACCCGGAGTGCGGGGAGTTCTAGATGCAGATTGGTGTGTGTAAATCTGATGGATTGATCACCGAGAGCTGGCTCAAGAATGGCAGGACTGGGTGTTAAATATTGCTGAGTATGAAGGATTCCAAAATGATAGAAGGGAAGGGAAAGGATGAAGTTAGAAGTATTGATTTAGATTAGCGGAAGTTAAGGAGTCCAAGAGAAAGAGGATCCGTCCAAGGACAGAATGAATTTGGCTGGAGCTACAGAACAAAAAGTATACAATTACACTGAGGTACAGTCTGTCGGCCAGCAACCAAAGAAATGATGGAGAGAATAAATATGCAGGGTCATTTCAGAGTGATGACAATACTACAGATTAGTTCTACGAGAAACTTAATTTATCCAGATATAGACAGAGATACTGGTGGTGAAGAGTCACGAGGGGCTAGTGTTCCTGGATTACATGGAGGAGAGCTGACTGCAGGAGTATGTGTCCAGCCCAAGAGAGCATGTACTGTTGGACCTGCTATTTGGGAAAGAGGTGGTGCAAGTGGATCCACTGTCGGTAGGGATGGTTTTGGGGCACATTTATTTTATTGTAAAGTTCAAGATGATGGTAGAGAATGATATGCAATAATTGAGATGGAGAAACATTAGTTGATTGAGAGCAGCCTTCAATGGGGCAAGAATGAAGCTGGGAACTTTTCAATAAGGCCAGTGAAATGGTAGGTTTAAATAGTGTGAACCCAGTCAGGTTGAGCTGGGATTATGGAGATGTGGCTGCAGTGTGATCACGACTGAGAATAGCAAATTTACCAAATTTGTAGAAATCTAACACGCTTTTCATTGCACCACAAAGTTTGTGAATTTGAACCGCACCAGAATTGGAGTTTAGTCCAGTTTTCAGCTGAATTATTGATTGTTGTGCTGATTCATCGCCAATCCCTGTCTTATGGAGTTCTTGTCCTGCTACTGACCAGAGGCAATTCTTCTTGGTTGTGAGTTTTTATGGAATCATGATCAGACCAGAACCAGATGCTCACTCGCAAAACCTGCAAATTTCGTGCAGAAACCCATTGTCTCTAATCACATTTCCCTCCCAAACGCACAGAAATGTTCGATTGCTTAAATGATTTTATCCCGTTGTGTGACAGGATGTTGTGGATGAGCTGGGTAAAGATATTGAAGTGTTGGTCAGCCATGATGATATCAAACGGCGGATAGGACACGTGTTTGGACAAGCCTCCTCCTGTTCCTCTCTTACTGTGCTGTTTCTTACAGAGGGTTTTCAAAATTAACCTGATGGGGGCAATGTAAATCTACACTACGTAATATCAACGTCCTTCCCTTTACCCCACCGCTCTCACAGCCAGAACAGACAGCTCGTATTGCAGCTTTAGATCAGACAGTCAAGGAGTCTCTCAGGTGCTCTGTCAGACTGCACGCTCCTTCACACAGATTTCCAACTGGGTACATGGAGCAAGCAAACGTGTGGATATTGGGATTCAGGGACAGATTTCCATTCTGCTGGGGCTGCAGGTCTGGTCACGTGAATTTCTGTCATGCTGAGACTTTCTGTCTTTTCTTCCTACTTTTTGATTTAAACTGTAATTGAATTTTTATTATTGCTTAACATTCTTACATCTTCAATATTCATGCAAACTGTGCAACGTGTCCTTTGATGTAAGAATGGTGAAGATTATTAATGAATGCAATATGTTTCATATTACCTGTATGAACTTTCAGAAGGAAGTTGGTGAAATTTCATTGATTCGAATTCTGTACCGATTGAAGCTGCTCGAAGGAACAGCCCTGCGACAGCGGCAAGGTAACATTGTCTGTAAACACCGCAGGAACCAGCGGAATCCCATTTTTCAATGTCATGTATTTTTTTCACATTTTTTGTCCCTTTTGTATCCTTTTCGTGAACTTGATGCTTCAATAATCACATGTTCATGCCAGTTTCACCTTGTCTGCAATAACTTTAATTTCAGAACCAGACGGTTCAGGGAAATGAAGCGGGTTGAGTGACTGAGGTTCCAGTGGGGCAGCACATCACCACCAAAGATCCCACAGTGTTGTGGTCCAATGGTTTGTACTGCTGCCTCAACAGGGTCTAAAGTTCGATTCCATTCTCGGTGGACTGTCTGTGTCTGTCTCCCGTGAATGTGTGGGTTTTCTCCGTGTGTTCCAGTTTCCTCCCACAGCCCAAAGATTATGCAGGTCAGGTGAGTTTGTCATTCTGAATTGCCCATAGTGCATTTGTCAGAAGGGAAATGGTTCTGGTTGGGTTACTCTTCGGAGGGTTGGTATGGACTTTTGGTTTGGAAGCGTCTGTTTCCATACTGGAGGGAACCTAATAATTACAGCAAAAGTAGAGCAGTTGAGTTAAATTTCCCAAGGTCTGTGCAGGTCACATGACAGGTTCACTGTCTGCCGCTCCAGGCGCCGCAATTGTTCAGCGCCGAATACTTAAAGGTGCATAACATGCCAAGGTTGTAAGTTCAATGCTTATCTAAAGATGCTGTTACTGATATTTACCAGTGATTATTGAAGCATCAGACTGAAGCGCAGTTGAACACAATGTTGAGTAAATTAGCATTTGTTTGGAAATTCCAGTTTCTGACGTGGGGAAATGTTTTGCCTTTGTTAAACATACCAATTATTAACAGAAAATGTTGTTGTGGTTCTGTTCGGCGAGCTGGGAATTTGTCTTGCAAACGTTTCGTCCCCTGTCTAGGTGACATCCTCAGTGCTTGGGAGCCTCCTGTGAAGAGCTTCTGTGCTGTTTCCTCCGGCATTTATAGTGGCCTTTCTCTGCTGCTTCCAGTTGTCAGTTCCAGCTGTCCGCTACAGTGGTCGGTATATTGGGTCCAGGTCGATGTGCTTGTTGATAGAGTCTGTGGATGAGTGCCATGCCTCTAGGAATTCCCTGCTTGTTCTCTGTTTGGCTTGCCCTATAATAGTAGTGTTGTCTCAGTCGCATACATGTTGCTTGTCATCTGTGTGTGTGGCTACTAAGGATAGCTGGTCGTGTCGTTTCGTGGCTACTTGGTGTTCATGGATACGGGTCGTTAGCTGACTTCCTGTTTGTCCAATGAAGTGTTTTGTGCAGTTCTTGCATGGGAATTTGTGCACTACATTGGTTTTGCCAAACAAGGGCAAGCCAAACAGAGAACAGCCAGGGAATTCCTAGTGCCATGGCACTCATCCACAGACTCTATCAACAAACACATCGACCTGGACCCAATATACCAGCCACTACAGCGGACAGCTGGAACTGACAACCGGAAGCGGCAGAGACAGGCCACTATAAATGCCGGAGGAAACAGCACAGAAGCGCTTCACAGGAGGCTCCCAAGCATGAGGATGTCACCTAGACAGGGGCCGAAACGTTTGCAAGACAAATTCCCAGCTCGGCGAACAGAACCACAACAACGAGCACCCAAGCTATAAATCTTCTCCCAAACATTAACAGAAAATCTGCAAATATTCCCCAGGTGAATATCCATCTGTGGATAGAGAAACAGAGATGAAGTTTAAGCTTGATGACCTTCCTAAAATCGCTGACCCAGCACTGGATTACATCCTGGGAAAGTCTGCATAAATCGTTTCATATCATTCAATATCCTGCAAGCAGCACAGCCCATTCAATCAATCGAAACTAATAGATTTATCTCCTTGTGGAGTTTGACTGTTGTCAATAAACCTGGTAAAGGATCTGGTCAAGTAGTCTTGCTGTTGGGAGGAACAAAGGGTCAAACTGGAATAAGGTTGAGTCTGGATGCAGGATTTTTAAAGCGGAGATAAAAGAGTATTAAATAGACTCACTCCCCTTTCGGTTGATTATGGTCAAATGTTCAAGACAACAGATGGCAATGATAATGATGTTTTACATCGACAGACCAAATCTTGCTCACTAGAGGCAACACAGAATTACAGATCTGGAAGGCGGGGGAGATGATGATCCTTGTGGAAACCTGAGACAGTGAGAGAATTAATCCCACGCCTTTGTCTCACTTTTCTCATGAACCAGTTAGTCAGCGGAGTGAGCTAACAGACTTCCAATCATGAGCTAAACCAAACAGCTCAGTTTGTCACAGTATATAATATTTCATGTTGAATGAGTTGCTGCACCTTCAAACTCCACCAGCTCATCTTATACTTAACATTTTCAGTTGCAGGTGTTATGCAATTTCTTTCCTATGAATGCTAACCAATTCGAGAATGTTTCCATTTTGCATCCCCATCCAGAAGTGGATGGGGAAGTCAAGAATCACTGTCGCTGTTTAATTCTCCATGTGGCTGAGTGGGTTTGCTTAGGGTGCTCCGGTTTCCTCCCACAGTCCAAACATGTGCAGGTTAGGTGAATTAGCTGTGTTAAATTGCCCGTACTGTGAGGGACAGTGGTAAATGTAGCAGAATATATCTGGGTGGATTGCGCTTCAACGGGTCAGTGTGGACATGTTGGGCCGAAGGACCTGTTTCCAAATTATAAGTAATCTAATCTAATTCACTCCTTGCCTGCCTGCACTCGCTTTTCAAATATTCTTGAATCAGCTCCTAAAATGATTCTATTTCTGAAAATTCATCTCCGAATTCAATAACTCTCAGAATAAAAATACCTATCCAAACTTCTTTATCATGTCCCGATGGGTTTGAAGTTCTAACGTCTAGTTTCCACTCACCTAAACGAGGGAGTTTCCCTCGTATTTATTCATAACAACTTCACATCAGCTGGATAACCTCTTTTCGGACACAACTAAGTCTTTCCTGATTTCTCCCGCATTATTCCTTATTCAATGCCACCATCCCATTAAGCCCCCTCTTTTCGTTTCTAGTGGCTTTATCTCCCAGTAAACCTCATTTCCATCGTTTCTAACGACATGGTATCATGACCGTGTCATTCCTAATGTCTTGAAAGTCCAGTAAACACTGCCCGTGTCTTTCATCATGTCTATATGTCCCTGTATATTTCAACCCAAGAAAGGATGCTGGGTCCAATTCAATGCATGAAAACTCACCACTAAGCTATGCAAACTTATAACCGACACAGGAAAGGTGGAAGCAATTTCAATTACAGCTGAATCGAGTGGTTGCAACAGAATCAGGTCAAATCCCAGTAACATACTTTTATTCGTTTATTCTTATAGTTATTTCTTCTCTACGTGTGCTGAAGTTACACAGTGAGGGATCAATTACTATTGCTAGACATACATAAGGGGTTGGGTATGAAATACTGAAGTTGTGAGATCAGAGCAGTTTTTATTGACATAGACCATTCACTGTTCGAATATCAGTCTTAGGAATTGGACAGAGCGATTTTGAACTAAAGTTGAGCAGGGAAGTTTACCCCATGACGTAACACCAATTTGTGTGGTTACTTTGTTGTTTCCCTCATTTGTGTGTTTTGCCTTTTTGGGGATTTTGAAGTTATCCCCTCTATACAGAAGTTCCGTGCTTTTGTACCATTATACAAAAGATGCAGTAAAATAACACCCAACGCTGTTTCAGTCTACTTGCACAGATATTGACCCCTTGAAACAGCACTGTGCACTCTCCTCGAGTCTGGAAAATAGTTCTGCATTCCCGCTCTTATGGCACTTTTCATTCAATCGGCTTCTGTTCTTCACGGACCCCGATTCAGCAGATCTTGTTACTGAGTCATTTCTTTGTATGTGTTCAGATCATGTGAGCAGAATATTACAGTCCATAACCCAGAAGTCAGACCCTACTCAGGGAACCGTACTCTGCTCTTGATCATTTCATGAACACCAGGGAAAGATATCTATGCTCTTCAAAATTTACTAACCTGTTTTGAAGAAGCAAGATAAACAGTTCCAGGTTTCTGCTTTTGTTGTAACACGGACCAAGATTGTAAATGCTGGAACCAGTTGTGACCGTCCGCTCTCCCACATCAAATTTCTCCCCAGGAAGTGTTAACTTGATCGTCTGAATTGGATTCTTCTAAAAAGAAGAATGTTTTTATCCATTGATTTCTAGTTTATGGGCCACTAGGCTCCCGGTGGGCCTCTGTAGATCGCGCTGACGACAGCAGTTTCCAGCCGTCTTCAGCTTTTTTGTAGCAAGTACCTTCGAGGATGACATCAAAAGATGTTCGCTGTGACTGTGTGATGCTTTACCAATGGAGACAGCTCTATCAATGGAGGAAGCTCAGTCCGCTGGGATGGGATAATTTCTGCAGTGTGTCCTGCGGATCAGATACAGTGCACTTTATCATTCAGATCATACAGAGTGAGAGCGTTCGAAAAGGCGAATTGGTCACTCGTATCTGTGTCAGCTCGGGAGTAACAAAATATTGGTTAAAGCAGAAACTCGGGATTTGATCAGTTTCAAGTGTTTACGTGAGGCAGGAAGTAGCAAACGATAGACTGTGAAGAGATTGGGATCTGACTACAGGAGCAGCAGATAGGTTGTACAGTGCAGAGGAGAGCTTTGAAGTATTGAATTCTGATTGATGGGCCGATCATGCTTTTACTTGGCCACGCTGATGCTGAAGATAATATATCAGTGTCTCTCGGAATTGTGATGTCACAGGCAAATATCACCGTTACACTGCAGGAAATTCCTTTTTCCAATGTGACGATAGTCTGAATGTAAAACAGCTTAAATAAATAATCCTTTCTCATAAACAATTCCATTCCATGTCATTGTGTTGTATTGTCTTCTTTACACTTGTGCCTGAACTGAAGTTGATTTGCTCCTTCTGCGTGTGTTTTACAGTCTGGGTGATATGATGCATTTGTACTGATCCACCTTCTGACAGAATTTTCCACTTCACATCAGCCCGCCCTAACTTCGGTATCTGATAACGTTCCCGGTGTCTGGGTGTTAAGCGTTCATCTCAGATCCAGCCTACCCTCATCCAAAATAAGAGCAAAACTCATTCACACTGTGATCACTGCAGTCAGGGGCGTCTTCACTCCGAGGTCATTGATTATTCCTCGGAGAAATTTAGGACTGCAGATACTGGAGATCAGAGTCGGGAGTGTGGTGCAGGAAAAGCACAGCAGGTCAATCAGCATCCGAGGAGCAGGAGAATCTACGTTTAACGTATAGCCCTTCAACAGGAATAAGGCTTATGAGTCGGGACTGAGAGATAAATGGTAGGGGTGCAGGGTTGGACGGAGTTCGTTGGGAAAGCGGTCGTTGGATGAAGGTGAGGGAGAAGATGATAGTTCAGAAGAAGCAGTGATGCAATGGGTCCAGAGGGCGGTGCCAAGTTTCAGGCTTGGGATTTGGGGCAAGGGAAATGAGGAAACTGTTCAAATCCACATTTATCCCGTGAGGTGACAGAGTCCCAAGGCGAAATATGCGGCGTTCGTCCTCCAGGTATTGGGTGGTTATGGTTTGGCGCTGAAGCAGGCCCAGGACGTGCAAGTCTTTGACCGAGTGGGATGGGGAGTTGAAGTGTTCAGTCACGGGATGGTGAAGTTGGTGGGTGCGGTGTCCCAAAGATGTTCTCTGAAATGATCTGCAAGAAGGTGTCCTGTCTCGCTGATGTAGAGGAGACCACACTGGGTTCAACGGATGCAATAGATGACATTGGAAGTTGTACAGGTGAACTTCTAACGGATGTGGAAGGATACCTTCGGGCCTTAGACGGAGATGAATGGAGTGGTGTGGGCGCTGCTTTTACCCTTCCTGCGGTGGCAGGGAAAGATACCAGTAGTGGGGTGTGGGTTTATTGGGGGTTGTAGACCTGACGACGGGCTCGTGGAGGGAATGGTCTTTTCAGAATGCTGATAAGGGTATGTAGGGAAATATATACCTGATATTGGGGTCTGTATGGAGATTGCAGAAGTGGTGGAGTCTGATGTGATTTATGCTGAGTTTGGTGGGGTGAAAGTTGAGGACCATGCGGTTCTGTCCTTGTTGCGGGGTTGGTGGGATTTAACGGCGGTGGTGAGTGAAGTGGAGGAGATGCACTGGAGGGCAAGCTCAATCACGTGGGAAGGAGACCAACTAGGACTTTCTGAGGTAGAGTTGGTCATCATGGGAAAAGATGTGGTGGAGGCGGAGGAATTGGGAATAAGGGATGGTGTTTTTACACGAGGTGATGAGTGGATGTGTAGTATTGGTAGCTGTGGTAGTCGGTGGGCTTGTAGTATATGTCTGCCATTAGTCATTCGCTGGAGACAGTGATGGACAAGTCCAAGAAGTGGTAGGAAGTTGTCAAGGAGATCTAGGTGAATTTGACGTCGGGGTGAAAGGTGTTGGTAACGTTGGTGAACTGCTCAACCTCCTCATGGGAGCAGGAAGTGGGGCCAATGAGTTCATCAATGTAGCGGAGGAACAAGTGGAGAGACATGCCAGTGTAACTGTGAAAGACGGACAATTCCACATATCTGACAAACAGGCAGGCATAGCTAGGTCACATGCGGGTGCCCATGGCTACCCCTTTGGTTTGGAGGATGTGGGAGGATTGGACAGAAAAGTTGTTGAGGGTGAGGACCAGTTTAGCGAGATGAATGAGGGTGTCGGTGGAAGGGTACTAGTTGGGATGAGGTGAGATGAAGAAACAGAGTGCTTGGAGACTTTCGTCATGGCAGATGGATGTGCAGAGGGACGGGATGTCTAAGGTGAAGATGACGCGTTGTGGACCAGGGAAATAAAAGTCTTGGAGGAGATGAAGTGCATTGGTGGTATCACAAACGTAGATGAGGATTTCCTGGACTGGGGAGACAGGAAGGTGTTGAGGTAGGAAGAGATGAGTCGGCTCGGACAGGCGCTGGCTGAGACAGCAGGTCATAGGAAGCAGGTAGAATCGGGCAGTGCGGGGTTCATGGACAATGAGGTTGGAGGCTGTGAATGGGAGATTCCCCAGAGATGAAGAGGTTTTCCTGGTCTGGGAGATTAGGTTACATTCTTGCATGACTGTGTGACGCGGTGGCCGAGAGGTTAAGAGCGCAGAGAGACACCACAAAATAAAAGAGATATTTCAAACGGTGCAAGGGTGGGTGTAGCGACACAAAAAACTGGCTGTGAATGCACAGCAGAGAATTGCTGATATCGGTACTGTGCATTGGCACGGACAGACTTACACATTGGTCTCGCCCTTTCCCACTTGGTCTCGCCATTGATGAATGCTGGACATAAGACACAGATAAACAGAAGATGTGGGAAACAAGCTCCCTCTCGTTATGAACACACTGGATGCATCACATTGAACTATGAACAACTGGAGAAATCAGCATGTTAACTGTAGGAAGTGAACGTAAACTGTGGATCAATAACCACAGATTAATGCAGCATAAACATGAAAAATGATTTAAAGTGTCTTTAAACGCATGTCATTAATAGACATTTCGTTCTAATAACCGACATGCCTTTCGTGGGAAATCATGTCTCACAAACTTGATTGAGTTTTTTGAAGAAGTAACAAAGAAGATTGATGAGGGCAGAGTAGTAGATGCGATCTATATGGACTTCATGGAGGACTGATTAGGAAGGTTAGATCTCATGGAATAAAGGAAGAACCAATCATTTAGAAACAGAATTGGCTCAAAGGTCGAAGACTGAGGGTGGCAGTGGAGGGTTGTTTTACAGAATGGAGGCCTGTGACCAGTGGAGTGCCACACGAATCGGTGCTGGGTCCTCGACTTTTTGTCATTTACATAAATGATTTTGATATCAGCATACGACGTACAGTTAGTAAGTTTAGAGATTACACCAGAATTGGAGGTGTAGTGGACAATGAAGAGCGTTACCTCAGATTGCACCAGGATCTGGACCAGATGGGCCAATGGGTGAAGAAGTGGCAGATGGGGTTTAATTCGGATAAATGCGATGTGCTGCATTTTGGGAAAGCAAATCTTTGCATGACTTATCCAAATAATGATAAGGGCTTGGGAGTGTAGCAGAAGAGAGTGACCTTGGAGTGCAGGTTCATAGCTACTTGAAAGTGGAGTCGCAGGTAGATAGGACAGTGAAGAAGGCGTTTTGTATGCTTTCCTTTATTGTTCAAAGTATTGAGTACAGGAGTTGGGAGGTCATGCTGCGGCTGTACAGGACATTGGTTAGACCAGAATTGCGTGCAATTCTGGTCTCCTACCTACTGGAAAGATGTTGTGAAACTTGAAAGGGTTCAGAAAGGATTTACAAGGATCTTGGCTGGATGGAGGATTTGAGCGTTACGGAGAGGCTGAACAGGCTGGATCAGTTTTCTCTGGAGCATTGGAGGCTGAGGGCTGACCTTATAGATGTTTACGAAATTGTGAGGGGCATGGATACGATAAATGGACAAAGTCTTTTCCATGAGATCAGTGAGTCCAGAACTAGAGGGCATAGGTTTAGTTTGAGAGGGGAAAGATATAAAAGAGACCTAAGGGATTTTGTTTTCACACAGAGGGTGGTACGTGTATGGAATAAGCTGCCAGAAGATGTGGTGGAGACTGGCACAACAGCAATATTTAAGAGGCATTTGGATGGGAATACGAAGAGGATGGGTATGGAGGGATATGGGCCGGGTGCTGGCAGGTGGGACTAGGTTGTGTTTGGGATATCTGGTCGGCGTGGGCAGGTTGGACTGAAGGGTCTGTGTCAATGCTGTACATCTCTATGACCACATTTCAAGATGGATGACAACAATCCCAATTTTGTTTTGAAATTGAGATCTATTTCATCATTTTACACAGCGAATAAGTTCAACTTAAGTAATACAAACCACGTTCACTCACACGGAATAAAACTGTGATTTCATTACAAACATTGTCCTTTTTTAAGGAGCAAAAAACTCAACATGAAAAATAAGTTGCAATTTTTATTGAACATGCGTCAATTAACACCATTATCTTACTTCGCATTGACTGAAATATGCACTTGCTAAATAAGGTTTAAGAAAGAAAGTATTTTGGAAATAATGATTCGGTGGTGACGAAAAATAAGATTAGGTTCTCATGATGCTGATATTCCACCAATGGCTCCAGTGATGGAAATGGTCAGTGAGCAGTATTTCTATGATGGTATAGAGGTGTGTGAGCTGCCAGTGTTGGGAGCTCGCACCTCATCTGGAGCAGGGTCTGTTGACATGGACCAGGACGCATTGTGAAATCAGACTTGGAAGTCCAACCACACCTGGAGCAGCTTTGATTAACATTGAACGGCAGGGAGCATTGGGACATCAGACTGCGAGATCCAACCTGATTTGGAGCAGGGTCTGTTGACATGGACCAGGGAGCTTTGCGAGAGCATTCTGAGAGCTCCACCCTCATCTGGAGCCACCTTTCATGACGTGGAGCAGCAGGGAGCATTGGGACATCAGAGTGGGAGCTTCAATCTGACTTGCAGCAGCTTCCATTGACATGGAGCAGCAAGGAGCAATGGAACGTCAGGTTGGGAGCTAAAATCTCACTTGGAGCAGCTTTTATTTACATGGAAGGGGAGGGAGGAGTGGGACATTAGGCTGGGGGAAACGATATTCAACTAATTTAATCTGAAATAAAATACGTTTTAACACCTCAGATGTTAATTGATTTATGAAGAATCTGATACGGGAAAAAAAAAATTCTTTAGATATTGAAGACAAGTCCTGCAAATATTCAACTCAGGTAAACGCATTACTACAGAGAGAAGTGCAAGTGATGTTTCATTTCTTTGACTTTTCTTTTCTGGCCAACTCTACACTGGATTACCTCACCGAAAGGACTTTTTCACTCATTTCATGTTATTTAGTTTCCTGCAAATACGGACAGGTCATTGACGTAATCTAAAGCTGAAAACTATGGGAAATGCGATGTTGTGATTAGGCTGGAGTTTACCTCGAATCATAGTGGAAAGACAGCAAAATAAGTTGTAATTTCCTCGATTAGCAGTGACCTCATTGATTGGCTGATCAGATTGTGAATGGTAGTTTTATTTGAGGGAAATTTGAAATGAATCAATGATAGTGATTATCTTTGATTTTTGTTCACCTTGGGAATGTTACTGTTATTCCTCGTGTCCTCGTTAACACCACAGATCTGCAGAGTGTAAAATATCAGCTGTGCATCTGGCCAGTTTTAGAACCATTCGTATCGCTGGCTACGGATCAAATGGTTGTCGGTTCGAAATTTACTTGGCGCAAGCGCATTGTGAAGATTCACAACACATCCTAGCTAATATTTTTGGTTACACTGAGGTGGATAATATTTGGAATTTTCATCTCTACGAACGAAAATTCTTTCACTGTCTTCGATCAGTTAAACATTACCAAGAACAATCAGAGTTACAAATCACACAGCACCAGGTTGCATCGAACAGGCATATTTGGAAGCAACAGCTTCTTCATCAGTTGTTTGACAACTGTTGGACTCTAATCTGGCTTTGCATGATTTTCAGATTTGTCCACCCCAGTCCAACACCAACACTTCCAAGTCAGGGGTACCATCGACACCACTAACGATCGGTTAAAGTCCAGATGATCTTCCAAAAGATCGCACATATTGACACACGCACCAAGTTTCTGCATAAGTACCCTCACCTGATGAAGGAGCGGCTCTCTGGAAGCTAGTGCTTCCAAATCAACCTGCTGGACTATGCCCAGAAATTGTGTAATTTTTAACTTTGTCTACCCAACTCAAACACTGTCACTTCCGTATCATAGAGAACATCAGTCATGTCCCAGCGCTGTCAGAGAAGGCAATCCTGAAATAGCAGCAAATGTTGTTCATAGGTACGTTTCATTTTCAGAAACCAACCCACTCAATCGCTGCAGCTCCTGCGTATGAAAAGCACAGAAAATAAATAGCTGAGACTCTGTTTATACAATATTTTGAAACTCTTTGGGAAGTGGAATCAGAGGAGAATGAAGGATGAATTGTCCGAATGTGCAAAGAGAAGGGCGCACTTTTCACTTATTTCAAGGGCTAGGGTATTGACTGATCTAAGGCATTAAACAGATTCCTGGTAGACCTGCTCTCTCTGTGTCAGAAACAAGAAGTCCTGATTTCCTGAACGGTAATGAAACCCAGACCTCTCAGTGAAAGCGCCGAATACTTATCACTAGACCACCAGGATGAGGGCAGAAACAGTTGCACAGTTTCTTCATAACACGTTTTGGAATTATGTCACTGCAGATATGTTTTCCCTCAAAAATGAATGAATTATCGAGTGTTTACAGCACAGAAATGAGTCCCATCATGTCCCGCTTCCCAGCACCTGGTCTGTACTCTTTTAAACTCTGACGTTTCACGTGTTCATCTCAATGCTAATTACACTGGAACGTTTTAATCTTGTAAGGCATAATAAATGGGATTGAGGTTTGAGATGGGAAAAATGTGTTCACACCCAGTCGGGGAACTGGACCACATTTTTACGCACAAACTGAAGCACGCAGACACATTTCCCCAAGAGTGAAACAGGCCTCGGGAGAAAGCAAGCACAAAGTAAGATGTCACCCTCTTGACTGATATTATCCCATTTCAGACTTCAAAACCAGTGTCTGGTTACAGCAAAGAAAGGAAGCATTCAGCCCGTCACGTCCCAGTGTTCCTTGCCCATTATTTCCCCATTACTCTGTAGTTTATACTGCCTCACCTCGTTCTTGCTGCAAAACAGGATCGTTGCTCACGCCCGCTATTTCCTGTCCTGCTGAACGGTTTTCCTCGATTTCTTGGACTGAAAAACAGTAATGGGCTATTTCAAACACTTTTCTAGTTTACAAGGCCAGTTTTATCATCACTGAGCCAGCACACTGCCAGCTCAGAGGTAAGGTCTCATACATTAAAAACTTGAATGCAACAGATGATTGTTTAGCCTTAGTGTTGTAAGCCAAACAACAAGACTGGAATATAGCCGAGGGCATCATGCACAGAAGGATGGGAGAATAGAATGATGAATCTCATGGTGTCCATGGTGGTGTTAACAGAAATCTTCCCTGGTAGTATATTGATGAGGATTCAATGCTTTCACTGTCATGGCTTGTTAAATGTTAACCTTTACAGTTACTGCCCGTACAGTTACTTACAGTTACAATCAATACTGCCTGATCTTTCGAACCGGAATGATGTTGTGCAGAAGTCAGAATCCCTCCCCTGCATGTTACAGTTCTGTATCAGCAATGTCAGCTGCAATTGCCTGACGTTCAATCAGTTTCAATCAAGAATGGAGCGGGCGTCAGGAAAATGTAAGGGGCCTGGTAGTTTGTGAGAGTTAACTACATGCCTCGTGGAGCCAGGTTCAATGTCGATACTGAATATCAGTTTTCTTGTTTCCCTTGGTATACTGATCACTCCGGATCAATTACCCATATTATCTGCCATTTGTGTTGTTCTTTGTTCACTTCACTTCGGTTCAGTGTTCCGGGGGGACACGCATTTTTAATTTGGCACATGTTACTCAGATCTGTTTTGCAGCTTCATATTAAGGCCAACAATTTTAGGAACAGAAAGACACCATTCAGACCATCAAGTCTGTTCCACTATTGAATGATTTCATTTCTGATCTGATAACCTTGAACTGCACTTTCTTTCCTTTCCCCATAACGCCTGATATTTTTGCTGTTTGAAGATCTGCCAATCTCAGCCTGATTACACCCAATGATCCTTCCTCAACAGCCTTCTGCCACAAAAAATTCCACAGATCCAGAACTGTCTGAGAGAATAACTGCTTCCTCATCTCTGTGTTAATTGTAAGATCCGCATTCTAATACGAAGTTAAAAATCATACAACACCTGGTCAAAGTCCAACAGGTTTAATTGGAATCATTAGCTTTTGGAGAGCTGCTCCTTCATCAGGTGTTTGTGGAGTACACAGTCGTAAGATAAAGAACATATAGCAAAAGTTTACAGTATGATGTAACTGAAATTATATATTGAAAAATATCTTGATTGTTTGTTAAGTCTTCTATCTGTTAGAATGAACATGTTAGATTTACTTCGTTCTTATGTAATTGGCAAAACTTTCTTTGAAAGTTACATTCTCAGGTGAACTTTAACAAATAGTGTCAGACCCGATAATATTTTGAAGGTGTTAGTCCCTGTGTGCTGTGTCCGTGCCATAACGTTTAGGCTGATGTTAATCTCAGCACAATGGTTAGCACTGCTGGCTCACAGAGCCAAAGATGCAGGTTCAATTCTCGCCTCAGGCGACTGACTGCTGGAGTTTGAGCATTCTCCCAGTGTCTGCTTGGATTTCCTCCGGGTGCTCCGGTTTCCTCCCACAGTCCAAAAATGTGCAGGTCAGGTGAAGTGGCCATGTTAAATTGCCCGTAGTGTTCGGTGTAGGGGAATGGGTCTGGGTGGGTTGGTGTGGACCTGTTGGGCCGAAGGCCCTGTTTCCACTCTGTAAGTAATCTAATCTAAGAAAAAATAACACTCTGCCCCGAAGGATGCTTTGACGCAGGGTATATTTGTGAAACCGAGCAGAGGCTAC
Organism: Chiloscyllium punctatum; assembly: GCF_047496795.1. NCBI lineage: Eukaryota > Metazoa > Chordata > Chondrichthyes > Orectolobiformes > Hemiscylliidae > Chiloscyllium > Chiloscyllium punctatum. Next base: position 96,133,409 of record NC_092754.1, on the reverse strand, counting down.
AGAAACAGATGAATGGAACTGCACATCCATCACAGACAAGTGTGCCCCTTCCCAGCTGGAGAGCACTTCAGTGGTCCAGGACAATCGACCTCGGACTTTCGGGTGACAATCCTCCAAGGCGGACTTCGGAACAGGCAGCACCTAAACGTGCCCGAGCAGAAGTCGGTAGTTAAGTTCGGTCCAAATGGGGATGGCCTCAACTGGGACCTTGGGTTCATGTCACAGTACAAGTGATCCGATTGTCCTAGCTACACACAGAGAACCTCCTACACACACACACACACACACACACACACACACACACACACACATATATACGTTTGTGGGGTGAATTTATACTTGCAGAGTTGCATTGTACTTTGCTCAAAAACTGCATGAATCCATGTTATTCTCAGTTGACTTATTTTTTAAAAAATTAGAATCATTCTAAACATTATGGAAAAGACAGCAGCACAAGGGGGCTGACGCCAATTGTTTAATGTTCACCTGAGAATATGACTATAAAATAAAAGGTTTTGCACTTTATATATGAATGAAGTGAAGCTAACATGATCATTCTAACAGATCAGAGACTTAGCAAACAATCAAGGTATTTTTCAATGTACAATTTTAGTTACATCACCCTGTAAAATTGTGAAATAAATTCCGTGTCTTACAACTGTGTACTCCACAAACACCTGATGAATGAGCAGCGGTCCAAAACCTAGTACTTCCAATTAAACCTGTTGGACTATAACCTGGTGCGTAATTTTCAAATTTGCATACCCCAGTCCAAAATCGTCATCTCCAAGTCATTTGATACGAATCGCTTTGGTCAAGAACCAAAATTTCTGCGTCCAACTTATTAAGTCCTTGAAAAAACCTATATGTTTCAATAATGATCATTTTTGTTGTACTGAGTCTGAGCAGGCAAAGGCAACTGATTTCAGCGTTTCTTCCCATTTGATTTAATCTCCAATATGAAATTCGCACTGACTCTGACAGAACTGCTATTTTTGCTGTTTTGTAATGTCAGGAATTTAGATTGAATTTAAGATTTTCGTAAGAAACAACAAATCTTTTTCCATGACTGGAAATCAACATTGGGAAATAGCGGTGATAGAGCTGAATTTCAACACTTTCTTCTTCAGCTTCCTTCTTCTTTCTCTTAAATGGTTTAGATTCCAATACAGACACAAGGTGCAGGTTGCAGAAGTCACGTGTTTGTACTTTCACTGACACTCTGTCTCCCCGGGAGCTGCAGACCTTCCCCACACTGATTCAGACAGCAGTGTCCTTCCTGTGACATGTCCCATGGGAAATAGAAGGACAGGCATTAATAACCCACAGTTGGGAACGGAGTGACAAGTTTAAAACATTTACACTGTCCCAGCGAGGAATTCGAGCTCCTATCGCCCGCATAACATGCGACGACACTGACCACTATACTACCGAGGACAACAGTTTCAAAGGAGACCCTCAGCCCGTTGTGGCTCCATTTGTCAAAAACAACTGCTTAACGATCAGAATCGATTAGCCCATAGCCTTATAGCTATTGGCAGAACATATTCACATCTGAATATTTCTTCAGGTTATAATGGTTCCTATCTCTCTGCCCCTTACAGATAGTGTGTTTCAAATTCCAACACCCGCCAGCCTATAACACTTTTGCACACATCTACTTAAACCTTTCTTTCTTTCTCGTTAAATTTCTGGCCCCATGTGATCGATCTCTCCATCGATGGGAAATGCTTCTTTCAGTATACCTTATCCCCTTTTTTGTACATCTGAACCATGCCTTCTCACACACTCCTCTGCATGGTGACAAACAACCCTGTCTCTCTTCATGACGGAAACTCTTCAACCCAGATACTGTCCGAGTGAATCTCTCCTGCACCTTTCCCAGTGCGATCACATCTCTGGAGACATGTGAATTGCAGACAATAGTTTAGGTAGAGCCGAATGACCCTTCTTACATTCTGCAGCATTTATTGCCTTGCGGTCAGGAGTCACATGGAGGCCAGACCAGATAAGGACTGCAGTTTTCTTCACTCAAGGACGTCAGTAAAACAGGTGGGTTTTCTAGACAACGGATTTAGCATGTTTTAATTATAAGTATTTATTGCATTCATATTCTATCATCGTGGTAGTGGGGTTAGGATCGACCCCGTCGCCCCAGAATATCACCTGGTTTTCTGTATCAACAATCCAGCAATAAGACCGCTAGGCTATCGCAGAAAACCGGCGAAGCTGAACGTTTCTAATAGTCTCTTTTCCCCTGTGCCCTTTTATTGAGCCTCACGCTCCAATAATCTCTGGTCCATGTCAGTAAAAGCTGCTAACATATCTCACAGCCATGATATCGAAACGGATCAAATGAATTGAAGGTGCCAATGAAGAGATTGGGACAAGTTCACCCAGCAACAGTGAATGCAATGGCGCAGACTAGACAGTATCAAAGCGTATGTTAGATTGTGCTGTGCCTCAGTCAAATGGAACAAGGGACAGAAAAGAGAGTGAGGGAGAGTGGGAGGGAGAGCCATCTTCGAGAACTTTTGGGTTTAAATCCTGATACATGAAACGCAGAAATGTCAGAGAACAAAATTCGATGGAAAACAAATCATCACTTCGGAGAATATTATCATGGAAAAAACAATTAATTTCTTACCTTTTTTCACCAAAAGTGAAACGTTGAGAGAACTGACCGCCATGATGTGGATTTGAGCCGAGTTCGATGCAATCACAACGCAGAACACGAACTACTAAATGTTTGCCGCACTCCACAGAGGACGCTTGTAAACTGCAACCAGTAAGGGAGCAGAGGAAATGTCAGTGAGATTGTACAATATCGGGACTTAGCGACAGGTATGTGGGAACTCAGAATGAACCGAATCTTTAACTTTAGCGTCCGCAGAGACTGTGAAGATTCCATGAATGAGAGTATTGGAGAATGGGATTAATGAAACTCTCCAAACTCATGGGGCAGTGCAGGGTATTGTTCAAATGTATGCTTCAAGAGCATTACAGTTTAACATCGGCTACTTCATCACTTTGCCCACACAAGGCAGTACCAACTGCTGCATGCAATCACACTTAATTCCAGTTCCAGACCCAGAATCAGGGAAACTGGGTGAAGCAGCCACGAAGATCCAATTGGAAATTGGGATGGAATAACAGGAGAGAGACGCGTGTATTTCCGAGGTTGAGACTGCTCCTGGTCAAAAGCAGGGCGGAAGGGAATACTTGACAACATTCATTATGTCATAGCCATAAGCAGTACATGTTGCTGGGACAGCCGATTGGCGCATCCAAAACGTGTTGAGCCTTTACCTTTGGGGTGTCAATGTTCGAAATTTCATTTTCCTATTTGGATCAGTGTTTTTGACATTAGCAGTAGCAGCTGCTTTTGCTCGCATCAGCTCCGAATCAGTTTCTTGTTCCCAGTAAATGCTGGAACCTAGAGAAGGTGGTGTTGTGGTTAAAAAATAAACGAGTCATCCTTAGGGACTCAGACACGGAACTTGTAATGTTAAAGTTTGACAAATAAAACCTGGAATGAAAGCCTGACCTCAGGAACAGAGAACATGACTTTAATTTCCTGCAATCCCATTCATGCATGTCCCTTATGCAGTGGATGTTACCATCTTTACCCAATCCTGCCTACATCTGACTCCAGGACAGGAACAACATAGCTGACCATTAATCCGAGAATGGCGACCGTCTGGGAGCTCAGGCCATTCGGCCCTTCTAGTCGACACTATCCCTCTGAAGCACATCCTATCAGACCCATATTTCATACCTATTCCATTCCCCTTCATTTCCCATGGCTGATCCCAGTAACCTGCACACCTTCAGTCTGTGGGAGGAAACTCACACAAGCAAAGAGAGAATGTGCAAACTGCAAACAGCCATACGAGACTGGGATCGAATCCACGTCTCTCGTACAGTGAGGCAACAGCGAATCAGAATGAACAACAAATGCTGTCCTGACCAGCGACATCAACACCCTGTGGGTATATCAGGAAGAATAAAAACACGTTCACAACATGGACAACGGAATTAGCATCTGCGTGAACATGATTTCAACCCATCCTTCACCCTGGGTAGACACAAGGACACCGATATCACAGAGAGACCAGGGCAATGCGGGATTCAATTACCTGCTGAAATGGAAACTCATTTACTCAGTCAAATTCGGGACAGACTGTTGAACAGTCCCGTGTGTGGGAAGGGCTCAATGAGCAAATGAACCTTCAAAGTAACCAACAAGATTATATATCCCAGAAGGAGATCAATTTAACTATCGATGCTGCTGTTAATCGCAACCAGCTGCCCGTTCCATAACGTCAAAGTCAAACAGCATGAAAACAGGCCTTTCATTCCAACCAGCTCATGTTGAACATAATGCCAAACTAAACGAGTCGCATCTGACGGTTCCTGTAACAGTTGAGGGTTAATAATGCCATTGTGATATTATTACTGCATTATTAATATGAATGTCTAGATATAACTCTGTGGACTTGGGTTCAAAACAAGTCATGGCAGATGCTGGAATTTTATTTCAAGAAATAACTAGACTTGAAGAGTCTAATGATGATGTTGAATCAGTTGTTGTACATCTGATTCACTAATGCCTGATAGGGAAGGAAACTGCCATACTTATCTGCTATGGCTGGCATGTAACTCCAGATCCATAATATCGTGGTTGATTCTGAACTTTCCCCTGGGCAATAAATAATGGACTAGGCATAAATGAATAGCTTTTTAAAATCCCACTGAAACATTCCAATTCATTTATCGATCCAAATATGCTCTAAATATTGTAAATGTACTGTCATTCACCACTGCCTCAGGAAGTGAATTGCACACATAAACCATCCTCTGTTTAAAAAAAAGCCTCGCATGTCTTATTTTAAATCCCTCTTTTCACCGAAAACATTTGCCTTCTCTTCTTGTAGTTCCCCCTTCTTGGAGAAAAGACAGTTACTATTAACTCTATCCGAACTCTCAATAATTTATAAATTTCTATCTGGTCGCCTATCAACCTCCAGTGCTCTAGTGAAAATATTCTCAGCCTATCCAGCTTTTCGTTATAACTCAAACATTCCCCACGATCAAAACGCTGGTATATCTCTTCTAAACCTACTCCAGCTGAATAATTTCTTTGCTATTGCTGGGCGACAAGAACTGGACGCAGTATTCCATAAGAGGCCTTACCCAATGTCCTATTCAACTTCAACATAATGTACCAACTCCTACGCTCCACGGCCTGAGCAACAAAGGCAAGATGACAATTTTTTTTTTAACCATTATGACTATATGTGGAGCAAACTAAAAATAATTATGTACCTGCATCCCTGGCCTCTGTGTTCCACAACACTACGCAATGCCCTATCACTAATTGTATAAGCCCTACTCTTATTTGTTGTAGAAAAATGCAATACCTTCCATTTATCCAGATTGAACTCCATGTGACATTTTTCAGCCAAAAGGCGCATTGAATAAAGATCCTTCGGAAATCTTAGATCACCTTCTTTACCGTCTCCAATTGTGTTGTCCTCTGCAAGCTTCTGAACCATGGCTTCTATGAGTTCAATTGTTTTCTCATATAGGTCAATGATTTATACTTATTTGTCGTGGCATCATTTAGCACTTTGCAAATCATGTAACAATTAGTCATGTAGTTAACCATGAGGAAGAAAGCCATAGACTGCAGGGAGATTGGAAAGAATTAGCAAGAAAAAGTGCTGAAAGGAATTGAATCCAGTGAAGTGGGTGATAATGTATTTGGGGAGGAACAATGATAAAAGTGTGAATACTGAATGGTTTACAGTAATATAAGCGAAATTGGAGTAGGCATTCACGAATGTTTGAAGGTGATTGGACAAGGGATCAAGTGGTCTCGAGGCGCTGGAGCTACTTTCTGTTCTTCACCGCAGGTGGGAATATAAAAGCAGAGAAATAATGTGGAACTTTAGCGACTGACTTTTCAGAGAAGTGTCAGAGGACCGGCCACAAGTCTGGTCATTGCGTTAATCATTTTTTTGGAAGAATGATAAAATAGAAGAAGGAGGGTGGAAATAGACCATTTGGCCCACCAATTCGAGATCAGCACTCAATCAGATCTTCGCTGACAATGCCGCATGTCAGACTCGCACATTCCTTGGAGCGAAAGTTTCAGATGGAGGTCATTCGATGCATAAGTCCGTAAGACAATAGAACAGAAATTAAACCATTCAGCGCAGTGTGTCTGCTCTGCCATTAAATCATGGCAGATATCTTTCTAAACCCATTTCTCCTGCTTTCGCCCCATAAACCTTGATCCTCTTGACAACCACGTTGCTACATACAATCAAAGAACTGTCTTCCACAGCCTTATCTGGCAATGAATTCCATATATTCACCACTCTCTGGCTGAATAAGTGTATCTTATTACTGCTCACAAATGCCTTCCATTTTCTACAAGGCTTTGCCTTGGGTTGTAGTCTCTACTAAAAATGGAAACACCTTCCCAGCATCCACTCTGTCCAGACCATGCACGGTTCTATAAGTACCATTAAGATTTCCTCTTATCCTTCTAAACTTCGTCCAATATAGCCCAGAGTCATCAAACGTTCCTCATGTGTCAAGCTTTCCATTCCTGGGACCATAATCGTGAAACACCTCTAAACACACCCAAGGACCAGTGCTGAAGATTGAAAATTCCTGAAAATTGAGCACCAAACGTACTCATAGTAAACCAGATGTGGTCTGCCATGACCCTTATAGAGTCATGGAAGTGCATCCCTGCTTTTATATTCAAGTATTCCAAAAGTAAATGTCAGCATTGCAATTGTCTTCCTAACTACATATTCGACCTGCAAGTTCATCTTGAGAGAATCCTGGGCAAAACCCTCAAGTATCTTTGCACTACAGACATGTGAACTTTCGCGCCATTTAGACAATAGTCCGCATCTTTATTTTTCCTACAAAAAGTGCATCGCCTCACACTTTTCCATACTATGCTCAATCTGCCATTTATTTTCCGACGCTCCCTACATTTCCATAACCTTCAGCAGCATTCCCGCCTCCTCAATGCTACCTGTCCTTCTGTCTTTGCATTGTCTGCAAATTGACACACATTGCCCTCAGGTAGTTTATCTGAATCACTAATGGAGAAAATGAAAATTTGTGGTCCCAACACAGCTTTGAGGAACGCCACGTGTCACCAGCTGCCATACTGAGAAGGATCTTTTTGCTCCCAATCACTGCTTTCTGCCTTGCGAGCGCACCTTGCCGCTGACACCATGGGCCCGTATCTTATTTAGTAGCCTCCTGTGCGACAAGTATCGAAGGCCGTCATGAAGTCCAGGCACATAACACCCATTTGCTCTCCTTGGTCTACCTTCCACGTTACTTCCTCAAAGAAGAATTTTTGCAGATTTGTCAAGCATTGTCTCCCCTTGATGAAACCATGCTGATTTTGCTTTATTTTGACATACACTTACAAGTATTCAGAAATTTTTTCCAATGCAATGAATTCCAGGAACTAATCCACAACCAAGATTCGGCTGATCGGTCTGTAATTTGCCAGCTATTGTGTTGTTTCTTTTTAAAATGGGGTGTCACGATTGTGATTTTTCAGTCCTGTGGTACCGTTCCTGATTTTAGCGATTCCTGAAAGTTCTCTACTGTAGAACTCTGGAGGGTACTCCATCTGATCCAGATTATTTATCCACTTTCAGTCCATTCAGTGTTTTTTGCAGCTTCTCAGTGATGGCCACTCGACTCACGTCTGTTCCCCTATTCTTTTATGTTTGGTTATAACTCATGTCTTCCACCGTGAAGACTGGCATAAAATAATTTTTCAGTTGCTCAACTATTTCCTTCTTCCATACTACTATCTGTCAAGTGCCATTTTCCAGTGGCCCATTGTCCACTTCTACCTCTTTTTTGCGTTTATATCATCAAAGAAACAACTGCAGTCTTCCTTTATATGAGTAGTTACTTTAGACTTAATCGTTTACCTTCTCATTGGTTTTGTTGTTGCCCTTTGTGGGTCTTTGTGAGCCTCCCAATCTCCTGATTACCCACTGCCCTTCGCCACATTATATATTTTCTCTTTTGTTTTTATGCTATCGGTGACTTCCTCAGTCAGCTATGGTTGCCTCATCCTCCCTGCACCATGCCTCATTTTCCACAGGATGTGTCTCTGATGTGTCTGCTGAATGACGCTCAGACACTTCTGCCATTGCATTTCCACTTTCCTGCATTCTTGCTAGGCTCATCACCTCACCAATTTCATCCAGCTCCTCCCTCATGCCTCTGTAATTGTCTTTATTCAACTTTAAAACAGTTACTTCTAATTTAATATTCTCCCTCTCAAATTGCAGGGTAAATTTAATCATGTTATCATCACCGCCTCCTAAGGGTTCCTTCATCTTCAACTCCCTTGTCACGTCTGCCTCATTGCACAACTCTAAATCCAGTATTGCCTGTTCCATACTTAGCTCCATCACAAGCTGCTCCAAAAATCCATCTCATCCACATTTCACAATTAAATTGAATTGAGTTTATTGTCACGTATACTGAGGCACAGTGAAAAGCTTTGTCTTGCGATCAATACAAGCAGATCGCAGTATTAATTAGCATCGATGTATACATAACATGTGAACATATAATCGGTTGGCCTTTATGATTATCTGGGCCGAGTTCACCACTCACTGTGTCTCCAATCTTGAATGGTACAGGTGCCATACCAGGTAGTGATACATCCAGATAGAATGCTCTCAATGGCGCACCTATAAATGTTGGCAAATGTATTCGCAGTGGTGCTTCAAGTGATCATCATTTTTGAAAACAAAACATTTCCACCACCTCTCCCAAGATGTGATCATCACACATGTATGCCTCTGCCGTCCACCATTCCCAAGGACAATTCCCTAAAGGAATCCCAACACCTCCCACAACTCGCCCCATGGAATCTTCCAACTTCATCACTGCTTTTGTGACACATAAATGCATAGAACCTAAAAACACGAGTAGGAGTAGGCTGTCCGGACCTTCAAGCCTGCTACACCGTTCAATGGCATCATTGCTGATCTTTCTACAGATTCAAATCCGTTTACTCGCCCTCTCACTGTACCCCTTATTTCATTTATTGTTCAAACGTAGTATCGCTCTGAGCTTTAAAAACTTTTTTTGAACTAGCGTCAACTTCTTCGCTGGGCAAGGTATTCCATATATTAACATCCGTCTGGGTGAAGAACGTTCTTCTGAACTCAGTCCGAAATCTGTTCCCTCTAATCCCGAGGCTATGCCCTCCTGTCCAAATTTCACCCGCAAGTCTTAGCATCCTTTCCAAATCTGCCTAATCTGCTCCGTTCAAAGTAAGTTTCCCCGCTCATTCTTCGAAATTCCAAAGAAAATAATCCTACTATAGCCAGGTGTACTCTCGTTCTATTGTTGTGCCCCTTGTATATGCAAAGGACCCTGGTACTGGATCTTCTCTTCACACTCCCAATCTAAATTCTAAGTTCGGCCATAATGCAATTACTTATTCCAAGTCGATCCCTAACTATGAGATCATTAATTATTCTTGTTCCTTTACACAGGACCAGATAGAGGGTTGCTTTCTCCCTCGTCGGTTCCATTGCATATTGTTCAAGAAGACTATCACGGGTACTCTCATCAAACTCCTCCTCAAAGGTACTGTGACTGAGCTGGTTTGACCAAGTTACATGTAGATTAAAATCACTCAGGTTAAAAGCGATCCACTTTTACTGGCATTGCTTATTTATTTGTTTATTGCATTGCATTCAACAGTGTGATGTTATTATTTGTTGGCCTATACACTGCACTTATCTGTGACATTTTCGTCTTAGAATTTTTACTTTCCATGCAAATTAATTCAAACCCATTCTCCGTAGAACATATATTGTCTCTCCACACTGCCCTGATGTCGGACTTGAATAACAGAGAGACGCCACCTTCTTTAATCTGCTGTCTGATCTTTTAAATAGTCTCGTACTCCTGGATATTTTACTCACATTCGTGGCTATCCTTCAACCGTATCTCTCTAATGGCTTTTAAATCATTTTCATTCGTGTTGGTTTGGGCCATTAACTCTTCAACCAAGTTATAAATGCAAGGACCATTCAGGTGAACTGCCTTTTGTTTAGGTTTATGGTCCTCATGATTTCTCTAATAATATCACCTTTGGCTTCTTGTCTCTCCTCACCTGTCCATTGACGTCTTCTCTCCTTTGATTCCATTGGCTCAAACAGACCTTCCAGTCGAAGCAACACATGAACTGCACTTCACGCAATCCACTCTAATACAATCATTGCTCGCAATGTGGCTTCCACTATCTTGGGAAACGAAGTTTGGACTTGGTGACCACAATACAAAACATCCAAGTTTTATCTTCATGAAGTGTTCCAGGGAATCTCAGGACATGCTAGAAGAACACTGCCTCAGTTTCTATTTGGGAGTCTGCAGCCCTCCAGACCACATATCAATTTCAAGTTTTTTTTATGGCCAGAACTCTCCCATGTCCTATCCCCCTGTCCGACACGCCAGACGTTGTTGTCACATGGCCTGACATAACATACCACATATGGTTCGCACCTAGCAGTCTCCATTAACAACTATTCACCCTGCCAGCCAGATCGTCATCCATTCCTTTGTCAAACTGTTCTTCCCTCTTTTGAATTCTATCCCTACCTATTGTTTACTCCTTACCCTCCCCCAACTCCCACTATATCTTCTGCAGGTAGACCAACATTTTCCAAGCTATCGTCAATTCAGAGGATTGGTCACTGAACTCGAAATGTTAACTCTGATTTCTTTTTTCAGATGCTACTAGACCTGCTGAGTTTTTCCAGCATCATCTGGTTTTGCTCTGGTTAGAGTCGGATACTATGAATGTTCGAGGAAGAATGACTGCGCATGGCCTGCTGGAAGCCTGATACTGCGCTTGTACAATGACCCCCTGCACAGAAGACAGGACTGTGTTCCTGTCGAAAAGTTCTCTTGTGGATAGTTCCCATTACACGGTGAGCCATCAACATCAACTACTTAGGTCAATGAAGACAGTAATAATTTCTGCCGCAGTTCTATCCTGGATGTGATGAACAGCAGAGGGAAAAACATCGCTCATGTCAGATGTGAACGGATTGGAGTCCACGCAGGAGATGTAATCAAGTTACTGGTCTTTTTTCAGATAGAGAATGCTCAACCGCTTTCTCACTGTAACAATGTTCCATTGGGTATCAAAGCTAAATGGTTTATTGGCGCAAAGGGTAAACACTGCCTTTTCCAGTAAAAATATGTAAATGTTTTCCCTCCAGTGTGACAGTACAGTTGTGTATAGTTGCAAATAGGATAACTGGATGAATCACTTTACACATTCAGCTGCCGAACAGTTGTTTTGTGGGAAGACATCTGTATAGAATGCAGGCAGATGGACTGAGAGGTTCTCGATCAGTTTCATATAGGGGCTGAAACAATACTGGAGGGTTTGAGAGTCTCAATATTGGACAAATCCCCAGCTCAGAGTGCAGTTGAATCTCACGTAGCTCTGTGAGACAAAGGAGCAATTTAAGGCGTTTTAGCCAATGTTTCACATTCCTCTTTGGACACCGGAAAGTTGTTTTAGGACTGCAGGACTAGTAATGGGCTTTCAACTTTTTAACAAGGCAGATAGAAACAAACCAGGTTAATACGCCCAAGTTAGTCTCGCAGGAGTGGTCGGGAAACGTTTGGGGAAACCTCTGAAGGAGAGAATTAATTGCGACTTGTCGAGGCAAGGTTTGATCAAGGGGTCAGCATGGTTTCGACAGAGGAGGTGATGCCTAACAGATCTATGGCCACAGACAAAATAAGTGTCATTGTATGTTATTCGGTGGTGGGTTTGTGTTCCTGTCTAAATATTATTGAAAATGGAATTGAAGGCAGACATGTTGTGGCAAAGTAAATGATTTGACGAAGTGATCAGAGGGGAGTGAAAATGGTGTAGTGTATATGGGTTTCACTGAGATCCCACACGGGAGACTGATAACAGGGTAAAAACATAAGCAATTCACGATCACGTGGAGTCAGAAAAATTCAGCCCAATGGATCAGAGACCAGATACGATTAAACAAAGTGACATCGCGAAAAAGACATTGACCAGGCTGACACAGAACTGAGTCTCCGCCAAGACGTCCAGAATGTTGTTCCCCAAGCAGAGGGTGCAGGCAGGTTTCATAGGGGTAAAACACAAAGGTGATAATTGTAAAGCAGTAACAGTACAGTGGTGAAAACTGTTAAGCAATTAAAACAAGAATAAACTGAATGGAATTTAAACAAGCTTCTGGCAGTAACAATTCAATTGTAATTGAGACTGGAGATTCCAGCCGTCTTCTTGAATAGATGAGAATGTCGTCTCGGGTATTCTTAACGGTACTTCCTGTCTGCACGAGTACGTGTAAGTGTTTCTTCTCCTGGCAATCAGTTCTGTCCATTGTGTTCCTCCTGGGAGCAAACTCTTCCTGGGTCTCTCAATCTGTCTCTTTGTTTATGCGCCATTGGTTTATATGGGAAACGAGCCTGCGCTTAGGGTATTAGGACTGAAGAGAAGATCGAGGCTAGGAGCTTACTGTGAAGGCTGTTTGAGAAGTGGCTTATTTGGTTTGGAAGTAGCTTAGAATGTCTGGATTCTATGTTCGCCTTTTTGGGCAAAACTAAGGCATTGTGGGTGTGTTCTATGTGTGTTAGCAGGCATGATGTTTTGTGTTACGCAGACATGCTTCTGTTTTTTTTATGCGTTTAGGCTGTGGGTGGACAGTGTAGCAGATTTTCTCCCGCAGGTCTCCCTTTTTTTGTTACGTGTATGTTGAAAAGTACAATGCAGCCCGGACCGGATATGCTTTCAGATGGTGGGGTTTCAGTGTCAGACAGGTCGTAGTCAGTGTCTGAATCTGACCAAGTGTAGTTTGATTCAAGGGAGGCGATCTCACTCCAGCGAACTTGTACAAGCTGGTTTGTGAGGAGAGCAGGGGTAAAAGAGCTGTACAAAACCTGCAGCAGCACATACAGAGGCCCATGGCCAGAACAATGATACCCACAACCGCAATACGGGATATTATTTCCTCCAACAGTTCAGTGCCCCGTGAGCCAAGTCAGGAGATTGCCCAGGTCCACAGGTCCCAGTGGGACTCCGGTTCATTTGGGACAGCTGCAGCCTGTGGAAAGTGATGTGTTAGGTCCGTCATATTTTCGCTGGAGTCAAGGATGTAGGTACAGCAGTCTGTGCCAATGAAGGAGCAAGTGCCCCAGTTTTGGCCAGCCAGTTATCCAGGGCCGTTCTGTTTTGTAGGGCGACAGTGCAAATGGCGACTGCCTCTGCATTCAGCTGGGCAAGCACTTCAACGATGGCATGTTATCTCCTCTGGCGTGGTGGCCAGTTGATGTGCTTCTATGTCAAGGTGTAGGGTTTCGTAAGTGGACACGGAAACGGGGTGGGAGGGAGGGAGTGGTCGCGTTTTCTGTGGGGAGTAAATTTCTGGAAGCAAGACGACTGGTTCTGGTAAAGGAGTGGTACCATGCACCATGTGCCAGCCCATGACAATGCCAGCCGGGGTATGCCTTGTGGCCGCAGGCAAAATAAGTGTCATTGTATTTTCTTAGGTGGTGGGTTTGGATTCCTGGCCAAATTTTATTGAAATTGGAATTGTGGGCAGACATGTTGTGGCCAAGTAAATCTAGGATGTGACACTCTGCTACAGGCCAGAATGCTGCAGGGGTCAAGACCAGTGAGTAAGTGCATCACCTCCACCCAGTCACCCCTGCGGATGGCTGGCTTCTCATTAGGCCGATAGTTCCTCTGCATGACCCCCCGTGCGGTGGTGTCAGTGATGGTCAAGTTTCGGTGTTCATATGAGAGGTTCTGAGCTACGTATTACCATCCTGTGAATTTGTCGAGCTGGTATCCTGCGGATTTCCAGCAGTCTGAGCTATTAGGCACATGAATGGCCGGTCTGGTTAGCAGACTGAGCATTGTGTCCCCGAGGACCTGTCCAGTTTCAGCCACAATTCTGCCATCTCTGCGGTGTTAAAAGGGACTGCGCCGTGGGGAATGCCCCGGTGGGAATGTTCAGGTACACGGGTACAGACCCAGCAGCGGGTCTGGTTTACCCTCTGCGCATACCTGTCGGTCATGTCAAGGAAAATGTTCACCAACGTCTCAAGGTGGATTAAGTGCCCTGTTCTGTGTGCCCTGTTACTGATCAGTGGAGAAATGCAGGTCAGACCAAAAGTGATGGTCCCGATGGCTGCAGGGAGCAGCTGGATCCCTCTGTGGTGTCTGGAGCTGTACCCTGTTCTTCTTGGATGTCCTTCTGTGGAGGCGGAGCCCTCTTTCACCGGGTCGCATTCTGGTCTCCCTTGGAGCGTAACAGCTGTCATTGTCGTGAGAGAGACCAAGAGTGGTCCTTTCCCTCTAGGGGAGAGAGAATCTATCGGCAGGGACTGTCACATTACATAGTCCCCAGTTTAAACGGGTGAAGTGGTTCCTGCAGTGGCGTGGACACCGCAGCTTTTTATTTGTTTGTTTTAGTTTTACCCCCACACTATCGCCTAACTACGGTAGTGCTTATTTTTTTCCCCAGTTGTGTGTGTATAAGTTTGAGACACAGTGAAGGACACACGATGCACGAATCTTTATTCAGTTTCCACCAGCAGGAAGAAAAGAAACACCCAAGTGGCCAGTATACCGCAGATTTCCATTTGTTTGTTTTTTTTTTGTTTTACCCCACACTATCGCCTAACTTCTGTCGTGCTTATTTTTTACCCAGCACCCATGTTGGGTGTGTACAAATTTGAGACACAGTGATGGACACAAGATGCGCGAATCCTTATTCAGTTTCCACCAGCAGGAAGAAAAGAAACACTAAAGTGGCCAGTATACCGCAGCTTTTAACAAACCATGGTTTAAAGTGATCCTTCTACGAAGGGCTTGAACGTAATCCAAGAGAGTTTCCTGTGTTAAGAGCAGCGTTGTGTCATTGGTTAGTTTTGGCAGTCCGGCGGCTGTGGGAATGGGTCGTTCCGTTAGCACTTCAAAGGGTGTGATTTCCATCGTTTGGTTTCCCTGTCCTCTTACTGTGTAAAACACCAGTGGCCGGCCGTCTGGCCAAGCTAGTCCTGTGTCCTAAGTGATTTTGGGGAGGGTGGTTTTGAGTGTGCCGTTTATTCTCTCCACCATTCCTGATGACTGGGGGGTGGTACGGAATGTGGTCTCTCCAGCGTATCCCGAGGGCGTAACAGTCGGCAGTAATCAACTTTGTGGTGAAATGTGCCCCATACCCCGTATGTTTCTAAGCGCCCTGGGATATAAACTCTTGTAATAACGTCCTGCAGGATACATTTTACCACTGCTCTGGTGGCATTTTTCTGTTGATGGGGAATGACTCTACCAATTTTGAAAACATGTCGACAATAACTAGGACATGTTTGTATTCCTCTTTCTGAGGCATATGGGCAAGGTCAGTTAGAAGGTGCGTGAATGAACCCTCAGGAACTGGTACATAATCATTTTTCGCCATTGGCTTCCCTGCATTTTACAGTCGACAGATGAGCCACTGTGACAGCAGGGCTTGGGCAGCTGCAGCGAATCCCGCTGCATGCCAGGAATGGCTGGCAGCATCTTGCCTGTGTGTCCGATTCCATGTGCCGCCAGGGCTAGTAAGTGCAGGTGGGCTTTCAGGTAGATGATGCAGCCATCGGGGTGGGTAAGAACCTGTAAGGGTGGTGATTGCACGGCACTAATGTGGGCCCATGCGGCTCTCTCTTCTGGTGTGGCGGCTTGCTGAGCTGCTCGGACTGCATTGAGAGGGTCAGGGGACTCTGGAGATTCATCACCCTGGGGGTCTGCAGGGCATAACTGACCAGGGGTAGTGCAGATTCCCGAGTGGCTGCATCAACAGAGGCATTTGCTAAGGTGACGGGGTCGGTGGCAGAGTTGTTGGCATCATATATTATAATAGCGACAGTGGCGTGTAGCAGGACTGCTTCTCGGATGTTGGCAATGTGTGCAGCAAGTTTGATTCATTTTCCTGCTGAGCCAATAAACCCCCCTGTTTCCATGTTGTGCCAAAGTCCTGAACGACTCCAAAGGCACATCTGGAGTTTGTGGAGATAGTGGCTGTGCTACCCTGTGGCAGTTCGCAGGCTCTGGTGAGAGCAAAGAGCGCTGCCACCTGTGTGGACACACCATCTGGTAATGCAGCTGATTCGAGAGTGGTGAAAGGGGTGCAGATGGCATGTCCTGCTAATGTGTATTTGTCTGATGGTCAGAAGGAAGAGCTGCTGGCGAAAAGAACCTGGTCTGGGTTTTCTCAGACCGGTCAGGACAGGACACCTGCTGAACCACGCGAAAGTGAGGACTGCAGATGCTGGAGATTAGAGTCAGGATGAGAGTGGTGCTGGAAACCACAGCAGGTAAGACAGCATCCGAGAAGCAGGAAAATCAACGTTTCTGGCAGGAGCAGTTTGGCAGGAATGCTGAACCAGGTCCAAGAAGTTGTGGTTATCTGCGGAATCATGTTAGGTGAGTGGAATCAGGGTGGCAGGTATCAAAGCTAGGGCACGGTGTCTGGAAAGGTTAACCTAGATCACCAAGGGACCTGATGACCAGTTCTCTGAGTTGCAGTAAAATGTTGGATTGCTGCTGAATTAAGCAGCAGGAAGATTGACAGTGGGACCAAAAAGAATACACGGATTATCTAGCACAATGGGGCTGGCCTTATCCAATGTTACTGTGGCTGCTGCCAACGCGCACAAACATGCCGGCATTTCACTCATAACAGGTGGTAACTAAACAATAGAAAACGCAACAGGGCGACAGAGATCCCCATGAAGCTGTGTTAAATGTCAGATGCGAACCCTCCTGGCTTGCTTACATAAAGACAGAAGGGCCGGGCTTAATCTGGACTCCCAGAGCAGGAGTGGAAATTATTTGTTGCTTCAGTTCAGTGAATGTCTGTTGCATTTTGGATCTTCACTTCATTCAGTTTACAGGAAGCTGCCTCCCATATAGGTGCATTAATAGCACAATGGGCAGGAATCCAAGGCCTGCATTTCTTTACTAGCCCCAGAAACACTTGCAGCTGCCTGTTCGTGGCAGGTAGAGGAGGCTGGGAAATGACAGCAAATTGCTCCATGGACAGTGCTCTGGGGCCATAGGAAAGATATTAGACACTTTCCTGACAGAGCTCCATTTTCTTGATAGGCATCCTATGCCCATCCTGTGCCAGACCACAGAGCAAGGAAACCGTAAACTGCTTTCATGCAGTAGTGGAGGTGGAGGCCAATAGCAGGCCATTCGCATACTGGAGGAACGTGCTGTGGCATGGTAGATGAAGAGTGGACAGGGTGAGGTATACTGCAGCAGCACAAATTTGGGGTTCTCGAATATCCTTAGGGAAATGCGGCCCATGTATTTTTGCAGCTGCCATATGTAAAAACAAATTTTCAGGGGACAACTTAATGGAGAATGATGCTGATCAAAGGTCGATTACAAGTATATCAGGAGGAGGAGGCGGGAAGCAGGCTACTGGGAAGCAGGGAACAACAATGGTATTGACAGTCCTAAGGTTTTGCACAAAGCGCCATTTTCATGGTCTTCCACGCTTCGGGATAATTAAGAAAGGAGTGTTGCATGGGCTGGTTGTGGGTCTGAGGATTCCCTGTTGCAGAGGTGATTCAATCACTGGTTTGATTCCAAATACTGCCACGGGTGATACGGTTATTGTTGTATTGATGGCAGGATTGCTCCCTGTCTGAGTGCAACTGTACATGATTGGGCGGAAAATAGATGGCCTGCATGGTTCTATTACTGTGCCCAGAGTGATTATGGGATGTCAGCTCATAAGAGTGGGCTGTCGTTGGAGGAAGCAGCGCCTGGATCTTGGTTTGTAAAAGTAGATGTAGTAATGCGGGAGCATAGCGCACACAAAACTCGCCCTGTCCAATCAGTGTAAGCTCTACTAAAGGATCTGTGTCTTTCCTAAAGAGTGTGAAATGTATTGTTGGTTGTGCGACATGCCCTTTCATGTTTGTGAGATCTTTGGGGAGCCACGTGTTCTTAATCATAAAGGAATTGTGCGGGACTGCCATTGGGTCGTTGCAGGCCAGCCTGCTCTGCGCTGAGTTGCACGTCTGCTGCAACATTCTGTGGTCTGGCAAAGTATCTGACAGTGATGGTTTGTGGGGAGGTGAGCTCGAGATGCGAGTCCATGAGTGGAGGATATGTTGATGCTGGTTCCTAGGGGGCTGAAGCTGGAGAGTGAAATTGACAGAAAAAACAGCTACCCACCTGAGAATGGGTTGAGGAGGGGTAGTTGATATCTGGGAGCGGAGAGGGTCAGGAAAGGCGAGGGTATGTTCTGGCTGGCACAACCAGGGGCATGAGCAATATACTAATCTCAGAACAAACAGCAAGTGTATTCCAGACTACTGTTTCAAACATCCTAAGCCTTAGTGCACGGCCACATCCCAGATAGTGCTGAAAAGGGAGAAAGAAAGAACATAATAAGAATGGGCCATAAAAAGTGAATTTCACCAATTAGATTCTCGATTAGATTTCCTTTCCATTCCACCGTGTCCAGGACAGAAATGAAGGAAATGGGAGAAATTTTTGAACATATGACATCGTAATTCTTTAGAATCATTTTCCCACTTGGCAGAACTGCAAATAACGGCTGGTAGAGTCACGGTAGGACTATGCTTCACAAAAGCAATGAAATAACAGTCTCTCCTCAGTTTTAGTGAAAACTCAACTTGCCTGAAAAAAAAGACAGCGGCAGTAAATCTGCTTGTGATTTAGCATGTGGGAGGGAAACACAACCATGACAGCACTGAAACTGACCCCTTTGAGAGAGACTGCACTATCCCACACCGTCGTTAATTTTCCAACAAGCAAACCTACCAGGTATTTTTTTTTTTTGCTTTGAACACGGCACTTAAACACGCTGCAGCTTTGCTGTTGACAAACAGAAATGGCAGTGGTGGGATTGGAGGCGGCACCCCCTTCGAGACCGGCCACGGTAACACCGTGCGCGTGTGCGACCCTATATTCATACATTTTCAATTGTGCTCCTGAAAAACAACAGATGAAAAAGCACAGGGAAAACATTTCGTGGTCTTTGTCCTCCTCGCATAACAGCTGGGATATGCCCGACTCTGATATCAATTTCACAGCAGATAATGATAGCCCATCAACCCACACAAAATTCACTGGAAAGCTGAATCTATCTTCTGACACTATTTTCAGCTACAAATGTGTATGCGAGTGTGAGAAAGCATGTTCTGTCATGATTTGTTAAAATAACCATGAGCTGCATGACATTACTGGAATTTCGATTCTTACTTTGGTAATTATTTCGACCATTTCTCGAAACAGAACGGAACATGAAACACACCGGACTACAGGGGAAATGCACAAACCTGAGCACGCCGTGTTCCTCATCATACCGTGCAGCATAGTTTCAGTCACTGTGTCTGTTTTGCCGAATAATTGTCTCAAAGAATGTTCTCCACCTGAAAAGCCGAGGTATCAGGACAATCCGAGAAGGACAGATCAATGGTGAGGATGCTCAAACCTCGGTGCCAGTACGAGTTGGCATTTCCTTGCCTTTCACCGTATCCATACAACTTGCTGCAGAATGTCCACATCAGGACATGAGCGACATGGCTGCCAGCTGAGGTGGAACCAATGTGGGAATCGATGGGAAGCGACTCAGAAAAGTTAAAAAATTCCATGGTGCTTATTAGGGAAGCAGGTTCTGTTCTCATCAATGTAAAAGATAGTTTCTGAACATATTAACAGAAGTCAAAAAGTGATTATCCCACCCTCCCACCCCACAAGATGTCAAAGAGTTGCTAACTGTACGTGAGTGTTCTTTGTTCTCGATGTGAAAATCTCTCCTGCCTGAGTCACCTTCACGTCTCTTGTTGTTGAGTGAATCAAAAAGCAGGAATTTCACCAAACTGCAACTGCCTCCCTTTGTTATCCCGCTTGCCTCTTCCCTTTGCCCTCCCTGTTTACATTTTCCTGCTTATCTGTGATATTAACAAAACCAAATGGATGCGATGTCATTCTGTAGCCTCTTTGTTATTTCCACAGTCTCAGTTCCAACATGGCTTATGTCTCGGTGCATACCTAAATATTAGTGACGCTATGACAGCACAACTCCAGAGGATCATCTGAGATTGTAAATTCAGTTATTGCTGTTGCTGTTGGAATGAGCTGCTAACGTGCGAAAACATGATTCAGGACCTCTAGTGCTAATTCTTGCACGTTGAATAACGGCAGTCAGCTTCCAAATGAGGCCTTTCAGAGACTGCTTTGGGATACTTTTGACAGAGAGGCTGCATTAGGAATCCATGGTGCAGTGTGACCCAGCACATCACCTTTCTCCTTGGCTTTGAACCGGGCCGCCTGCGCAAGGAATGCAACTGTGTTACTGCTTTTCATCGAAGGATCAGAACGCGGTAACTAGAGTCTTAAACAGGATGGCGTATGATCAGAAGCCGTTTGGAGAGACACCGAACAACGTTTCGCCCAGTACTTAAATGGAATTGCATTACTTTTTACCCTGAGATTGGATTTGCACGAGCAAACGCAAAGCCAGGTTTGCTGATGGGAAAGCAAGCAGTAAAGATCCATTCTCGTCCATCTGAAAGGCTGCGGTTGGGGACAGGGCTGTTTCAAACTGGGGACCTTTCGCGTGTGAAGCGAATGTGATAACCACTACACACCAGAGATAAGTCCAGCCATGGCCTGCTGTTGTTCAGCAGTGTCCAGCACTGTCATTTGCAGCAGTTCTCCGCTTCACCTTTCCATTTCCAACAGCCCGTTGTTGTCCAGCGTAATTGGCTTCATCGAAAATGTAAGAAAATCATGTGCAATTGCTTACAAAATTGCAAGAACGTTGTCAATGTATCGACTGTCGGGTGAGGCTGAATAGGCTAGGTCAAATTGCCCTGCAGCATAGCGGCTGGGGCATGATCTCATGGAAAGTTTGTAAACTGAGTATTTAAGTATTTTACCCAAGGTGGGGTGAGTTGAAAAGTGTAGAGCATAGGTTTCAGGTGAGAGGGCTAAAAGTTAAACGGGACCTGAGACATATTTTCCACACAGACAGGTGTGTGTGTATGGAATTGGCTACCAGAGGAAGCGGAGGAGGCTCGTACACTCAGAAGGTTTCAAAGGCAACCAGAGGAGTTTCTGTATTGGAAGGGTTCAGAGGGATAGGGGCCAAGTGCTGGGAAGTGGGACTTGTTTAATTTTGGCTATGTGGTCAGCATGGACGAGATCCACAAAGACTCTGTTTCCATGCTGTGTGCCCCAATAACGTTGTGTTACTTACAGCGGCTTGAAAGGATTACTTTTGGCGGGGCTTGCCATCGCTCTCTGCGGCTATTCACCGGAAAGATAGCATTGTGAAACACTGCAGAACCGAAAGACCTTCTTACTTTTGACCCGACTGACCATACTACGTGAAATATTCCCGGATCCTCAGTTGTTTGCTGCTGGAAGTTACCTCACAAACCGTGTTATCCCGTAATGTATTGAGCGAATGGCAAAACAGTCAGCATTTAACACGGAACAGAAACAAAAATGCATTTTTCAGACACAGCGAAGCATGAACGCTGAATGTGATACAGACCGTGGGCATGAGCCATAAACTAATCTCACAACTAACAGCAGGGCAATTCCAAACTACTCTTTCAAACATACTGGAGCCTTAGTGCACCACCACTTCCCAGAAAGTGCTGAAAAGAGAGGAAGAAACAAAACAACAAGAATGGACCATAAAAAGTGAAGTTCACCAATGACAGTCCCGATTAGATTACCTTTCCCTTCTAATGTCTGCAGGACAGAAATGACGGAAACTTAAGACCGTGTAACATCGTAACTCAATAGAAACATTTCCCTTTCGTCAGAATACCAAACAACGACGAGTAGATTCACCGCAGGACTTTGTTTCACGACAGCGATGAAGCAAGTCACTTTTTGGTTCCAGTGAAAGCTCAACTCGCGTGGAACAAAACGGCAGTAGTAAAGCCTGCGATTTTCGACGTGGGAGGCGACCACCACATGGACTGTGACATCTTTGAGGGGGCTTGCACTCGCCAACACTGCATTCAACTTACCACCACCGCTGCTTTTCGCTTGGCTTTCATCAGTGCTCATTAGCACACTATAGTTTTGGGTTTCGAACCTACGCTTGCCTGCCAAATAGGGACCGGAAGCCCGCACCTTAGGCTGCTTGGCCACAGTACAGAGGTCGGTTTTGAGCCCACTAGTGAAGTGTGCTGTTTCTGATCCGCAAAACGCACTGCAGGATTTTCAGACAGCGCCATCCTCCCTGCGAAGTTTCCGTGCTGGATAATATTCTGTTGTGTAGATGTGTCCCGGCTTTGCCAACATCACCGTGGTCTAACTCCTTACATTCCATAGGTAGAACTGTGATCCCACTCTGAATCACAAATGTGTCACAACCCACCTTAGATGTGCTGGCGCTCCACAGAGATAAATGTGTTTCTCTTTTGGTATCATTCTCTTTCCTTCTCCCTGTAACTCTGCGCACTTTCACTTTCAACATAAACATTGAATTAGTTTTTAAATAACCCGATTGAAACTACGTCTTTGTCAAGGTCAGGCAGTGGTTTACAGACCCTAACCACTCCCTATGTGAAACCATTCCTCCTCATGTACATTTTTCTCCTTTTACTGATGACTTTAAAACTCTGCTGAATTGTTCTCGATCCTTTCAGGCGTGGGGAGCATTCTCCCTTCATTATTTCCTCTGTCTATCCCACTCATGTCTTGGAAAGGTTTAACAAGGCCAGCTGTCGGCCTTCTGCTCTCCAAGAAAAATTGCCCCAACCTTACAAATCACCTTTATTGTTGACATTCCTCACACACCACATCATTGCCATTAATCTGTTCAGCGCTGTTTCCAATCATTTCATGTCCCCACTTCCTCAAGTTTCATACGCAGAACTGTGTGCACAACCAAGATGGTGGATTTATTCAGAACGGGATTGTGTGGGTGAGCATCCTGAAACACTTGCTTCGCTTTCACCACATGTGGTACTGTGCCATGCCTACTAAAATGACACTTCTTACTCCAGAATCTAACGTTATTTCAAGGGGGGCAACTTCTCGATTTAAACCTTTTTTATTATCAAATAGCCGATAGGACGACCGGGCAAAAGTGAACTCAAACGACCAAGGCTCGATGGCGACTTCAAGTAAGACATTCTTACATGTCAGTATTAATACAAGCTGCTGAGCGAAGATCATGACCCTAGAGAAGTAGCATTCTTACGTTTCCAACACCAAACCAGCTGAAAGTCGCTCAGATCCAACAACATCATATTTTGATCTCGAGCTTCTAAGCACCAAAGTGGTTCAAGAATATCGCCTTTTCATTCCGTCTCCTTGATCACGGGGCAGTGCTGTTTAACCCTTCCACTTAGACTCCATCAGCAGAGTATTCAGTTATTTCCATCCACCTGCAAGCAGTGTGAGGGGAGGCAAGCGCGGATATGCTCTCATCAGCAGAGCCAGTTCCATCAAGTGCTGGAAATCAGCAAGTTTGATTGTGAACTGTCTGTAACTATTATTTATCTGAGAGAAAGATAAAGATGTTGAGCTGTTGGGAAAGACAGAATGTACTCCGGATTCTCTACCCTCAAGTAAATTGATGTGAGGACATTTTTGTGCAACCTGTTTGCTGTTCAGAATCCATCTTCACACAGCAGTCCTGCAGAAAGGCTTTTGTAACAGTGACATCGGTTTCTTTGCTGCAATCGGGCAGCAGTTAACACCTGAACTCCAGCTGTCCTAGGTGAAGAGAATGCGAATGAAACCCTCAGTCACTGAGAGTCATCCCCACGGTCCTGAGCTGCGGAGCTGCAGACAGTCTAATGTGGAAGGAAGGTTAACAATGAGACATTATTTCACCATCAGCCACTCTGTCCCAGAGACAGGACGAGGGGCAGCATCAACGTGTCGCAACACTCACTCGCTGACAGAAGCTGTTCAGCCCATCGAGTCCACGGCAACGCTCTGTCGCTTGTATATCTCTGTGGTTATTCATAATTGGCGATCTATGTCCTAATATTGCGGAACTGTATCAGTGTCATAATGCTGTCTCCAACAAGTGGATCCAATTGTTACTCACGTCTTTTCATTTCACGGGGAGGACATGGCTGTGTGAACCAGCGTGGGGAATGACTGCAGGGCGTCAAGCGTATAGAGCACTAAACAACGAATATATCTCACCTTCACCAGTTTATTCCCAGCTCTGACAAATGCTTTTGCGAATCAGATCAGAGCAGACCAGCAGAGAACAGGAAAAAAGCTTCCCGAACTTCACGTGTGTTTCCTCACCTGTGTCAATTTGGCGGGTGTA
The DNA here is from genome assembly GCF_047496795.1 of Chiloscyllium punctatum. Taxonomy (NCBI): domain Eukaryota; kingdom Metazoa; phylum Chordata; class Chondrichthyes; order Orectolobiformes; family Hemiscylliidae; genus Chiloscyllium; species Chiloscyllium punctatum. The sequence goes on along the minus strand of NC_092754.1, from coordinate 96,108,981 downwards.
TCAGTACGAAATATTCATTTCAGATACATTGAGTGAAAGGAAATGGAAAGTGAAACAACATGCAATACGTAGAATGGAGCTATGTTATAGAGGAACACTGGCGGGGACAGTACACACACTGACACGTGGAATTGTCAACGAGCAGAGAATGTTTTCAATCCATTAATTTCTGGGTTATGAGCCCAATAGGCTCCAGCTGGGCCGCTGTGTTAGCGCTGACTTTAGCATGAATTACACTGTCTTCAGCATTTCGCCTGGCGTGTGGCATGTACCTCAGAGGATGATGTTGAAAGGTCTTCACTATCATTGTGTGTGGCGCAAGTGTGTCCCGGCTGTGTCAATATAACCTGTGGGTAACTTCCATATTATGTTGCTTTAACTGTGATTTAATTTAGAATCAGAAAGTATGTTACAGTGCAAAGTGAGGCCATGCAGCCCACATTCGCTGTGCTGGCACCAAACAAGAAATAAATGTCTGTGTGATTCAATTGATTGACTTTATTTGATTGATTGATTGTCACATGTACCTGAGTTCAGTGAAAACATTTGTTTGCGATTGTTAAAGGCAGATCACACTAATCAAGGACATGCAGATTACCGTGTGAGTAAAAACAACATTTTGGACAGATTAAGGCTTTCAGGTAAATTCACACAGGACGTGCGCTTGGCTAGATCCACATTAACAGGATCAGCATCATTTGAAGTTAAGGAATCCATTTCTCAGTCTAGTAACGGCCGACAAAAAGTTGCTGGTGCGTGTCTTGAAGCTTCAGTATCTGGATCTGACGTTGATCTCATTGAAATCTTGCCTTCTGAGTCAAAAATAGAATTAAATGCAAAACTCCAGGGCTCAAGTGTGACTTCTCACACGTACATCACTCACCCGAGGCGACATCACACCCAAGACCAACGAGCCAGAACCGCAGCTTGTGCGTGATATTTAATGAGGTGGTTCTCTTTGTTTAAAAATAGGCTTTTTCTATTGTTTCGGAGTGAAGGCAGCATTGAGATTTAATAACAGTTCCTTGCCATTCTGACTTCCGGTTTTCTGGAAGCTATGCTAGCCACTTTCCTGCGAGCAGGGTCCCATCATGAGCAGCGAGACAAACTCATCTTCTATTGGCAATCAGTGTCGTGGGAGAGAAACGTGAACGCGCTTTCAGCTCCATATCAAACAGGGGTTTAGGGATCGGGGCGGGGGCGAGAGGGAGCGGGACTTATGAAAATTCTGGAAAGCTGTACAAAAGGGAACGCATGCACAGGAACTCATCTTCTTTTGGGAACCTTGTGCAAATAACGCCATCTGAAACAAATAGAAAAGTACAGAACTGCAGGGAAAAAGAGCATCCCTCCCAGTCATCGGGAACTGTGTCTGTGTTCTTCTCAAAGTCACGTCGAGGAATTTGCTGTCTGAATCAGCATGGGATATTACTGCAGCGAGTCCTGTTGCTCAGGCACATTGCACTTGATATGTATAAGCTTTATCACGGTATCCCAAGCTCAGAGAATAGATTTCACAGCTCACATCACCCCAGAGTGACAGGGAACAGAAGAAAGCGTTTCAGACAATCATATTTAGACCCATGGGAAAAAAAAAACGGATGTCTGCGAGCAGATAGTCTCGACCAGTGCTGGTGTTGTCTGTGTGACAACAACCGGGAAATATTTATCTTGCTTCTTAAAACAGGTGTGAAAATTTGCAGAACATCGATACATCTACCTGCTGTTAGTGAAATGATGAACAGCAGACTATAGTTCACAGAGTATGGTCTGACCTCTGGTTTATGGGATCAGCACGCTCCAACTGTGACCCTCTGCTCACAGGATTTGAGCACAAACAAAGGAATGACTCAGTGACAAATTCTGTTGAAACGGATTCTGTGAGGAATTGAAAGTGATGGAATGAAAAGCCCCTTAAGAGCGGGATGTATCATTAACTGTGAAGGGATTGTTTTCCAGACTGGAGGAGAGTGCGCAATGCTGTTTCCATGGGTCAATATCAGGATAGATGGACTGAATCAGCGTCGAATGTTATTGTAGGGAGCCTTGGCGCCAGACCCACTGTTCCTTTTGTACAATGGGACAAAAGCACGGACATTTTGTGTAGAGGGGACAACTTCAAAATCGTAAATGAGGCAAAATGCACAAATGAGCAAAACAACAAAGCAACCACAGGAACTGGTGTTACTTGACGGGTTAAACCCCCTCTGCTGATGTAAACCAGCGAAACAGAAAGGGTTCACCCTGTGCTGTATTCTGTTAAAATTCAACAGGCAAAGAACCAGCCCAAAAATCACTATTTAATGTTAACATTAACAATTTTATTGTCATTTTTAACATGTGACAGAGAATAATCAACTTTCAACTACTTACCACTCCTTTCTCTAAACCTTCTGGTCTACAATAACTTCCCTCACCCCGACCCCATTAACATTTACAAAAAAACTCAAATTTACAAACCAACTCATTGTCGAATCTTCTCTTTGTATCTTCCTCTGTAGATTTATTTCTCCAGGTCGGTGTTGATTCTTTTTTTCTATGCAATGTATTTCTCCAGATAGTCACCTCTTGGAGATTTTACGAACATCCGACAGCAGTTGGTCTTTTATCTGCTCTCTTTGCTGTTCTTTGCAGCTCTGGGTAACTGTTCAAAATGTCCGTTATTTGTCTCACAAAACGTCGGATCGTTTCATTGGTTTTAACATTGTAAAAATACCAAATTCAAACTTGGTTGGGGCATAAATTAAACTGATTGGTCGAATTTGAATTTCATGTTTGTATCCATGTAACACAACTCTTAGTTGGTTCGACCAAAATGTTATGTTGTTACCTTGTTCTGGACTCCTTGTGCTAGCCAGACATTTTAACACCATTAAAAGTACATTACACCTACAACTTCATAAAGTGGCAATTGCCAAGACAGTCGATATCTGTCAACATCGCTCTCTGTCAATCTCATGTGCATGAGATTTGAGCAATCTCTGTTCTATGTTAATCAAAACTGCCCTTTTCTCATAACCTCAGATTGAACCCGCTCCCTTATGTATGTTGTACAATATTAATTGATTCCTCACTGTGTTACTTAAGCACACGTTAAGAAGAAATAAAAATGAGAACAACAGTCACCTGTGTGACTGCGATTTAACCCAATGTTGCTGCAGCCAACCGACTCAGCTGTAAGTGAAATAGCCCACATCTTTCCTGTACCGGTAAAGAGATTGAATAGCGTAGTGGTAAGTTTTCGTGAGTTGAATTAGACCCAGCATCATTACGAAGGGCTAAATTTACTGGGATATAAAGACATGATGAAATACACGGGTGTTGGGGGGGTGGAATATTGTTAGGAAGGATATGGGCAGAGTTCCCTTGATACAAAATCGTTTGAGACGACGGAAATGAGATTTACTGGGAGAAAAGAAAAGAAGGGATGAAATGAAAAGCAGGGATTTAATGGGATGGTGGAATAGATGAAGAATCATGCGACACAAATCAGGAATGAAGAGTTGTGTCCTAATGGAGATTTTCCAGCGGATGTAAAATTGGTTAAGGTAAAAAAGATGGAAATTACCTCGTTCAGGTGATCGTATAACCAAAGGTTAGAGCTTCAAAACGAGCGAGGAACGACAAAGAAGTTTGCAGCAGATACTTTTTATTCAGAGTTTTTGAAGTCGGAGATGATTTTTCAGAAAGAAAAAAACATGTTAGAAGATGATTCCAGCATATTTGACAGGCTGCGTGCAGACACAAGGAGCGAATTTAACAGGGTCAGGGACTCTGGGCTGCCTGGATGGGGAGGCAAAAGTGACTCACTCACGAATTGTTTAGCGTTCATCAGAAAGAAATTGCATAACACCGGCAACTGAACATGTTAAGTGTAAGAAGAGCTGGTGGTGTTGAAATGTGTCGCAGCTGGTTCGATGTGGACTACTACAAATTGTTAATGTACTGAGCTGTTTGCTTTAGCTTTGCATTAAATCGAAGCCGGTTAGCTCAGTCCGCTGGCTAACTGGTTTATGGTATAGAGTGAGAATAACTACGTGGGATTAATTGTCGCACTCTCTCAGGTTGCGAAAAGGATCATCATCTGCACTGCTCACGGTATCTGTAATACAATTGTGACTAGAGTGAGTAGGAGTGGACCTGTCGATGTCAAGAATCATTATCTTTACCATATGTTGCCTTGAACATTTGTTCACAACGACAAGGAACGGGTTGAATCCATTTAATACTCACTGATCTCGTCCCAAAAAATCCAGTCACAAGACGCTTCCTTATTTCTGTTGGAACACTCTGTTCTGCAGAGCAGCAAAACCATTTGTCATGACTTTACCAGATTCACTGACAACATTCAGTCTACCCAAAGAGATAAATCTAATTCCTTTCTAACGGTTTAATGAGCTGTGCTACTTTGCAGCAAAAGGATGATATAAAACGAGTTTAACAGCCTGTTCAAGAATGTAATCAAATGCAGTGTCAGAGATTTGAAAAAGGTCTTCAAGCTAAAATATCACCTCTGTTTCTTGATCCACAGATTGATAATCCCTTGGGGAAAATGTGCAGTTTTACAGTTAATAATTGATACCTTTCCCAAAGACAGAACAATCCCACAAATCAGAAACTGGAGTTTTAGAAATTCTTCAACTACGCTTCAGTGTGATGCTCCAATAATTCCTGATCAACGTCAGTAAAACCAGCTTTAGATAAGGATTGAAATTAAAACTGCAGCATTTTAACACACTGTTCAGTGCCATGCGCTGATCAGTTGCTCCACAGGAGCCCACCGGCAGCAAGCCTATAAAGTGCCCTACTCGTACCTCTGGGACCTTCGACCCGCATGATCTACTTTTGCTGCAGTTCTGGAATTAATGCTGAGGCAGAGGAGGAGGAACTGATATGGACCTGTGACTTTTCGGGCATCATGTTCCGGAAATGGGACACAGAAAAATGTTGCGCAAAATAGACTTGATTGAAAACTCGATTTCCGTGGGTCGCTGCGTTGTTTACAGACAATGTTACATTATCGCTGTTACAGGGCTTCTCAATCGGTCGGCTTCAATTTGGCGCAGAATTCGATCCAACAATTCTTCACTAACTTCCTTCTTCAAGTTCCTACAGACAACATGAAACATACTGCACTCATCATCAATCTTCATCATGGCTACATCCAAGGACATGTTGCACAGTTTTCATCAATACTGAAGATAGAAGAATGTTATGCAAGTGTAAATTGAATTTCAGTTTAAATTGTAAAGTGATAAGAAGCCAGAGAAAGATACTGAATTTCCAAAATTCATGTTTATTACCGTGGCCAGAACTCTAACCAGGCAAAGGGGAAATCTGTCTCTGAATCCCCAATATCCACACTACCGTTTGCTCCATGTGCCCAGTTGGAAACCTGTGTGAAGGAGCATGCAGTCTGACAGAGCGCCTGGGAGAATCCTCCACTGTCTGATCTAAAGCTACAACAGGAGCTGTGTATTCCAGCTCTGACAACATTCGGATAAAAGGGAGGTCCTTGGTATTCCGTGGTGCAGATTCACAGGGTCCTCATCATGTTATTGTTTAAAACCCTCTATCAAAAACAGCACAAACAGAGAGCAATAGATGGGGGCCATTTCTCTCGCCAGTGCTACCCCACCATTTGATGTCATCATGGCTAAGTCTTTTCCCAGCCCATCCACATCAACCTGACGCCCAAAGCGAAAGAGACACTGAATAAACCGAAAAACTCTGCAACTGTGGGAGGGAAATGCGATTAGAGACAGTGGGCTTCTGCAGTGGGTTTTGTGAATGAGAGGCCAATTCTGGGCTGATCAAGTTTCAAGTGATATGATTCCCTCAAAACTCACCACCCAGAAAGTGAGGAATCTTCTCTGGTCAGTAGCTGGGCGGAGAACTCCAGACGATGGGAACTGATGATGAATCAGCAGAACGATCATTCATTCATCTGAAATCCAACCAAAATTCCGATTCTTGTGGGACTCAAAATCACAAACTTTGAATTGCAATCTTAACAATGCAGTAGAAGTCCAACACGTCTTTCATTGTGCCACAGAGCTGTACTAGCCTCCATTTTACTGCACCCAAATTTACTGTGTTCAAGTCTTTCATCAAACATCTGTTTATCCTCGCCCCAGTTCACAGTACTTGGTCCTCATGCGTGCAGGCTCTAGCTCCTCAAGTGTTCGGCTCAGTACTCCTGAAGCATTTTAATAACTCTTAGCTTCACCACACGTTCAAATAGTGAGTTCCAGACAAACGACACTCTCAGGATGTAAACTTTCTTCCTAAACCTATTCTGAACATTTTCTCTCTCGCGTTTTATCTATATCCCTGGTTATTAATCCTTCCCATAAGAAGTTTATTACTGTCACACATATCTATCCCCTTTCTGTGCATGTTAATCAATTCCTCTTTCAGCTTTCTCCACTCTCAGATAAAGAGCCCAAGTCGAGCTCATCTATTTTTGCAGTGGCGTGAGTGTAGTGCTTTCAAAGCACAGCAGGTCAGGCAGCATCCCAGCAGAAGGACAATTGATGTGTTGGGCATAAGCCCTTCATCAGGAATGAGAATTTTGAGTCAGGGTTTGAGGGAGGAGAATGGGAGTGGTGGTCAGGTAGCTGGAAAAGTGATAGGTGGATGAAGGTGAGGGAAATGGTAGTAGTTCAGAGAGGGGATTTTAGGCCGGGTCCAGAGAGCAGTGCCTAGTTGGAGGATTTGCACTGGGATAATGTGGGGGGAGGTGAAATGAGGAAGATATTAAAATACACATTTGGCCCATGTGGTTGCAGGGTCCTAAGGTGGAATATGGGACGTTCTTCCTCCAGGCATCGGCTGGGAATGAAATGGCGGTGGCTTGTGCCAGAAGCAGCTATTTTCTTCTCCTCAAATGCTGTCTAACGTACTGTGCTTTTCCAGCACTACACTCTCGACACTGAGCTCCAACTCCTGCAGCCCTCACTTTCGCTTAACTTTTCAGGGGAAATGGTCGAGCTCAGGCACCACCTTGGTAAATCTCCTTTGACCACGCTCCTTGCAAACACACGTTTCCTGAAGGCTGGTGGTCAGAACAGAATAAAGTTATCCAAAGAAGAGCAGAAATATCGGAACAAAATCAGCAGGTTTAGTGTATCTGGGGAGAGATTTTCGAGCCAAACGATCCACCTTTGGAACGAATTGTATCTGTAGTTGGAGCAGGAACGTGAAAGAAGTTGGACAGGGTCTAAAATGATTGAATTCGATACTGGGTATTGAAGATTGCACGTTGTCTCGGCAGGAAATGACGTCCCGAACTTTCAAATCGCGCTGTGCTATGCGGGAGCTCTGCAGCAGACCAAACTGAAATGGAGGCATGGGAACACAGTGGGATGTTGCAGTGACAGGAACCTGGAAGCTCACGGGCTTATTTTGCTTGCAGACAGAACGAAGGTGCACACACGTTTGTCACCCGCTCTGTTTTTCTCTGCCCAGTCTGGACGAGATCACATTGTGAGCAGGAAATGCAGTTTGCTAAATTGAGTGATGGGCAGATAAATCACTGAAACTTACACAATGAGGAGAGAAATCATAAACGATCAGCATTGCAACTTCTTAGATTTCATGGAATGGTGCCATATGGGGAAGTGCTGGAGATCAAGGAGGATTGGACGATGGCATACAGAGAGAAGATTTCCTGCATTGTGCCGGTATTCAGTGGTATGGGCTAGTGGCGAAAGGGCAGGATGTATATCTTCCTGTGCTACATGTTATAAATAAACAACTCACTCTGGAGCAAAAGTATTTAATGATTTTCATTCAAACACTGACAGTAGGTACAGCTTGCTGAAGTCACGTGTTTGTGCTATCAATGTCACTCTGTCTCCCCGATAACAGCAGTACTCCCCCACGTTGATTCAGACAGAACAGTTCTTCGTGTGACATGTCCCTTCGAGAATGGAAGGACAGGTGGTAATAACCCGTCCTTGGAACGGAGTATCTGTGTTGCTCAATAACAATCATTGAACGGTCCAAACTCCATTTCAAATAACTTTACCCATAGCCTTGAATGTCTTGACATCACAAATTCACATCGGAATATTTCGGAAAGTTATGTGGATTTCTGCCTCTTTGATCCTTGCATACACTGTGTTCCAGATTTCAACCACCCACTGTTTGAAAACGTTTTTCCACGTCACTCCAATCTTTCCGCCTCTGACCTTAAATCGATGGCCAACCGTGGACGAAGACTCCATCAAAGTGTAACATATACTTCAGTATATTCTATCCATAACCCTCAGTACCTTTTACATCTTAATCATGCCCCCATCAATCTCCTCTGCTCGAAGAAAAAACAACTCTAGTTTGTCCAATCTCACTTTTTCAGCCCAGACAAAAGCTTTTCAAATCTCCCCTGCATTGTTTCCCGTTCTATTACATCCCTGTTATAATGTGAATTGCATAATTACACACATTGGACTCGCTTGAGCCGAATGAACAATTGAAATAAACGATGCGCAATTCGACAAAAAAATGGTGTTTTTTTGAATAAAATTTCTTTTCCTCAATGTTGCCCTGTGCCCTTTTCCTGAGCCTGATGTTTCAATAATCGCTGGTCCATGTCAGTAACAGCTGCTACATGAGGATTGATCTCAAAACCGCGGTATCCAAATGGATCAACTGGTTTGAAGGTCCCGTTGGTGAGACTTGGGCATTGTCACACAGCAACAGTGAGCACAGCAGCACAGACTGAAGGAGGTCAATGTGAAAGTGATTGTAAGGGAAATGGGCGGGGGAACTTAAAGGAGGTATGTGTTTGCGGGAGGGAGGGAAGACTCCGAGAAGGGGTGAGTCTGAATCCTGATATATGACTCATAGAGATGTGTGTGAGAGAGAGGGGTTTGGTGGCAAAGTAATCATAATCTCTAAGAATGTTTTCATGTAAAATCAACTAATTTCTTTCTGTGTGTTCTCCGCATGAGTCTCAAGGAATAAAATGCAGTGACTCGGTTTCGTCCGAGCTTACTGCGGCCACAATGCAGAATATTTTATCAAGGAAACCATCACTGAGTCATGCAGAGACACACGTTTAAAAACAACAATAATTACAGTGACAGATGATATATTAGGCAGAGTAGCAGATGCACAACAGAATATTAGGCGAAGGATAACAGACATGTGGGAATTCAGAATTGGCTGAATTTTAAATTGGATACCCACAGATGCTGTTCCATCGGACTGCATGTTGAAGGCTGAGTTTGATGGATTTCGAGAAACAGAAAGTTTCAGGGGAGAGTGCGAGATATTGGTGCCATGTATGTTTCCATAACAATGAGTTTAAAACTTTTACTTCACTAACTTACCCACACAAGGAGGTACCCATTGCTGCAGTCAGTAACGTAACCCCTGTTCCGAGAACCAGAATCAGGCAAACTTTGTGGCACAGCCGCTAATATCAACCCGGAAGTGGGGCGGAAATGAGCACGTGAAGCTATTCTGTGGCATCAGTGACATGAGGGGTAAAGGTGTGGACTTTGAGTCATAGAGATGTACAGCATGGAAACAAACTCTTTGGTCCAACCCGTTCATGCCGAACAAACATCCCAACCTATTGTAGTCCCACCTGCCAGCAGTCTGCCGATATCCCTCCAAACCCTTCCTATTCTTATACTCATCCAAATGCCTTCGAAATGTTGCAATTGTACCAGCTTCCACCACTTCCTCTGGCAGCTTATTCCGTACACGCACCACCCTCTGTATGTAAAGGTTACCCCTTAGGTCTCTTTTATATCTTTCCCTTCTCAACGTAAATCTATGCCCTCGAGATCTGGGCTCGCCGCCACCAGTGAAAAGACATTGTCTATCTATTCAAGCGTGTGAAATGCTGAGGATTGGAGTGCTTCTGGTCAAAGGCGAGGTGGAAGGGCATCTTGGTCTCAATTTATTATATTATTAAGATTCAGCAGCAGCATTAACCAGCACTGAACATTGGCTCAGAGGAAGCTTACTGGAGCCTTAAGTGAGAGGCTGATGTATTGAAAGCATTCTAAGAGACTTTCCTTAACAAAACGGTATTTTGTTACTTTGACAGTAAGAACTCATTTTACTCACATCATCTCCACATCAGTCTCTTGCTCCAGGAATCACTCCAATCCAGCGTACATTGCTTCCATTCCAACACAAGAACGCGTAGTATTCGCTCTCCATCTGGGATAATCTAAACTGACAATGTCATTCTTTGAATGGAAAAATGCAGCAGGGGGTTGTTAATGTAGCGGCGATATATTGGGCTAGTAAACTTTGAAGACTGGAACGTGGCAGCTGCTGTTATTTAAATTCGATGAATAAATTCTGGAAAATGAACCTATCCTCAGGAACAGAGACAATGACTTTAATATGCTGAAAACTCATTCATTTATGTCCCTTCGAAAGGGAAATCTGCCGACCATAACGAGTCCTGTCAACATGTGACTCCAGACCCACAACAATGTGGTTCACCCATACATACCCTCTGACTCAGTTCCAGGTGAATTACGAATGAAGAACTAATGTTCCTCAGACCAACGATAAAAACTTTTCATGGGAGAATAACGAAGCAAAAAATATATGGACAACGGGGGAAATGGGAATCGTGTCTGTGTGGACTCGAATTCAACTGTTTATCAAACTAAATAGACAAAAGGATACCCGCAAAGCCAAGAAGTCAGAGCCATGGGGTGACTGTAGGAAGGGATTGAATTACCCGCTGAGGTGTAAACTCACTCGCTCAGTCACAATGCGCACAGGTCACTCACCACACCTATATGTGAGAAGTGATCACTCCGGAGACCAACTGACAGAGTGAACAGCAAGTTTACAAATAACAGCAGGAGGTCTATTCTTCTGTTATCGCAGCTGTTAACCCCAACCAGCAATGAACCATGTTTGGATGCGTGTTTCCAGTGGAGTTCCACTGTTTTTTGATGTCGACCAATGATTTAGACTTAGTTGTAGGAGCCATGATTCAGAGCTTTGCTGATGATTCAACTATTGGTCATGTAGTTGACTATGACGAAGAATGTCAGAGACTGCAGGGACGTTTCAATAAGATGGAAAGTAAAAATGACGAATTACATTGAATTCAGACCAATGAGTGTTAACGAAATTGGGGAGAAGAAACAATAGCAATGAGTATTTTGTGTGGTGTAGACAGACAAAGCGATCTTGGAGTGGACATTCATGATCGCTGAAGATCAATTAATGGACAGGGGAATCAGTTGAAAGGAAGTGCGTACTGTAGATGCTGGAGATGAGAGTCAAGAGTTGAGTGGTGCTGAAGAAGCACAGCAATTCAGGCAGCAAATGAGTTGCAGACAAAAAAATGACGTTTTGGGCAAAAGGCCTTCATATGGAATAAGGCTTGGAGCCTCGAGGTTGAGGAGATAAATGGGTTGGGTGAGGTTTGGGAGAATTTAGCTGAGACAGCAAGCGGTGGATGGAGGTGGGGATAAGAGTGTTAGTTCGGAGAAGAGGTTGGAGTGGATAGGTGGGAAGGAAGATAAACAGATGGGACAGGTCAGTAGGAAGGTGCCAAGTTGGAAGGTTGGAACTAGGGTAAGATGGAAAGTGAGGGGAAATGAGGAAACTGGTAAAGTCCACACTGATGCCATGGGGTTAAATGCCATGAGGCAGAAGATGAGACGTTCTTCCTCGAGGCGTCGGGTGGTGAGGGAGTGGCGGTGGAGGAGGCCCAGGACCTGCATTTCCTCGGGAGAGTGGCGGGGGGAGTTGAAATGTTCGGTCACGGGGCATTGGGTTTGATTGTTGCCGGTGGCCTGGAGATCTTCTATGAAGCGTTCGCCTAGAACTTGTCCGGTGGCCCCACTGTAGAGGAAACTGCATCAGGAGCAACGGATGCAATAAATGGCATGTGTGGAACTGCAGGTGAATCTTTGATGGATGTGGAAGACTTCTTTGGGGCAGTGGGTGGAGGTGAGGGTGTGTGCGAAGGTGTTACAATTCCTGTGGTGGCAGAGGAAGGTGCCGGGAGGGGAGCGTGGGTCATTTGAGGGCGTGGACTTGACTAGGTAGTCATGGAGGGAATGGTCTTTGCGGAAAGTGGATAGTGGTAGGGAGTGAAAAATATCCCTGGAAGACAGTGTTACTGATATTTTTTTAGAAATCCACTGACTCCCACAGCTGTCTGGATTTCAACTCCTCCCACCGCACCACCTGCACCAATGTTATGCTGTGTTCCCAACTCCTCCACCTCTGCCGCGTCTGCTCCAAGAGGACCAGTTCCACAACAGAACACGGCAGATGGCCTTCTTCTTTAAAGAACGGAACTTTCCCTCCCATGTGGTTTAAGATGCCCGCTAATGCATTTCATCCATGACCTGCACGTCCATCCATGAATTCCATATCTCCAAAAACAACAAGGACAGATCAAGGACAGAGGAAGGTCCTCAACTTCCATTCCACCAATCTCCGTAAAAATCACATCATCCACCGACATTTTCGCTACCTCTAAATTGAGCACACCACCAGGGATATATTCCCCTCCCCAAACCCATTTTCCTCAAAGACCTTTCCCGCTGCGACTACCTAGTAACGTCCATGCCCTCAAATGACCCACTATTCCCTCCCAGCACCTTCCTCTGCCACTGCAGGCATTCCAAAACCTGCACCAACATTGTACCACTCACATCTATCCAAGGCTCCAGCGGAGCCATCTATATCCAACAAAGGTTCACCTATATTTCCACAGATGTCATTTGTTGCACCTGCTTTCCAGCTGCTGTCACCTCTAAATTGGGGAGACCGGACATCTTCTGACAGAGCACTTCAGATAACATCTCCAGGATACCTGTAAGAATCAACTCCACTGCCCTATGTCCAAACATTTCAACTTCGCCTCCCAATCTCCTGAGGATATGCAGGTCCTGAGCCACCTCCATCGCCACTCCCTCACACCCCCCAACGCCTGGAGGAAGAACACCTCATCTTCTTCCTCAGGACCCTTGAACCCCATGGCATCAATGTGGATTTCATCAGTTTCCTTATTCCCACTCCCTCATCTTACCCCAGATCTAACCTTCCAGCTCAGCACCGTCCCCCTGACCTGTCCCACCGGTGTATTTTCATTCTCACCTATCCATTACACCTTCCTCTCTGACATATCACCGTCAACCCCTACCTCTATCCACCTACTGCACTCTCAGCGACATTCTCCCCAGACCCACGACCTCACATTTATCGCTTCACCCCATAAGCTGCCTGTCTCATTCCTGATGAAGGGCTTTTGCCCGAAACATTGATTTTTCCTCAGATGCTGACGGACTTGCTGTGCTTCTCCAGCACAACTTTCATCTTGAAGGGAATAAGTTCATTGGGAGGTATTTTGGATTTTCCTGTTGTTGACCACAGACCGTTGCAGCTCGTAGAAATTTAGCAAACACCAGTTTAGGAAATAGCTAAAGGTCTGAGCACAAATCTGGTCACTGCATTAATCAACATTTATAAAGTTTTTAGATTAAAGATGGAGGGCTGCAGTATGCAACTTTGACTATTAAAACTGATTCACCGCTCAATGAGTTTATCATTGATTCCTTTCAAAATCAGGCTGCTATTGGCCTTGGAGGGGAACTTGCAAATGGTGGCGTTTCGTTGCATGTTCCAACCTTGTCCTGTTAGTCAGTTCAGATGTTCAGATTTTGAGGTTCGGTCAAAAGTTCTCGGATGACTTACACCAGTGAATCGTGTAGTTGGTGCACTCTGCTGCTATTGTGCCTGAACGGTGAAGGGAATAAATATTCAGGTATTAAATCGGGTACAATCAAGTGACTGCATTGTCGTGGATGGTGTCCAGTTCCTTAAGTGTTGTTGAAGTCACACCCATCTCGGCAAATGGAGAGAGTTCTGTTCCACATCTCATTTTTACCTTGCAAACGATGTAGGATTCACGGAGCAATAAGTTGAGTTTGCAATCCAAAACTGTCTTCCAACGGACATGTTTTTGTTGTGAAAGTGTTTATATCGCCGGTCTCAATCCGTTTTTCCCAAATTCTAGCTCCGTGGACGATTACACCGGGGGACTAGGTTACAGTAAAGCCATTGAATGTCAATGGAATATGATTAGGTTCTCATTTGTCGGATTTATAATTACTCTATTTCGTTTTTGTGTGGACCAATCTGATTCCAACTGCTAACTGGTTTTAAGTTCCAATTCTCGTTTGTGCTTGAAATTTCAACCGTTGCCTCACATAAGTTTCTCCACCTGCCTTAATAATATGTAAGGACGGTATAAGGGACAGCAGAGATTTACAAACATGGTGTTAACCCTGTATAAAATGGAGCTCTATAATCACTTAATAACAATTATAAACGTTCAATATTCGTGGGATCTTGACAGGGAAGATACGGGCAGACGGTTTGCTCTCTGGTATGAGGAGAGCATCAGAGGACATGAACTCAGAATTAGATACTGCCTATTTAATTCAGAAATGAGGAGGAATTTCTTTGCTCAGGGCCCAGTGATTCTGTGGAACTCTTTCCTGAAACTGTTGTTGAGGCTGATTTGTTGTGTATTTTCAAACTGTGCCAGACAGATATTTAACCAGAAAGTCGATGATGCATTATCGAGGTTAGGCTGGAGAATGGACGTGAAGATTATCAGATCAGCCATGAGTTCGTTGAATGGCGGAGAAGACTCGATGGACTGAATCGCCGACTCCCAATTCTATATCATTTCATGTAACGCCTTATTTTATTGATAAGTTTAGAATTCTGAGTGGATGGGATGAGTGATAGAAAACGTTTCTCAAACTGATCAGACAGATCAGAAACTAGGCTCATAAACTGATGAACAAGAAAAGCGCTGTGGCTTGGAATCATAAATGGCACTGGGTACACCGCAGCTGGGTATGTGCAGACGTTGTGATTACTAAAGAAAATTGGTGGATCTTATATTATTGCCAACTTGGTGATCACGCTGGATGATGGATCGTGGTATGATTCACACAGCAAAATGTTGTGAAAGAATGAAAGATTCGTTTCATTGGAAAGGTTTTCTGCGGTTCCAATTCAATTGACTGTTTAAAATACTGATCACAACTTTGTGTGGAGTATTACATTAAAATTCACAATCCCAATGGATAAACTATTGCACCCGATCTCTCCTTATTTGCTTCACTTTCATTCGATGTAAATTCATAGAAAGTCAAGATGGAATGAAAGGAGGAAAGAAACGTTCCACTCCTTTTCATTATCCCAATGTAACTGACAACAGAATCAAATTGCTTTATTTCGACCTTGATGTGGTATCGATTTATCACAAATCTCCGGTTCAATGAAGGACAAGAGCAAGATTGTCCATCCAATGTACATTAAAGAAGCGAGGCACAAAGGGAAACCACAGCTGCTTATGATGGAAGTAACAGCCAGAGTAGGATTCAAATCCACACATGCACAATGGAAGAGCAACCCGTCGCCTTCACCTCTGGGCCACTTCAGCCCTTGGCAATGGGGCTCTCATGAGAACACATCAAGATTACATACGGGGCACGGAGGGGATAAGAAATTCCCTGAGCGGAATCGAATCCACACCATTATGTTTCTGCTTTCAGCGGAATAATAATACCAGCAAAATCCAAGGACTTGACCACGTCCTTGGAAGGAATACCTTGCCCTTGATTTATTCCGAGTCGGAACTGTCTCAGAATGAACCAGCAAACATGACATTTCCGTCACATTCACACGCACATTTAGTCTTGACGCATAATTTCTTCAGACAGTTTCTCTCTCACGTGAAGAAGTATATACGGAGAGAGAAGTGAAGGTGATGGTTTAGGTCGATGGGCTTTCTCATATGGTTGAACCTGAAGTGGATAAAATTCCCAGAAATGCAGTATTGTTCGTTTCATTTTGTTAATTTTGCTGCAACTTTAATCTGTTCATTGCAATGAACGGAAGTGAATTGGATTTATGTGATTGGAACGTTTAATGTTGCATTCAATTTTGATCCGAATTTATTTCAGCTTAAAGAAAATACCGATGAGAAAAACAGAACTTTGAACTACAAAACAAGATGCCAGTTTTGATGCTCAGTTCCTTTCGCAGATTTCACTGGGTGTCAAATGAAACCAACATCATGGTGATTGTCCTCCCACCTTTAAGCCTTGGGATTAAAGCAGGAAATAGAACTCTCAGAGACGGGTCACTTCCTGTTCATTATGGAATAGCTTTCCTTGACAATATACAAAATCTGCTCAGTTCCAGTTATAATGCTTCATGTGGAATATTAATAGAAATCTATCAAAACTCTGAGGTTGTTTTGCTGAATCTTACTCAGCTGCATACGTTTCCGATATTTCTTTGCATCTGAAGTCATCCAAATTAGACATTGTTTCCTCGCACCTTCTACCCACTGCACCCCGCCCCGCACCACCACACACCACTTTTACACTTTTACCTGGCCCCAGGCTGTCTCTCTCCTGGTGAAATTCACTGCTTGCTTGTCTCTGAATGTGCCTTTCCAAATATTTTGGAAACGGATTCTCTGAGTGACAGAAATTCTGCTCCCATCATTTCTTTGTCCTACATCGATGGTTTTGAAAGCCTGACGTTCAGAAATATGCGAACTTGAATGAGTAAAGTTACCACCTATTTACTCTCTCCAAACCTCAAATGCTCCGGAAAACTTCCATTCGGTTTTACATGGTTCAGTGTCAAATTTTCCAACACTTAAATAAATAAAATCCCATCCCCACGAAACGCCGTCAGCATCGTCTCTAATGTCTTAGCAGC
This sequence comes from Chiloscyllium punctatum, assembly GCF_047496795.1. Classification (NCBI taxonomy): domain Eukaryota; kingdom Metazoa; phylum Chordata; class Chondrichthyes; order Orectolobiformes; family Hemiscylliidae; genus Chiloscyllium; species Chiloscyllium punctatum. The sequence continues at coordinate 96,092,223 of NC_092754.1, read as the reverse complement.
CCACTGTCCTCTCTGAGAGAATCACAGATTCCCTACAATGCAGAAAGTACAGTTCAGCCAATCGAGTCTGTAGGGACATTCTGAACAACGTCTCAACCAGACCTAGCTCCCTTCTCTATCCCTGCAGGCCGCTGGCTTGTGATTTCAAATAAACCTTTTGGAATAAAACCTGGCATCATGTGACTGCTGAACTTATCACTGCGTTACCCATGGCTAATTCACTGAACTTACTGAATTCACTCCCTGGGCACATCAGTGCAATTTAACATGGCTCATCCACCTAACCTCCAGACTTAGCAGCAGTGCGAACCACTGAGCAAATGTACCATCACATTGAACACTATCTGTATCATATGTAATGACTTTACACACTGGCAACTCCGCCGAGTGAAAGCAAGCCGCGCCCACCAACCCGAATTCAATGCATCCAAACGCGGTTCTACGCTGTACACCTCATTAGTGCTGCTGGAAATGTTTCTGCACTCATATCTGAATGGGTTTACTCTGTTTTCTTCCTCAGATTCATGCTTTAAATAAACATATCAGTCAGGAACAACTCTGTTTCATGGTTTTCATTGCAACACAAACACAATGTGCAGTTTGCAGAAGTTACATGTTTGCATTTTCACTGACACTGTCTCAGCAGGAGCTGCAGTCCTTCTCCACGCGGATTGAGACCTCACTGTCCTTCCTGTGACATATCCAATCGAGAATGGAAGGCCAGGCATTAATAACCCTCCCTGGGTAACAGCGCGACAGGTTTAAAACCTTTACAATGCCCTCAGCGGAGAATTGAGCCCTGTGACAGGCGGGGACACTAACCACGATACTGTGGAGGACACCAACATTGAAGGAGCCCCTTCAGTCTGTTGTGGCCGCACTTGCCCAACACAACTGCTTAGCGACCTGAATCAAGTTTTCCATTGTTTAGCCCATAATCTTACATGTTTTGGCATCGCAATTTAACATCTTAATTTTTTTAAGTTAGAACGATTCCAGCCGCTCTGACCCTTTCCGCACATCTACTCAAACTTTTCTGCCTTTTTCTGAAGTCTCTTGGCCCCAGTGTTCGAACTCTCCATCAATAAGAAACGCTTCTTTCAGTCTATCCTATCCATATCCGTCAGCATTTTGTACATCTCACTCGTGTCTTCTCCAATCTCCTCTGCTCAGTGACAAACTACCCCAGTCTGTCCAAACTCTCTTCATAACTGAAACTCTTCAGCCCAGACAATATCCCAGTGAATCTCTACTGCAACGTTCCCAGTGCGATCACATCCATGCTATACTGTGAATTGCACACAGTAATGTAGCTATAGCCGAATGAACTTTTTTTCTATTCCGTTACAGTATGAGGGCGTCGCTGGTTCGGTAGTATTTATTGCTGTCCCTAATTGCACAGCGGGTAGTTGAGACTCAACCATATTGTAGTGAGTCTGGAGTCACATGGAGGCCCGAGCAGGTAAGAATGGCAGTTCCATTCCTTAAACGACGTCAAATGGTTTTGTATTTTTAACAATTGAACAAGGATATATAGGAGTTATTAGATTCGTAATTCCAGATATTTATTGAATCCCAATTCTACCACCGAGCATGGTCGGAGTCAAACACGGGTCCCTAGTGTCTGAATTAACAGTTCAGTCGTTAGTGGTAATAGCGCTCGACCATTGCAGAAATGCAGTGAAACTAATCTTAACCAATAAAGTCGCTTTTCCCCGATTCTGTCCTGTGCCATTTTCCGGAACTTGACCCCCCCCCCCGCCTCCAATAATCTCTGGTCCATGTCGGTAAAAGCTGCTACATGAGGATTGATTTCACAACAGTGGTAACCAAATGGATCAAATGGTCTGCAGGTCCCGATGGTGGGGTTGGGGCACGTTCAGCCAGCAACAGTGACCGCAGCAGCACAGACTGATCGGTATAAATGTGAGAGTCTGTATTAGATTCTGCAGTACTTAAGTGAAATAGGAAATGACTCCACAAACACATGATGAAAGAGCAGCGCTCCGAAAGGTAGTGCTTCAATTAAACCTGTAAGACCATAACCTGGTGTTGGGTGATATTTAACTTTGTACTCCATAGTCCAACGCTGGCATCTCCAAATTAATGAAATGGGGGTATGGGATGGAAATTTCGCTTAGTGATCGTAAGAGGGAAGAAATCTCTGAGAACGGGTGGATTTGAATTCTGACATATGAAGCGCAGAGATGTAAGCAAGCAGAGCTTGAAGGAAAAATATATCACCTTGGAGAAAATCACGACATTAAAGCAACTGATTCCTTTGTGGTTCACAAAAGACTGGGACACATCGAGCAATTACTGCCGTGTCTCGGATTCCAACCAAGGTTACGACAGCCACAACGCAGAGTACTAACCACTATACGGTCACGACACCCGACCGACCGACGCACTAGCCCGCAGCAATAAGTAACGTATCATTAGAAATGCTAGAAAGAGCACCAAGTGCACAATATCAGTGCTTAGCCAACAGTGGCAGATATGTGGGAACTCAGAATGGGCTGACCGTTTAACATCGGTGCCCTCAGAGGCTGTGGTGATTCCATTGTTAATGTGCTGAAGGCTGAGATAAATAGATTTCTCTGAAACATCAAAGACTTCGGGGACAGTGCAGCTTTTGTTATCTGCACATCCACCAATATCATTTATGGTATCCATTGCTCCTGGTGCGGTCTCCTCTACATTGGGGAGACTGCACACCTCCTCGCAGAGCGCTTTAGGGAACATCTCTGGGACACCCGCACCAATCAACCACACCGCCCTGTGGCCCAAAATTTCAACTCCCCTTCCAACTCTGCCGAAGACATGGAGGTCCTGGGCCTCCTTCATCGCCGCTCCCTCACCACCAGACATCTGGAAGAAGAATGTCTCATCTTCCGCCTCAGAACACTTCAACCCCAGGGCATCAATGTGGACTTCAACAGTTTCCTCATCTCCCGTTCCCCCACCCCACCCCAGATCCAAACTAAGCTCAGCACTGTCCCCATGACTTGCCCTGACTTGTCCTACTTGCCTATCTTCTTTTCCACCTATCAACTCCACAATCCCCCCAATCTATCACCTTCATCCCCTCCCCCACTCACCTATTGTACTCTATGCTACTTTCTCCCCACACCCACCCTCCTCTCACTTAACATCGGTGCCCTCCTCCCCACACTTCAGGCTCTCTGCCTGTATTCCTGATGAAGGGCTTTTACCCGAAACGTCGATTTTACTGCTCCTCGGATGCTGCCTGAACTGCTGTGCTCTTCCAGCACCACTAATCCAGAATCTGGTTTCCAGCATCTGCAGTCATTGTTTTTACCAAGCTTTTGTTGAAATGTATACTTCAATAGCAATGCAGTTTAACATCGGCTACTTCACGAGTTACCCCACACAAGGCAGTAACCACTGCTGCCAAATAGTCACAGTTCCTACACCCAGTATCAGAGGAACTGAGTGGTGCAGTCGCGAAGATGCAACTTGAAATCGGGATGGGAATGAGGTCGCACAGATACTCGATGGCTCAAGTGACACAACCGGAGAATGCAGGGAATTTCTATGATGGTTTAGAGGAGCAAGCAATTCCGAGGTTGGAGTGCTTCTGGTCGGCGGGGGGGGGGGGGGGGGGGCAGAAGGGAATATGTGTTCCCGTTTATGATAACAGCAATCTACAGTGTATCTTGCTGAGAGAGCTGAGTGCCACAACTGGAGCGTGAGCAGCTGGTTTGAAGTTTAATTTTGCTTCACTATCACCCAATTCCCTGGAATGAATTGCTTTCACCATTTTTATTTCCAATTGTTTAATATCTCCCTGTCGTCTGCGGCTTTCTTTCTCATGGTTAATTGCATGACTAACTGTTGTGTGATCTGCACACTGCTAAATCACGGCCACTACAAGTAAATATGTATCATTGATCTATATGAGAAAACAGTGGAACTCACTGCAGGCATGCTGCGTAGGTTTGCAGGCGACGCCAGAATTGTAGACAGTGAGAAAGATGATCTAAAATTCAAAAGAATCTTCATTCAATGAGTCGTTGGACTGGAAAATGTAACATGGAGTTCAATTTGGATAAATGGCAGGTATTGCATTTTGGTACAACAACAAGAGTAGTGCTTTGCGATGTTGGAGAACACGGAAGCTCGGGATGCAGGTACATAATTCCTTGTAATTTGCATTACCTACAGGAAAGATGGTTCAAAGGCATTTAACATACTTCCCTTCATTGCTCAGTCCTTTGTGTATAGTAGTTGGGATGTTATGTTGAATTTTGCAGGACATTGATGCGGCCTCTTCTGGAATATTATATCCAGTTCTGGTCGCCCATGGAATGATATTATTCAGCTGGAGCAGATTCAGAAAAGGTATACACGCATGTTGTTGTGTGTTGAAGACTTGAGTTATAATGAAAGCTTGGATAGGCTGAGACTATTTTCAGATTCGAGATTGGGGTGCTGAAAAACCACATCAGGTAACGCAGAATCCGAGGAGCAGGAGAAACATTTTTTTCGCGCAAGTGTCGTTCATCAGGCTCTTCCCCGAAACGTCGATTCTCCTGCTCTTCAGATGCTTCCTGACTTGCTGTGCTTTCCCAGCACAACACTCTCGACTCTGCTCTCTCATCTGCAGTTCTCACTTTCAACTAGTTGAGACTGTTTTCACTCTGGTTAGGGGTTTGAGCGGCGACCTGACAGACGTTTATGAATTATTGAGAGGCTAGTTAGTTAACGATAGCTTCCTTTTCCCAGGATGGGGATTTCAAGGCGATAGGGCATATGTTTAAGATGAAAAGAGAGAGTTTTTTTTTAAAAAAAGTAATGTGAGGCATTTTTTTAGGGAAGGTACTTTACGTGTGTAATTAACTTGCTGAGGAAGTGATGGATGAGGGTACGTTTGCAACATTTAATGGACAATTGATTCCAAACATGAATGGGAAAGAGGGACATTTAAAATAAGTGTATTCATGCCTAGTACATGAGTTATTTCCCAGTGGGCATTTAAGACTCAGTCACGATATTATCCATCTGGAGTCTCCTGTGGGACAGAGCAGAAGAATATGTTAGTTTGCTTCCCGAACTGGCATGAGTGAATCAGATGGAATTTCCACACAACTGATTCAGGTCATCACGAGACTCTTCAACTCCAGGTGCTTATTGAATTCAATCTCCACTATCTGTCATGTCAGGACCTGAACTCTTTGTCCCCAAAATATTACCTTGGTTTTTGGATTAACAACAGAGTAATAAAACTACAAAGGCATTATAACCACGCAACAGCTACAGCAGGAGGCAGACGGGAATGGGTTAGTTTGACAGTATGTTCAGCATGGATTGGTTGGACTGACGGGCCTGTTTTCATGCTGTATGAATCTATGATTGACGCTATGGAACAAATAGCTGGTTGGGATTAACAGCAGCATTGACAGCATAATCGAACACCTGATGGGATATGTAATCCTGCTTGAGTCTCCTGAGGTTGTTTTGCTTAGTGATCCCTTCCCACACACGGGACTGGTGAACGGTTTCTCCCCAGTGTTACTGATTTAAAAAGTTTCCATTTCCGTGGTTAATTGAATCTCTTCCTGCAGTTCCCACATTGCCCTGCTTTCACTGTCATATTGGTGTCGTTTTTACAACACAGGGTGAACAATCCTTTCAAATTGCGTCCACACAGATACAAAGTCCGTTTTCCATGTTGTGAATGTGTTTTCATTGTTTCTCATTCACCCACAGGGTGTGAGTATCAGTGGTCAGGACAACATTTATTCTTCGCCCCTTGTTCATTGCTGCCTGGCTGCACCACACATCCGGTGCGATCCCAGCCTCGGGTGTCTGTCTGTGGGCAGTCTGCACATTCTCTGTGTGTTTGCATTTTTATTTCTCCCTCTGACCAAAGATGTGCCAGTTACAGGGATCAACAATGGGAAATGCAGGCTTATGGGACAGGCAATACGGTGGGGTCTGGTGGGATGCGCTTTGGATGGACTGTGTGGACTGGACGGGCTGACTAGCCTGCTTCCCCACACGATGGGGATTCCGGAATTAAGGGTCAGCTCGTGTTTGTCTGGTCCTGGAGTCTCTTCGTAGGCAGGACTGGGTGAAGATTGTAGACGCCCCTGCATAAGGGACAGGAATGAATGGGATTGCAGGATATTAAAGTAATTATCTCTGTTCCTGAGGTCACGCTTGCATTCCAGGTTTTATTCATCGAACTTAAACATCACCGTTTCTGTGTCCCAGTCGCCAACGATGACAAGTTTAAAATATCACCCCAACACCCCCTTTTCCAGGTTGAAGTGTTGACTGTGTGGACGAACTGATACTGAGCTGATGCAAGCAAATGCAGCTGCCACCGCCAGTGTCGGAAACACAGATCCAAACAGCAAAATCATCTTTGAAACCCACCATTGCAAAGTTAAGGGCTCAACACGCTCCAGTTGTGACATTCAGCTGACTTAGAAAGATGCACCAGAAATCGCTATGATAGTATAAACGGGGACAACCATTCCCTTGAACAGGACCACACACAACCTAGGAATTTCTTGCGTCTCTATACCATCATAAAAGGACTGCACGTTCAACTGTTGCATCACTGGAGACAGAGAGTAACTCCGCGACTCATTCCTATCCCTATTTCCGTTTGTATCTGGGCGGCTGTGCTGCAGTTTCACTGATTCCGAAAATGGGAACTGGGATTATGTGTGATTACCTGCAACACTGGTTACAACTTGAGGAAATGGTGAAGTCGCCGATGTTAAGCTAAAATGCTATTGAAGCATACATTTCAACAATATCCTGTACTGTCCCCCGAATCTTTGATGGTTTGTCAAAATCTATCAATCTCAGTTTTGAACATTCTTATTCAAGGGATCTCCACAGCCTCTGAGGACATCGAACTGAAAGTTTCAGCTCATTCTCTGTTCCCACATGTCTGTCACTGTTCGCTGGGTACTGATATTATACATTTGCTGTTCTTTGAACATTTCCTCTGCTAGTATATTTATTGCTGCTTGCAAGCATCCTGTTGTGTGGTTACTGTGATCGTGGTTGTCGGTATTTTGCATAGTGACCACAGCAACCTCGATTTGAAACCAAATCACGGCACTAAGTGTCCTCTCCATTGTCCTTTTTGTGAGACAAGCTAAGAAATTAATTGTTTTACCTTCAAATTCCGCTATCTCACATCTCTGAGTTTCGTATATCAGGATTCAAACACAGCCGTTGTCGGAGATTTCTCTCCTTCCCACGGTCATTAAACCTCCTTTCCGTCCCTACACCCATTTCTCTGTGGCAATGCACAATCTATCACTCTCTTTCACATTCATACTGTTCTGTCTGTGCTGCTGCGGTTACCGTTGTTGGGTGAATGTGCCCCAATCCCACCATCCGGACCTTCAAACAAATTGATCCATTTGGATACCGCGGTTGTGAAATCAATCCCCATGTAGCAGCATTTACTCACATAGGCCAGAGGCAATTGGAACGTCAAGCTCATTGAAAAGACCCAGGGCAGTTTTGGTGAAAAGACATTTTATTGGAAAAGATCAGCTTTGCGGCTTTCTGCGTTGGTCTTGTGATAATTTCATAGGACTGCTAATCCAGAGACCGAGGTAATAGTCTGGGTACTCGCGCTTGAATCCCACCATGCCATGATGGTCAATTTGGATTCAAAAAATATCTGCAAGGAAGAATCTAATGACTACTATAAATCCATTGACAATTGTTGAAAATAAATCTGTTTCACTGATGTCATTTCGGGATGGAATCTGCTATCCTTAGTTGGTCTGGGTTGCATGTGACTTCAGACTCATAGCAATATGGTTGAGTCTCAACTGCCCTCTGGGCAATTAGGAATGGGTAATAAATTCTGCTCAGCCAGGATCGCCCTCATACTAATCCAGAATTTTTAAAATAACTGCTCATAAGGCTCACACAAGAGTGTTGTTGTGCAGTTTTGCAAGTCACATTATAGCAGGGATGTGATCACACTGAGAAAATTGCAGGAGATATTTACCGGGATATTATTTGGGCTGAGGAGTTTCAGTTAGGAAGAAAGACAGGACAGAGTGGAGTGTTTGTCGCATGGCAAAAGAGATGTAGAGAAGACATGAATGAGTTAGGGTATGGACAAGGCTGACTGAACGAGTTCGCATTGATGGAGGGATCGATCAGCAGAGCCCAGAGATTTAAGGAGAATGGGTGAATAGTTTGAGAAGATGTGCGGAAAAGATTTATCAGCCAGCACGGGGAAGGCGGGGGGTGGGGGGGGGGGGGGTGGGGGGAGAAGCGGTTGGAATTTGGAATACGTTGTCTGTATTGTTCAGTATGGCAGAAACCCTATTGACATGAATAAATATTCAGATGTGAATTTGTTTCGCCAAAACATATAAGGCTGTGCGATAAACATAGTGAAATGAGATTCAGTTCATTAAGCAGTTGTTTTTGACAAGTGTGGCCACAATTAGCTGAAGGGCCTCCTTTGACACTCTTATCCTCGGTAGTATAATGGTTCGTGTCCCCATCTGTCCCAGGGCTCAATTCTCCGCTGGGGACAGTGTAAATGTTTTAAAACTGTCACTCCATTCCGAAGTGCGGCTATTGATACTTTCCTTCCATTCTCTATGGGGCATGTCACAGGAAGGACACTGCTGCCTGAATCAAGGTGGGGAACGGTTACAGCTCTCAGGGAGGCAGAGTGTCAGTGAGTGTGCAAACATGTGACTTCTGTAAGCTGAATTATGTGACTGTGTTGGAATGATAAACATTTGACAGACTTGTTCCGCATTGAAGTGTTTACCGGAAGCACGAAGGTGAGGAATAAACAGGGTAAAAGCATTCAAATATGAGTGCAGAAACACTTCCCGCAGCACGAATGAAATCGTAAAGTAGAGGGTAGTGTTTCGATACATTGAATTTGGGTTGATTTGCATGGATGAGGCTGAGTTACCAGGGTGTAAAGCCATTAAAATATGATACAGCATTTGCTCACTATGACGGAACATTGACTCAGTAATTTGCAATGCAATTCAGTCGAAGGGTTAGGTTAATTCGCAAAGTTAAATTGCCCTCTCGTGTCCAGGGAGTGAATGAAGCATATTAAGAGTGAATTAACCATGGGTTACGCGGGGACAAGGTCAGAAATCACAGAACGCCAGGTTATAGTACTTCAGGTTTATTTGAAATCGTAAAGGGGAGGGCTGCCCCTTCTTCATGTGAAATATGCGGGAATAGGGAGGAGAACAAGGTGTTGGTGAGATGCTCTTCAGAAAGTCGACACCGGCTCGATTGACTGAAATGCCCTTTCTGCACTTTAGGATTCTGTGCTTCTATCGGAGAGGGTAATGGCGGTGATGACTGGGGGGTAAAGCCATTAGAGACGATGCTGACGGGGTGTACTGAGGATAACATTTTATTCACTTGTTGCCTTGGAAAATTTACAAGAGTTATCCCTGTAATAAGGATGACTTAATGGGGCTTTTTCAGGTTATGAAATGTTTTGACAGCGTAGATAGCTGGAATATTCCCTCTTTCAAGTAAGTAAATATCTCGACGTCAGACATTCAAAGCCTTTGATAAAACCTTTGAAGGACAAGGAAATGATGAGAGCAGAATCGCTGTCACTCCGATAATCTGTTTTTCAAAATATTTGGAAAGACACATTTGGTGACATACAAGGAATAAATTTCACAAGGAGAGAGAGACAGCGTGTGGCTAGATAAAAGTGGTGGGGTGGGATGTAGACGGTCGGAAGTTGCAGGGAAATAATGCCGAAGTTGGTTGACTTTAAATGTAAAGACATTTCATGAACGCGTGCAGCTGAATATGATGCGGTTCCACAAACTCTTATTTTGAAAGATTTGGCAGAATATTCCACCTAAACCATTGTAAATGGAACTGAGTGGATTTTTTTTATTGCGAAGGGAAGATATTACATAATGAATAGGAAATGATCAGTTGCTTGGAGATCTACTTCATGCTTTAATTATTTGCATTAAGGATGTGAGGACAAATACCATGATGTTTGGTCCATTTAATACGCGGTGAAATCTGCCAGAGCAACGAGCAAAATAGCTGGTGGGTTTTCTTCTGCAATTGAACCTCTGTTTTTCAAAGCAGTATTTTCCTTAAGCTGAAATAAAGCAGAGCAAATTTGAATGCAACATTTATCATTCCAATGAGTTAAATCTAATTCACTTCCGATTATTACAATGAACATTGTGAGGTTGCAGCAAAATTAAAATTAAATGAACAAAACAGTGTTTTTTGCGATTTAATCCAATTCAGGGTCAGCCATATCAGAAAGGCCATTGAGCCACAACATCACCTTTATTGCCCCCTCCACGGCTGCTTCTTCAAGTGAGAGAGAAAGTGACTGAAGGAATTATGAGTCAAATGTCGGTTTGAATATGACGGAAAATTCTTGTTTTACATTTCACTTTGACACAGTTCTGACTTAGAATGTACCAATGACAGCTATTCCTACTGTGAACATGGCTATTTATTGGTATTTGTTGTTATTATAATTCTGGTGAAAGCAGAAACACAATGACCATGATGGAGTAGGTGTGAGGGGGTCAGGGTGAAGGTGATGGAGTGAGTGTGAGTTGCTCAGGGTGAGAGTGATGGAGTGAATGTAAGGGGGGTCAGGGTGATGGTGATGAAGTGAGTGTGAGGGGGTCAGTGTGATCGTGATGGAGTGAGTGTGAGGGGATCAGGGTGACGGTGATAGAGTGTGTGTGAGGGGTTCAGGGTGAATGTGATTGAGCGAGTGGGAGGGGTTCAGGGTGAGGGTGATGGAGTGAGTGTGAGGGTTCAGGAGGACATTGATGGACTGAGTGTGGGTGTTCAGGGTGAATGTGATTGAGCGAGTGTGAGGGGTTCAGGGGGATGCTAATGGAGTCAGTGCGAATGGGTCAGGGGGACGGTAATGGAGTGAATGTGAGTGGATCAGTGTGACTGTGATGGAGTGAGTGAGAGGGAGTCACTGTGACTGTGATGGAGTGAGTGTGAGGGAGTCAGGATGATGGTGATTGAGTGAGCGTGAGGGGGTTAGGATGACGGTGATGGTGTGAGTGTGAGGGTGTCAGTGTGTCGGTGATGGAGTGAGTGTGAGGTGGTCAGGCTGACGGAGATAGAGTGAGTGTGACTTGTTCAGTGTGACAGTGATTTAGCGAGTGTGAGGTTGTCAGGATGAGGGTAAGGGACGGCGCGTGTGGGTGTCAGGGTGACGGTGATGGAGTGAGTGTGAGTGGGTCAGTGTGACGGTGAAGGAGTGAGTGTGAGTGAGTCAGTGTGACGGTGATGGAGTGAGATTGAGGGGATCAGGGTGAAAGTGATGGAGTGAGTGTGAGGTTGTCAGGGTGACGGTGATGGAATGAGTGAGAGGGAGCCAGGGTGACGGTGAAGGAGTGAATGTGAGGGCTTCAGAGTGATGGTGATGGAGTGAGTGTGAGGGGATTAGGATGACAGTGATGGAGTGAGTGTGAGGGGGTCAGGTTGATTGTGATGGAGTGGATGTGAGGGGGTCAGTAGTGTGTCTGTGATGGAGTGAATGTGAGGGGGTCAGTGTGTCTGTGATGAAGTGAGTGTGAGTGGATCAGGGTGACAGTGATGGAGTGAGAGTGAGGGGGTCAGGGTGACGGTGATGGAGTGAGTGTGAAGTGTTCAGTGTGACTGTGATAGAGAGAGTGGGAGTGGATCAGGATGATTGTGATGGAGTGAGTGTAAACGGGTCAGGGCGACAGGGATAGTGTGAGTGTGAGGAGGTCAATATAATGTGATGGAGTGAGTGTGAGGGGGTTAGTGTGACGGTGATGGAGTGAATGTTAGGGGGTCAGGGAGACTGTGATGGAGTGAGTGTGATTTGGTCAGTGTGACCGTGATGGAGTGAGTGTGAGGGGTCGCTGTGACGGTGATAGAGTGAGTGTGCGGGGGTTAGGATGCCAGTGATGGTGTGAGAGTCAGAGGATCAGTGTGACCGTGATGGAGTGAGTGTGAGTGGATCAGGGTGACGGTGATGGAGTGTGTGTGAGGGGGTCAGTGAGATTGTGATGGTTTGAGTGTGAGGGGGTAAGAGTGACAGTGATGGAGTAAGTGTGACGGGGTCAGCGTGACAGTAATGAAGTGAGAGCGAGTGGGTCAGTGTGATGGTTACGGTGTGAGTGTCAAGGGGTTAGGATGGCAGTGATGGAGTCAATGTGAGGGGTCAGCGTGACAGTGATGGTGTGATTGTGAGGGGGTCAGGGTGAGGGTGTTGGAGTGAGTGTGAGGGGGTCAGAGTGACAGTGATGGAGTGAGTGTGAGGTGGTCAGTGTGATGGTGATGGAGTGTTTGTGAGGTGTTCAGTATGACGATAAAGGGGTGCGTGTGAGGGGTCAGTGTGACAATGATGGATTGAGTGTGAAGAGAGCAGGTTGAGGGTGTTGGTGTGAGTGTGTGGGCGTCAGCATGACAGTGATGGAGTGAGTGCGAGAGGCGCAGGGTGCAGTCATGGAGTGAGTGTGAGGGGGTCAGGGTGAATGTGATGGAGTGAGTGCGAGTCGGTCACTGTGACAGTGATGGAGTGAGTGTGAGGGGGTGAGTGTGACTGTGATGGAGTCAGTGTGAGGGGGTCAGGGTGCTGGTGATGGAGTGACTGTCAGGGGGTCATTGTGACAGTGATGGAGTTAGTGGGAGGGGGACAAGGTGACAGTGATGGAGTGAGTGTGAGGGGGTCAGGGTGATGGTGATGGAGAGCGTAGGAGGGTGTCAGGGTGCAATGATGCCGTGTGACCGTGATGAACTGAGTGTGAGGGGTTCAGGAAGACAGTGATGGAGTGAGTATGATGGGGTCAGGGTGACGCTGATGGAGTGAGTGTGAGGGTGTTCGGGTGATGGTGATGGACTTACTGTGAGGGGGTTAGGGTGATGGTGATGGAGTGAGTGTGAGGGGGTCAGGGTGACGGAGATGGAGTGAGTGTGAGGGGGTCAGTGTGACGCTGATGGAGTGAATGTGAGTTTGTTCGGGTGACGGTGATGAAGTGAGTGTGAGGGGTTCAAGGTGACAGTGATGGAGTTACCGTGAGGGTGTTGGGGTGATGGTGATGGAGTGAGCGTGAGGGGGTCAGTGTGATGGTGATGGAGTGAGTGTGAGGGGGTTAGTGTGATGGTGATGGAGTCAGTGTGAGCGGGTCAGTGTGATGGTGATGGAGTCCCTGAGAGGGGATCAGGGTGACTGTGATGCAGTAATTGTGAGGGGGTCAGTATGATGGTGATGGAGTCAGCGTGAGGGGGTGAGTGTGAGTGTGATGGAGTGAGTGTGAGGCAGTCAGGGTGAGGGTGATAGTCAGAATGTGAGTGAATAAAGGTGACGGTAATGGAGTGAGTGTGAGGGGGTTAGGCTGACGGTGATGGACTGAGTGTGAAGGGGTTACGGTGACATTGATGGAGTGAGTGTGAGGGATCAGGGTGAGGGTGATGGATTGAGCGTGAGGGGGTCAGGGTGACGTTGATGGAGTAAGTGTGAGGGGGACAAGGTGACAGTGATGGAGTGAGTGTGTGAGGGTCAGGGTGATGATGATGGACGGTGATGGAGTCAGCGTGAGTAGGTCAGGGTGACGGTGATGGAATTAGTGTGGGGGGTCAGGGTGACAGAGATGGAGTGTTTGTGAGGGGTTCAGTGTGATGGTGATGGGGTGAGTGTGAGAGTGTTCGGGTGACGGTGATGGAGTTAGTGTGAGGGGTTCAGTGTAACAGTGATGAGATAGTGTGAGGGCGTCAGGGTGATGGTGATGGAGTGAGTGTGAGGGGGTCAGTGTGATGGTGATGGAGTGAGTGTGAGGGGAGCAGAGTGATGTTGATGGAGAGAGTGTGAGCGGGTCAGTGAAACGGTAATGACGTCGGTGAGAGGGGGTCAGTGTGAGTGTGATGGAGTGAGTGTGAGGGGTCAGTGTAACAGTGATGGAGTGAGTGTGAGGGGTCAGTGTGATGGTGATAGAGTGGGTGTGAGGGGATCAGTGTGACAGTCATGGAGTGAATGTGAGGGGTTCAGAGTTACAGTGATGGAGTGAGTGTGAGGGGGTCAGTTTGATGGTAATGGAGTGAGTGTGAAGGGGTTAGAGTGGCAGGGATGGAGTGAGTGTGAGGAGTCAGGGTGAGGATGATGGAGTGAGTGTGAGAGGGTCAGGGTGACGGTGATGGAGTGACTGAGGGGGTCAGGGTGACAGTGATGGAGTGAGTGTGAAGGGGTTAGGTTGGCAGTGATGGAGTGAGTGTGAGGGGTCTGGGTGAGGTTGATGGAGTGAGTGTGAGGGGGTCAGGGTGATGGTGATGGAGTGAGTGTGAGGGGGTCAGGGTAAAAGTGATGGAGTTAGTGTGAGCGGGTCAATGAAACGGTAATGAAGTCGCTGAGAGGGGGGTCAGTGTGTCGTTCATGGAGTGAGTGTGAGGGGACAGTTTGACAGTGATGGAGTGAATGTGAGGGATCAGGGTGATGATGAAGGAGTAAGTGTGAGGTGGTCAGTGTCACAGTAATGGAGTGAGTGTGAGGGGGTCAGTGTGAGAGTGATGGAGTGAGTGTGAGGAGGTCAGTGTGACGGTGATGGATTAAGTTTGAGGGGGTCAGGGTGATGATGATGGACTGAGTGTGAGGGAGACAGGGTGAAGATGATGGGGTGAGTGTGAGGGGGCCAGGGTGACAGTGATGGTGTGAGTGTGAATGGGACAGCGTGACAGTGATGGAGTGAGTGTGAGGAGCCAGATTGACGTTAATGGCGTGAGTGTGAGGGCGTCAGTGTGACCGTGATTGAAGGAGTGTGAGGGGCTCTGTGTGACAGTGATTGGGGCGAGTGTGATTGTGTCAGGATGATACTGAGGGAGTGAGTGTGAGGATGTTCGGGTGACGGTGATGAAGTTAGTGTGAGGGGGTCAGTGTGATGGTAATAGAGTGAGTGTGAGGGGGTGAGTGTGACGGTGACGGAGTCAGTGCGAGGAGACCAGCGTAATAGCGATGGATAGAGTGTGAGGGGGTCTCTGTGATGGTGATGGAGTGGGTGTGAGGGGGTCAGTGTGAGTGTGATTGAGTGAGTGTGAGGTGGTGAGGGTGATGGTGTTGGAATGAGTATGAGTGGATAAGTGTGACTGTGATGGAGTGACTGTGAGGGGGTCAGGGTGAGGGTGATGGAGTGAATGTGAGGGGGTCAGGGTGACGGTGATGGAGTGAGTGTGAGGGGTCAGCGGAATGGTGATGGAGAGGGTGTGAAGGGATTATGGTGACAATGATGGAGTGAGTGTGAGGGGGTCCGGGTGAGGGTGATTGAGTGAATGTGAGGTGGGTCAGTGTGATGGTGATGTAGTGAGTGTGAGGGGATCAGTGTGAGTGTGATTGAGTGAGTGTGGGGGGTCAGTGTGACGGTGATGGAGTGAGTGTGAGGTGTCAGGATGACAGTGATGGAGTGAGTGTGAGAGAATCAGGGTGAGGCTGATGGAGTGAGTGTGAGTGGGTCAGGGAGACAATGATGGAGAGAGATTGAGTGCGCCAGTTTGACCATAATGGAGTGAGTGTGATGGGGTCGCTGTGATGTTGTTAGAGTGAGTGTGAGGGGGTCAGGGTGACTGTGATACAGTGAGTGTGAGAGGGTAGTGTGACGTTGACTGAGAGAGTGTGAGGGGGTTAGTGTGGATGTGATGGAGTGAGTGTGAGGGGGTCAGGGTAACGATGATGGAGTAACTATAATGGGGTCAGTGTGATGGTGATGGAGTGGGTGTGAGAGGGTCAGTGTGAGTGTGATGGAGTGAGTGTGAGGTGTTAGTGTGACGGACATGGAGTGAATGTGAAGGGATCAGTGTTACAGTGATGGTGTGAGTGTGAGGGGGTCAGTGAGACGGTAATGGAGAGAGTGTGCAGGTGTTAGAGTGGCAGTGTTGGATTGAGTGTGAGGAGTCTGGGAGAGGGTGATGGAGTGAGAGTGAGCGGGTCAGGGTGACGGTGATCTGGTGAGTGTGAGGGAGTCAGGGTGAAAGTGATGGAGTGAGTGAGAGGGTGTCACGGTGACACTGATGGAGTGAGTGTGAGTTTGTCAGGGTGAATGACGGAGTGAGTGTGAGGGGGTTACGATGACAGTGATGGATTGAGAGTGAGGGGGTCAGGGTGACGGTGATGGAGTGAGTGTGAGGGGGTCAGTGTCACGGTGATAGAGTGAGTGTGAGTGGGTCAGTGTGACCGTGATTGAGGAAGTTTGAGGAATTCAGTGTGACGGTGATTGGGGTGAGTTTGATGGAGTCAGGATGATGCTGATGGAGTGAGTGTGAGGATGTTGGGTGACGGTGATGTAGTGAGTGAGAGGGGGTCAGGGTGACGGTGTTGGAGTGAGTGTGAATGGGACAGCGTGACAGTGATGGAGTGAGCGTGAGGGGGCCAGGGTGACGATGATGGAGTAAGTGTGAGTGGGTCAGTGAGACAGAGATGGAGTGAGTGTGAGCGGTTCAGTGTCACGGTGATGGAGTGAGTATGAGGGGGTCAGTGTGACCGTGATTGAGGGAGTGTGAGGAATTCAGTGTCGCGGTGATTGGGGTGAGTGTGATGGTGTCAGGGTGATGCTGATGGAGTGAGTGTGAGGGTGTGAGGGTGACGGTGACGGAGTATGAGAGGGTCAGGGTGACAGTGATGGAGTTAATGTGAGAGTGTCAGGGTGATGGTGATGGAGTGAGTGTGAGGGTGTCAGTGTGATGGTGATGGAGTGAGTGTGAGGGGGTGAGTGTGATGGTGATGGAGCCATTGCGAGGGGATCAGTGTGATGGTGATTGAATGAGTGTGAGGGCGTCTGCATGATGGTGATGGAGTGGGTCTGAGGGGATCAGTGTGAGTGTGATGGAATGAGTGTGAGGTGTTCAGGGTGACGATAATGGAGTGAGTATGAGTGGAAAAGTGTGACAGTGATGGAGTGAGTGTGAGGGGGTCAGTGTGATGGTGATGTAGTGAGTGTGAGGGGATCAGTGTGAGTGTGATGGAGTGAGTGTCAGCGGGTCAGTGTGACGGAGATAGAGTGAGTGTGATGGAGTCAGGGTGATGGTGATGGAGTGGGTATGAAAAGGTCAGTGTGAGTGTGATAGAGTGAGTGTGAGGGGTTAGTGTGACGGTCATGGAGTGAATGTGAGGTGTTCAGTGTTACAGTGATAGAGTGAGAGTGAGGGTGTCAGTGTGACGGTAATTGAGAGAGTGTGAAGGTGTTCGGGTGGCAGTGTTTGAGTGAGTGTGAGTAGTCAAGGTGAGGGTGTTGGAGTGAGTGTGAGCGGGTCAGGGTGATGGTGATGGAGTGAGTGTGTGGGGGTCAGGGTAAAAGTAATGGAGTGCATGTGAGGGGTTAAGTGTGACGGTGATGCTGTGTGTGTGAGGTAGTCAGGATGGTAGTGAGTCAGTGAGTGTGAGGGTGTCAGTGTAATTGTGGTGGAGGGTGTGTGAGGGTGTCAGGGTTACGGTGATGGAGTGAGTATGAGGGTGTCAGCGTGACTGATGGAGTGAGTGTGAGGGGGTCAGTTTGATGGTGATGGGGTGAGTGTGAGGTGGTCAGGGTGACGGTGTTGGAGTGAGTATGAGTGGAAAAGTGTGACAGTGATGGAGTGAGTGTGAGGGGGTCAGTGTGAGTGTGATGGAGTGAGTGTCAGCGGGTCAGTGTGACGGAGATGGAGTGAGTGTGAGGGGATCAGTGTGAGTGTGATGGAGTGAGTGTCAGCGGGTCAGTGTGACGGAGATGGAGTGAGTGTGATGGAATCAGGGTGATGGTGATGGAGTGGGTATGAAAAGGTCAGTGTGAGTGTGATAGAGTGAGTGTGAGGGGTTAGTGTGACGGTCATGGAGTGAATGTGAGGTGTTCAGTGTTACAGTGATAGAGTGAGAGTGAGGGTGTCAGTGTGACGGTAATTGAGAGAGTGTGAAGGTGTTCGGGTGGCAGTGTTTGAGTGAGTGTGAGTAGTCAAGGTGAGGGTGTTGGAGTGAGTGTGAGCGGGTCAGGGTGATGGTGATGGAGTGAGTGTGTGGGGGTCAGGGTAAAAGTAATGGAGTGCATGTGAGGGGTTAAGTGTGACGGTGATGCTGTGTGTGTGAGGTAGTCAGGATGGTAGTGAGTCAGTGAGTGTGAGGGTGTCAGTGTGATTGTGGTGGAGGGAGTGTGAGGGTGTCAGGGTTACGGTGATGGAGTGAGTATGAGGGTGTCAGCGTGACTGATGGAGTGAGTGTGAGGGGGTCAGTGTGGCTGTAATACAGTGAGTATGAGGGGGGTCGCTGTGATGTAGTTAGAGTGAGTGTGAGGGGGTCAGTGTGGCTGTGATACAGTGAGGGTGAGGGAGTCAGTATGAAGGTGATGGAGTGTGTGAGAGGGGGTCAGTGCGATAGTGATGGGGTGATTTTAAGGGGACAAGGTGACGTTGATGAAGTGAGTGTGAGTGGATCAGTGTGACTATGATGGAGTGAGTGTGAAGGGAATAGGGTGACAGGGATGGAGTGAGTGTGAGGAGGTCACGTTGAGGGTGAGGGAGTGAATGTGACTGGGTCAGTCTGACGGTGATGGAGTGTGTGCAAGGAATTCCGTGTGACGGTGATTGGGGTGAGTGTGATGGTGTCAGGATGATGCTGGTGGAGTGAGTGTGAGGGTGTTTGGGTAATGGTGATGGAGTGAGTGTGAGGGGGTCAGGGTGATGGTGATGGAGTTTGTGTGATGGAGTCAGAGTGACAGTGATGGAGTGAGTGTGAATGGGACAGCGTGACAGTGATGAAGTGAGCGTGACAGGGTCAGGGTGACGATGATGGAGTAAGTGCGAGGGGGTCAGGGTGACAGTGAAGGAGTGAGTGTGAGTGGGTCAGGGTGACGGTAATGGAGTGAATGTGAGGGGGGGGTCAGTGTGACGGTGATGGAGTGAGTGTGAGGGGGGTCGGTGTGTTGGTGATGTAGCTCGTGTAAGGGGGTGAGACTGACGGTGATGTAGTGATTGTGAGGTGGTGAGGGTGACGCTGATGGAGTGAGTGTGAGGGGGTCAGTGTGACGGTGATTGGGTGAGAGTGGGAGGGTCAGTGTGACGTTGATGGAGTGAGAGTGTGGGGGTTAGGTTGGCGGCGATATTGTGAGTGTAAGGGGGTGAGGGTGTCGGTGATGGAGTGAGAGTGAGGGGGTCCGGGTGATGGTGATGGAGTGTGTGTGAGTAGTCAGTGTGAAAGTGATGGAGTGAGTGTGAGGGTGTCAGGCTGACGGCGATGGAGTGAGTGTGAGGGGATTGGGGTGATCGTGTTGGAGTGTGTGTGAGGGAGTCAGTGTGAAAATGATGGAATGAGTGTGAGGGTGTCAGGCTGACGGTGATGGAGTGAATGTGAGGGGATCAGGGTGACAGTGATGTAGTGAGTGTGAGGGGGTCAGGTTGACAGGAATGGAGTGAGTGTGGGCGGGTCAGCGTGATGGTGATTGAATGAATGTGAGGGGAGTCAGTGTGACGGTGATGGAGTGAGTGTGAGGAGGTGAGGGTGACGCTGATGGAATGAGTGCGATGGGGTCAGGGTGATGGTGATGGAGTGACTGTGAGTGGGCCAGTGTGACGTTCATGGAGTGAGTGTGATGGGGTCAGGTTGGCAGTGATAGAGTGAGTGTAAGGGGGTGAGGGTATCGGTGATGGAGTGAGAGTGAGGGGGTCCGGGTGTCGGTTATGGAGTGTGTGTGAGTGGTCTGTGTGACAGTGATGGAGTGAGTGTGAGGGTGTCAGGGTGACGGTGATGGAGTGAGTGTGAGGGGGTCAGGGTGACGGTGATGGAGTGAGTGTGAGGGAGTCAGGATGACAGTGAAGGAGTGTGTGTGAGAGGGTCAGGGTGACGGTGAGTGAGAGTGAGGGGGTCAGGGTGATGGTGATGGAGTGAGTTTGAGGGGACCAGTGTGACAGTGATGGAGTGAGTGTGAGTGGGTCAGAATAACGGTGATAGAGCGAGTGTGAGGGGGTGAGGTTGACGGTGGTGGAGTGAGTGTGAGGGGGTCAGGTTGACGGTGATGGAGTGAGAGTGAGGGGGTCAGGTTAATGGTGATGGAGTGAGTGTGAGGGGGATCCGTGTGACGGTGATGGAGTGAGTGCGAGGGTGTGAATGTGACGGTGATGGTGTGTTTGTGAGGGGGTGAGGGTGATTGAGTGAGTGTGAGGTGGTCAGGGTGATGGTGATGAAGTGAGTGTGAGGGTGTCTGTGATAGCGATGAAGTGAGTGTGATATGTCACGGGGATGGTGACAGTGTGAGTGTGAGGGGGTGAGGGTGACGGTAATGGAGTGAGTGTGAGGGGTTCAGTGTGACAGTGATGGAGTGAGTTTGACGGTGTCGGGGTGACGGTGATGGTGTGAGCGTGAGGGGGTCAGGATTACAGTGATGGTGTGAGTGTGAGGGGGTCAGTGTGACGCTGATGGAGTGAGTGTCAGGGGGGCAGGTTGACGGTGAGAGTGTGAGTGTGAGGAAGTGAGCGTGACGGTGATGGAGTGTGTGTGAGTGGGTCAGGGTGACAGGGATTGTGTGAGCGTGATGGGGTCAGTGTGACGGTGATGCAGTGAGTGAGAGGGTGTAGTGAGTGTGAGCGGGTGAGGGTGGCAGTGATGGTGTGATTGTGTGGGGGTCCGGGTGACGGTAATGGAGTGATTGTGAGATGGTCAGGGTTACAGTCATGGAGTGAGTGTGAGGGGGTCAGGGTGACGGTGATGGAGTGTGTGTGCTGGAGTCAGGGTGACAATGATGGCGTGAGTGTGAAGGAGACAGGATGACAATGAAAGAGTGTATGTGAGGCGTTAAGGGTGATGGTTATGGAGTGAGTGTGGCGGGTCAAGGTTACAGTGATGAATGAAGTGTGAGTTGGTCAGGTTGCCATTGATGGAGTTTGTGTGAGGGGGTCAGGGTGACGATGATGGAGTGAATGTGAGGGGGTCAGGGTGACAGTGATGGAGTGATTGCGAGGGGGTAGGGATGACAGTGAAGGAGTTTGTGTGAGGGGGTCAGGGTGACAATGATAGAGTGAATGTGAGGGGTCTGGGTGACCGTGATGGAGTGAGTGTGAAGGGGTCAGGGTGACGGTGATGGAGTGAGTGTGAGGGGTCTGGGTGACGTTGATGGTGTGAGTGTGAGGGGGTCAGGGATACGCTGATGGAGAGAGTGTGAGCGGGTGAGTGTGACCGTGATGGAGAGAGTGTGAGGGGTTCAGGCTGATGGTGGAGGAGTGAGTGTGAGGGGGTCAGGATTACAGAGAAGGAGCATTTGTGAGGGGGTAAGGATGACGGTGATTGAGTGAGTGTGAGGGGGTCACAGTTACAGTGATAGAGTGTGTGTGAGGGGGCCAGTATGGCAGTGAAGTAGTGTGTGTGAGTGTTTCAGTGTGACGGCGATGGAGTGAGTGTGAGTGCGTGAGGGTGACGTTGATGGAGAGTGTGTGAGGGGTTCAGTGTGACGGTGATGGTGTGAGTGTGGGGGGTCAGAGTGACTGTGATGGAGTGATTGTGAGGTGGTCAGGGTGACGCTGACTGAGTGATTGTGAGGGGGTCAGGGTGACGGAATTGGAGTGACTGTGAGGGGTTCAGTGTGACGGTGATGGAGTGAGTGTGAGTGGGTCAGGTTGATTTTGATGGAGTGAGTGTGAGGGGGTCAGGTTGACGGTGATGGAGTGATTGTGAGGGGGTCAGCGTGACTGTGATGGAGAGAGTGCGAGGGGGTGAGGGTGACGGTGATAGAGTGATTGTGAGGAGGTCAGGGAGATGGTGATGGAGTGAGTGTGAGTGGGTAAGGGTGACAGTGATGGAGTGAGTGTGAGGGGGTCAGAGTGACATGAATAGAGTGCGTGTGTGGTGGTCAGGATGACAGTTATGGAGTGAGTGTGAGGGGGTCAGGTTGGCGTTGATGGAGTGAGTGTGAGGATGTCAGGGTGACGGTGATGGAATGAGTGTGAGAGGGTCAGGGTAACAGTGATGGAGTGAGTGTGAGGGGGTGAAAGTGATGGTGATGGAGTGATTGTTAGTTGGTCAGGGTGACGCTGATGGAGTGAGTGTGAGGGTGTCAGGGTGATTGTGATGGAGTGAGTGTGATGTGGTCAGTGTGACCGTGGTGGAGTGAGTGTGAGTGGGCCAGGGTGACGGTGATGGAGTGAGTGTGAGGGGGCCAATATGACGGTAATGGAGTGATTGTGAGGGGGGTCAGTGTGACATAGATGGAGTGAGTGCGAGGGGGTGAGGTTGATGGTGATGGAGTGAGTGTGAGGGGGTGAGGGTGACGGTGATAGAGTGAGTGTGAGGGGGCAGGTTGATGGTAATATCGTGAGAGTGAGGGGGTCAGTGTGACAGTGATGGAGTAAGTGTGAGGGGGTCAGGTTTACGGTGATGGAGTGAGTGTGAGGGGGTCAGGTTGACGGTGATCTAGTGAGTGTGAGGGGGTCAGTGTGACGGTAATGGAGTGATTGTGAGGGGGGTCAGTGTGACGGTGATGGAGTGAGTGCGAGGGGGTGAGGGTGACGGTGATAGAGCGATTGTGAGGGGGTAAGCGAGACGGTGATGGAGTGATTGTGAAGGGGTCAGAGCGACGGTGATGGTGAAACTGTGAGGGGGTGAGGGTGACAGTGATGGAGTGAGAGTGAGGGGGTTAGGGTGACATGAATGGAGTGGGTGTGAGGTGTTCAGGAAGACAGTTATGGAGTGAGTATGAAGGAATCAGGTTGACGTTGATGGAGTGAGTGTGAGAGGGTCAGGGTGATGGTGATGGAGTCAGTGTGAGGGGGTCAGGTTGACGGTGATGGCGTGAGTGTGAGGGGGTCAGAGTGACGGTGATCTAGTGATTGTGAGGGGGTCAGTGTGATGGTGATGTAGTGATTGTGAGGGGGGTCAGGGAGACTGTGATGGAGTGAGTGCGAGGGGGTGAGGGTGACGGTGATAGAGTGATTGTGAGGGGTCAGGGAGACGGTGTTGGAGTGATTGTGAAGGGGTCAGAGTGACAGTGATGGTGTAAGTGTGAGGGGGTGAGGGTGACGGTGATGGAGTGAGTGTGAGGGGGTCAGCGTGACATGAATGGAGTGAGTGTGATGTGTTCAGGATGACAGTTATGGAGTGAGTGTGAGAGGGTCAGGGTGACGGTGATGGAGTCAGTATGAGCGGGTCAGTGTGACGTTGATGGAGTGAGTGTGAGGGGGAAAGTGACGGCGATGGAGTGATTGTGAGTTGGTCAAGGTCACGCTGATGGAGTGATTGTGAGGGGGTCAGCGTGACGGTGATTGAGTCAGTGTGAGGGGGTCAGTGTGACGTTGATGGAGTGAGTGTGAGGGGTAAAGTGACGATGATGGAGTGATTGTGAGCTGGTCAAGGTCACGCTCATGGAGTGATTGTGAGGGGGTCAGTGCGATGGTGATGGCATGAGTGTGAGGGGGTCAGGGTGACATGAATGGAGTGTTTATGAGGTGTTCAGGATGACAGTTATGGAGTGAGTGTGAGGGGTGTCAGTGTGACAGTGATGGAGTGAGTGTGAGGGGGTCAGGTTGACGGTGATGGAGTGAGTGTGAGGGGGTCAGAGTGCCGGTAATCTAATGATTGTGAGGGGGTCAGGGAGACGGTGATAGAGTGATTGTGAAGGGGTCAGAGTGACGGTGATAGTGTAAGTGTGGGGGGTGAGGGTGACGGTGATGGAGTGAGTGTGAGCGGTTCAGTGTGACGGTGATGGAGTGAGTGTGCAGGCTTCAGGGTGAAGGTGATGGTGGGAGTGTGAGGGAGTCAGGCTTACAGTGATGGTGTGAGTGTGAGGGGGGTCAGTGTGACAGTGATGGAGTGAGTGTGAGGGGGTCAGGGTGATGGTGATGGAGTCAGTATGAGGGGGTCACCGTGACATGAATGGAGTGGGTGTGAGGTGCTCAGGATGACAGTTATGGAGTGAGTGTGAGAGGGTCAGGGTGACGGTGATGGAGTCAGTATGAGGGAGTCAGTGTGACGTTGATGGAGTGAGTGTGAGGGGGTCAGTGTGACGGTGATGGAGTGAGTGTGAGGGGATCAGGGTTACTGTGATGGAGTGAGTGCGATCTGGTCATTTTGACCCGTGATGGAGTGAGTGAGTGGGGGTCAGTGTGACGGTGAAGTAGTGTGTGTGAGTGTTTCAGTGTGACGGCGATGGAGTGAGTGTGAGTGGGTGAGGGTGACATTGATGGAGAGTGTGTGAGGGGTTCAGTGTGACGGTGATGGAGTGATTGTGAGGTGGTCAGGGTGACGCTGACTGAGTGATTGTGAGGGGGTCAGGGTGACGGCGATGAAGTGAGTGTGATGTGTCATGGTGATGGTGACGGTGTGAGTGTGAGGGGGTGAGGGTGACGGTATTGGAGTGACTGTGAGGGGTTCAGTGTGACGGTGATGGAGTGAGTGTGAGGATGTCAGGGTGATGGTGGAGTTGTGACTGTGAGGGGATCAGTGTGACAGTGATGGAGTGAGTGTGAGTGGGTCAGGTTGATTTTGATGGAGTGAGTGTGAGGGGGTCAGGTTGACGGTGATGGAGTGATTGTGAGGGGGTCAGCGTGACTGTGATGGAGAGAGTGCGAGGGGGTGAGGGTGACGGTGATAGAGTGATTGTGAGGAGGTCAGGGAGATGGTGATGGAGTGAGTGTGAGTGGGTAAGGGTGACAGTGATGGAGTGAGTGTGAGGGGGTCAGAGTGACATGAATAGAGTGCGTGTGTGGTGGTCAGGATGACAGTTATGGAGTGAGTGTGAGGATGTCAGGTTGACGTTGATGGAGTGAGTGTGAGGATGTCAGGGTGACGGTGATGGAGTGAGTGTGAGGG
Organism: Chiloscyllium punctatum; assembly: GCF_047496795.1. Lineage (NCBI taxonomy): Eukaryota > Metazoa > Chordata > Chondrichthyes > Orectolobiformes > Hemiscylliidae > Chiloscyllium > Chiloscyllium punctatum. Next base: position 96,067,442 of record NC_092754.1, on the reverse strand, counting down.
GGTGAAAGTGACGGTGATGGAGTGATTGTTAGTTGGTCAGGGTGACGCTGATGGAGTGAGTGTGAGGGTGTCAGGGTGATTGTGATGGAGTGAGTGTGATGTGGTCAGTGTGACCGTGGTGGAGTGAGTGTGAGTGGGCCAGGGTGACGGTGATGGAGTGAGTGTGAGGGGGCCAATATGACGGTCATGGAGTGAGAGTGAGGGGATCAGTGTGACGGTGATGGAGTGAGTGTGAGTGTTTAAGGGTGACGATGATGGGTCTGAGGGGGTCAGTGTTACAGTGATGTTGTCAGTGTGAGGGGGCCAGTGTGACGGTAATGGAGTGATTGTGAGGATGTAAGAGTGACGGTGATGGTGTGAGTGTGACGGGGTGAGGGTGAAGGTGATGGAGTGTGTGTGAGGGGGTCCGGGTGATGGTAATGGATAGATGGTGAGGGGGTCAGGGTGACGGTGATGGAGTGAGTGTGAGGGGGTGAGGATGACGGTGATGGAGTGAGTGTGAGGGGGTGAGGGTGATGGTCATGGATTGAGTGTGAGGGGGTCAGGTTGACGGTGATGGAGTGAGTGTGATAGGGTCAGAGTGACGGTGATCTAGTGAGTGTGAGGGGGTAAGTGTGACGGTAATGGAGTGATTGTGAGGGGGGTCAGTGTGACATAGATGGAGTGAGTGCGAGGGGGTGAGGTTGATGGTGAGGGAGTGAGTGTGGGGGGTGAGGGTGACGGTGATAGAGTGAGTGTGAGGGGGCAGGTTGACGGTAATATCGTGAGAGTGAGGGGGTCAGTGTGACAGTGATGGAGTAAGTGTGAGGGGGTCAGGTGACGGTGATGAAGTGAGTGTGAGGGGGTCAGCTTGACGGTGATCTACTGAGTGTGAGGGGGTCAGTGTGATGGTGATGGAGTAATTGTGAGGATGTAAGCGTGACGGTGATAGTGTGAGTGTGACGGGGTGAGGGTGAGGGTGATGGAGTGTGTGTGAGGGGGTCAGGTTGACGGTGATGGAGTGATTGTGAGGGGGTCAGCGTGACTGTGATGGAGAGAGTGCGAGGGGGTGAGAGTGACGGTGATAGAGTGATTGTGAGGAGGTCAGGGAGATGGTGATGGAGTGAGTGTGAGTGGGTAAGGGTGACAGTGATGGAGTGAGTGTGAGGGGGTCAGAGTGACATGAATAGAGTGCGTGTGTGGTGGTCAGGATGACAGTTATGGAGTGAGTGTGAGGGGGTCAGGTTGACGTTGATGGAGTGAGTGTGAGGATGTCAGGGTGACGGTGATGGAGTGATTGTGAGGGGGTGAAAGTGACGGTGATGGAGTGATTGTTAGTTGGTCAGGGTGACGCTGATGGAGTGAGAGTGAGGGTGTCAGGGTGATTGTGATGGAGTGAGTGTGATGTGGTCAGTGTGACCGTGGTGGAGTGAGTGTGAGTGGGCCAATATGACGGTCATGGAGTGAGAGTGAGGGGATCAGTGTGACGGTGATGGAGTGAGTGTGAGTGTTTAAGGGTGACGATGATGGGTCTGAGGGGGTCAGTGTTACAGTGATGTTGTCAGTGTGAGGGGGCCAGTGTGACGGTAATGGAGTGATTGTGAGGATGTAAGAGTGACGGTGATGGTGTGAGAGTGACGGGGTGAGGGTGAAGGTGATGGAGTGTGTGTGAGGGGGTCCGGGTGATGGTAATGGATAGATTGTGAGGGGGTCAGGGTGACGGTGATGGAGTGAGTGTGAGGGGGTGAGGGTGATGGTCATGGAGTGAGTGTGAGGGGGTCAGGTTGACGGTGATGGAGTGAGTGTGAGGGGGTCAGAGTGACGGTGATCTAGTGAGTGTGAGGGGGTAAGTGTGACGGTAATGGTGTGATTGTGAGGGGGGTCAGTGTGACATAGATGGAGTGAGTGCGAGGGGGTGAGGTTGATGGTGAGGGAGTGAGTGTGGGGGGTGAGGGTGACGGTGATAGAGTGAGTGTGAGGGGGCAGGTTGACGGTAATATCGTGAGAGTGAGGGGGTCAGTGTGACAGTGATGGAGTAAGTGTGAGGGGGTCAGGTGACAGTGATGAAGTGAGTGTGAGGGGGTCAGCTTGACGGTGATCTAGTGAGTGTGAGGGGGTCAGTGTGATGGTGATGGAGTAATTGTGAGGATGTAAGCGTGACGGTGATAGTGTGAGTGTGACGGGGTGAGGGTGAGGGTGATGGAGTGTGTGTGAGGGGGTCCGGGTGATGGTGATGGATAGATTGTGAGGGGGTCAGGGTGACTGTGATGGAGTGAGTGTGAGGAGATGAGGATGACAGTGATGGAGTGAGTGTGAGAGGGTGAGGGTGATGGTCATGGAGTGAGTGTGAGGGGGTCAGGTTGACGGTGATGGAGTGAGTGTGAGGGGGTCAGAGTTACGGTGATCTAGTGAGTGTGAGGGGGTAAGTGTGACGGTAATGGAGTGATTGTGAGGGGGGTCAGTGTGACATAGATGGAGTGAGTGCGAGGAGGTGAGGTTGCTGGTGATGGAGTGAGTGTGAGGGGGTGAGGGTGACGGTGATAGAGTGAGTGTGAGGGGGCAGGTTGACGGTAATATCGTGAGAGTGAGGGGGTCAGTGTGACAGTGATGGAGTAAGTGTGAGGGGGTCAGGGTGAAAGGGACACAGTGAGTTTGAGGGGGTCAGGGTGATAGCGATGCAGTAATTGTGATGAGGTCAGGGTGACAGTGATGCAGTAAGTGTGAAAGAACGAGGCTAGTAGGTGTAAGGGGCTCTGTCTGATAGTAATGCAGTTAGTGTGAGTGTGTCCAGCTCGCAGGGAAGCTGTAAGGGTGAGGGGTCATTAAAGATAGTGACGCAGTAACTCTGAGGGATCAGGCTGACAATGATGCAATAATTGAGAGTCTGTCAGTATGATAGTGTCGTAGGAACTGTGAGGGGGTCAGAATGATAGTGACGCAGGAACTGTGAGGGGGTCAGGATGATAGTGACGCAATAAGTGTGACAGGGTCAGGGTGGCAGTGACGAAGTGAGTGTGAGGGGCTCAGAATGATAGTGTCGCAGTAACTGTGAGGGGAAAAGTGTGATAGTGACGCAGTAAGTGTGAGGGGCTCAGGGTGACAGTGATGCAGTGACTTGAGGGGGTCAGGGTGACAGTGACGCAATAAGTGTGAGGGGTCGATGATAATAGTGACGCAGTTACTGTGAGGGGTCAGGGTGACAATTACGCAATAAGTGTGAGGGGTTCAGGATAATAGTGACGCAGGAACTGTGAGGGGGTCAGGTTGACAGAGATACAGTAAGTGTGAGGGGTTCAGGGTGATTGTGACGCATGAACTAGGGTCAGGGTAATTGTGACGCAGTAAGTGTGAGGGGGTCAGGGTGACAGTGACACAGTAAGTGTGAGGAGGTAAGGGTAACAGGGACACAGTAAGTTTGAGGGAGCCAGGCTGGTAGCGATGCAGTAAGTGTGAATGTGCCAGGGTGATAACATCGCACTGAATGTGAGGGGGTCAGTGTGACAGTGATGCAGTAAGCGTGAGGGGGTCAGGGTGACTGTGATCCATTAAGTGTGAGGTGAAGAGGCTAGTAGTGACACAGTAAGTGTGATGGGGCCAGGGTGAAAGTGATGCAGTAAGTGTGAGGGGGTCAGGCTGGTATTAACACAGTAAGTGTGAGTGGGTCAGGATGATAGTGAAGCAATATGTGTGAGAGGGTCAGGGTGACAGTGACGCAGTAAGTGTTAGGGGGTCAGGGTGACAGTGACATAGTAATTGTGAGGGACTCAGGGTGATAGAGATGCAGTAAGTGTGAGGGGTTCAGAGTGATAGTGAGCAGTAAGTGTGAGGGTGTCAGGGTGACAGTGACGTAGTAATTGTGAGGTGTCAGGGTGATAGTGATGCAATGAAGGTAAGGCGGTCAGGGTGACAGTGATGCAGTAAGTGTGAGTGGGTCACGGTGACAGTAACGCAGTAAGTGTGAGGGGGCCAGGATTACAGTGAAACAGTAAGTGTGAAGGGGTCAGGGTAACAGTGATGCAGTCAGTGTGAGGGGGTCATGGTGACAGTGATGCAATCAATGTGAGGGGAGTCTGGGTAACGGTAACGCATTAATTGTTAGGGGGTCAGGCGATAGTGACGCAGTATGTGTGAGGGTGTCAGGGTGACAGTGACGCAGTAAGTGTGAGAGGGTCAGGGTGACAGTCACGCAGTAAGTGTGAGGAGGTCAGGTTGATAGTGACGCAATAAGTGTGAGGGGGTCAGGGTGACATTGACGCAGAAAGTGTGAGTGTGTGAGGGTGACAGTGATGCAGTAAGTGTGAGGGGGTCAGGGTAATTGTGATGCAGGAAGTATAAGGGTGACAGCGACGCAGTAAATGTGAGGGTGTCAGGGTGAAAGCGACACAGTAAGTTTGAGGGAGTCAGGCTGGTAGTGACACAGTAAGTGTGATTGTGCCAGGATGATAGTGACGATGTGAATCTCAGGGGGTCAGGGTGATAGTGACGCAGTAAGTGTGAGTGGTTCAGGGTGATAGTGATGCAGTAAGTGTGAGGGGTCAGGGTGATGGTGATGCAGTAATTGTGAGGGGGTCAGGGTTACAATGACGCAGAAATTGTGAGTGGGTCAGGGTGACTGTGACACAGTAAGTGTGAGGGGGTCAGGGTGACAGTGACATAAGAAGTGTAAGGGGTTGAGGTTGATCGTGACGCAGGAACTGTGGGGGTTTACGGTGATAGTGTGGCAGAAAGTCTGAGGAGTTCAGGGTGATAGTGACGCATCAACTGGGGTCAGGGTGAAAGCGACGCAGTAAGTGTGAGGCGGTTAGTGTGACAGTGACACAGTAAGTCTGAGGGGTAACAGTGACAGAGACACAGTGAGTTTGAGGGAGTCAGGCTGGTAGCGATGCAATAAGTGTGAATATGCCAGGGTGATAGCGTCGCACTGAATGTGAGGAGGTCAGTGTGACAGTGATGCAGTAAGCGTGAGGGGGTCAGGGTGACTGAGATTCAGTAAGTGTGAGGTGAAGAGGCTGGGAGTGACACAGTAAATGTGATGGGGCCAGGGTGATAGAGATGCAGTAAGTGTGAGGGGGTCAGAGTGATAGTGAGCAGTAAGTGTGATTGTGCCAGGATGATAGTGACGCAGTGAATATGAGGGGTTCCAGGTTAATAGTGACGCAGTAAGTATGAGTGGGTCAGGGTGACAGTGATGCAGTAAATGTGAGTGGGTCAGGGTGACAGTAACGCAGTAAGTGCGAGGGGGTCAGGGTGACAGTGAAACAGTAAGTGTGAAATGGTCAGGGTAACAGTGACGCAGTCAGTGTGAGGGGGTCATGGTGAGAGTGTCGCAGTCAATGTGAGGGGAGTCTGGGTAACAGTAACGCAGTAATTGTGAGGGGGTCAGGCGATAGTGACGCAGTAAGTGTGAGGGTGTCAGGGTGACAGTGACGCAGTACGTTTGGGAGGGTCAGGGTGACAGTCACGCAGTAAGTGTGAGGGGGTCAGGGTAATTGTGATGCAGGAAGTGTGAGGGTGACAGTGACGCAGTAAGTGTGAGGGTGTCAGGGTGAAAGCGACACAGTAAGTTTGAGGGAGTCAGGCTGGTAGTGACACAGTAAGTGTGATTGTGCCAGGATGATAGTGACGCAGTGAATGTCAGGGGGTCAGGGTGATAGTGACGCAGTAAGTGTGAGTGGGTCAGGGTGATAGTTATGCAGTAAGTGTGAGGGGGTCAGGGTGATAGTGAGGCAGTAAGTGTGATGGGGTCAGCAAGACAGTGACACAGTAAGGGTGAGGGGGTCAGGGTGACTGTGACATAATACGTGTGAGGGGTTGAGGATGATAGTGATGCAGGAACTGTGAGGGGGTCATGGTGATAGTATTGCAGAATGTCTGAGGGGGTCAGGGTGATTGTGACGCATTAACTGTGGTCAGGGTGATAGCGACTCAGTAAGTGTGAGCGGGTCCGTGTGACAGTGACACAATAAGTCTGAGGGGTAAGAGTGACAGAGACACAGTGAGATTGAGGGAGTCAGGCTGGTAGCGATGCAATAAGTATGAATGTGCCAGGTTGATAGCGTCGCACTGAATGTGAGGGGGATCAGTGTGACAGTGACGTAGTAAGCGTGAGGGGGTCAGCGTGACTGATTCAGTAAGTGTGAGGTGAAGAGGCTAGTAGTGACACAGTAAGTGTGATGTGGCCAGGGTGATATTCATGCAGTAAGTGTGAGGGGGTCAGGCTGGTATTGACACAGTAAGTGTGAGTGGGTCAGGATGATAGTGACGCAGTAAGTGTGAGGCGGTCAGGGTGACAGTGATGCAGTAAGTGTGCTGGGTCAGTGTGACAGTGACGCAGGAAGTGTCGGGATGTTAGGGCGAAAGTGACCCAGAAAGTATGAGGGGGTCAGGGGCGCAGTGACACAGTAAGTGTGATTGTGCCAGGGTGTTAGTGACCCAGTAAGCGAGAGGCGATCAAGGTGACTGTGATTCAGTAAGCATGAGGTGAAGAGTCTAGTAGTGACACAGTAAGTGTGATGGGGCCAGGGTGATAGTGATGCAGTAAGTGTGAGGGGGTCAGGCTGGTATTGACACAGTAAGCGTGAGTGGGTCAGGATGATAGTGACGCAGTAAGTGTGATGGGGCCAGGGTGATAGTGATGCAGTATGTGTGAAGAGGTCAGGCTGGTATTGACACAGTAAGTGTGAGTAAGTCAGGGTGTGAGCGACGCAGTAAGTGTGAGTGGGTCAGGGTGACAGTGATATAGTAATGGTGAGGGCGTCAGGAAGATAGTGATGTAGTAATTGTGAGGGGTCAGGGTGATAGTGATGCAATAAGTGTGAGGGGTTCAGGGTGATAGTGAGCAGTAAGTGTGAGGGGTCATGGTGACAGTGACGTAGTAATTGCGAGGGTTCAGGGTGATAGTGACGCAGTGAATGTGAGTGGGTCAGAGTGAGAGTGACGCAGTAAGTGTGAGGGGATCAGGGTGATAGCGAAGCAATAAGTGCGAGGGGGCCAGGGTGACAGTGACACAGAAAGTGTGAGGGGGTGAGGGTGACAGTGATGCAGTAAGTGTGAGGGGGTCAGAGTAATTGTGATGCAGGAAGTGTGAGGGTGACAGTGACGCAGTAAGTGTGAGGGTGTCAGGGTGACAGCGACACAGTACATGTGAGGGGGTCAGGTTGCCAGGGACACTGTAAGTTTGGGGGAGTCAGGCTGATAGTGACAAAGTAAGTGTGATTGTGCCAGGATGATAGTGACGCAGTGAATGTGAGGTTTTCAGGGTGACAGTGACGCAGTAAGTGTGTGTGGATCAGGGTGATAGTGATGCAGTAAGTGTGAGGGGTTCAGGGTGATAATAATGCAATAAGTGTGAGGGGGTCAGGGTGACAGTGACGCAGTAAGTGTGAGTGTGTCAAGTTGATAGTGATGCAGTAAATGTGAGGGGGTCATTGTGACAGTGACACATTAAGTGTGATGGGGTCAGGGTGACAGTGGTACAGTCAGTGTGAAGGGGTCAGCGTGACAGTGACACAGTAAGTGTGAGGGGGTCAGCATGATAGTGACACAGGAACTGTGAGGGTGTCAGGATGATAGTGACGCAGTAAGTCTGACAGGGTCAGGGTGGCAGTGACACAGTTAGTGTTGAGGGGCTCAGGGTGATAGTGACGCAGTAAGTGAGAGGTGGTCAGGGTGACAGTGACGCAGTAACTGTGAGGGGGTCAGGGTGACAGTGACACAATAAGTGTGAGGGGTTGAGGATGGTAGTGACGCAGGAACTGTGAGGGGGTCAGGGTGATAGTGTGGCAGAAGGTGTGAGGGGTTCAGGGTGATTGTGACGCATTAACTGGGGTCAGGGTGATAGCGACGCACTAAGTGTGAGGGGGTCAGGGTGGCAGTGAAACAGTAAGTCTGAGGGATAAGGGTGAAAGGGATACAGTGAGTTTGAAGGAGTCAGGCTGGTAGTGGTGCAGTCAGTTTGAATGTGCCACGGTGATAGCGTCGCACTGAATGTGAGGGGTCAGTGTGACAGTGACGCAGTAAGCATGAGGGGGTCAGCGTGATTGTGATTCAGTAAGTGTGAGGTGAAGAGGCTAGTAGTGACACAGTAAGTGTGATGGGGCCAGGATGATAGTGATGCAGTAATTGTGAGGGGGTCAGGCTGATATTGACACAGTAAATGCGAGTGGATCAGGATGATAGTGACGCAGTAAGTGTGAGGGGGTCAGGGTGACAGTGAAGCAGTAAGTGTGAGGGAGTCATTCTGACGGTGATGCAGTAAGTGTCGGGATGTTAGGACGACAGTGACGAAGAAAGTGTGAGGGAGTCAGGGGGACAGTGACACAGTAAGTGTGATTGTGCCAGAGTGATAGTGACACAGTAAGCGTGAGCGGTTCAGGGTGATATTGATGCAGTAATTGTGATGAGGGCAGGGTGATAGTGATGCAGTAAGTGTGAGGGAATGAGGCTAGTAGTATGCAGTAGGTGTAAGGGGCTCAGTCTGATAGTGATGCAGTAAGTGTAAGTGTGTCCATCTCGGAGTGAAGCTGTAAGTGTGAGGGGTCAGTAATGATAGTGACGCAGTAACTCTGAGGGATCAGGCTGACAATGATGCAATAATTGAGAGTCAGTCAGGATGATAGTATCACAGGAACTCTGAAGGGGTCAGGATGAGAGTGACTCAGGAACTGTTAGGGGGTCAGGATGATAGTGAAGCAGTAAGTGTGGCAGGGTCAGGGTGATCGTGACGCAGTAAGTGTGAGGGGCGCAGGGTGATAGTGATGCAGTAAGTGTCGGGGTGTTAGGGTGATAGTGACGCAGGAAGTGTGATTGGCCCAGTGTGACAGTGATGCAGTAATTGTCGGGGTGTTAGGCTGATAGTGACGCAGAAAAGTGTGAGGAGCTCAGGGGACAGTGACACAGTAAGAGTGATTGTACCAGGGTGACAGTCATGCAGTAAGTGTGAGGGGGTCAGTGTGACAGTGACACAGTAAGTCTGAGGGGGTAAGGGTGAAAGGGACACAGTGAGTTTGAGGGGGTCAGGGTGATAGTGATGCAGTAATTGTGATGAGGTCAGGGTGATAGTGATGCAGTAAATGTGAAAGAACGAGGCTAGTAGTGATGCAGTAGGTGTAAGGGGCTCTGTCTGATAGTAATGCAGTAAGTGTGAGTGTGTCCAGCTCGTAGTGAAGCTGGAAGTGTGAGGGGTCATTAAAGATAGTGACGCAGTAACTCTGAGGGATCAGGCTGACAATGATGCAATAATTGAGAGTCTGTCAGTATGATAGTGTCATAGGAACTGTGACGGGGTCATGATGATAGTGACGCAGGAACTGTGAGGGGGTCAGAATGATAGTGAGCAGGAACTGTGAGGGGGACAGGATGATAGTGACGCAATAACTGTGATAGGGTCAGAGTGACAGTGACAAAGTGAGTGTGAGGGACTCAGAATGATTGTATCGCAGTTACTGTGAGGGGCAAAGTGTGATAGTGACGCAGTAAGTGTGAGGGGCTCAGGGTGATAGTGATGCAGTGACTTTGAGGGGGTCAGGTTGACAGAGATACAGTAAGTGTGAGGGGTTCAGGGTGATTGTGACGCATGAACTAGGGTCAGGGTAATAGTGACGCAGTAAGTGTGAGGGGTCAGGGTGACAGTGACACGGTAAGTGTGATGAGGTAAGGGTGACAGGGACACAGTGAGTTTGAGGGAGTCAGGCTGGTAGTGATGCAGTAAGTGTGAATGTGCCAGGGTGATAACGTCGCACTGAATGTGAGGGGGTCAGTGTGACAGTGACACAGTAAGCGTGAGGGGGTCAGGGTGACTGTGATCCATTAAGTGTGAGGTGCAGAGGCTAGTAGTGACGCAGTAAGTGTGATGGGGCCAGGGTGATAGTGATGCAGTAAGTGTGAGGGGGTCAGGCTGGTATTGACACAGTAAGTGTGAGTGGGTCAGGATGATAGTGAAGCAATATGTGTGAGAGGGTCAGGGAGACAGTGACGCAGTAAGTGTGAGGGGGTCAGTGTGACAGTGACGCAATAAGTGTGAGGGGGTCAGGGTGACAGTGACATAGTAATTGTGAGGGACTCAGGGTGATAGTGATGCAGTAAGTGTGAGGGGGTCAGAGTGATTGTGAGCAGTTAGTGTGAGGGTGTCAGGGTGTCAGTGACGTAGTAGTTGTGAGGGGTCAGGGTGATAGCGATGCAATGAAGGTGAGGCGGTCAGGGTGACAGTGAAGCAGTAAGTGTTACAGGTATTGGCTCCTAATGACGCAGTAAGTGTTATTGTGCCTGGGTGATAGTGATGCAGTAAGTGTGAAGGGCTCAGTACGATGGGGTCAGGGTGGCAGGGATGCATTAAATATAATGGGGTCAGGGTGATAATGACGCAGTAATTGTGAGGGGGTCAGGCTGGTATTGACACAGTAAGTGTGAGTGGGTCAGGATGATAGTGATGCAGTAAGTGTGAGGGGGTCAGGGTGACAGTGACGCAGTAAGAGTCGGGATGTTCGGGTGACAGTGACGCAGAAAGTGTGAGGGGGTCAGGGGACAGTGTCACAGTAAGTGTGATTGTGCCTGGGTGATAGTGACACAGTTAGCGTGAGGGGGTCAGGGTGATAGTGATGCAGTAATTGCGATGATGTCAGGGTGATAGTGATGCAGTAATTGTGATGAGGTCAGGGTGATAGTGATGCAGTAAGTGTGTGGAAACGAGGCTATTTGTGATGCAGTAGGTATAAGGGGCTCAGTCTGATAGTGATGCAGTAAGTGTGAGCGTGTCCATCTCGTAGTGAAGCTGTAAGTGTGAGGGGTCAGTAATGATAGTGACGCAGTAACTCTGAGGGATCAGGCTGACAATGAAGCAATAATTGAGAGTCAATCAGGATGATATTGTCGTCGGAAGTGTGAGGGGGTCAGGATGATAGTGACGCAGTAAGTGTGACAGTGTCAGGGTGACAGTGACAAAGTAAGTGTGAGGGGCTCAGAGTGATAATGTCACAGTAGCTGTGAGGGGCTAAGTGTGATAGTGACGCAGTAAGTATAAGGGGCTCAGGATGATAGTGACACCGTAAGTGTGAGGGGCTCAGGGTGATAGTAATGCAGTAAGTGTGAGGTGGTCAGGCTGGTATTGATACAGTAAGTGTGAGTGTGTCAGGGTGTGGGCGATGCAGTAAGTGTGAGTGGGTCAGGGTGACAGTGATATAGTAATGGTGAGGGTGTCAGAATGATAGTGACTTAGTAATTGTGAGGGAGTCAGGGTGATAGTGATGCAGTTAGTGTGAGGGGGTCAATATGATAGTGAGCATTAAGGGTGAGGGGTCATGGTGACAGTGACGTAGTAATTGTGAGGGTTCAAGGTGATAGTGACGCAGTGAATGTGAGGGGGTCAGGGTGACAGTGATGCAGTAAGTGTGAGTGGGTCAGAGTGACAGTGATGCAGAAAGTGTGAGTGGGTCAGGGTGACATTGACACAGTAAGTGTGGGGGTGTCAGGCTGGTATTGAAACAGTAAGTCTGAGGGCGTTAGGGTGACAGTGACATAGTTAGTGTGAGGTGTTCAGGGTGACAGTGACGCAGATATACAATGTTGGGGACAGAACGTGCCAGGTTGATAGTGATGCAATATGTGTGAGGGGGAGAGGCTGGTAGTGATGCAGTAAGTGTAATGGGCTCTATCTGATAGTGATGCAGTAGGTGTGAGTGTGTCCTGCTCATAGTGAAGCTGTAAGTGTAACGGGGTCAGGGTGATAATGACGCAGCAAGTCTGAGTGGTCCAGAATGACAGGGACGCATTAAGTGTGAGGGGGTCAGGGTGACAGTGACACAGTAAGTGTGAGGGGTTCAGACTGGTATTGACACAGTAAGTGTGAGGGGGTCAGGGTGACAGTGATGTAGTTTGTGTGAGGGAGTCAGGGTAACAGTGATGCGGTCAGTGTGATTGTGCCAGGGTGATAGTGATGCAGTAAGTGTGAGGGGGAGAGGCTGGTAGTGATACAGTAAGTGTAAGGCCCTCTATCTGATAGTGATGCAGTAGGTGTGGGTGTGTCCAGCATGTAGTGAAGCTCCAAGTATGAGGAGGTCATTGTGACAGTCACGCAGTCAGTGTGGCGGGGGCCAGGGTGACAGTCACGCAGTAAGTGTGACGGGGGCCAGGGTGACAGTGGCGCAGTAAGTGTGAGGGGTTCAGGGTGATAGTGACGCAGTAAGTGTGAGTGGGTCAGGGTGATAGTGCGCAGTACGTTTGAGGGGGTCAGGATGATAGTGATGCAGTAAGTGTGAGGGGGTAAGGGTGGTAGTGACACAGTAAGTGTGAAGGGCTCTGGGGGAAGGTGATGCAGTAAGTGTGGGGGTGTCAGACTGGTATTGATACAGTACGTCTGAAGGGATCAGGGTGAGAGTGACGTAGTTAGTGTGAGGTGTTCAGGGTGACAGTGACGCAGTCAGTGTGATTGTGCCAGGGTGATAGTGATGCAATAAGTGTGAGGGTTAGAGGCTGGTAGTGATGCAGTAAGTGTAAGGGCTCTATATGATAGTGATGCAGTAGGTGTGAGTGCGTCCAGCTCGTAGTGAAGCTGTAAGTGTGAGAGGGTCAGGGTGATAATCAGCACAATGGTGCGGGGGCCAGAATGACATTGACACAGTAAGTGTGACGGTGTCAGTGTGACAGTGACACAGTAAGTGTGAGGGGGTCAGGTTGAAAGTGACACAGTCAGTGTAATTGTGCCAGCGTAATTGTGATGCAGTAAGTGTGAAGGGGGTGGCTGGTAATGATGCAGTAAGTGTAAGGGGCTCTATCTGATAGTGATGCAGTAGGTGCGAGTGTGTCCAGCTTGTAGTGAAGTTCTAAGTGTGAGTGGGTCAGGGTGATATTGATGCAGTCAGTGTGGGTGTGTAAGGGGACAGTAACGTACTAATTGTGAGGAGGCAGGATGATATTGATGCACTAAGTGTGAGGGTGTCTGGGTGATAGTGATGCAGGAACTCTGAGGGATCAGCCTGATAGTGACTCAATAAGTGTGATAGGGTCAGTGTGATAGTGGCCCAATAAGTGTGAGGGGGTCCTGTTGATAGTAAAGCTGTAAGTCTTAGGTTTCTCTCTGATTGAATCTCTCTCCCTCCTGTCCCTCCCTATCTCTCTGTCACACTCTGTCTCCCTGGTCATTCGGTCTCCCTCTAACACAGAGACTGGGGGTGGGGTTGATGGTGAGGCTGCATGTGGGGGGGGGGGTTTGGGGTGAGAAATGGGAGGAAGGGAAAATGGGGTAGAGACTGAATTGTGGGAGGGAGACAGCGATGGCAGGACAGTGAGAGTAAGAGTGAGCGGGGGAGGGGAAAGTGTGGAGGCAGGTGGAGAAACCAGGGTTGGGGGTGTGTCTGAGAGGGGGAGCGAGGGAAAGTGAAAGGAAGAGATGGTGAGAAAGAGTGAGTCTGCAGAGAGAGAGGGAAAGAAACGTGGAAAAAGAGTGGGGGAGAGGAAAGGGGAGTCCAGGTTGGAGTGGGGGAACAGAGGGAGTTAAACCCAGCTCCTGAGCTCAGGGCGTGGTGCCCTCCCATTCCCTGAAGACCAGGACGTGGGGCTGAGTCTGTCTCTCTCCAGCTCAGCTCCTCCAACTCAAAGAAACACAACAACATCAGTCACTCTGCTGCTTGGTACGCTTTCATGAACATTTTTATTGTTTACAAATGGAAGTGATGGATGCAGTCAGTGGGATGGTGCCTTTTTTCACTGGCCCCTTAGTTGATTGAAACATTGAAATGTGACCCTGTAACCTCCCCTCCCCCACCCCCGTGGGATAAGATGGACAAACCAGCGCTACCCTCACTCTGTTACCATAGCGACAGGCTGCTCCATCGCTGAAACACTGAACTGAAATGACAAAATCCTGAATGGATTGATTAATGAGGGAATTTGATCGATGGATGTATTCGGGTGACGGGATATTTCAGCACATTCTTCAGCTGCTGCCTGAACTTAGTCTGGGTCACGGAATAAATCGCGGTGTTCGTGCAGCAACTGAGGAGCTGCAGCATGAAGCCCAATTCCCGCACAAAGCGATGGAGAAACACAGATTTATACCCAATATCATCCAACCGGGTCCATATAGAATACAGCATTAACGTTGACCATAACAGGATGAAATTGGCCGAGATCACAAACAGTAAAATGATGGATTTTTTTCGGTTTCTCATTTCAGTGTCAGACTGAGCGTCCCCATTGGTGTGAGCGCGGAGTCTCCTGCGGGCTCTGCTGGTCACTAAAATGTGTCTGACGGTGAGAACATTGAGCAGCAGAATCAGGAGAAATGGGACACACGAGGTTAGAATGTGGTTGAGGAGCTCGATTGTGACCCAGACACTGGAGTAACGAACAGCGTTTGTTACCTCACAAAACCAGGGGAGGTTCATCAGCCAATACCGAGCCTTGAGATTAAAATACCAGAAAATGTTCTTTAAACAGCTCAGCACAGTCACTGCTCCCAGAACCACAGCCGCCGTTTTCTCACTGCAATATTTACTTTTCAGCGTCTGGCAACAAATGGCCACAAACCGATCAAAGGTGAAAGTGATGGTGAACCAGACAGAGCAGTCAGTGGCTGCAGAAAGCAAGATGGCGTGGATATTACACACGGGGACGTAGTACCTCAGGAAATAAAACTGTTCCCGATAAACAATGGGAATGTGTCTCAGGATCAGGTCGAGGATAATGACCAGGAGATCCGCCACTGCCATGGCCCCCAGGTAACGTCTGACACATGGAGACAATCCACAATCTTTATAAAGCAGGATGTAGATGGTCACTACGTTAACTGTGAGGAAGGAAAACAAACCCATTATCCATCACCCTGGATGCAAAGAGACCCGTTTGATTGGGGACCCAATGAGATTTTCAAATGTGTCCCTGTATTCAGGGATTTATTAAAATAATTGGAGCTGGCATAACAAATGGGAAGGTCGGAATTACTGACAAAAATATGACTTAAACCACAAGAAACCCTCCCTCCCCAAAAACACACAGAGACACATCCATAAGGACAGATAGTTTTTAGAACATTCCCATACACTCGATCACTCGAGAGCAGACACAGATCACTTCTTCCCAGTTCCTAATACGGAGGGTGGGAATGTTGCTGTCCTGAAGGATTCTCTCCCAGTTTCCTGAAGACAAACGGAGTTTGGGAATTTCTGTATTTTGTCTAAATTGTGGTCGATCCTGTGTCGTGAAGAAATGTAAACGCAGATAAAACGTATTCACCCCTTTAACTGCCTGAGGGGCCTTCGGAACAGTGTCTCCTTCTCCCTGGAACGGGATCTCTTCCCTCGGGATCTAATAGTTTGTTCAATTCACTGACGTCCGGCCGTTCACAAACAATGTCAGGGACAGAAAGTTCCGGGGAATATCAGTTATAGAATGTCAGGGACAGAACGTTCCGTGGAATGGCAGTTATAGAATGTCAGAGACAGAACGTTCCGGGGAATGGCAGTTATAGAATGTCACGGACAGAACGTTTCGGGGAATGTCAGTTATACAATGTTAGGGACAGAACGTTCCAGGGAATGGCAGTTATAGAATGTCAGGGACAGAACGTTCCGGGGAATGTCAGTTATACAATGTTGGGGACAGAACGTTCCAGGGAATGGCAGTTACAGAATGTTGGGGACAGAACGTTCCGGGGAACTCCTTGACCTGCCCATCACCTTTCCCCCCTATCCACCCCACCAACATGATGTACTGTGCCTGGGCACACTGTAACATTAATGGGGAGAGAGACAGAGGGTCCAATCACAGGAATGGGATCTAAAGGCATTGCCACATTAAATGAAATGGTTAGTTATACCACATTCTCAAACCACCTCACAGAAACAGCCCAGACACCATAAACCCAGAGGAGATATCTGTTCAGGGGGGAACACGGTGCAGACCAGACCAGTTAACTGCTCAGTACAACCCAGCAATCAGTCCAGATTCATCCATTGCACTGGTCAGTACAATCCAGCATACTGGATTAGTGGTGCTGGAAGAGCACAGCAGTTCAGGCAGCATCCAACGAGCAGCGAAATCGACGTTTCGGGAAAAAGCCCTTCATCAGGAGGTGAAGCACTGCATAGATCACTCATCTTCAAAGGCAGGCTAGACATCTGTCCAGTTTGGGAAGCTGTGATAGAGACAGCAAAGCTGCAGATGCTGGAGTCCCAAGTAGACAGGCCAAGTCCCAAGTGAGAACACAGCAATCCTGACAGCATCAGGAGGTGGAGAAGTCGACATTTCGGGTGTTACCGTTCTGTAAGAATCCTGAAGGAGGGCTAAAGCTGAAACATCAAATTCTACACCTCCTGATGCTGCCTGGATTGCGGTGTTCCTCCAGCCAGTATTCAGCATGGGAAGCAACGCAGACCACAGCAGTGCATTGGTCTATAAGCCCAGACTAGATATCTGTCCAGAGCTGAAAATGTGTTGCTGGAAAAGCGCAGCAGGTCAGGCAGCATCCAAGGAACAGGAGAATCGACGTTTCAGGCATCAGCCCTTCTTCAGCAAACAGCTATCTGTCCAGCACGGGGAGCTGTACAGATCACAGCAGTGCATTGATCTATAAACCCGGATGAGATATCTGTCCAGCACTGAGAGCTGTGCAGAACACATCAGGACACTAATGTGTAAACCTGAAACAAATATCCATCCAGCATGGGGAGCTGCACAGACTACATCATTGTATTATCTATAAACCTCAACTCGATAGTCTGACCAGCACCGCGACCTGTGCAGTGATCACCCATGAATGTAGGATTATGTACACCTCCGCATTGCATTAATCTGTAAACCAGGAGCAGTTACCCTCCCAGCATGTAGGACTGTGTACACCACCCCAGTGCATTCCTCAGTAACACTGTGTGAGATCCCTGCCCAGTGTGGGTAAACTTGCAGCCCATGCTGGAAGTGACGGGATGTGCAGCTCCCACCCATTTACAGCTCCATCTCTCCATTGTGCCCTGACAAGGGAGTGCTGTGGCTGTGAGCATCACTGCCAGAGAGAGATCGCAGGGGTATCAGTTTAAATATCACCACACGGGAAGAGTTTGGGGTATAGACAAAGATGGGGAGACTGAGAGACAGGGTAATGGAAGGATGTGGTCCCAGGTTGCAGAATGCTGAAATGTAGACACTTCGATAGCATCCTGTCACGTGAGCCAGTCTTCCCAGTAAAGTTGGGAAAAAGGGATTTTGGTGTGAGGTCAGGTGAAACAACAGCTGCTGCATGGTTTTGAAATTACGTTTATGTAATTGCTGTAGGGTTGGAGTAGGATAATAAGCAGTTAAGAGAAATGGGGTTTCAGAGTTGTGAATAGTTGATGAAAAATGTTCATAATCAGAGTTAAAAAATAAATTAATATTTTTGTTTAAACAATGGAATTTGGGAGTTCTCTGTCACTCATATTTTAACAGTTTACAAGACAAACTGAGCATTTCTTTATGTTTAGTTTAAATTACGAGCTGAGCTCAATGTTGTGTCCTAACAATTGCTGTGTGTGTATCTGTGTGTCTCTGTGTGGGGCAGGTCTGGCAGTCTCTGTGGTGCTTAAAGTGATGCAATGCCACCCTCTGCTGGCCTCCCCACGCCACTGCACAGGCATCGGCAGAGGGTGAAAACCAACAGGGATTCATTCAGAGAAGGGGAGGGGGAAGGCACCTGCTCACAGCACCATCCAAACTGATGTCTTATCCATGTACTGATCTAAATGCCCTTTAAACGTTGTAACTGTCCCTGCTTTCACCACTTCCTCTGGAAGTTTATTCCACACCCAAGCCAGATTCTGTCTAACATAATTCCCTCTCATGACATTTGTAAATCTTTTTCCTCACACCTTAAAATATCCCTCAGTTTTGAATCCCCAACTCTAGGGAAAAGACATCAGCCCTTGTGTAAAGTTACCGCAGAATGTCATATTCTTCAGTGAAAACAGTCCCAGCCTATCCAGCCTCTCCTTGTAGCTCACTCCCTCCTTTCCCAGCAACATCCAGGTTAATCTCTTCTGAACCCTCTCCAGTTTAATAATATCAAGGTCAATAATATTAAAGTGAAGAGTCAAGGTATTTTCTTAGGGCACGGGGAGTCCATACTAGACGACATAGACTTAAGGTGAGAGGGGAAACATGTAAAGTGACCTATGGGGCAGCATGAGCGAGCAGGATGACCAGACTGGACACGGTATTCCAGAAGATTCCTCACTAATGTCCTGTTCAACCACAAGATGACGTCCCAATTCCGATTCTCAAAGGTCTGACCAATGAAGACAAGTGTGTTAAACACCTTCTTAACCACACTATCGATATGAGATGCAAATTTTAAAGAATTATACCTGACAGCCTAGGTCTCTGTTCTACAATACTGCCAATGACCCTGCTTTTAATTGTATAATTAAAAGGTCCTGTTCTTGTTTGATTTAACAAATCCAATGCCTCGCATTAATCCAAATTAAACTCCATCTGCCACCCCTCAGCCTAGTGTGTGATATTACTACCACCTCACCCTCCCCCTTCAATTTTAAAATGCCCATCCCTCTCCAGGATGCCTGCACACACCAGCCTTGATTTTCACAAAGGCTCTGCGCTTGGGTTGCCTTGTGCGGTTAGAGGGAGGAGGGACAGATTACAGACACAGTCAGTGGGGAGGAGAGGCTGGACAGTAATCAGCGGCTTGGTATCATTTCATGGTTTTAGGAAGAGGGCAGTCACACGTTAGAGGTGGGTAAGTGATCGGTGTTTTGGAGTCAGAAATTAAGCTCTTCCTTCGTCTCTGGTGTTCAGTAATAAATATCTATTTGAGACTGTTCATTGGGCAGAGTGTGTCTGCAGGATTTCTTTCCTTAATATTGCAGACTACAGATAATAGCAATTAAAGATGTTTATAGTTAATTTTGATAGCATAGCAAGTACACTTAACATCCTACAGTTGAGACAATTATCTTGCATTTGTTTAACAATACAAAGTGTTTTGTGTAGCTCAGTAATGGTAACCTGATTATAATAAATCCACACCGAGCTGAAAGTGGG
Source organism: Chiloscyllium punctatum (assembly GCF_047496795.1). Lineage (NCBI taxonomy): Eukaryota > Metazoa > Chordata > Chondrichthyes > Orectolobiformes > Hemiscylliidae > Chiloscyllium > Chiloscyllium punctatum. Next base: position 96,048,443 of record NC_092754.1, on the reverse strand, counting down.
CACTAAAGTATGACTCAAAATCTGGGTATGCTAGTGTGGTGGGTAGTGACCCTGTCTCTGATCCAGAGCTCTGGATTTGATTCCAATTCCTGAACTTGTGCAGGAGTGCTCCTCGCTCTGGACTAGAAGACCTGGATTCAAGTCCTACCTGTTGCAGAGGTATGTCTCATCATGTCAGGACAGGCTGATGAACAAACACACAGGAGAATACTGTTACAGCTTTATGGGTATTGCTGAGCGATGCTCACGTCCCTTTCTCTGGGCACAAAAGTCTGGGTGTAAATCCCACAGAAGTGTCTCATGATACATCTGAACAAACTGTTTAAAATGTATTTAGAATTGTGACTTGTTGGAGAAGGAAGAGGTGTCAGTATTGCATTTCAGAATTTAGGCCCAGGATGAGTGAAGGTACAGCCATTCATGTTGATTGGGGTCACAATTCGCAGCAGTAAAGGTTTATAAAATCAGAATGGTCATGGATAGGTTGAGTAGTCAGGGTTTTTCCCCAGGTTAGGGGTGTCCAAAACTAGAGGGCATTGGTGGAAAGTGAGAGGGGAAAGGTTTTGATGAGGCCGAAAGGGCACTTTTTCACACATAGGGTGGTATGCATATGGAATGAGCTGCCAGAGGAAATGGTGGAGGCTGGTACAACTACAGCATGTAAAAGGCATCTGGATGCTGTCAGACCAGCCGAGCTTTTCCATCAATTTCTGTATTTCTTTAAAAAAATGCATTCAGTTTCACACAGGTACTCTGAATAACTTAAACAATTTTAATTTTAAATGACGCAGGGACATATAAACATATCTTCAAATTGACCAAGACCATTTTCTGCTATGGGTATGTCTCTGTACATGACAGAAGCAATGATGCATCTACATGGAACAGGGAATGTGATGGAGACATAGTTTGGACAATGTACAAGGAGACCTCGCACGGTCCAATTTAGGAGAAGATGACATTTATGTGTGATTCAGCTCAGAGAGGAGAAAATGTAATCTGCCTGAGAATGAATGGCCTATTGCACTCTCTCTCCTTCATTGTTCCTCATCGCAGCAATGTCTGCGAGCTAAAAAAAACTCTAAACTCATCGTTACCATTCTTATTTTTATGGAATCTCTGCAGTGTTGAAACAGGTCCTTTGGCCCAACAAGTCCATACTAAACTTCCCAAAAAATTCCCCTATATTTACCCCTGACTAATGCACAAAACCTAGAAATCCTTGATCACTACGGACTATTTAGCATGACCAATCAACCTAACCTACACACTTTGAGCTGTGTTAGGAAACTGGAGCACCTACAAGAAGCTCACACAGACACGGGGAGAACGTACAAACTCCATACACCCAGGCTAGAGTCGGACCAAAGTCCCTGGTGTTGTGACGCAGCAGTGCTAACCACCGTGCTACCCTTTGGATGGTCCCTGACCAGAATTCATTGGAATCTACTCACTGCCTAAAGCAAAGGGAATTCAGCCAAATCCAACTCTCCCAGGATGAAACCCCATTGCTAGCAGCTGTGTGAGTACAATATCTTCAGAAGCAGAATAACGTTTTGAACAATCTTGCGATTTTTCCTTTGTCATTAGTTCCAATAATATCTGGACAACGTTCTTTCAAGTTAAAGTTTGAGAGATTGTGTGTGTGTGTGTGTGTATGTGTGTGTGTGTGTGTGTGTGTGTGTGTGTGTGTGTGTGTGTGTGTGTGTGTGTGTGTGTCAGTGTTTTTAGAAAGGGAAATATTGATTATCTAATTGCAATACACAAACGGTTTACCATTCATCTTTCCACCATAGGTTGAGTAACATTGCTCTGGATCATAAACGTGCTTTTTGAGCAGATTAAAGAAACTAACCTGACTTGTTCCTAAAACTGACCCTGACCCAGTCTGAGATCGATATCATCTGCCATATCACAAACCTGGTTACATTTAACATTTGTTATGAGCAGTGGAGGAGTGGGACTAGAAAAGAAAACAGTGACCACAAAAGCCGGGGAACTATAGACCGGTGAGCCTGATGACAGTGGTGGCTAAGTTGTTGGAGGAGATTCTGAGGATTACATTTACATACATTTGGGAAAGCAAGCGCTGATCGGCGTAGACAACTTGGTTTTCTGCATGGGAAATCATGTCTCATTTATTTGGTTGAGTTTTTTGAAGAGGTGACAAAGAAGATTGATGAAGGCAGTTTGGTAGACATTGTCTATGTAGACTTCAGCAAGGTGTTCATTTAAAGAACAAAGAGCAAAGAAAATTTATAGCCCAGGAACAGGCCCTTCGCCCTCCAAGCCTGAGCCGATCCAAATGTACTGTCTAAGTCTGTCAGTCAATTCCTAAGCATCTGTATCCCTCTGCTCCCCATCTACTCATGCATCTGTCCAGACGCATCTTAAATGAATCTGCCGTGCCTGCCTCTACCACCTCTGCTGGCAACACGTCCCAAATGGCCACCATCCCTCTGTGTGAAGTACTTGCTACATGTATTCCCTTAAACGTCCCATCTCTCACCTTGAAAGCATGACCTCTCGTTATTGAATGCTTCAACCTGGGAAAACGCTTGTCTCTATCCACCCTGTCTATCTCTCCATGATTTTGTAAACCTCAATCACGTCCCCCCTCAATCTCCTTTTTTTCAGGTGAAAATAAACCTAATCTGCTCAGCCTCTCTTCATAGCTAGTATTTCCTTCTGATTGGTAGACAGATTAGTAAGTTTCAGTCAATAGGATACAGAAGAAGCTAGTCACAATTGGCTCGAAGGAAGAAGGATATTTTTCAGCCTGGAGGCTTGTGAGCAGCAGTGTTCTGCAAGCATCCGTACTGAGTTCATGCATTTCATCATTTATGTAAATGATTTAGATGTGAATATTGGGGCCATAGTTAGTAGGTTTACAGATGACATCAGAAAGGTGGTGTAGTAGATTCTCTCAGAGTACAACGAGACCGCAATTAAATGGGACAAAGAGGCAAATAGTAACACATGAAGTTTAATTTAGATAAATAAGAAGCTTTGCATTTTGGGAAGGCAACTCAGGGCAGACATTATATACTTCATGGTCAGGTCCTGTGACATGGCAGGTAGACAGAGTCATACAGAACACATTTGGCACATTTGCCTATATCAGTCAGAGCAATGAGTATAGGAGTTGTGGTGGTATGTTGCATCTATACAGGACGTTGTTGCGATCACTTTAAGAATACTGTGTACAACTTGGTTTTTTGCAGAAATGACTTACACAGATGTTCCAGGACTGGAGGTTTGAGCTGTAGGGAGAGGTTGATTAGGTTGAGGTGTTTCCCCCGGAGTGTCAGAGGCAGAAGGGTGACATTATAGAGATTTATAAAACCATCAGGGGCATGGATATTCTGAACAGCCACGTTCTGCTCTCCAGGATAGGGGAGTCCAGAACAAGAGGGCATGGGTTGAAGGCCAGCTGGCAAATGATTTAGAAGGGACCTGAAGGTAAATGTTTCACACAGAGTGTGGTGTGTGTACAGAAAGTGCTGTCAGAGGAAGTGGTCAAGGCGGGACAATCGCACATTTAAAAAGTATCTGAAAGGGGAGGGATATTGGCCAAATGCTGACAAATCGGACTGGATCAGATTTGATATCTGATCGGAGAGAACAGATTGGACTAACGGGTCTGTTTCCATTCTGCATGACTCTCTGATTCTATAAGAGGGATGATGAAAATTTCTGAAAGGATCTTTCAAGTCGGATTTCTCTTCAGTGGAAGTTTATCGTGCCTCTAAGTTCACATTGATTGAAAACTGCATAGGTAAATATTTGACAGGGAAGTGAGTCATGCATAATATGATGGAGACAGGAAAGTGTGGCCGAGTCCACAACCTGATCAGCCACAATCTTAGTGCCCGGTGGAGAAGGCTCAAAGTATCTAATGACCCGCTCCTGTTCCTCAGTCCCATGTTTCTGCGTTCCATTTAGAAACTTAAAGCTGCTAGACAGGAACAGTTGGAGTTCACTTACTCCTATAACTTGGTGCACAGAAACAGAGGAGACCATTCAGCCTTTCAAGACTGTCGCACACGCTTTGAAATGATTTGGGAAATGTAATTGGAAAATCCAGGCTGGAAATGAAAGAGGCCCCTCATCTCTCTTTAGAAAGCGTCCCCTATCTGCAGCTTGTGCTTCATTTGTTGGCCAGAATCACTGTGAATACAGCCCACATACCTCACCCAGAGATGGGTCACAAAATCATCTGGTCTCCATAACTGCAATATGCAATGCCAGAACATTCATATAAATAACACCCATTAACTTTCCAATAACAGAATGTGAGAACATCAGAGACAGCGGCATGTCATTCACTCCGCAAACCTGCCTTGCCCTTCACTAATGTCATGGCTGATCTGCTCCTGGCCACAATTCCTCTTTCATACCCAATTCCTCACGGCCCTCACCTCTCTGACAGGTCTATATCCATCTATTTCTTCTTCAAGTACGTTCAGTCATCTAGCTCCCCGAACACTCTTGAGAAGAGAAATCCTGACATTCAATACCACCAGTTTGAAAGAAACACGTGCTGCTCCTATATCATGGCTTATTGAAGCGAACAAAAGAGGTTGAGACAAGGGTTCATATAAAAATGACTGGCCCCGATATCAAGGCAATGGTTGCCTTCTGTTGACATCAAGGAGCTTAACAAAACTGGACTTAATGGGAATCAGAGTAAACTCTCCCGTGTTTGGTGTCAAACACGGCACAAAGGAAGATGTTCATCATCTCAGTCCTGGGTCACCTCTGTGAGAGATCCTCAGGGTAGCTTCCTCTTCACAAACAGCTTCAGCTGCTTCATCAATGTCTCCCCACCCTCACCCTCCCAACCATAAGATCAGAAGTGGGGATGATCTCTGAATATTCCACAATGTTCAGAACATTTTGTCCCTGTCAGCTCCTGAACTGCTCTGTCTCCATATGCGGCAAGACCCAGGCTCCATTGAGACTTGTGCTGTTAAAGTGTCTGTAACATTCATGTAACAGCACTGCCTGACACTGCACATTGCCACAGTAAAACAAGAGTTCATTCAGCACCTCACGGTGGTTTCACAGGAATATGAGGAGGTCGTTCAGCCCATTGACAGTATTAGAGTAGAACAGGGACAGCCCATTCAGTGACTCCAGCCTATTACTCAGGAAGAGAAGGAGTCTAGTGTGATGGACCACACCAGAGACCCTCGAAAATATTTGACGGCAATAGCCTCGACTCGAATGTTTTCTTATTTTCAAGGAAGTGTACATTTTCTGTCCCAGGTGCAATGTGACTGGTCAAACTACTCGCTGTGAAGCAAAATACCATCTATTTCAACACGAAAGAAGAAATAAAACCACAGAAAGAGGAATTTAGAATAACGTAATTCTATTGGCCAAGTTAACAGAATAATAGATCTTGGAGCCATTACTAATGAACTATTCCAACATAGAAAACTCCCATAAACACAGCCCTTGGCAAAAAGGAAAATTCAGACACAGTTTGCCATAAATATTTCTCCAATCCAGGAATTAAAAACAGCATCAAGAGAAAACTCAGAGAGAGTAGCAACCAGGAGACATTCACTGATGCTTCCAAATCTATATTTTTTGATGTTTCTGAGAATCCAAAACCCAATCATGCTAATCTGTGAGAGCTGGCCACACCCATTCAGGCTGCATTAATATTAACCTAACACCTTGCTAGCTGTTTACTCAAGTGTCTTAACTAACCAGCTTGGCAACAATCGTTCAATCTCTCTAATAAAAGAAACCCGGACAAAATAACCTCTAAAAGCTGCAGCATTGTCACACTGGTCAGTACATCGAGCTGTCAAACTGGAACCAGGAGAAACCCAGTCAGGCCCTTGGCCCTGTCCAATTGGAAGAGGAAGAAGCCAGTCAGTCCATTGAGCCACTTACACAGAAACAGTCGGATGCCATTCCCACCTCAATGCACTTACACGGGGGCAGAATGAGGTAATTCATGCTGATACCTGATAAATGTTTTATGCCCAAAACGTCGATTCACCTGCTTCAAGGATGCTGACTGACCTGCTGTGCTTTTCCAGCAATCGACTCTGTATTCTGATCTCCAGCATCGGCAGTCCTCACTGTCTCCTAATTGATGCTCTAACATGATTAACAAGTGGAGCAGAAGCTGCACAGACAGCATGCTCCACGATGTTTCTCCTGGGTCCGTTGCTCATGATACACACGTGGGACTTTAACATGGTTTTCTAGAGGTGGGCAGGGAAGCCATATGTCTTGTGTGAAGGCTCAAGAAGGTATTTTTCATCTCCGAGAAGACAGCCTGGTGTTCTCCATGTAGGGTGGAAGCTGGTGTGAATGGCTACCTGTTTCAGACGGAAGGTATTGTGGCTGCTGTTGAGGATTGTGAACAACATGGCGTACACTACAGGTTCAAACGCCGACTGCACAATAACATGGGGAGAGTTAATTTAGGTATATAAGCTATTAGGAAAGCCATGTTAGACTGATGAATGGACTCTCTAAGTTCAAATAATGGCGATCTTGTTCATGTTGACCTTGTCTAGTGCACGTCCTCTTCAGTGTAACCTGTGTGCCTTACTCTGTCCAAGTCTATTTCCACCCTATGATCTGCCTGGCCATGCTTACTATGATCTGCCTCCACTGCTCATAAACAAAGTGTTTCCCTGTACTGAGGTACACGTGGCAATAAATCAAAGCAATCAACCCTGGTTAAAGTATGGAATTTCTCACCCTATCACTCTGTAGAGAGTGCCCCAAATGCTCTCTCAGTAAGGCTCTACAACAGCAGGAAGATGGCTTTAAAAAGGTACTCGAATCATCTTGCAATGAAGGACAGCATACCATTGACTGCACCCATTAGTTACACAGGGTTTGATTCGAAGCAGTCAGCATAGACTTGTGAGTGGGAGATCATGCTTCCCAAATTTGTTAGAGTTCTTTGATGAAGTTACCAGGACGTTTGATGATGGCAGAGTCATAGACGTAGTCTCTATGGATTACAGTGAGGCCTTTGATGAGGTTCCACATGGCAGGCTGCTCTGGAAGGTTCCACCACGTAGAATACTGGGGGAACTGGCTAATTGGATCCACAGTTGGCTTGTTGATGGGAAGCAGAGGGTTTAGTGGAAAGATGCTTGTTAGACTGGAGGTTGGGTCCATTGCTGTTTGTTATCTATGATTTGGTTGAGAATGTACAAGGCATGATTTGTAAGTTTGCAGATGACACTAAAATAAGTGGGAGCATATTCAGTGAGGACGTTTACCAGAAACTGCAGCAGGACATTAATCAGGCGGGGAAGTGGGCTGAGAAATGGCAAATGGAATTTAATATAGATGTGTGAGGTCTTGCAGTTTGGAATCTCAAATCAAGGTAGGAGGAGTGCTGAGGATGTTAGACAGGCTTTTAGGGAGCTAGGTTGGAAGCTCAGAGTTAGAATGAACAGGGTTGTTGTCTCTGGTTTGTTACCCGTGCCACGTGATAGAGAGTCGAGGAATAGGGAGAGAGAACAGTTAAATGCGTGGCTACAGGGATGGTGCAGGAGGGAGGGATTTCGGTACTTGGATAACTGGGGTTCTTTCTGGGGAAGGTGGGACCTCTATAAACAGGATGGTCTGCACCTGAACCTGAGGGGCACCAGTATCCTTGGGGGGAGGTTTGCTTGTGCTCTTGGTTGGCGGGGGGGGGGGGGTTAAACTAACTCTGCAGGGGCATGGGAACCCAGACTGTAGCTTTAGGGTGCAGGACCTGGAGTGTAGGGAGGTTAGGAATATGGCATCAATCTTAAAGGAGGGTGCCTATAAACAGAAGAGTGGCTTGAAGTGTGTATACTTTAATGCCAGAAGTATACGAAATAAGGTAGGTGAACTTGCAGCGTGGGTTGGTACCTGGGACTTCGATGTTGTGGCTATTACGGAGACATGGCTAGATCAGGGTCAGGATTGGCTGTTGCAGGTTCCAGGGTTTAAATCTTTTAGTAGGGTCAGAGGTGGGGGTAAAGGAGGGGGGGGGGGGTTGTGGCTTTGCTTGTCAAAGATAGTATTACAGCGGTGGAAAGGAAGATGGACGAAGATTTGCCATCTGAGGTAGTTTGGGTTGAGGTTAGGAATAGGAGAGGTGAGGTCACCCTGTTAGGAGTCTTTTACAGGCCTCCTAATAGTCCTAGAATCGTTGAAGAAAGGATTGCGAAGATGATTCAGGAGAAGAGTGACACTAATAGGGTGGTTGTTATGGGGGACTTTAACTTTCCTGATATTGATTGGGAAAGCTATAGCTCAAGTTCGTTAGATGGGTCAGCGTTTGTCCAATGTGTGCAGGAGAGTTTCCTGACACAATATGTAGATAAGCCAACAAGAGGTGAGGCCATACTGGATTTGGTTCTGGGTAACGAACCAAGCCAGGCATTAGAACTAGAGGTAGGTGAGCAGTTTGGGGGCAGTGACCACAATTCGGTGATTTTTACTCTAGTGATGGAGAGGGATAAGTGTGTACTACAGGGCAAGAGTTATAGCTGGGGGCAGGGAAATTATGATGCGGTGAGGCATGACTTAGGATGTGTGGATTGGGAAAGTAGATTCCAAGGCAAGAGCGTAATTGATATGTGGAACTTGTTCAAGGAGCAACTATTGAGTGTCCTTGATAAGTACGGACCTATCAGGCAGGGAGGAAAGGGTCGTGTGAGGGAGCCGTAGTTTAATAAGGAATTGGAATCCCTTGTTAAATGGACGAGGGCGGCCTTTGTAAAGATGAGGCGTGAAGGTTCAATAGGGGCGATTGAGAGTTATAAGGTAGCCCGGAAGGACCTGAAGAGAGAGCTAAGAGCAGCAAGGAGGGGACATGAAAGGTCCTTAGTTGGTAGGATTAGGGAAAATCCTAAGGCTTTCTATAGGTATGTTAGGAATAAAAGAATGACTAGGGTAGGAATAGGTCCAATCAAGGATAGTGATGGGAAGTTGCGTGTGGAGGCTGAAGAATTTGGGGAGGCACTAAATGAATACTTTTCGTCAGTATTCACTCAGGAACAGGACATTGTTGTCGATATGAATACTGAGGCAAGAATAAGTAGAATGGATGGCTTTGAGATATGTAGAGAAGAGGTGTTGGAAATTCTGGCAAGGGTGAAAATAGATAAGTCCCCTGGGCCTGATGGCATTTATCCTAGGATTCTCTGGGAAGCAAGGGAGGAGATTTCAGAGCCATTGGCCTTGATTTTTGTGTCCTCTTTGTCGACAGGAGTAGTGCCAGAGGACTGGAGGCTAGCAAACGTGGTTCCCTTGTTCAAGAAGGGGAGTAGGGATAATCCTCGTAACTATAGGCCAGTGAGTCTCACTTCTGTTGTGGGCAAAGTCTTGGAGAGAATTGTAAGGGATAGGATTTATGCACATCTGGATAAGAATAATGTGATCAAGGATAGTCAGCATGGTTTTGTAAAGGGCAGGTCGTGCCTCACAAACCTTATTGAATTATTTGAGAAGGTGACTAAGGAGGTAGATGAGGGGAAAGCGGTAGATGTGGTATATATGGATTTTAGTAAGGCGTTTGATAAGGTCCCTCATGGTAGGCTACTGCAGAAAATACAGAGATATGGCATTGAGGGTGAGTTGGAGGTTTGGATTAGGAATTGGCTGGCTGGAAGAAGACAGAGGGTAGTAGTTGATGGCAAAGGTTCATCTTGGAGTGTCGTCAATAGCGGTGTTCCGCAAGAATCTGTTTTGGGACCATTGCTGTTTGTCATTTTTATAAATGACCTGGAGGAAGGGTTAGAAGGTTGGGTGAGCAAGTTTGCGGATGATACAAAAGTCGGAGGAGTTGTAGACAGTGAGGAAGGATGTGGCAGGTTACAGCGGGATATAGAGAAGCTGCAGAGCTGGGCAGAAAGTTGGCAAATGGAGTTCAATGTAGCTGAGTGTGAGTTGATTCACTTTGGTTAGAGTAACAAAAAGATGGGGTACTGGGCTAATGGTCGGATACATGGTAGTGTGGAAGAGCAGAGGGATCTTGGTGTCCATGTACACAGATCTCTGAAAGTTGCCACCCAGGTAAATAGTGCAGTGAAGAAGGCATATGGCGTACTGGCTTTTATTGGTCGAGGAATTGAGTTCCGGAGTCCTGAGGTCATGCTGCAGTTGTATAAGACTCTGGTGCGGCCGCATCTGGAATATTGTGTGCAGTTTTGGTCGCCATACTATAGGAAGGATGTGGAGGCACTGGAACGGGTGCAGAGGAAGTTTACCAGGATGTTGCCTGGTATGGTAGGATGATCCTATGAGGAAAGGCTGAGGCACTTGGGGTTGTTTTCATCGGAGAAAAGAAGGTTTAGGGGTGACTTGATAGAGGTGTACAAGATGATTAGGGGGTTAGATAGGGTTGACAGTGAGAACCTTTTTCCACGTATGGAGTCAGCTATTACAAGGGGGCATAGCTTTAAATTAAGGGGGGGTAGATATAGGACTGATGTTCGGGGTAGGTTCTTCACTCAGCGAGTCGTAAGTTCATGGAATGCCCTGCCAGTAGCGGTGGTGGACTCTCCCTCTTAATGGGTATTTAAGCGGGCATTGGATAGGTATATGGAGGATAGTGGGTTAGTGTAGGTTAGGTGGGCTTTGATCGGCGCAACATCGAGGGCCGAAGGGCCTGTACTGAGCTGTATTCTTCTATGAGATTCTCAGTGAATGGGCGGGCCTTAAGGGGTGTAGTGGGCAGAGTGACCTTGGAATTTAGGTGAACGGTTCCCTGAGAGTGGAGTCACAGGTAGACAGGGCTGTGAAGAAGGCTTTTGGCACATTGGCCTTCATCAGGCAGGATATTTAGTATAGAAGTTGGGAATTTATGTTGTAGTTACACAGGACTTTGGTAAGGCCGCACTGGGAGTATTGTGTTCAGTTTTGTCACCTTGTTATAGGGAGGATCCTATTAAATTAGAAAGAGTGCAGTAGAAAATTACAAAGACGTTGCCAAGACCCAATGATCTGAGTTATAGGGAGTGGTTGGACCAGCTAGGACCCTTTCTTTCGAGTGTAGGAGACTGAGGGGGGACCTTGCAGAGCTGTATAAGATCATGAGGGATATGGATAGGGTGAATGCTCTCCGTCTTTTCCAAAGTTTAGAGAATCGAGGATGAGAGGGGATCAGTTTAAGGTTAAAGGGGAAGGAATGAAAGGGAACCTGAGGGACCACTTATTTACATAAATGGCTGGTACGTGGATGAGCTGCCAGAAGATGTGGCTAAGGGGGGTACATTAACAACATTTCAAAAGCATTTGGATAAATATGTGGATAGGAAAGGACTGGAAGGATATGTGCCAACTGCAGGGAAATGGGGTTAGTGTGAATGGACATTTACAAGGTGGAGTCGAACCACTTTGTTAATTAAACCCAAACATCCAGAAAAGCTCGACTCACCTTGTAATCTGTTAACATATGAGTGACACAGATCTCCTACATTCCACTATTTAAACAAAAATTAGCAAGTTAGTTTCTTAACTTTAATAGTGAACACTAAAAAAAACTATTCACAAATACAAGCCCCTCTTTTCTTTGCTATTTACTATCTGACTCCAACTCTGTAAAAATATGCTGTTCCAACAACCCACATATTAAACGTTACAATCTCAAGACCATACAGTCTCTATCTTCCCCACTGTGTTCAATCTTTCCGCTGCTGATCTCCTTGGGTTTTTTTTTAACTGCAAGTAGGTTTGACATGAACATGTTTCTTTGATAGAGAGTGTTTGAGATGGCCAGTTAGCACTCCTGCTCTACAGCAGTTACTCTGCTGTTGGATGGCAGCGGCTCTCCCTCTAGTGTTCAAAATGCTGGGATTATATACTTCCCATGATACAATAATTTGATTGCTTTCCAGGTGTACGAACAATAATATTCAAATTTCTTTGGATTCTGATATTCTGAGCATTATTTAAAGTCTTTGATTGCATTTGTATTGCTGTCAAAACAGCAACCAAAACTCAGGCTTCCATTTCCCAGCTAATTGTTACATTTGGAACAGTCTGACCTTTAGCTGGCATCTGTGGCTGTACTTTCGATTAAGCAAAACCCATCCTATCTTAAAGTGAACAGACATTGATTAGATTCCAGACAGTAACACATCCTGGGCTATCTGTTATTCTGTATACTAACCTCCTTGAACCACTCGATTAGATTCCAGGCTGTAACTCACTCCGAGGTATCCGTTATTCTGTTTGCAAACAACCGTGAACCCCTCGATTACATTCCAGGCTCTAACTCAGTCCGGGGTATCTGTTATTCTGCACAAAAACCACCCTGAACACCTCAATTAGATTCCAGGCTGTAACACACCCCAGAATATCTTTTATTCTGTATATAAACCACTCTCAACCCCTCAATTAGATTCCAGGCTGTAACTCACCCCAGAATATCTGTTACTCTGTACATAAACAACCCTGAACCCCTCGATCAGATTCCAGGCTGTAACTCACTTCGGGCTATCTGTTATTCTGTATATAACCCACCCTGAACCTCGATTCGATTCCAGGCTGTAACTCACTCTGGGCTATCTGTTAGTCTGTATATAACCAACCCTGATCACCTCGATTCGATTCCAGGCTGTAACGCACTCCAGGCTATCTGTTATTCTGTATATAAACCACCCTGAACACCTTGATTCGATTCCAGGCTGTCACTCACTCCGGGCTATCTGTTATTCTGTACATAAACCACCCTGAACCCCACGATTAGATTCCAGGCAGTAACTTCCTGTCAGGGTTGAAAGGGAAGGTTGGGAGTTATAGGGAATGCTGGCTGAGTAAAGAAATTCAGGGTTTCGTTCAGAAAAAGAAGGAAGCGTATGTCAGCTATAGAAAGGATAGATCGAGTGAATCCTTAGAATAGTATAAAGGAAGTTGGAGTATACTTAAGAGGGAACTTCGGAGGGCAAAACGCGGACATGAGATAGCTTTGGAAAATAGAATTAAGAAGAATCCAAAGTGTTTTTTCAAATATATGAAGGACAAAGGGTATCTAGGGAGAGAATAGGGTCCCTCTATGATCAGTAAGGCGGCCTTTGTGTGGAGCCACAGAAAATTGGGGAGATATTAAATGAATATTTTGCATCAGTAATTACTGTGGAAGAGGATTGAAGGTATAGACTGTTGGGAAATCGACGTTGACATCTTGCAAAATGTCCAGAGAAACAGAGGAGGAAGTGCTGGATGTCTTGAAACGGTTAAAGGTGGATACATCCCCAGGACCTGATCAAGTGTACGCGAGAACTCTGTGGGAAGCTAGAGAAGTGATTGCTGGGCCTCTTGCTGAGATATTTGTATCATCGATAGTCACAGGTGAGATGCTGGAAGACTGGAGTTTGGCAAACGTGGTGCCAATGTTTAAGAAGGGCGGTAAAGACAAGCCAGGGAACGACAGACCAGTGAGCCTGACCTCGACGGTGGGCAACTTGTTAGAGGGAATCCTGAGGGACAGGATGTACATGAAGTTGGAAATGCAAGGACTGATTCAGGATAGTCAACATGGCTTTGTGCGTAGGAAATCATGTCTCACAAACTTGATTGAGTTTTTGAAGAAGTAACAGAGAAGATTGATGAGGGCAGAGCAGTAGATGTGATCCATATGGACTTTAGTAAGGCGTTCGACAAGGTTCCCCATGGGAGACTGATTAGCAGGTTAGATCTCATGGAATACAGGGAGAAGTAGCCATTTAGATACAGAACTGGCTCAAAGGTAGAAGACAGAGGGTGGTGGTGGAGGGTTGTTTTTCAGACTGGAGGCCTGTGACCAGTGGAGTACCACAAGGATCAGTTTTGGGCCCTCTACTTTTTGGCATTTTAATAAATGATTTGGATGCGAGCATAAGAGGTACAGTTAGTAAGTTTGCAGATGACACCCAAATTGCAGGTGTAGTAGAGAGCGAAGAGGGTTTCCTCAGATTACAACAGGATCTGGACCAGATGGGCCAATGGGCTGAGAAGTGGCAGATGGAGTTTAATTCAGATAAATGCGAGGTGCTGCATTTTGCGAAAGCAAATCTTAGCAGGACTTCTACATTTAATGGTAAGGTCCTAGGGTGTGTTGCTGAACAAAGAGAGCTTGGAATGCTGGTTCATAGCTCCTTGAAAGTGGAGTCGCAGATAGATAGGAAGTGAAGAAGGCGTTTGGTATGCTTTCCTTTATTGGTCAGAGTATTGAGTACAGGAGTTGGGAGGTCATGTTGCGGCTGTACAGGACATTGGTTAGGTCACTCCTGGAATATTGCTTGCAATTCTGGTCTCCTTCCTATCGGAACGATGTTGTGAAACTTGAAAGGGTTCAGAAAAAAATTACAAGGAGGTTGCCAGGGTTGGAGGATTTGAGCTACAGGGAGAGGCTGAACAGTCTGGGGCTGTTTTCCCTGGCGTGCCGGAGGCTGAGGGGTGACCTTATAGAGGTTTACCCTCAGGTAAAGGAGTCCAGAACTAGAGGGCATAGATTTAGTTTGAGAGGGGAAAGATATGAAAGAGACCTAAGGAAAAACTTTTTCAAGCAGAAGGTGGTACGTGTATGGAGTGAGCTGCCAGACAAGTGGTGGAGGCTGGTACAATTGCAACATTTAAGAGGAATTTGGATGAGTATATGAATAGGAAGGGTTTGGAGGGATATGGGCCGGGTGCTGGAAGGTGGGACTAGATTGGGTTGGGATGTCAGGTCGGCATTGACAGGTTGGACTATTGGGTTTGTTTCCATGCTGTACATCTCTATGATTCTATGACTATATAACTCACTCTGGGCTACCTGTTATTCTGCATATAAACCACCCAGAAACCCTCGATTAGATTCCAGTCTGTAACTCACTCTAGGGTATCTGTTATTGTTCACATCATCGTCCGGAATTCCCTTGATAAAATTTCAATCTGTAACTGACTTCCAATTTTAAGGGGCTCTGCACATTAGCCACCTCAATCCTTTGATTCGATTCCAGTCTGTATCACACTTCTGGGTATCTGTTAGTCTGTATATTAACCATCCAATCCAAACCATGTTAAAATTGTCCACAGTGTTCAGGGATGTGTATGTGAGGTGCATTAGTCAGGGGTAAATGTGGGGAAATAGATCTGGATGAGTTGTTCTTCTGAGGGTCAGTGTGGTCTTGTTGGGCTGAAGGGCTTGTTTCCCCACTGACGGGATTATATGAATCACCCAGAACCCTCTCGATTCGGTTCCAACGTGTAACTCACTTCCATGTATGTGTAATTCGCATGTTTCAAAAACACCCCAAAACCTTTAATTCTATTCCACTTCGATAAACACGAGGCGCTGCATTTTGGGAAAGCAAATTTGAGCAGGATTTATACACTTAATTGTAAGGTCTGAGGGAGAGATGCTGAACAAAGAGACTTTCAATTGCAGGTTCGTAGCTCCGTGAGAGTAGAGTGGCAGGTGGATAAGATAATGTAGGCAAAGTTTGGTATGCTTTCCTTTATTGGTCAGAGTTTTGAGTATAGACTTTGAGAGGTCATGTTGTGTCTGGACTGGACATGGGTTAGGCAACTGTTGGAATATGGCATGCAATTCTGGTCACCTTCCTATCGGAAGGATGTTATGAAACTTGGAAGGATTCAGAAAAGATTTACAAGGAGGTTGCCAGTGTTAGAGGATTTGAGCTACAGGGAGAGGCTTGATAGGCTGGGGCTGTTTTCCCTGGAGCATCAGAGGCTGAGGGGTGACCTTATCAAGGTTTATAAAATCATGACGGGCATGGATAGGATAAATAGACAAAGTCTTTTCCTTGGGGTTGGGAGTCCAGAATGAGAGGGCAAAGGTTGAGTGTGAGAGGTAATATGAAAGAGACCTCAGGGGCAACTTGTTCACTCAGAGGGTAGTACATGAATGGAATGAACTGTCAGAGGAAGTGGTGGAGGCTGGTACAATTGCAACATTTAAAATGCAGCTCAATGAGTATATGAATGGGAAGGTTTGGAGGGAGATGGGCCAAGTGCTTGAAAAAGAGACTAGAGTAGGTTAGGATATCTGGTCTGCAGAGATGGGTTGGACCAAAGGGTCTGTTTCCATGTTGTACATCTCTAGGACTGTATAACTCTGCGGTTTTGTGACTCACGACTTGTTATCTGTTATTCTGTATGTCAACCACGCTGAACCCCTCGATTAGATTCCACTCTGTCCCTCACCTATGGGTATCTCATATACTGTATGTAAACACTAAACCCCTCAATTAGATTCCAGTCTGGAACTCACTCCTGAGGATCTGTTATTGGATCTGTGAAGTGATCCTTGTTGGATGTCAGACCGAAGACAAGATAAACTAAAGGGTCAAGTCTTACATTGGGAGCAGGAACACAGAAAGCTGCTGGTACATTTCTGTCCTGTTACATATCTCAAAGTTTCAGATTGGGGCTGAATTCCGGTCACAATGGGGAAAGTCTGAAAAGCTGTTTCTTGTCCTGCATCATTATAACATAACCTACCTTACCTACCTAACCTATATTTCCTATTTTACATAACCTTGTAAGGTAGGAAATGGGGACAGCTTCTGGAAGGTGTCTGTATCTCTGTGTGTGTGATTCTGTGTGTCTGTGATTCTGTGTGCATGTTCAATGTTTTATATATTTTCGAACTGTATTGATGTTGCCAGTCTCTTTTGCTTTTCCTTATTTATAAACTCAATGTCATTGTTTTGTTGATATAAAATGTTGGCTGTGGACAAATCTGAAATTACTGCCTGACTGATTTGTGTCAGGAATACTTTCAACAAGGGAGAGGGGGCAATGTGTCAAAAGCCATTTCCATTCATTGATGCTAGCAGAGATAGGAAATGGAGACAGCTCTTCGAAGGTGTTTTAAATGTAAATCCCAGAACCTGTTTACAGTGAATGCGGAGAGACAATGTAACATTCCAGTAAGGTCTGCCTTACTTTCCAAACTCCTCATATATGAAGAAACATAATATACTAACCTGATAGAGCTCTGTCACTGAATTGTAGATTTGCAGCGTTGGATCAGAAACCTGCCTGGCTAGGCCTTATCCCAAATTGAAGGGTTTTTCGAATGCCTCACTGACCTTCTATGGGTTCAAATTGTGTGTTGTCTACAAATAAAAGAAAGTAATGCACCTGCAATTAAAGAAAACGCTTTCTGGAAATTTGTGCATCTGTTGGATTAAGTATCTTTCAACAGGATTGAAGATAAGTGAGAAAGTGAGAGATAGGTAGCATTGTAACCAGAATGGCAGTGCAGTATAAAAGGTATATTAATACTTTCAGTGAAAGGGGAAAACAGAGGAGGATAGTCCTCAAACTAGGAAAGTTGGGAGTCACTAAAGTTGTGTAGTTTGTGACTGCATTATGTTTATGTGAGTCAAGATTTGCAACCAGTTGGCCAATAGTGCACTTTGTGACTCACTCCCAGTTACAAGTTATTTCACATTAAATGTTTAACATATCCGTCGATTAGATTCTAGTAACACACTTCGAGCTATCTGTTATTCTGTATATAAACGACCCTGAACTCCTCGATTAGATTCCAGGCTGTAACGCACTCCGGGCTATCTGTTATTCTGTATCGAAAACTCCCTGAACCCCTCGCTTAGATTCCAGGCTGCAACTCACTCCGGGCTATCTGCTATTCTGTATCTAAAACTCCCTGAACCCCTCGATTAGATTGTAACTGACTACAGGTATCAGTTATTCTGTACATAAACCATCCTAAATACCTCGATTAGTTTCCAGTCTGTAAAACACTCCAGGCTGTTATTCTGTATATAAACCACCCTGAACCCCTCGATTAGATTCCAGACTGTAACTCACTCCATGGCATCTGTTATTCTGTACATAAACCATGCTAAACCCCTCGATAGGTTCCAACCTGTAACACATTCCAGGCTAACTGTTATTCTGCAAATAACCCACCCTGAATCCCTCGATTAGATTCCAGGCTGTAACTCACTCTGTGCTATCTGTTATTCTGTATATAAACCACACTGAACCCTGCAATTAGATTCCAGGCTGTAACTCACTGCGGGCTATCCGTTTTTCAGTATATAAACCACACTGAACCCTGCAATTAGATTCCAGGCTGCAACTCACTGCGGGGTATCTGTTATTCGTATATAAACCACCCTGAACCCCTTGAGTAGATTCCAGATTGTAACTCACTCCGGGGTATCTGGTATTCTGCATATTAATCACCCGAACCCCTCGATTAGATTCCAGTCTGTAAATCACTCCGGGCTAACTGTTATTTTGTATATTAACCACCCTGAACCCATTGATTTGATTTCAATTCCGGACATGTTAAGCTCATGTTCCCAACACAATCTAATCTCAATGATGATCAATTTATCACGGGTCCTCCTATCTGCTGGCACTACCATCATGCTAACTTTCTGATGTTTACGTACATGATTACCTGTAGCAGTGAGTCGCAGGTAGAGAGAGTGGTGCTGAACACATTTGGCACATTTACCTTAATCAGTCAGAGCATTGAGTATAGGAGTTGTGGTGGTATGTTGCATCTGTACAGGATGTTGGTGAGGCCATTTTAAGAATACTGCGTACAACTTGGTTTTCTGCAGAAATGACTTACACATATGTTCCAGGACTGGAGGCTTGAGCTATAGGGAGATTATAGCTGATATAGCTGATTACGTTGAGGTGTTTCCCCCTGGAGTGTCAGAGGTTGAGAGGCAACATTATAGAGGTTTATAAAATCATCAGAGGCCTGGATATTCTGAACAGCCATGTTCTACTCCCAAGGATAGGGGAGTCCCGAACAAGAGGGCATAGGTTGAAGGGGAGAGGGCGAATGATTTAGAAGGGACCTGAAGGTAAATATTTCACACGAGAGTGGTGTGTGTACAGAAAGTGCAGTCAGAGGAAGTTGTCAAGGTCGGTACAATCACAGGAGGAATATTGGCCAAATGCTGGCAAATGGGACTAAATCAGATTTGATACCTGATCGGAGTGAACAGATTGGACGAACGGGTCTGTTTCCATTCTGCATGACTCTCTGATTCTATAAGAGCGATGATGAATAATTCTGAAAGGACTTTTCAAGTCGGAATTCTTTTCAGTGGAAGGTTATCGTGTCTCTATGTTCACATTGATTGAAAGCGGCGTTAGTTAAAAATTTGACAGAGAAGTGAGTCATGCACAATGGGACGCAGACAGAAAAGTGGGGATGAGACCACAACCTGATCAGCTACAATTTTATTGCCTGGTGGAGAAGGCTCAAAGTATCTAATGACCCACTCCTGTTCCTCATTCCCATGTTCCTGTGTTCCATTCAGCCCCTCAAACCTGCTAGACAGGAGCAGTTGGAGGCTACTTACTCCTATAACCTGGTGCACAGAAACACAGGAGAAATTTCAGCCCCTCAGTACTGTCCCACACGGTTTGAAGTGAATTGGGAAATGTAATTGGAAAACCCAGGGTGGGTGCTAAAGAGGCCCCTCATCTCTCTTCACAGAGCTTCCCCTCTCTGTAACTTGTGCTTCATTTGTTGGTCATGTTGTACACCCAGATTCAGTGTGAATATAGCCTCCATACCTCACTCAGGGATGACTCACAAAATCCTCTGGTCTCACTGACTGCAACATTCAATAACAGAGCATTCATGAAAATAACACCCACTAACTTTCCAATAACAGAATGGGAGAACATCAGAAACAGGGGTGTGTTGTTCACCCCCCAAACCTGCCTTGCCCTTCTTTAAGATCATGACTGATCTGCTCTTCGCCTCAAATCCTCTTTCATATCCAATTCTTCATAGCCCTCAACTCTCTGACAGGTCAATTTCCATGTATCTCCTCTTCAAATACGTTCAGTCATCTAGCTTCCCGAACACCCTTCATGAGAGAAATCCTGACATTCAATACTACCTGTTTGAAGAAAACACTTGCTGCTCCTAAATCATGGCCTATTGATGTGAACAAAAGAGGTTGACACAAGGGTTCAGGTAAAAATGACTGGCCCCAATATCAAGGCAGTGGTTGACTTCTGTTGACATCAAGGAGCTTAACAAAACTGAACTTAATGGGAATCAGAGTAATCTCTCCAGTGTTTGGGGTAAAACCTGGCACAAAGGAAGATGCTTATCATCTCAGTCCTGGGTCACCTCTGTGCGAGATCTTCAGGGTAGCTTCCCCTTCACAAACATCTTCAGCTGCTTCATCAATGTCTCCCCAGCCCCACACTCCCCACCATAATGTCAGAAGTGGGGCTGGTCGCTGAAGATTCCACAATGTTCAGAACATTTTGTCCCCCGTCAGCTCCTGAACTGGTCTTTGCCCGTAACTAGCAGGATCCAGACTCCATTGAGACTTGTGCTGTTAAATTGTCCATAACATTCATGTAACAGCACTGGCGAGCACTGGACATTGCCACAGTAAAACAAGAGTTCATTCATCACCTCACGCTTTTTTCACAGGAATATGAGGAAGTCGTTCAGCCGATTGACACTGTTGGAGAAGAACAGGGACAGCCCATTCAGTGCCTCCAGCCTATTACTCAGGAAGAGAAGGAGTCTCGTGTGATAGACCTCACCAGAGCCCCTCGAAAATATTTTCAGGCGGTAGCCTAGATTCTAATATTTTCTTAATTTAAAGGAAATGTAAAGTGTCTGTTCCAGATACAATGTGACTGGTCAAACTACTCGGTGTGAAGCAAATTCCCATCTACTTAAACACGAAAGAGAAAATGAAACCAAAGAAAGATGAATTTAGAATAATGTAATTCTATTGGACAGCTTAACAGAATAAAAGATCTAGGAACTATTACTGATGAACTGTTCCAATATAGGGAAATCCCATAAACACAGCCCTTGGCAAAAAGAAATATTCAGACACAGATTGTCACAAATATTTCTCCAATCCAAGAAGTAAAAACAGTATCAAGGGAAATTTCAGAGAGAGTAGCAGCCAGGAGACATTCACTGAAGATTCCAACTCTGTGGAGACCCGAATAGTTTCTGATGTTACTGAGAAACCAAACCCCAGAGATCCGAATCTGTGAGAGCTGACCACACCCATTCAGGCTGCATTAAAATTAACCTAAGGTCTCCCTAGTTGTTGCTCAAGTGGTCTTAACTGGCAAGCTTGGTAACAATCGTTCAATCTCTCTCATAAAATAAAGCAGGACAAAACAACCTCTTAAAGCTGCAACATTGTCACACTAGCCAGTACAATGAGCTGTCAAACAGGAAATAGGGTTAACCAGTCAGGCCCTTGGCCCTGTCTAATTGGACGAGGAAGAAGCCAATCACTCCCGTGAGTCACTTACACAGGAACAGCAGGAGGCAATTCCTACCTCAATGCACTTACACGGGGGCAGAATGAGGTAATTTTTGCTGATTCCTGATGAATGTCTTATGCCCAAAATGTCGATTCTCCTGGTCCTCGGATGCTGCCTGAGCCGCTGTGTTTTTCCAGCAATTGATGCTCGACTCTGATCTCCAGCATTGGCAGTACTCACTGTCTCCTAATTGATGCTCTAACATGATGAACATGTGGGGCAGAGGCTGCACAGCCAGACTGTTCCACGTTGTTTCTCTTGGCGCCGTTGTTTATGATACACATGTGAGACTTTAACGTGGTTTTCTAGTGGTGAGCAGGGAAGCCATATGTCTTGTGTGAAGTCTCAAGAAGGCATCTTCCATCTCCGAAAAGACAGCCTGGTGTTCTCTATGTAGTGTGGAAGCTGATGGGAATGGCTACCTGTTTCAGACGGAAGGTATTGTGGCTGCTGTTGGGGATTGTGAGCAACCTGATGTTCAGTACGGGTTCACTCGCCGACTGCACAATACTATGGGGAGAGTTAATTTCGGCAAATAAACTATTAGGAAAGTCACGTTAGACTGATGAATGGACTCTCTAAGTTGAAGTAATGGTGATATTGTTCATGTTGACCTTGTCTAGTGCATGACCTGTGCAGTGTAACCTTTGTGCCATACTCTGTGCAAGTCTATTTCCACCCGATGATCTGTCTGGCCATGCTGACTATGATGTTCCTCCACTGCTCATAAACAAAATGTTTCCCTGTACAGAGATACATGTGACAATAAATCAAACGAATCAATCCTGGGTAAAGTATGGAATTTCTCTCCCTGTCAATGTCTCTTTTGCAAATAAGAGATCGCTGCCACTCCTCGTGTTTCAGCATCACCATTTCTTCATCTCTCACAGCTCTACAGATTAAACACTCAGCTTATTCACTCTATCCTCATGTTACTATCACCGGTGTCTGTGGAAGGGAATCATTCCTTACAAAGGAGATCAAATCAGTAGAGAGTGCCCCAAATACTCTCTCAGCAAGGCTCTACAACAACCGGAAGATGGCTTTACTCATGTCCTCGAATCATCTTACAATGAAGGACAGCATACCGTTGACTGCACCCATTACTTACACAGGGTTTCATTCAGAGCAGTCAGCATAGACTTGTGAGTGGGAGATCATGCTTCCCAAATTTCTTCGAGTCCTTTGATGAAGTTACCAGGACGTTTGATGAGGGCAGAGTGATAGACGTAGTTTCTATGGATTTCAGTAAGGCCTTTGATAAGGTTCCAAATGGCAGGCTGCTCAGGAAGGTTACATCTCGTAGAATGCGGGGGGAACTGGCAAATTGGATACACAGTTGGCTTGATATTAGGAAGCAGAGGGTTGAGTGGAAGGATGTTTGTCAGATCGGAGGCTTGGTCCATTGCTGTTTGTTATCTATGATTTGGTTGAGAATGTACAAGGTATGATTAGTAAGTTTGCAGATGACACTAAAGTAATTGGGAGTATGATCAGTGATGAAGTTTATCAAAAATTGCAGCAGGACCTTAATCAGGTGAGAAATGGGCCGAGAAATGGCAAATGGAATTTAATATACAAGCGTGACGTCTTGGAATTTGGAAACTCAAATCAAGGGAGGAGTTTCATGGTGAATGGGAGTGTCTTAAGGGGTGCAGTGGGTAGAGGGACTTTGGTGTTCAGGTGCACGGTTCTCTAAGAGTGGAGTCACAGGTAGACAGGCCAGTGAAGAAGGCTTTTGGCACATTGGCCTTTATCAGGCAGGATATTGAGGTATAGAAGTTGGGACATTATGTTGCAGTTACACAGGACTTTGGTAAGGCCGCACTTGGAGTATTGTGTTCAGCTTTGTCACCTTGTTATGGGGAGGATGTTATTAAATTAGAAAGAGTGCAGAAGAAATGTACAAGGACATTGCCAGGACCCAATGGTCTGAGTTATCGGGAGAGTGTGGATGAGCTAGGACCTTTTCTTTAGCGTGTAAGAGACTGAGGGAGTCCTTATAGAGCTGTATAAAATCACGAGGGGTATGGATAGGGTTAATGCTCTCAGTCTTTTTCCAAGCTGTAGAGAATCGAGGATTAGAGGGGATCAGTTTAAGGTTAAAGGGGAAGGAATAAAAGGGAACCTGAGGGGCCACTTCTTTATACAGAGGGCTGGTACGTGGATGAGTTGCCAGTAGATATGGTTGAAGGGGGCACATTAACAACATTTCAAAAACATTTTGATAAATACGTGGATAGGAAAGGACTGGAACCGTATGGGCCAACTGCAGGGAAATGGGATTGGCTTGGATGGATATTTACAAGGTGGACTCGAACCCCTCTGTTAATTAAACCCAAACACCCAGAAACGCTCGCCTTACCTCGTAATCTGTTAAAATATGAGCGGCACAGATCTCCTACATTCTACTATTTAAACAAAAATTATCAAGTTAGTTTCTTAACTTTAAATGTGAACACTAAACAACAACTATTCGCAAATACAAGCCCCTCTTTTCTTAGCTACTTACTATCTGACTCCAACTCTGTAAAAGTGTGCTGTTCCAACAACCCACATATGAAGGATTAAAATCTCAAGACCATACAGTCACTATCTTCCCTGCTGTGTTCACTCTTTCAGCTGCTGATCTCCCCGGGGCATGTTTTTTTTTATTGCAAGTAGGTTTACATGAACATGTCTCTTTTATAGAGAGTGTTTGAAATGGTCAGTTAGCACTCCTGCTCAACAGCAGATACCCAGCTGTTGGATGGCAGCAGATCTCCCTCCAGTGTTCAAAATGCTGGATTTATATATTCCCCATGATATAATAATTCTCATAATTTGATTGCTGTCCAGGTGCCCAAACAATAATATTCAAATTCTTTTGGTTTATGGTATCCTGAGCGTTATTTTAACGCTTTGGTTGCATTTGGATGGCTGTCAAAACAGCAACCAAAACTCAGGTATCCATTTCTCAGCGAATGGTGACATGTGGAACAGTGTGACCTTTAGCTGGCATCTGTGGCTTTAATTTCTATTCAACAAAACCCGATCTGTCTTAAAGTACCCATACATGTTTTTGGATTCATAACATCTTCCTGCTTCAGAAAATAAAATGAACCAGCTGAATGAAAAGATGGCTACATTTCTTTTCCTCTGCACACCAATACAACACTGGAATAAGTCAAGTCTTATCTACACTGCTTTCCTTTAAATCCGCGAAAACCCATCTGCTATCACATTATAGGAGCCACAGCATGTACATATTTGTGAGTTGAAAGTCGGTAAGGTAAGACTCCAATGAAATAGTCTCATATTCTGGTCTTTAAACATTCCAAAAAATGCGAGAGATTTGTCGTTGTCCACAACCATCTCTGACAAATTGTTTGTCATATAAACATTAAAATATTGTCAGGCCAGTGTGAAACTTAATCATTCTTTTTCAATAATGGAGATTTTGCTATTTTTTTCTGGTGGATATTGCGGTTTTTCAACAAGTAACCAATTAGCCATTCTATTCCATCATCCTCTTTCTGTATCAATACATCTCCGACCCCGATATCCCGAGCATGAAACACAATTTTCGAAGGGTTTCAAAATATTTGGTGTAGCTAAAACTGATGTGGTGATTAATCCTGCTTGAAAATTCTCAAATGCCTCCTGGCATTGCTCTGTCCACCACAATTCTGTGTTCTTCTTTAATAAATCCATCAGTGGTGCCAATACGCTGCTGAAACTGTAACATATGAGCTTTCAATCATTTGCTAAAGATCACCGCATCATAAAGATAAGCTGCAAAATTTGTTCATATGGCCACAACTCTGTTTCTGAGCCTTAAATGTGGCTGGTGCATTATTCATCCGTATGAATTACTCGATCAAGTTTTTTTTGTCATCTCTGGTATCTTTACTGGATAGTTTAACTGACTCCACATTTTTTTTTATTTGAAAGCGGCCACGAAACCTGGCTTTGAAGAGATTTCTTACCACCGGTGGCAATACTAATACGGCATCCCCACGGGAAATCTTCAACGTTTCAGTGTTTTTATCTGCCACATGCTTCACTCTATGCTGTGCTGTTCAGATATTGTTTAGTTAACTCACCTACTCTACCTAGTCTCTCCTTCACCTCATACACATAATCCAGGTGTGAGATTTCCGACTTCGGTCCTGTCAATTTATATTTAATTAATTTCAAAGGACCTCTCACTTCATGTACGAATATTAACTCAAAGGAAGTAAAGTAAGTAGATTTATTTGGGACATGGCAAATCTAATGGCAAACATTAGATTTGGGAAATCTAATGGCAAACAATTTAATGGGGCACCTTTATCCCAATCATTTGCCAACCCTGACAGTACGTTGTTAACATAGTCTTCAGCGTCTGATGATAACTTTCCAAGGCTCCCTGGGATTCAGGATGGGGCGCACTTGATTTGAAGTGCTGTCTGCCTAAGCCATCCATGACTTCCTTAAAAGGCTGAGCAGTAAAATGAGACCCTTGGTCTGACTGAATCTCTCTGGGCAGCCCACAGCGAGTCAATAAAGCTAACAACTCCCCCACTTCCCTTTTTGCCTTAACACTCCAATGATGGAATTGCCTCTGGATATCGGGTAGACACATCCATTGTAGTCAGCAAGTATTTGTTTCCACTTTTACTTGAGAAAGGGGAGCGACACAATTAATCATAACCCACGTGCAAGGTTCTTCGGATTCAGGAATTGGCAGGAAAGGTGCTGGTTTTATTACTGCCTGCTAGTTATCTACCATTTGGGATGTATGTCACGTACAACAAAACTTAACAGCGTCCTTGCGCATTCCAGGCCACTAGAAATGCTTCTGTACCTCAGCCTGAGTCTTCTGTATACCGAAGTGACCGCCTGCAGTTAGTTTATGAGCTACCCGTAACACTGTACGTTACTGCTAACACAATCTGGTGCACTTCGGCCCATTTCCCTTCTGCAGTAACCTGTCGGGGTCTCCATTTTAATTTTATGATTCTATCTTTAGGTAATAACGTGCAACAATATATTCTGATTCCCTTTCTGTGTGTGTGCATGTGTATATGTGTGTGAATGTGTGTGTATATATCTGTTGTAAGTCCATTAGCCTTTCTGGACTAAACACCTCTGCCTGATCATCTGCCTGTTCAGCTTTTTCCTGGACCGTTACATCAAACAGGGGGTCAGTTCACTGAGCATCAACCCATTTGTCTTTTTCGTTCGTTTTTCCTTCCTGCTGTAACTTATGACAGTTGGATCTTGTTACTACACAGTCTGGAAAAATTCCTGGGTAATTTTCTTTCAACTCACCAATTGCCTACTCTTCCTTTGGCTTCTCCACCACAAGGGGTGACTATCCCATCTCGCCTCCTGCGAAATCGTTCCCAAGAACAAACTGTATTCCTGGAACTGACACTCTGTTACTCACTGTCACTGTTACTTCCCTAATCTTGATTTGGCATTCCATCCTGATGTTACACAAGGGAGTTTCTATCCCCATTCCACAACTTAACACGCTCTTGATGAACATGCCAGAAAGAGTGAAAAACACTTTCATCTCTTACTATTAGGGGGTGAGAGAAAGTGAGGGCTGCAGATTATGGAGATGAGAGTTGTAAAGTGTGGGGCTGGAAAAGCACAGCACGTCGCCAGCATCCGAGGGGCTGGAGCATTAACGTTTCAGGCATAAATCCTTCATCAGGAAAGTGGGAGGTAAGGGAGGGAAAGGAGGTTGAGAAATAAATGGGAGGGTGAGGGTGGAGCTGGGTGGAAGGGAGCTTGGAAGGTGATAGGTAGATGCAGGGAGGGTGTGATGGTGATAGGTCGGACAGGAGGGTGATAGGACTCCTATCGGTGGTAGGACAGCTGGAACCCTCAAACTGTATCGCATCAACGTTGACTTCACCAAATTCCAAAACTCCCCTCCACCAACCTGTCCCAGATCCAACCGTTCAATCTAGCACTGCCCTCTTGGACTGCCCTAACTAGCCATCTTCCTTTCCACCTATCGACTCCATTCTACCCTCCAACATATCACTATCACTCCCACCTATATCTTCTTATTGCCTTCCCAGTGACCCTCCCACCAGCTCACCGACTACCCTCGTATTTATCTTTCAGCCCCCTTGTCCCCCCACCATGTTCCTGACGATGGGTTTCTGCCCGATATTCGATTGTCCTGCTGTTTGGATGCTGCCTGATCTGTTGTGCTTTTCCGGCGCCTCACTTCTCAATTAATACAGACTGAGCTGATCCAGTATCTCACAAAATTATAACTTCTTGTCCTTCTGCCCCTGTTCTTTCTGAGTAAACTTTATCTACAGAGGTGAATTCTTTAGAGAGATCAGGCACTGCCTCCATACCCAGCCCTTGCCTAGGCTGTGCAATTTCCTGCAGCTCCTCGGCTCCACTTGGGGTCTCCTTTACCAGTTTCACTAATGCCACTGGGCTTAGCCTCTTCTACCACATCTTTCCCCAAAGTGCCTTCCTTCAAGGATCATCACGGTGTGTCCCAGCTGACTGCAGTGAAAACAACATTTTCCCTGTGCCCTTCTTAAAACACCAACACTGTAATTTTATGTGTTCCACTCCCTTATAGTGAGAACACCTGAGGCCTTTCACCACCTTTCAACCCCCTTGGGCTTCTTTCTTTACCTGTAGTGAACTATTGGGAGCTACTGTTCGCTTTGTAATGTGTGATCGTCCCTTCTCCCAATTTCTATCCCTCACAGGACGAAATTCCTGCCAGAAGCTAAATTTCATCACATGCCACAATGCAAATTTACCTGCCATTTCTGCTGTGTTTCTCACTTCTTGAACTTTCTATTCATTCACATTAATTCTTACTATCTCTGGAAGTAAGTCTTTTAACTTCTCCAGCAGATTAATCTCCCTTCAAGCCTCACAGGTCTTATCCATTTTTAAGGCCAGCACCCACCTGTCAAAATGACTGTGGTTAATTCTTTGAAACTCAATATAAGTCTGACCTGGTTCCGTCTCTATTTTTCTGAAGTTCTGTCTTTATGCTTCTAGTACCAATTCATAACCAATCAAAATAGCCAATTTGACATCTTGATAATCTCTTGATCCCTCATCTGACAGCGCTGCACATACCTCACCAGCTGTGCCCAACAGCTTAGTCTGAACTAGCATTACCCACAAGTTCACTGGTCACGTCATCTGCCTAGCCATTGTTTCAAATGAAATAAAAATGTTTTGACATTTTTCTCATCGAAATATGGCAAGTTACTAACCTAGTTGTATACATCCCTACGTTCTCCCTTCATCTCCATCCTGTTAATTTAACTTTCTTGTCTAATTCCCAACTTATTAATTTCAAATCCCCTCTCTCTTTCTTTTTCCTCTCTTTCACTTTCGTCTCTCTGTTTCCGTCCCTTTATTTATCTTCTAACTCCAGTTGCCACATTTGCAATTTAAATTTTTATAACTCGACTGGAGCTGACTATTTCTCTGATACATCAAAGTGCTTAAGCAACTCCATTACAATTTCAGCTTCCCTTTTCTCCCTGGTTAAACCCAATTCCAACCTATTTGCTAATTCTAAAAAATGTCCTCCTTCTGTCTTTCTAAACTTCCTTGGAAAATTTGGGATCCTCTTTAGTAATTTTAAAAGCCATTTCCCTCACTTTTCATTTAACTAACCACAAGTAACAAAATTAAACGAATTTTCCCACTAGTTTTATTTGAAGATCAAAGTCACTAATTACAATGAATTGGAATTTACTGGGACCTATTGTATCTCAAATCTGTTCAAGTCCGTCCAAGTGCCACACGGCAAGGCCCCAAACTGTTGTGACATCAATGTCGAACCCCTCTGTTAATTAAAACCACACACCTAGAAAAGCTCACCTCACATCCTAATCTGTCAAAATATGAGCGACAGAGAACTCCTAAATTCCACTAGTAAACACAAAATAACAATTAATATTTATGCAAGTAATCTCGCTGAGATGGAATGTATGTTTTCAGAAGTTTCATCACCATGACCAGGAGACATCATCAGTAAGAGTATCTGCTGAAGCACTGGTGGTAGGTCACGCTTCTCTATTTATATGTCTTGGTTTCTTAAAGTGTGTGATGTCATTTCCGGTTATTTTAACAAGAGAATGTAGACAGGATCTAACCTGATGCGTTTATTGATGGACTTCTGGTTAGAATACCATTCCTCTAAGAAGGTGCTTGCGTGTCTTCGTATGTGTGTGTGCTTTGTCCCAGTCAAAGTGGTGCCCTTCTTTGTCTGTACGTATGGAACATAGTGATACTGCGTCATGTCTTTTGGTGGCTAGTTGGTGTTCATGTATCCGCGTAACACAACAACAGGACTGTTTCAATGGTGGAAAAATGATTTTATATAGACTGTTTAATCAATGCGTGTGTGCAGATAAGTCGCATTTTTCATATGTGCGCAACATATTGTAAATGAACAACAGAGACACAGTTAACGAAAAATGATGCATATGATGTATAAAATTGATAAAACATTAAAACATGTATTGATCCTCTCAACGTTCCCTCCTTTTCTGGGATTCCTAAATCTAATCTCTCATTCTTACCAGGATGTGTGCTCCAAATTCTTGATTCTGGTGTCCCAACTTATTTCAGATAATCCCCTTTCTACCGGGACTTCAATATGTTGGCCTGCTGGGTTCTTTCCAAAACTAGTGTCTGTCATATTATTGGAGATAAATATTCTGGCATCAGACTCAGCATTTGAACATACTACTCTGTTGTACATGCATTGTACAAAGGAGCACAGCACACAGGTATTGCCAAAACATTGGGGGATGTTCATCTACTTCTTTCGATAATGTGGTTGCCTCATTTTCCACATCTACATATCTATATCCTATCTCTCATTCTCCCTTTGTATCTAGTTAAGAAATCCACCAATTATTCTTCGTGTCCCATCTCCCAAAACTCATTCTTTCAGTTTATATCTAACGCTCTCTTCAAGATGTAATGTGGTTCTAATTGAGCAATGTACCTACAAAGACATGTGGGCGTTGCCAGCCAGAGTTAATTGGAAGGGGAGCTGAGCAGGAAAGACCATGGAGCAGCAATGGGAGGAGGTTCTGTGGATAATTCGGAAGATAATACCAGAAATGCAACCCCAAGAACTTGAAACATACTCATGGGAGAACAAGGCAGCCATGAGTGATAAGGCATCAAACCAAAAGAGAAAATATACAATGTGGTGAAGATGATTGGGAATCCAGAGAATTCATTGGCTCTGAAACTACGTAATGCTGGCATCACTGACACTACAGAGCTCTTAATCATGGTGAGGGAAAGAAACAGAGGAAACGCATTGACTTTAAACACAGAAGATGGCATTTCGCAAGGAAAAAGATTCAGGTGAATTAAACATTTGAATTAAGATCAGTTAAATGCTTTTGCGGAATTTGTCAGGTTGGAAGCAAGACCCGGAGAGACAGACCCTCTTTAGAGTGAGAGCTTGAAAATGGAAGTATTTTCACATCAGAAACCAGGTTAGGTCACTGAGTGCAGGGCTGATGGGTGAATGAGTCTCAGTGAGAATTGGGGAACAGACAGCAGAATGGCATTGCAGATATTGCAGCTCGAAACTGTGTATTCACGTAGTGCTGTAGACCACAGCAGCAGGAGAGGCAGACATGCATTAAACCACAACCTGTAACTTTTTGCCAGGGAAACACCTCAGTCTGTCATTACCATCAACACCATCTCTGGCTCAGTGACGACTTTGGGTGAACATGTCAGAGTCAGAATCACATGAACTTTAACCTGATGCTAACTCATTAAAGCTACTGGACATGACCAACAGATCTGATCGAAGCACTGCAGTCCTGTCACATTCAGTCATAAATGATGATGGACGGTAAAACAAATGACTGGAGGAGAGGGCTCGACAAACATTCCCATCCTAAATAATGGAACAGACCTGTACATCAGTGTAAAAGAGAATGATGTTTTATCTGCACCATCTTTTGTTGAGTCGATAATACACCTCACCCTCATCATGATGCTCACAAAATCACAGATGTCAGTCTTCAACCAATTTGATTTGCTGCACGTGACATGAAGAAACAGGTGAACACAGTAGATACGACACAGACAATGGATCCTGCCTCCATTTCTGCAATAGGACTGAAGACTTGTGCTGCACAACAAGCCGTGTCCCTGGGGAAGCTGTTTCATTCCAGCTCCAACTCTGACATCTCCCTGGCAATGTGGAAAATTACTCAATTTAGTCCCGTCCCCTAAAACGGGAATAATTACAATCTGACCAATTACCACCTCCTCAGTGCCATCATGACAGTCAAATTGGTGGGAGTTCTTTTTGACAGAGCTTTCAAGCAGCACAGAAATAACCTGCTCAGTGTGGTTTCCGATAGGTCCCCATGTGGAGATGGTGCTGTTGTGGATTACTAATCCAGACCAGGCTAATGCCCTGGCAGTAGGTGGAAGTTAAAAACAATTAATAAAATATCGAGATCTCAAATCTGGGGTCAGTAACAGTGACCTTGAAGCCAATATGGATTGTAAACAGAATTTCCTTCTCCAATGTACGTTTAGGAAGTGAATCTCCCATGATTTCCTGGGCTGGCCTAAAAGTGACTCCAAAGACCCTGACATGTGATAAACATTTCAATGGTCTCTGAACCCCAAGCAAGGGCACTCATTTGTATCAAACTACTCCGAGGTCTGAACGGATGAAACCGGACAGAACACCCGGCCTCAGCATCAGTGTCAGAAAAGGGAATGTGAACACAGTCCTGTCGACCCTGCAGAAACCTCCTTCCGAACAACTGAGAGCTTGTGACAGCATTTACAGAGCTTTCCCACAGACTGCACAGAAACATCGGGAATGGAAAACACATTTAGCCTCCTCATTCTAATTCATGGAAAAAATCTCCTCAATGCACTTACCCCACACGATATACATATCCGTTAATGTGAGTAACCTTGTGAAGCTATAAAATATGCGGTGCAGTAGTACGTTTGGTCCATCGAGTTTGTTACCCAATTCAATATAATGATGGTTGGCCCTTCATTTCCACACCGTACTCCTGCTCTCCCACCATCCCTTTACTGTCTCTAAATCCTTATTTATAAGCAGTGTCTCGGTTTCCAGGTGTGAGCGAATTCCCCAAGTTCCCCAGTCAGCGAGAGCAGACATTTATTATCATCTCAATGCAGAGTGACTGCATGCACCTAACACTGTGGCCACTTGTTTAACAAGTCCCAGCCAGGGGAATTATCATCCCTGCTTCCAATCTGTCTCACCCTGTCAGAGTTTTGTATATTTCACTGAGATCTCCATTCATTTTCCTAAACCCCATGAAATACTGGCCCAGTCACCCCAAACTCTGCTCCCACCACAAGCCTGTCATCCCAGAGATCAGTCTGGTCATCCTTCACTGCTCTCCATCAATGTCAGGTTTGTTCTTTATTAGGTAAGGAGATCAAAACTGCACAATGTTCAAGATGATACCTCACCAAGTCCCTGTACAGCTGCAGTAAGACATCCTTTCTCCTGGACTCACATCCCCCTGAAATGAAGGTCCACAAACCATTTATCTTCCTCACTGCTTTCTGTTTCTTCAATATTCCTTTCAGCGACTGGTGTACAGGGGGATGCAGATCCTTTTCAGTGTTGCAGCTCCCCACTTGATGGGTCTGTATACACTGGTTAGCGTGCCAATGCCATGCCCAGTATTTTCTTCTGGTTGCAGAACGCACTGCGCTGTAGGGACCTCAGAGGTTTATGCAGAAGGAAACAACAAAAAGGAGCATAAATCCCTTTGTAGATCAACATGTTTCTACCAATCCTTTCCAAATGGTAGGCTGCCAATTTATCGTTTCGACCAAAGAGCACACAGTCACCTCTATCCACATTGTTCTCCATCTGTCTCGTATATACTCATTCACTCCACTTGTCTTAGTCTTCTCGGTGCTTTATTATAACCTCCTCATCCACTCACTATCCCACATCCCTTAGTGCTGTCAGCAGGCTGGGATATATTGTATCTGATTCCAGCAACCAAATGTTTAAAGGGCATTGTGAACAGCTGGGCCCCAAGCACCGATCCCTGCGACACCTCAGCAAAATTCCTCTGTTAATTTCTACTTATTTATTTCATGAATCTGGGTGTGACTGGCTCGGCCAGCATTTATTTCCCGTCCCTAGTTGCCCTTGAGAAAGTGGTGGTGAGCTGACTTGTTGAACGCTGCAGTCCACCTGCCGTGGTTGACCTCCAATGGTATTAGGGAGGGAATCCCAGGATTCTGACCCAGTGACTGTGAAGGAGCGGTGATAAATTTCCAAATCAGGATGGTGAATGGCTTGGAGGGAACCTGAAGATGATGGTATTCCCATACATCTGTAGCCCTTGTCCTTCTAGATAGACATGGTCGTGAGTTGGGAAGATGGTCTCTGAGGATCTTTGGTGAATCATTTCATTGCAGCATGTAGATAGTAAAACACTGCTGCTGCTGATGCTGAGCGTTGATGGTGGAGCATTGTGGATGAAGGGACAGTCAAACTGGCTGCTTTGTCCTGGATGGTATTAAGGTTGTTGGGGCTGCACTCAACCAGGCAAATTGGGAGTCTCCTATTACACTTCTGACTTATGTATTGTAGACGATGGACAGACTTTTGGAAGTCAGGATGTGAGTTTTTCGCCGCAGTATTCCTAGCTTTGGACCTGCTCTGATAGTTACTGTGTTCATGTGGCGAGACCAGTGAGTTTCTGAGCAATGATTACCCACCAGGAATTTGATACTGGGGATTCAGTGATAGCAACACCATTGAATGCCAAGGGGCAGGTTAGATTGTATTTTATTGGTGATGGTCATGGTCTGGCATTCGTGTGGCCTGAATATTACTTGCCACTTGTCAGCCTGGATACTCTCCAGATCTTGTCGTGTTTGAACATGGACTGCTTCAGTATCTGAGGAGCCACAAATATTGCAGAACATTGTACAAAGATTGGCGAACATCCCCACTTCTGACCTTAAAATGGAGGCAAGGTCATTGATGAAGCAGCCCTGAAGAAGTTTTCGGTCACTGATCTAGGGACTCCTACAGATTCGGAGCTGACTTGACTTACCTTCATCAAACATGACCACCTTCCTATGTGTCAGGTATGAATCTAACCAGCAGGGATTTTGCCTCTGATACCCATTGATTCCAGTGTTGCGACGGCCCCTTGATACCACACAGGGTCGAATACAGCCTTGACTTAAAGGGCTGTAACTCTCACCCTACCTCTGGAATTCAGCTCTTTTGTCCACGTTTGAACCACGGTAATGAGTTCAGGAGCTGAGTGGCCCTGGTGGAGCCCAAACTGGGCGTCATTGATCAGGGTATTGCTGAGCAGATGCTGCTTAAATGCACTGAGACCTTCCACCACTTTACTGTTGATCGAGAGAAGACTGGTGGGGTGGTAATTGGCTGGATTGGATTTGTTCTCCTTTTTATATACAGGAGATACTTGGGGTAATTTTCCACATAATGAGGAAAAGCTCTTGTTGTAACTGTATTGAAACAGTTTGGCTAGGGGAGTGGCAAGTTATGGAGAACAAATGTTCAGTACTATTGCCAGAATGTTGTCAGAGTATGGACCCTATGGGGTATCCAGTATCTCCAATCGTTTCTGGATATCGTGTGGATTGAACCAAATTGGTTGATGACTGGTAACTGAATTGCTGACGACCACTGGAGGAGTCTGAAATGGAACATCCGCTCAGCATTTCTGACTGAATATTGTTGCGAATGCATCAGCCTTATCTTATACACTGAAGTGCTGGGCTCTTCCATCATGGAGGAAGGGGTTATTTGTGGAATCTCTTCCTCCAGTGAATTGTTTAATTGCCCCCAACGTTTCTCGACAAGATGAAGAAGGGCTGCAGAGCTTAGATCTGAACCATTGCTTGTGGGATCACTTAGCTCTGTCTATCACTTACTGCTTATGCTGTTTGGTGCACAAGTAGTCCTGATTGGTGGCTTCACCAGGCTGACACCTCATTGTCAGGTATGCCTGGTGCTGCTCCTGCCATCCTGCACACTCCATTGAACCAATTTTGATTCTCTGGATTGATGGCAATTGTTGCGAGGGGGATATGCCAGGCCATGAGGTTATGCGGGAGTACAATTCCACTGCAATTGATGACCCACAACACCTAATGGACATCCAGATTTGAGCTGATAGATCTGTTCGAAGTCTGCCCTATTAAGCACCGTGATAGTACCACCCAAAATGGTGGAGGTTATTCTCAATATGCAGGTATGACTTTGTCTCCACAATGACTATGCGGTGGTCACTCTTACCGATACTGTCATGGACAGATACTTACGCAACTGGCAGATTAGTAAGGCTGTGGTCAAGTATGTATTTTCCTCTTGTTGGTTCCTTCACCACCTGCCGCCAGTTATATCCATTAGGACCCGGCCAGCTCGATCAGTAATGCTGTAGCTGAGATACTGTTGTTGGTGAACATTGAAATTCCCCACCCAGAATCTATCTTGCGTACGTGCTACCCTCAGTGCTTCCTCCAAGTGTTGGTCAGCATGGAGGAGTACTGATTCATCAGTTGAGAGAGGCTGGTACATGGTAATCAGCAGGAAGTTTCCTTTCCGATGTGCAAACTGATGCCATGAGACTTCATGGGATATAGAGTCACTGTTGAGGACTCCAAGAGCAATTCCTTTCAAACTATATCCCACTCTACCGCCACTTCTGCTGTGTCCGTCCTGCTGAAGAGACAGGGGATATCTGGGGACGGTAATGGGGAGTCTGGGACATAGTCATACTCAAAGAATCAAACCTTTCAGAAAATGTCAGGCTGTTGCTTGACGAGTCTGTTTATTTATATTCACCGTTTCCTGCCAGCTGTCCCATTCAAGAAACATGTCCATATATTCGCCCCAATCCACTCAGATTTGATTTTGCAAATTGAGCTTGGAGCTTTACCAACATTCTTCTAAAAATCATTATGTTTTACATCATTGCTTCTCTTTCATTTGTCTCCCAGTTTGTTTCTCAAACATAATTCCCATTTCATAAATCTATGTTAGTGTTGTCTATGACCATTTCTTTCAGCCACAATAATTTCTGCTAAACCATTTACCTACTATGTTCTATGTTTCATGTACTCTATCATTTTCCCACACCAGACTCGGTTTTCCTTGTATTGTTAGAAAGTTTTGTGAAGACAGAACAGAAGTAGTGGCTTCATAGTTCTACCATTTCCCTGTTTCCCATTTTCCATTCTCTGGTTTCAAACAGTAAGGAAACTGCACTTGTTTTCTCATATTTCTAACATTTACGTAATTTAACAAGCAAATACAGTTCACTCATATAACCCTTTTGAATATAGCTCTTCAGAAACTCATCAATTCCTGCCTTAAACTGCTCAATAATTGACCTTCCACACCATACACTCACAGGGGCATAAACTCTGTGCCGACAGAAATACAGCACGATCTATACTAGTCCCACTTTCCTACACCAGGCCCATAGCCTGGAATGTTATGACACTTCCAATTGCTCGTCCAAGTGCTTTTTAACGATTGTGAGGTGATCATTCCCCTCTCAGGAAGTA
This sequence comes from Chiloscyllium punctatum, assembly GCF_047496795.1. Lineage (NCBI taxonomy): Eukaryota > Metazoa > Chordata > Chondrichthyes > Orectolobiformes > Hemiscylliidae > Chiloscyllium > Chiloscyllium punctatum. Next base: position 96,011,579 of record NC_092754.1, on the reverse strand, counting down.
ATCCCTGAACCCCACACCTCGAGGTGAAAAAAGTGTTTAAATCATCTCTGAACCGCAAACTCTTCACTTTAAAAGTGTGCTCCTTTGTTCTTGACCCTCTCACTAAAAGGAACAGTTGCTGTCTATCCACCCTGTCCATGTCCCTTATAATCTTATCCTTCTGAATCACTGACTCCTCAGCTTTCTCTGATCCAAAGGAAACAACCCGAGCTTATCGAGCCTCTCTCCATAGCTGATATGCTCCATCCCAGACAACATCCTGGTGAATCACCTCTGCACCCTCTCCAGTACAATCACATCCTTCCTGGAACGTGGTTCCCGGAGCTACACACAGTATTCCATTTTGTCAGAACCAAAGCCCTGTGTTGCTCTTATACTCTACAAGGAGAAGGTGAGGACTGCAGTTGCTGGAGATCAGAGCTTTAAAAATGTGTTGCTGTAAAAGCGCAGCAGGTCAGGCAGCATCAAAGGAGCTGCAGAATCAACGTTTCGGGCATAAGCCTTCTTCAGGAATCTGCCCGAAACTTCGATTCTCCCGCTCCTTTGATGTTGCCTGACCTGCTGCGCTTTTCCAGCAACACAATTTTAAGCATTAACCTATCTAGTCACATTCAGGGATGTGTGGAGAAGCACAATCTGAGCTTCCCAGTGTGCTGCCATTCATTGTGTCCTCCCCTGCCTGGCTCCTTCTCCCAAAGTGCATCACCTCATATTTATCAGGGTTACATTCCATCTGCCATTGATCTGCCCATCTGATCATTCCATCTGCATCTTCCTGTAACTTAAGGCCTTCCTCCTCACTGCGAACCACCCAGCCAATCTTTATGTCAAACATACACTTACTTATCACACCTCCCCCACCTCTCCACCTAGCCCCCTCCACATTCACATCTATATTTTGTTATGAATAACACAAACAATAAGGGACACAGCACTGATCCCTGTGGTACACCAGGTGATACTGGTATCCAGTCACACAAACAGCCTTCACCCACCACCCTCTGTCTCCGGCCACGAAGACAAGTTTCGTTGTAGCTTGTCAAGTTATCCATCATATTGTGAGATTGACTTTATTTTTCAGTTTCCCAGGTGGAAATTTGTCAAAGGCCTTCCTACAAAACTAAATAATCAACCTCCTCAAACTAATTCAATCAAATCCATTGGATGTGACTTCCTTCTGATAAAGTCATGATAATTATCCCTGATCAAACCTTGTGACTCTGATTGGAGTTCGATTTTATCCTTCCCTATTCTCCAGTAGTTTCCTCAACAGTGATCTAATACTCACTCGTCTATAGTTCCCTGGTCTATCTCTCCCACCCTTACTGTGAAGTAGAATCAAATTAGCAGTTCTCCAGTTCTCTGGCACCTCCCCTATGGTCAGATTCTAATTAAAATATTCAGTCAGGGTCTTTCCTCCTTCGACCCCAACAGCCGCCTTCGACCCCAACAGCCGCCAGTGATACAACTCATTCAGACATGGAGATTGGTCCAAATTTGTACAGAACAAAGCCTCAAATCCTTTCTCATGTTTTATATCAATCTGTTCAAGAGCTTCCCAGTCCATCTTCTTGAATTCTGTAACTGCCTCCGCCTTCTTCCAAGTAAAATAGTTGTGAAGGTCTCATGTAACAATCCATCAATGTTCTGCAGCTTGACACACAGATTCCCACTTGGTTTCTCATGGACACTGACTGTTTGCTAATTATTCTGTTATACTTGCCGTGTGGAATTTCGTGGGATTCTCCCTTATTTCGTCTACTTGTACTTCTTCATGTCCCTCTGTTATTCAGTCCTTTCGATGTTTCTAAGATTCACCACAATCAACCTTCATGTTTTGAAAATCGAGATTACAGGCTGAGGTTCCCCATCAGACAATCATGCCATTTTACGGATTAATCTGGATAATACCTTTTGCAGTTCCTCTGTAGTCAGTATATTCTTTCTTAGATTGGGACTCTGAACGATACACAATATTCTACGTTTAGTCTCTCCAACGCTCGATGCAACTGGTGCACGACATCCTCTATCTTCCAATTACATTCACTTGAATGTAAACCTATTTTTTACTTTCCCATTTGCATATGTTCTTCCCAATACCTCTCGCTTTAATCTTTCTTATGAACTTGCTATGTGAGTTCTTTAAAAAAAGCTCATGAATATCCAACTCTACGTGATCCAATGGTTCCTCATTGCCTATGTCCACAAGAATCATCTTCAGAACACTCCAAATAATGGTTGACACTTCTGGTTTTACTTCCATTGGTACATTCTCACACTCCCCAGTTATGTTATTACATTCTAAATATCTAGTAGCATGTCCTTTGTAATCGATTCCAAGAGATACCTGACTGCAGATGACAAGATAACTGGTCTGTAGTTCACCATTCTACAAATTAATCCTTTCTTAAACTATTGGACAATATTTATAAGCTTTGCCTTATCCAGATTGGCTAAATGCCTTTCGGGAATGTGTCGGAAAATAAAGTGAAAATCCGTGATGCAATCAACATGTCTATTGCTGCTTCCTCTGAAATTCTTGTATGATGTGCATCTCGTCTGTCAGATTTATAAATACTCAATCCAGCTTTCTTTGCAAAAATAACCCCAACACTGATAAGAATGATCTTAGACGTTACTTACACAAGTCCCATGGTCACTTGGTATTTCTGGAAGAATTTCTGGACATTCTTCCATGAAGATAGATGCAAAGAAACTGTTTCTTTTCCCTGCGATTTCTCTGTTCTCTGCAATAAATTATCCTGAACACGCACCAACTGCTCCACATTTGACCTTGTTTTTATCTTTTTCATACATTGATAGACGCTTTTTAGCAGTCTTTATCTTTTTCTTTCGTTTGCACGCTTTTTTCTCTTTTTGATTTTCTTCTCAGTCTCTTGATCATCCTTTGCTGGGTCCGACATTTCTCTGAATCCACTGGCTTACTGCAACACTTGGCATTTTTCTAAGCTGCCTCCTTTCATCTAATAGGTGATGAAGGTGGGGTTGAAAGTGATAGTCAGAGAGGAAGGAGGGTGGAACAGACTGATGGGGAGGAAGGTGGCCACATAGGAATGTTCAAAAGGGCGGTGCTGATTTGGAAGTTTGGAGTAGGATAAGGTGGGATTAGGGAAAATGGGGAAATGGGGAAATCCATTATGATCCCCTGTGGTTGGAGGGTCCCAAGGCAGAAGAGGAGGCTTTCTTCCTCCAGGCTTCTGGTGGCGTGGATTTGGCAATGGAGCAGGCCCAGGATCCTCATGTACTTGGCAGAGTGGGAGGGGGAGTTAAAGTGCTCAGCCACAAGATGATGGATTTATTCAATGTGGCTTTCCTAGAGATATTCTCTGAAATGATCCAAAAGTTGACCTCCTGCATCACCAATGTAGAGAAGACCACATTGGGTTTAATGGATGCAGTAGATGAGGCATTCTGTCTCCCTTCGTCACCTATCACTTTCAACCCCACCTTCATCTACATATCACAGTCCCAGCTACCTTCCCCCTGCCGCACCCCCTTCCCATTTATCTCTCAGCCCCCTTGGCCCAGAAGCTTCATTCCTGATGAAGGGCTTATGCCCGAAAAATCGATTTATCTTCTCTTAGTATGCTGCCTGACTGTGCTTTTCCAGCACCACACTCTTCGACTCTGATCTCCAGCATCTGTAGGCCCCACATTCTCCTCACACCTTCATGACTGGCATGACTCAGATTTATAACGGTTACTTCAAATAAAACAAAAACTGTCGTGTACTCAAACAGCATAAAAGAAAACCAATACATTGTGGTCATTGTTCCCAAAAGGTCCTTGACAGCAAAATTTACGATTAGCTCTTCTGATCACCCAACACCAATTCCTAAATAACCTGATCTCGAGCTCAGTGCTCGACATAATATTCATGTAAACCATCTCACACGTGGTTATGAAATCCAGTTTTCCCAGCATTAGCATTCAATTGGGTTAACACAGTCTAGATATAATTTAAACAGTACATTATTACTGAAGTACCCACAAATGTTTATATCATTTCCTGTTTTATAACATGTCCAATATTTGTATTGCAGCTTTCACTTTGATATATAACTCCCATCAATGTTTGCTCCTCCTTGCTGTTTTTGCGCTCTACCTTACTCGATTCTGTGGAATCTGAGCGACATGGGCTCTGGGTAGATAAATAGTAGAGATCATCTCGCCACATCATTTTTGATCTTCTCAAACTTTAATTTCTCCAGATCTCCCGTTATGCTGATGGAGTAGAGAAGGACAATGATTTTCCAACAATGCTCTATATTCCCCCAGAGAGCTGAGAAAGCTCTAACCTGGGTGGGAACCTTACAACAGGCTGGTAAAGTGTTGCTGCTGCTGTACAGGGTCTTAGTGAGATGACATCGAGAGTAGTGTGTACAGATTTAATCTCTTCAATGAAGAAAGGATTTTGTTATATTGGAAGCAGCTCAGAGATGGTTCCCTCAACTGATTCCTGCAATGAAGGTGCTAGCTTATACCGAAACGATGATCAGGTTGACCCAGTAGCCATTGGAGATTACAAAAATTAAAGATGATCTTATTTGAACATAGATGACAGAAGGAGTCAAAAAATGAAGCGAATTACGCAGATAGTGGACGAATCCATTCCGTTCTCCAGCCTGTTACACAGGAACAACAGGAGAATATTCAGGCCTTCGAGCCTGTTACATCAAAACAGGACGAGGCTATTCAGCCCCTGGAGCCTCATATACATTTACAGAAGGAGGCCAATCAGCCACTGGAGCCTATAACAGTAGGCCATGACGCACCAGTATCCTGTTAAACAGCAACAGGATCAGTCCATTCAGCCGCCTCAAGTCTGTAATATAGGAACTGGAAGAGGTCACACAGTGACTGGAGATTGTTATACAGGGATAACAGGAGGCCATTCAGACCTACCTAGCGTATTGCAAGGGAATTGGATAAGGATAAAAAACTATCTGAGAGTTCTTTCATGAGAAAGGAAGAGGTAATTTAGACACGTGTCTGTTGTATGGGAACAAGAGAAGACTAATCAATCCCTCGGTCCCATCTCTGGGATACATGAGGACACCATTCAGTATATCCACCTGTTATGGAGAAGTATGAGAAGACCCATCAGCCTCTCAAAATGTTACACAGCCACAGGAAGATTCCATAGTCTCCCAATCTTCTAAAGCATCAACTTGCGGAGGTCATTCTGGCCTTGGAGATGACCAAATGGGAATTCCAGAAAGATGTCAGCCCATCGATATTGTACACCAGCAGGATGATGAGTCCATTCAGCCACACATGGCTCTTTCACAGCAATTGGAGCAGACCTTTTAAAGCCTTGTGCCTGTTAAACAGGAATTCAAAGAAAACGTAAAGGCTGAGGAAAGGGAAGAAATTATAATAATGGTATACATTAGGGACTAAAGTGTAACAATAAACTATTATAATTTAAGGCTAATTGTTTGAGTCCATTGTTCAGGACATTTGCAAAGTTAAACTACAATCCGTCAGAGTCAACATGGTTTTACAAAGGTTTTACAAGTTTGAATTGTTTGCTTGAGTTATTTGAAGATGTCACAAACAAGGTGGATCGTGGGAGATGAAACATATCTGGTCTTCCTGAAGGCATCAGATATGTCGCTTCTCCAAAGAGTAAATGGTAAGATCAGACAACATGGGTTTAGGGGTAATTTATTAGCTCAGATGGAGGATTGGTTAATCAACAAAATGCAGTCACACGGAATATATGTGTCCTTTTATTTTGCCAAATGCAATTTGTGGGGTGCCATTAATTTCAGTACTCATGCTTCAACCATTTGCGATCGATGGTATTACTGTACTCGGTTGAAGGGATAGAAAATACGATGCCACATTTTCAGATGACACGAACATCGGTGGGAAATTACTTCGGAATGATGATGCAAGAGATTTTAAAACTATATGGATAGGTTGGGTGAATGGGCCAACATTTAGCAAGGAAAATTAAAGTGAATAAATATGGGGCTATTCAAGTTGACCAGTGTAATAGAAAGACAAATTATCATCTAAATGGAGAGAAAGTTCAAAGTGTACAGCTGCAGAGGGATCTGAGTGTCTGCTTGCATATCATAGAAAACCTGCCTGCGGGTACTTCAAGTAATGAGAAATGCAAGCATAATTTCAGTGCTTATTTATAAAAGGATAGAGTAGAAAGGTAGGGAGTGTTGGTGTAGCTATGCAAGGTATTAGTGAGGCTCCAACTGGAGTACAGTTCGGGTGTCCTGCAGAATGAGGTATTTCCATTGGAGGCAGTTCAGAAGAGCTTCATTAGATTGATTCCATATTTGAAGTGTTTGTCTTATGAAGAGAAATTGAGCAGTTTCGGCCGATACTCTCCAGTTTATAAGAATGAAAGGAGAGCTCATTGAGGGCTGTGAAATGCTAAAAATAATTGAATGCGTAGATATGGAGTGGATTTTTTTTTTCATGTGGCACAATCTACAACAAGAGACCAGAGGTTTAGGATAGAGAGATGGCAAGAATGTCGAACAGAGGGCGCGGTGACATCAGCCTCATCGAGGGGTTTGATTCCTCACAGATGCTCCTTGTTCTTTTTCAACCCTTCAACTGTGTTGCGTATGAATGGGGAAGGAGAGGGTATCATACAGGAGCAGGCACTCAGGATAAATCAGTCTCAATCAGTTAGACAGAACGTAACCAGTAGGGTCACAGAGTAACCAGTACTTGGTTCTCAACTATTTCCAGTCTATATTAATGATCAGGAGGATGGAACAGATATACAGATGCTGAGTTTGGTGATGTCGCTGCGGTAAGCAAGAGATTAAATTATCAAGAGAGGGTGGAGAGTCTGCAAATATATTCAAAGAGGTAAAGGCAATAGATAATAGTTTGGCAGGTGGAATTCAACATGATATAACCTGTCATTTAATTTACAGGAATAACAGAAAGCAATATGTTACTGAAATGGAGAGGGATTTTAGGACTTATTGATACTGTGTACTAGGGGGTTCACTCAGACCCGTTCAGACATGGGAGGTTTTGCTCCATCCCTGATCATCTGCTCCCAGACATTCCAAGTGACCCAATTGCTCTCCGTACACATGGAATACTTTGATGTGGTTGATTGTTGGTGGGGATGATATTTTGAAACGTGCATCAAGGGGACGGCCTTTATCTGAGATATATTCATTTCTTTCGACGTGGAGACCCAATGACGATGGGAATGTCTGACTGCTTCTGAATGAAGAGACCATGACTGCTGCCAGGACAGTGGGTATTCACCAACATGATGTACTGTGCATGGGCATACTGTAACATTAATAGAGAGAGAGAGAGAGAGAGCTCCTTCAGTTCCACTACCTCTCCCCATTGACATGGTTATTCTGCAGATGCCATGCACACCATCGGGAATACCACTATACTGAATACACCCGGCAGCTCCCTGCTGTGGGAGAAACAATGTATTTACCTCATCCAACATATATATTCCCTCCATCACCGAATGGTGACATCAATGTTGAGATACTGGGAAATTATGGATATGTCACCTAGTTCTGCCTAGAAAATTATGGATCATAGAAGCTGAATGAAACAGTGACCCTAACATCCACTGGCAGCACCATCCTCCCCCGGGTGTGAAGCTGCAGGAAGTGTTGAAGGAGGTGACACCACTCTGTGACCAGCTCGTTGTTCAGTCAGGTTACCCTCACTATCTGCTCCTGGGTTAAGTGTAGCTTGGGAAGCTGTTCATGGAATACTTGGGGTGGATACAGCAGATCCTTTTCCCCACACACACTCACTCCGTCGTTTCAGAGTTTCCCTTCTCTGCAGCCTCTGCTTCATTTGTTGTTCATGTTGCAGGCTCAGATGCTATAACTACAGTCCCCATGCTCCATCCAGAGTTGGCTCACCAAATCCTCAGGTCTCCCTGAATGTCTGAGGCAGCTCATAGCACATCCTCCAGCAAACCATCCCTAGCTACTCCACTAAATTTTCAATTGCAGGAGTCAGTCAGAAACCCCACGGCTACAAGTGTTGTGGACCAGACCAGATCCCCGCAAAATATTTTAAGAAGGCCGCTTAGACCCAAACATATTCTTATTTTAAACATAGATGTGAAGTGTGCGTTCCAGATATGTTGTGACTGGTCAAACCTCTCGACATGAAGCAAAATATAATCTCTTCAAACGTTTTGTTTAAAATCCAATCGAAGAAAAGAACATTTTGGGATAGCTTATATGTTGGAAAACTTACACAAACAATAGATACTGTACCTTCTTGGTATACACTGCTTGGCACAAAGATATATTCAAATACAGATTCTTACATGCAATTTTCTGATCCAGGAGGAAACAACATGAACAGAGATCTCAGAGAGAAAAGCAGCTGGGGATCATGTATTGATACTTCCAACCCTTCGAGGATCCCCAACAGCTTCTGAATGCTTCAAATAAAAACACAACGAGAAAACCTGGTCTGGGAGAGCTGGCAACTGCCCTTCGAATGTTACCACCATTTAATAAAACCGAAAGGCCTCCTCAGTTATTTACTTAAACTGTGTTCAGACAGCAGTTCTGCACCTCTGCCTTTATAACCTCTCTTCAAAAACAACCGAAGAGAACATAACCTCTTTAAAGTGATAGTAAACTCACAACTCACCTTTAATAAAATGATCCATCAATATACAAAAATGGATTAATTTTACACCTGCTAATCGTCCTTAATTAGTAGACTGAAATGCATATATATTACACTGACTCTGAGCAGAAAACAATGTTCACAACTCGATTCGATTTCAGTCATTTTACTCCTGCCACAGAATGCCTTTGTCATTCGACATCCAAGTCTCAACAAAGTGTCAAATCTTAGGTTTCTCGCCCATTCACCGGTATAATTTTAAATTGAATAGCAGCAATAATCAGCTCAATCGAAACAGACTGGTATTCGTCGCCCTAAACATCTTCAATAACTTTAAGGGGTCACGGTCAGTGATAAAGATTTGTCTCAGGTCTGTTATTGGCAATTGAAATGCTGAAATCTTGTAACGCCAACAACAAGCTCAAGGCCTCCTTCCTCATTGTGGAATAAATCTGTTGATGTTTCCACTGGACACTCCAACCACACATTACGTAATGGAGCAATTCTCATCTCTCCAATAATCCTTCTGAATGAGATAGCTGCTCATGTCTCAGCATAGAAGAATTACATGCTCCTGTGCCTCTTAATGTTGTAACCCCTTTACCTGCTACTCCTGACCGATGCCAATAAACCTTACTCTCACAGGGATATGTTTTAAGAAGATCTCGCACATTCTTCTCAATCCCTCACAGAAACCATCCTTTGATTTCTGAACCAAATCATTATCATCAGCCATTTCAGCTTCTAATCTTGCCATTGTAACTCTCTGCTCTTCCACACGAGTTGTCATGACTGCAGGAAGTGAATTGTTGAACTTCTCCAAAACAAGACTCTCTCTAACAGTGCTCTCGCTTTGCTCTGTTTTTAATACCCTTCCCCACTTTTCAAAATTACTTTGTTTGATTCTTTCAAACTCAATGTGCATTTAACCAGGGACACTATTTTAGATTCCTGAAACACTGTCTGTCGGCTTCTGGCACAAGCTCATATGCACTTCAGATGGCTTTCTTCACCTCCTCCTCCTCCTCAGATACCACCTCCGATAGGGACGCAAATACCTATCAGCTTTGTTTGAATCAACTAAATCCACATGGTCACTGGGCACTGCATTTGTTTCGCCACTTTCTCAAATGAAATTAAAAAGGCTCCCCCATTCTTCTCATCAAATTTAGATAATGCCTGGGTTTATTTAAACAGATCTCCATCAGGCCTTTGACGACTATGGGGTTGCTCATCCTCACTATCCTCCTTATCCAGCCTACCATCTACCTTCATCTCGACCCTATATGTCAACTTTCCTCTCTAATTACTAACTTTTGAAGTTGAAACTCTCTTCTTTTCTTCTCTCTTTTTCTTTCTTTCTTCTTCATTTCCTTTTCTTTTATTTCTACTTTTCATCATAATTCAAACAGTTTCAACTACTTCTCATGTTCAAGGCGCCTCATTTGAAATTGAATTCTAGCCATTTCCAAACACTCTGATGGCGTTTCCAGCAAATGCAATTGCCAAGCTCTAGCTGTAATTATCTCTCATTTTCTCACAGAAAAACACAATTCCAACTCCAGCTTGTCTGCCAATTCCTACAGCTTTGCCTTCATTACCTTTTGTAAAACCCCCAACTTCATTTCTTCCACACCCAGAGAACTCTTATTCACTGAACGAATCTTTATACATAAAACTCTGTTTAAACCATCCGAATTCAACATCCGGAACCAAAGACACGAACAACGATCATACACGACCTTTGACCAATAGCCTCCCGGCGCATACTCTCCAGTGTCTGCGTGAGCTTATTCTGGATGCTCTGGTTTCCTCCCACAACCCAAAGATGTGCATGTCAGGTGAATTGGTCATGGTTAGTTGTTCAAAGTTTTCAGGGATGTGTGGGTTAGGTGCCTTAGTTGAGGTAAATGTGTAATAATAGGGTAGAGGAATGGGTCTGGGTAGGGTACTTCTCGGAGGGTCGGTGTGGACTTGTTGGGTTGAATGGTCTGTTTGCACACTGTAGGGATTGTAATTCTAAACCCAATTTGATATTATCGATTTAGACCCAGACAAGAGTCCCCAGTTTGCTATAGACTAACCAGACTGCCTCAAACTAGTTTAACGAGGTAGCTTGGATGCCAAACCTTTCCTTATTTTAAAGGTAGATGTGAAGTGGGAGTTCCAGATATGATGCTGCTAGTCAAACCACTCACCATTAAGCAAAACACAACATACTTAAAGACTCTAATGAAAAGCCATACAAAATGAAGAGGAATTTAAAATAATTTAACTATTGGAAACCATAACCGAATAATGGATGCAGCACCTTCTACAAATGAACTGTTCCAAAATACCAACATCCCATAAACACATCTCTTGGAAAAATGAAACTTTCAGACATACATTCTCGCATACAGTTCTCCAATTCAGGAGGAAACAGCTTCAGGTCAGGTTTCAGAGAGAGTAGCAGCTGGGGATAAGTTACTAGGCCGTTGTTACTGCTATTTATTATAAACCCTGAAAGTGTCGTACGTTATTTACTTAAGCCGTTTTTAGTAGGCAGTTTAGTAGGCAGATCTCTTATTTAAAGAAAGGAGAAAATAATCTTTTTTTTAAAGTGACAGCATTGTCACACACTTTAGATCCCTAGCCCTTTATTTGAGGGGCTTCCTCGATCGGAAGATCACCTGAGAGGGACAAATACAGGTACAGACCAAGTTATAAGGATGTATCTCATAACTTCTGAAACACCCCTGTCCGTGGACCATCACATGGGACATACCAGGAAGTGAAAAACAGCCTGACACACACCATTTCCCTATTTCTGAGCTTCACAATGCCAGAACTCGATACACTAGAGAGCCATAAACAAAGGCCAGGAAAAGAAACAGAGGGACAGAAAGATTCACATTAAAGACAGAAAGAGAGAGTTAATTAACTGAAAAGATGTTGTGGAAATATGGGGAAAAAGACAGGGCAGTGGGACTAACTGGAGAAGTGAGAATCTTCGAAAGTAAACTTAAAAGAATGAGAACATTGAAAAAAGGCATTGTCAGATCAGCTGGAATGGTTTGTTACTTCAAATTCAGAATCTGCTTCACAGAACACCACGAACAACATAAACTGGGACAAGATGACAGCCCAGCATGGAGAGCTATGCAGACCATGCTAGTGTGTTGCTCAGTAAACTGCACTATCTGCCCAGCATAGAGAGTATTGCAAACTTTACTATCATATGGTAACTATACTCGCATCAGATTACTGCAATGTCGACAATGAGAAGGTTAACTGTGTGTGTGTTCATCAGAGACTGGGAGAGAGTGTGTGTGCGGGATTGGCGTGGTTGAATGTGAAACCCATTGTTTGAGAAGGAACGCACATGGAGGAAACTATTTTAAATAAGAACAACTGGCAGGCTTTTTGTTAATCAACAGAGAGAGAATGAGAGAAGTTTCATGGACAGATACGGTAAAGTGTTTGAGAATGTCAAAATAAAGGCATTGCCAGAAAATAAACAGCAATATACATCAGCGTGCACATGAATGACAGATGGATGGGAGTTTGGTGTGAGGTCGAATCAGATTTGCTTCGGCAGGTTTGAAGCTTGGAGCATCAGCAGAAGATTATTGGCTTCATTAAGTCTGTACTGGACGTTGACACTTACCAGGAACACCAACGATAGCCAGGAAAGGATAATAACAATGATTGAATAACGAGAAGAGCGTAATAGATCAGCCATGATAATGGCCACCAAGAAAATGCAGAAAGACACTAAACATAAATGGATAAGCTCCTGTCTATTGTTGGAACATGCCAGTATAATGTTCCCAGATTCGGATACATTTTTTGAACATTCCAGTCTAATGTTCTTAGATTCTGATCTCTCCTCCCCCTCTCACTGGGTCTGCTGTTCTCTGTCAGTGCTGTCGGTGATGCTCCCGCTTATGTTATGGGATAACACACTGAACAGCGCCCATTTATCATTAAAAGATGGAAACCCTCCTCTGTGATAATTAGAATCCAAGGAGATTGGCATTAAGCTCAGTCACTGAACAAACACTGGGTAACCGAGCAAAGACTACGACAACGGATGAATGGGCACTGCACAACAATCAACAGTCAGGAGGGTTCCCTCCCAGTTGGGGAACAATTCAGTGGTCCCGGACATTCAACCTCGGACCTTCTAGTGACCATCCTTCAAGGCGGACTTCAGGACAGACAGCAGAGAAAAGTGGCCGAGCAGAGGCTGATTACAAATTTCGGTTCCCATAGGGAGGGCCTCAACTGGGGCCTTGGGTTCATGTCACATTGCATTTGACCACCATTGCACTACATACACACATACACACACACACACAAACACAGACTCCTATACACACACATACATACGGACACACATGTACACAGACACGGACACAGACACACACACAACCTTACAGACACACACACTCTCACAGGCATCAGCTCAGAGACTTAGACCACTCTACACTCATGCATACACATATACACTCTCTCTCACTGATACTCAAGCCCCCCCCACCCCACACACACACACACACTCCCACACTCACACATGCACCCCCTAACAGACTTAAGACACTCTACATCACTACACACAGATATACACTCCATCTCACACCCACAACCCTCAACTAAGAGAAACACACACATACAAACAGACAAAGACCCACATGCACACATATATTTTGTGGGGTGAATTATTACTTGCAGAGTTACATTGTACTTTGCTCAAAAACTGCATGAATTCATGTAAAACTCTGTTATCTCACTTTTCAGATTAGAATCAATCTACACAAAATGGTACAGACAGAGAACACAGGGGCTAACACCTTCAAAATGTTGTCTAAGTAACACTCGTTGTTACTGCTAACCTGAGAATGCAACTTTAAAAGACAAAGGTTTTGTAATTTACACATGAAAGAAATGAAACTATCATGATATTCGAACAGATGAAAGTCTCAACAAACAATCAAAGTATTTTTCAATGTATAATTTCAGTTACATCACACGGTAAATTTTTGCAATAAATTCTGTGCCTTAGAAGTATGTCCTCCACAATCACCTGATGAAGGAGCAACACACTGAAGGTTAGTGTGCTTCCAATTAAACCTGTCGAACTATAAACTGGTGTTGTGTGATTTTTAACTTTGTACACCCCAGGCTAACACCGGCATCTCCAAATCATGACTCAACAAACAGGCTCAGTTAACCAGTTCCACACATCATTTTTCATATCACTATAAAAAGGAATATTTACCGGGTTTGGATGGAATGGATGAGGGTTTCTGAGGGATGGACCAAAAATCTTTAAATCATTTGAATCTTTTTCAAAAACTTGTATATGTGAGTATTAAAAGGCACTGTAGTCGTCTATATGTGTTCCACTCTGTTTAAGAAAGGAGGCAGTTATAAAATAACAGATCGGTTGCATTAAAAAAAGTCAGGTGGGCAAGTTTCTAGATACCTTAACCAAAAGTATAATACTTATTGACCAGTGTGAGTCTCCTCCTGTTTTTAAGTGCCCTGTTATCAAAACCTTTCATAACCTTGAGACAAAGCATTGAGACTGCTGCAAAGCATCAGGCCGAAGCAATTATGTCCCTATGGGCCTCTTACAGAGGGATACGAGAAGGCCATTTAGCCCATATTAGCCTGTTGCTACTGGAAAAGGTGGAAATCTAAAATATTGGCACATTTTGCCAACAGAATCATTCCAGACGAAGAGATATGTCGCTGCTGCTGTATAAGGTGTAACTGAGAGGGCACCTGGAGTATTTTGTGTCATTTGTGTTTCTGTAACTGAGAAGGGATGGACCTTCATCAGATACAGTTTAACAGCTGCTCGTAATCCACGGGTTGCTGTGGCATTTAATGTCTCGGGTCTGTTACACAAGGACAGGAGGAGGCCATTCAGCCTTTCCAGTCTATTACAGAGGGCCACGAGGAGCCCATTCAGCCTCTCAAGCCTGTTACAGAGGGGCAGGAAGTGTTTATTTCAGTTGCAAGTCTGTTACACATAAATATTAGTTTTAAGTTAGTTTTGGAATAAGAAAGACCTGATGTAAACATTAAAGTTCTAACTTTGAACAAGGCCAATTTTGAAAGTGTTAGGCGAGCCCTGTGAAAGGTTTATTGGAATACCCTATTCACAGGTAAAGGGATGGTTGGGAAGTGCAAGGCCATCAAAACTTGGTTTCAGAGAGTCCAGAGCCAACGTGTTCCCATTAGTGAGAGGGGCAAGGCTGGTGGGTGCAGGGAGTGCTGGATGGCTAGATATATTGATGCTCTGATCAATGCAAGGAAGGAGTCATATGTCAGGTAAACAGAGCTGAGATCAGGTGGATCCCGAGAGGTGTGTAAGGGCAGCAAGTGTACAGTCAATGGGGAAATCAGGCCAGAAAAATGTGGACAAGGGCAGGCTTTAGAAATACGGTTAACGAGGTATTGAAGAAATTATACAACTCCTTTAATGTCAAAAGATTAACGAGGGAGAAAATAGGGCCCCTTTAAGATTAGTAAGGCTACCTGTGTGTGGAACCACAGGAGATTGGAGGGATACAAAACATGTATTTCTTCTCAGTATTTAATGTGGAGGAGGTTACAAGAGCGAGAGAATGAAGAAATGTATAGTGATACCTTGAAAGTGTCTATATTACAAGGAGTTGTTGGATATTTTAAAACACATAAAGGTGAACAAATCCCTGGGACCTGAGCAGTTGTATCCCAAATATTTGTGGGAAGCTAGGAAACAGATTGCTCAGCATTTTGCTGATATATTTGTTATATTGATTTCCACAGGTGAGGTGTCTAAAGACTGGAGGGCTGCTAACATAGTGCCATTATTTAAGAAATTTAGGAAACATCAGGTAACCATAGATCGGGTGAGCCTGACGTCAATGGTGACTAAATTGTTGGAGGGGATTTCGAGGAAAAAGATCGATATGCATTTGGAAAGACAAGGACTGAAGAGGGCTTTGTACATTGGAGATCACATCTCACTGACTGGGTGGAATTTTTTGAGGAATTGATGAAGATGATTGATGAAGGCAGGACAGTGGATGTTGTCTTTATGGAATTCAGTAAGAAAACCAAAATGTTCTCCATGGTAGACTGTTTGACAAGGTCAGACTGCCTGGAACCCAGGGAGAGCTCACCATTTACATCCAAATTTTTCTGGAATATTGGAGACAGGGTGTGACTGTGGACATTTGTTCATTAAACTTGGAGACCTGTGACCAGTGGCGTGTCACAAAGATCAATAGTGGGTCCACTGCCTTTTGTCACTGATACAAATCATTTGCATTTGAGTACATGAAGTATGGTCAGTAAGGTTGGAGATAATACCAAATTGGTTGGTGTCGTTGACAATGAAGAATGATCTCTCAGACTATAATGGGACTTTGCTTAGGTGAGCCGAGGGGTGGCAGATGGAGTTTATTTTAGATAAATGTGAACTGTTGCATTTTAGCAAGATAAATTAAGACAAGACATACAGGTAGGGTTCTGTGGAAAGCTGCGAATCAAGGAGAACACCATCGACATTATCGAATTCCTACAGTTAGGAAATAGGCTTTTCGCCCCATCGAGGCCACACCGAACCTCTAAACAGTATCCCACTGCACAACCCCTACCCTACCCCTCTGAGCCTGCATTTCCCATGACTAATCCACCTCACCTACACATCCTTGGGTACTTTACGCAATTTAGCATGGCCAATCTACCCTTATCTGTATATCTTTATACTGTCGGAGGAAAACATAACATCCGGAGGAAACTCATGCAGACACGGGGAGAATGTGCAAACCCCACACAGGCAGTCATTCAAGGATGGAATTAAAACCAGATCGCTGCGCTCTGAAGCAGCAATTCTAGTCACTGAGCTACTGTGTCACCTGGTGGTGCAGGTTCTCCGTTCCTTAAAAGTGCTGTCACAGGTAGACAGCGCAGTGAAGAAGGCACTTGGTGATCTTCCCTTTATTGGTCCGTGCTATGAGTCTAAACATTTTCATGACATGTTGCATCTGTACAGGACATTGGTTTGGCCACTTTTGTAATACTGCCTTCAATTCTGTTCTCCCTGCTGTCGGAAAGACGTTGTCAAACTTGAAACGGTGCAGAAGAGACTTAAAATACTGTTGCAGATGTTGGATGGTTAGAGTCACAGAGAGAGTTTTAACAGTCTGGACTATTTTCAAGTGTTCAGGCTGAGGAGTGACCTTAAAGGGGTTTATAAAATCATGAGGGGCATAGATAAGGTAAACAGTCAACGTCTTTTACCCAGGATAGGCGAGTCCAAAATTAGAAGACAAAGGTTTAAAGTGAGAGGGGAAAGATTTAAAAAGGAACATGAGGGACAACATTTTCACACAGAGACAGCTGTGTGTATGAATTGAAAAGACAAAAGAGATGGTGGAGGCAGGTACAGTTACACCATTTAAAAGGCATTTGGATGGATACATGCATGGGAAGAGGTTAGAGGGAGATGGGCCAAGTGCTGGCAAGGGGGACGAGATTTATTTAGGATGTTTGGTCGGTATGGGCGATCAGACCGAAAGGTCTTTTTCCGTGCTGTACATCTCTGAAACTCTATTCTCTCTTGAGTGTATGACACAGGAACAGGAAGAGGCAATTCAGCTTCTGAATTCTGTCAGTCAGCTTGTTTGTTCAATTACTGAGAGTAAAATACAAAAATACATCATTCAGATTTTGATGGTGTTTTACAGAAACAGGGGAAAGGCTTTTAGTCAAGAGAAGCAGTAAGGAATGTGAAGAGGCCATTCAGGCCCTCGACTCCATTCCACAAGAGCAGCAGGTGAGCACAGAGATATTGGAGCCTGTTAGTCAATAGCAGGAGGGGGACATTTACTTTCACAAACCTTGGCTCAGGAGGAAGTCACACAGCTGCTCAAGATTGGGACACAGGAACAGGACGCAGTCATTCAACTGCTTGAGACTGTGACACAGGGACAGGAGGGAGTCACTCAGAGCTCGAAACTGGGGCACAGGGAAACCTGGAGGTTGTGAGGCCCCAGCATCCTGTTATGCAAGGAGAGCAGGAGGTGACTCACTCCCCACCAGTATGGGACACTGGGAGAGAAGGGGAGTTTGCTTGGAACAAACAGAAATATATGAATATGTTGCATTAGTGGTCCATACAATCCTGCCCCAACATTCACTAAGACCACGTCTGATCTGATGGTGATTCCCTCATTCCATTTTATGGAGACTCCACTCACTGCATCCTCTGCTCCGTTTCTTGGTCATGTTGCAGACTCAGATGCTGCAACAACACTCACCATGACTCATCCAGAAGGATGGGTCTAACAGGATGAGTCAGGATTTGAGGGGTCCAATGACAAGAATGAAAACACAAAATAAAGGTATTGTCAGATGTTTCGTACTCTCACATTCGCAATCCAACTCGCATAACCAACCCATCCATTACCTATTCAGGATGGAGCACTGTGTAGATCCGGCTAGTGTACAGCTGTATGCAACCCAACTATGTGCAGAGTTAAACTCTGTGCAGCCCACACCAATGCTTGATCTATAATCCTGGACTAAATGTCCAGTGTCGGGGCTGTGCAGACCGCACTGGATCATTCATATATAAGCCCAGGCTGTTGCATTGTTCGGTAACACTGTGTTAGATCACTGCCCAGTGTGGTGAAAAATGTAACCAATGATGGAAGTGACAGAATGTGCAGTTCCCATCCATTTACAGCTCCATATCTGCACTGTACCTTGACAAGGAGTGCTGCGAATGTGAACATCAATGTGAGGAAGAGATATAAATGGAAACAATTTAAATACCAATCGTTCTGATTAAGATGCATATCTCTCTAGTATTTAAAGTTGAAATAACTGAGATAATATCCAATAAGGTTTTGTGAACGGTGCAAAGTATTAAGAGGGGGATGGTGATGTTATAGTGGTTGCACTATAAGCCTCCAAATAATCAATGGGAATTAGAGGAACAAATATTCAGAGAGATTGGCGAGACTTGCAGGAGCAATAGGGTTGTCATAATAGGTGATTTTAATTTTTCTAACATAGACTAGGACTTCCAGTTGGTTCAGAACTTAGATGGAACGTAATTTGTTAAGTGTGTTCAGGAAAGCTTCCACAAGCAATATAGAGAGGTTCCTATTGGGAAAGGGATAAACTCGACCTACTGTTGAAAAATAAGGTCGGATAGGTGACGGAGGTAAAGTGTGCGAGCATTTTGGGAATAGTGACTAGAGCTGTGTTAGTTTTAAAATAGTTATGGTAGGGACAAAATTGGTCCACAGATACAAGTTCTAAATTGGGGCAAGGCCTAATTTGTTGGAATTGACAGAGGATTGCAGGGGATGATTGGAGTAGTTTGTTTCGAGGTAAAATGATCCCGGGCAAGTGGGAGGGCTTCAAAAGTGAGATAGTTCGAGTTCAAGGTCCATATGTTCCTGTGAGGATGAAGGGAAAGAGAGGCTGGAAGAGAGAACCCTGGATAACAAGAAATATTGAGGCACTGACCAGAACAAAATGAGGCATGGCTCAGGTACAGGCAGTTCGTATCAAGGGAATCCCTGGAGGTACACAGGGGATACAGGAGTTTACTGAAGAAGGAAATCAGCAGGACGAAAAGGGAGTATGTGATAGTTTTGGCTGAGCAGATTAGTGTGAATCCAAATTCAGGATATTAAAAAAAGAACAACCAGAGAGAGAATAGTACGTCTTCAAATCCAAAATGGGTATGCATGTGTAAAACCTCAAGAGATGGGTGAGTTCCTCAATTCCCCGTCTGTGTTTATCATGAAGAAAGACATGAAGAACTGTGACCTTTGGGAGGTTAGTTGTGATATCTTGGTAGAGTCCCTATCACAGTAAAGGTGCTGATGGACATATTAGAATGCATAAAGTCAGATAAATCTCTTGGTCCTGACCAGATATTTCCAAGAGCACTGCAGGTGGCGAGAGAAGACAGTTCAGGGGCCAAGGACCCGGAAGACTGTGCGGTAACAAATGTGCCCTTATTCAAGAAGGGTTGTAAAGAAAAGCCTGGGAAAGATAGATCAGTAAGCTTCACATCTGTTTTCGCTAAACCGTTTGAGAAGGTTCTGAGATATAAGAGATGCATGTATTTGGAAAAACAGAGTTTGACTTGGAGCAGTCAGCATAGCTTTGTGCGTAACATATCGTGCCTTAGAGTTTTTGTTAGAGTTTTTGAGGAAGTGACCAGAAAGGTTGACAAGGGCAGGGTGGTAGACATAGTCTATATGGATTTAATTAAGGCCTTTGATAAGGTTCCACATGGTAGGTCGATCTGGAAGGTTAGATTACATGGACTCCAATGTAAACTGGCAAATTGGTGACACAATTGTCTTGACGTTATGAAGCAAATGGCTATGGTTGAGTTTAGCCTCTCGGACTGGAGGCCTGTGACTAGTGGAGTGCCTCAGTGGTCGGTCCTGGGCCCATTGCTGTTCTTTATCTTATACCAATGATTTAGACCAGAGTGCACAACGCAAGGTTAGTAAGTTTGCACATGACTCTAAATTAGGAGGCATCATTTACAGTGAGAAACATTATCAGAAATTTCAGCAGTACCTTGGTCAGCTGAGGAAGTGGGCTCAGAAATAGCAATTTAAGTTTAATACAGATAAGTATGACGTCTTGCATTTTGGAAAGTTAACTCCAGGTAGGAGTTAAATGATGAGTGAGAGGGCCTTAAGGAGTGTAGAGTAACAAAAGGACGTTGGAGATCAGCTGCACGGTTATCTGAAATTTGAGTCAAAGATACACAGGACAGTGAAGAAGGCTGTTGGCACACTGGTCTTCATCAGCACATTGAGTATAGACATTGGGACGTTATGTTGCAGTTGCACAGGATGTTGGTAAAGCTGCAGTTGGAGTATTGTGTTAAGTTTTGTTCATCTTGCTTTAAAAAGGATATTATTGAACGAGAAAGAGTGTAGAACAAATTTACAACGATGTTTCCTGGGCTAAAGGCTCTAAGTTATAGGCAGAGGTTGGAAAGATTAGAACTTATTTCTTTACAGCGTAGGAAACTGAGAGGGTTCTTATAGAAGTGTCGCTCTTATAAAATCATGAGAGGTGTGCATGGGGTGAATACTTCAATTTTTTTCCCTAAGGTTGGGGAATCGAGGACTAGAGGACATCCATTAATGCTTGGAAAGGAAAAAAGTATATAAAAAGGAACCTGAGGGGCAACATTTTTACACAAAGTGTGGTATGCATATAGACTGCGCTGCCAGTGGAAGTGATTGAGGTGGGTACAATAACAACATTGAAAAGGCATTAGGACAAATACGCAGATAGGAAAGGATTAGAGGGATACAGAGCAAGGGCAGGGAAATGGGGTGAGTGTGGATGGACATTTTGGTTGGTATGGACCAGCTAGGCCAAATGGCCAGTAATACTGGCAGTCTCGTGCAGTATGATTGTAAATGGGTGGAGGCAGAGCGGGGGAGACTGAAATAAAATGTCATGGAAGGATATGTTCACAGGTTTCAGAATGCTGAAATGAAGACATTTCGATAGTATCATGCAACATGGGTCAGTATTATGAAGAATTATGAGTAAATGGGATATTGTTGTGAGTTCAGGCGATGGAGAGTTTTGGATGAGCATTTGTTCTGCAGCTTTGTAACTAGGAGTGAGGACAGCAGAGTCATCGCCTCACTGGGCTGAATCTAACAAAAATCTGTCTCAGTGACATTTTCTTTAAGTGTGACAGACGGTTTGTCTGCACGAGGCCGAGCTAGTTTCCTGGTGCTATCTAACCAAACTCATCTCATTAACTACCCACCCCACTCCATGGTGTCCCTCTCATACAATGCTAGCCTGATTCTCCCACCCATCATGACTGGAGATACTCAAAATCGCCCAGATGCCCCTGGATATTCCATGACCCCTGATACTGGGGCCACCTTTAAAAGACCAAGGGGCACACGGTTGAGCTTTCTCAGTTTGGAGCTGCCCTGCACAGTTTACCTCGAGCATGGCATATAAGGGGAGATTACATCACGGTTTATCGACAGGGGCACGGAGGTCCTGGTGGATGAGCTAGTACAGAGGGGACCCATTCTCTTCCCAGAGGGATCACTCCACCAGACACACCGAGCATGGTCTGAGCTCACCACCCACCTCAGTGTAGTATCTGCAGTCTGAAGAAATGTCCAGCAAAACAGGACAAGCTTA
Source organism: Chiloscyllium punctatum (assembly GCF_047496795.1). Lineage (NCBI taxonomy): Eukaryota > Metazoa > Chordata > Chondrichthyes > Orectolobiformes > Hemiscylliidae > Chiloscyllium > Chiloscyllium punctatum. The sequence goes on along the minus strand of NC_092754.1, from coordinate 95,989,733 downwards.
AATAACCTTTCCCACTCTGTTAGGATAAGGGTCACCATATTCTCTCTGCTCCCTCACACTCACTGTATGTCTGTTATAGCACCGGTTCCCGAACAAGTCTCATGCTCTACCACTCTCACGACTGCATACAGCACCTTCCCTCTCTTTCTCTCTGTATCTCTAATGCCCCCCACAGAGTTATCGAATATTCTGGAGAACGCCAATTATGGGATTTTCCAGATCATGTTCCAACTTATTCCCAGTTTCAGTAAAGCGGCAGTGCCCCAGTGTGTGACATGTAAGAGGATGGAGTAGAGATGTACGTTTTTCAAATCACGCACAATTAAAATCCATCATGAGGCCATTCAGTACTTCAAATATGCTCCAACATTCTATGCGTTTGGAGGTGATCTGATGGTTTTCTCAGCTCCATGTTACAGGAACTTTCAGTCATTCAACCCCCAGCTTCCTGTTACCGAGCAGACGATTCTCAGAAACATTTTACCCCGTGTTTCTTGTTGCTTGTGTTCCGAAGGCACTTCCCATGGGGACAGACTCTCCTAACAATATATTTCATCTGCTTTATACATTCATACAATAGTCAGCATGCTTTCCACAGACCAATCAAAAACATGCACTTATTTTATGGTTATTGACATCCAATCACAATTAGTCACTCTGGTTATTTCACTTGTCTCACCTTATTGTATTCAGCCAAAGAAAGCTTCCAAACACTTGTCTCAATGTAAAAAAGAATTTCTAGCAGAGAACGTTTTTATCCTCAGCCGTTATTATGACGATTATCTCAAATATACCTTTTACCTTGTCATGAATGTTTCTCTTGCCCTTTGTCTGTGCCGGATTCGGTGTGTAACAGTTACACAGTCTCCCACTCAGTTGGCTGGATGGTTGGTTTGTGATGCAGAGGGAGGCCACCAGCGCAGGTTCAATTCCCCACACTGGCAGAGGTTACCATGAAGGGGATGCTCTCTCAACCTCACCCCATTACCCGCAGTGTCGTGACATTCATCATAAACCGCCATGAGTGGTCTATCTAATGAGAGCTCTTTGGGACTCTATTCTATCAATGTTAGCATTTTATTTTTTTTAACATTTTTTTAAAACTGAAAAATGGATTTTTATTATTATATTAAACCAATAACAAAACAACTCAAATCACTGAACAATATTTAACCCATGTGCATGTACATACAAAACAAGTTCAAGTCTATAAAAGAAAAAAGAAAAACAAAAATAAACAATAAATAATAAAACAAGGCTCAGAATAACAAATGTTCTTCAAGAGCATTAACTGATACACATTCATACGTTCACAACTCTTCATATTAGATTCATTCGACAATATCGCCATTGCTATATAAAAGCCCTTTTTAGAATGGCACATAAGCCTAATCGTGGTAATCGAAAAAAGGTTGCTATATCTTATATAAATCTCTGCTTTCTGGTGCACCATGCAGGTGAAAACGTCCAAAGGGATATTCTCCATGATGAGCTTACGATGAGCCAACAGACCCGGGGGGGGGGAAGGGGGGGCGGGTTTGGTGGGTGGTGCTTCAGACATTCAACGCAACAGAATATTTTTCCTAGCACAAGAAGTGTGGGGGAGATACTAAACGAGTATTTTGCGTCAGTATTTACTGTGAAAAAGTATATGGAAGATATAACATGTAGGGAAATAGATGGTGACACCTTGCAAAATCTCCATATTAAAGAAGAGGAAGTGCTGGGTGTCTTAAATCGGGTAAACTTGGATAAATACCCTGGACCTGATTAGGTGTACCCTAGAACTCTGTGGGAAGCTAGAGCAGTGTTTGCTGGGCTTCTTGCTGAGATAGTTGTAATATGGATAGTCACTGGTGAGGTGCCGGAAGACTGGAGGTGGCTAACGTGGTGCCCCTGCTTAAGAAGGGTGGTAAGGACAAGCAAGGGAACTATAGACCAATGAGCCTGACGTTGGTGGTGGTCAAGTTGTTGGAGGGAATCCTGAGGGATAGGATGTGCATGTATTTGGAAAGGCAAGGACTGATTAGGGATAGTCAACATGGCTCTGTGCGTGGGCAATCATGTCTCACAAACTTGATTAAGTTTTTTGAGGAAATATCAAAGAGAATTGATGAGGGCAGAGGGATAGATGTGATCCATATGGACTTCAGTAAGGCGTTCAACAAGGTTCCCCATGGAAGACTGATTAGCAAGGTTAGATCTCATGGAATACAGGGAGAACTAGCCATTTGGATACAGAACTGGGTCAAAGGTAGAAGACAGAGGGTGGTGGTGGGCGATTGTTTTTGAGACTGGAGGCCTCTGACCAGTGGAATAACACAAGGATCGGTGCTGGATTCACTACTTTTTGTCATTGACATAAATGACTTGGACGTGAGCATAAGAGGTACAGTAAGTAGGTTTTCAGATGACCAGAAAATTGGAGGTACAGTGAACAGCGAAGAGGTCACCTCAGATTACAACAGGATCTTGACAAGATGGGCCAATGGGCTGAAAAGTGGCAGCTGGACTTTAATTCAGATAAATGCGAGGTGCTGCATTTTGGGAAAGCAAATCATAGCAGGATGTGTACACTTAATGGTAAGGTCCCAGGGAGTTATGCAGATCAAAGAGAACTTGGAATGCAGATTCATATATCCTTGAAAGTAGAGTCGCAAGTAGATAGGATAGTGAAGAAGGCGTTTGGTATGCTTTCCTTTATTGGTCAGAGTATTGAGTACAGAAGTTTGGAGGTCATGTTGCAGCTGTACAGGATATTGGTTAGGCCACTGTTGGAATATTGCGTGCAATTCTGCTCTCCTTCCTATCTGAAAACTGTTGAGAAACCTCAAAGGGTTCAGAAAAGATTTAAAAGGTTTGGAGGATTTGACCTATAGAGAGAGGCTGAATAGGCTGGGGCTGTTTTCACTGGAGCTTCGGATGCTGAGGTATGACATTATAGAGGTTTTCAAAAGTATAAGGGACATGGATAGGGTAGATAGGGAAAGTCTTTTCCCTGGGGTCAGGGAGTCCAGAATGGAGGGCATAATTTTAAGGTGAGAGGGGTAAAATATAAAAGAGGCCTACACGGCAACTACTTCACACAGAAGATGGTACGTGTATGTAATGAGCTGCCAGGTGAAGTGGGGGAGGCTGGAACAAGTACAACATTTAAGAGGCATTTGGATGAGTATATTGAATAGGAAGGGTTTGGAGGGTTATGGGCCAGGTGCTGGCAGGTGGGACTAGATTGTATTAAGATATGGGTTCAGGCATGAATGGGTTGGGCCTAAGGGTCTGTTTCTATGCTGTACATCTCTATGATTCTATGACTTATATTGATCACTGTTTTTTGGTGCACCATGCTGGTGAGAAAGTCCGAAGTGATATTCTCCATGATCAGCTTACCCAACACATCCTGGGAGTTTCAGACATCCAATACCACAGAATATTATTTCCTAGCACAGAAAGTAAGGATATATTTTTTCCCATATGCATCTGCGTAAGATACTCTGCGCAGGCGCAGGAAAAGAGAAACCGTGTCCATCTCCAATTCGGTCCCCAAGACCAACTCTACCACACCTAACACAGTGCTCCAATATATACAAAGCCTGCAGCAGGACCACATGCAATGAGTCAGAGAGCCTGTCGTCAATCTGCATTTAGGACATGCTGAAGATAATCCCAAACTGAATTTTGAGAGAACATCTCGTGTCAGATAGAACCTGTGAATAATTTGCAACTACATGGAATGGGTCCTATTACAGATCAAAATCCTTCTAGCATTTTCACAGATATCCTCCCATGTCTCCAAAGAGATCTAAACCCCCCAACTCTCTCGCACAGACATCACAAAGCTGCACAGTCTTCTCTGAGGGGACACTGACCAACAAATGATACAGGGAACTGACAGAGAGTGTATTCTTTACAATAATCACCTGCTTCTCTGTATCGGATCTATAAGTGTCTGTGAAAATTGTCTTTTTTAATCAAATCTCTAATCTGGAACAAAAACAGAAGTGGTCTCTACTCGATAGTCCATACTTACGAGTTATTTGATCAAATGATATCATTGTTTCTCCCTCAAGTAACATGTGCTGGGTCAGTGGTTTACACTGCTGACTCAGCGCACCAGGGTCACGGGTTTGGTTCCAGTCTTGGATGATTGGCTGTGTGGAGTTAGTATGTTCTCAACTGTAACAGCGTAGGTTTCCTCCTACGGTCACAAAGATGTGCAGGTTAGATGAATTGGCCAATTCTAAATCACTCAAAGTGTTCCAGGATCTGTAAGTTCAGACATTTTTCAGGATAAATATAGAATGGTAGGGAATGGGTCTGGGTGGGTTACTCTTCAGAGGGTCGAAGTGGACATGCTGGGCCCAAGGGCTTGTATCCACACTTTAGGGATTCTACTAGTTCTAAATCACCCAAGCAAGGTACCCCCCACCCCCCCACCCCCGCCCCGGATGCCTCTTGTTTAAACCTGGAATCCATTATCCCCTGTTGACAACGTGGTATAGCAATTAAAGGGATAAGAAACATATTTTTGGCTGTATTGCCCTCGATCTGAGGGCAAGTTCTTCATGTTTTAACAGTTTTGATAATCATTAGTGTTTGACAATCCTCCATAAATGTTGTCATTTTATCTAAGAACAAAAGACTAATAAGGGTTCACTTTGTCTGAGAGGGCTCAATGTCTAGCCATATTGACGCCGAGTCCTCAGCGGCCCAGGCACGAACATAGGATGATAAAAGAGATTAATTGATTGCTTTTAATCTGGGAGATCTACCCCCCACAATCTGTGGGGCAGTTGCAATTTTGTTAGCACAATAAGGAATCGATTATGGTGTCAAATAAAAGAGCTAAACCAGCCATTATGTTTCCGAAATATCTGTCTGGGAAACATCAAAGGAAGCATTCGCGTGGTGTCTAGGAAATAAGGAAGTACATTCATTTTAATAACAGCTATCCGGTCTAGCCAGGATATTTGAAATGCCTCCCATCTTTGAATGTCTTGTTTAATTTTGTCAAACAAATGGACGCAGTTCACGTTAATAAATTATCAAAGACAGATGTAGTGAATATACTAAAACAGGGAACCACCCCAGTGACCATTTAAAAGGAAACCAGGATTTGCCCTCAGTATCAGGTATTTCCCTAATACCTCCCATAGGCATGGCCTCCAACTTCGTAAAATTAATCTTATCACTCAGAAAGGCAACAAGCGAATTAATGCATTGCATCACATGAACTACCAAAATTGCGGGATTTGAAAAAAAATCATAAAACCCTAATCTGCATACAATGTAATCTTACGAGACTTCTATCCCACTGCTGCGTCAGATATGTTGTCATCCCTATGGATGGCCTCCGCCAGTGGCTCAATCACCAACTTAAACAATAATGGTGAAAGGTATCAACCTTGTCGGCTGCCTAGAGATATATTAATATTACTGATTGGCCACACCATTGGTGAGAACCGCAGCCAGAGGATCGCGGTAAATGACCCTCACCCACTTGATAAAAACTTTGCGTATACCACACCTTTCTAATGTACAGAAGAGATCCGGCCACTCAACCCAATCAAATGCCGTCTCTCATCTAAAGAGATAAATAATCCCTGGTCAGATTGTTGTTGACACTCTTCAATCATATTGAGTAAACTCTTCACATTGTAGGAAGATCTGCGGCCCTTTATAAAGCCTGTTTGGTCCTCTTTGGCAACGGAAGGCAGCAAATTTTCCAGCCTAAATGCACGGGTCTCAGACAAGATTTTGAAACCAATATTTAAAAGTGAGATTGGCGTGTAAGAAGCACAATCCTCCAGGGTCTTCCTTTCTGCAGCATCAGAGAGATATGAGCCTCTCTTAAGAATGGAGGGAGGGGTTATTGACTGTATGAGTGACAGAACATGTTAAACATCAGCCCTGACAATAGGTTTATAAATTATTTATAAAAGTTACGAGGAAATCTGTCTGGTACGTGCACCTTTACATTCTGAAGTTCCTTCACACCCTCCTGCGCTGACAATGATGCGTTAAGGCACAACATTTATTCAGGGGTTACTCCTGTGAAATGAAAAATGACTCCATCTTAATCCATCTATCCACATAATGCTCAGTCTGAAATATTCGGAGAAATATCTCGGACAGGAGGCATTAATCTTTTTGGAATTGAAGGTAAGGAGCCCAGTACTTTCCCTAATTGAGGTAATGGCTTAAGAGGGGCGATCGTTTTCCTGGCAAGATAGAATAAATACCTGCCTGGCTTATCACCATGTTCAAACAGCCTTTGTTTTACAAAAGTAAGTTCCTTCTTGGTTGTCTGTGTGAGCGTGGAATTCACTGTAGACCGAAGCGTTGTGATCCTCTGCAGCTTAGCCACTGAGGGACAATCACAGTATGCCCTCTCGGCTGCCTTCAGCTGTTCCTCAAACCAGCGTTCCTGCTCCCCCTTCTGCTGCATCCTAAGGGATAAGTATTCCCTTGGCATAAGACTTAGCAATTTCCCATAGAATGGATGGGTTACTGGTTGAATCTGAATTAATGGCTAAGAAAGATCTGAATTCATTACAAAAATACTCAATAAACTAACTAGAATTAACAATAAAGGGATACACTCGCCAGTGTCTCGAATCTGTTATATTTCCCTAAATCTTTCTCAATAAGTATGGTCAGAAATGGTAATAAGTATGGTCAGAAATGGTAATTGCGCAAGATGCCACCGACTCTAAGATTGTTGCAGGGATGGGGAAGAAATCAAACCGGATGTGGCATTTCTGCGGGTTAAAGAAGATATTAAAAGCCCTATTTGTGAGGTAGATGTGCCTCCAGACATCCACCAGCTCTAGCACTGCATACAAATCCACCAATTGCTTACATTATAACGAGGGTATTGAGGGACCTTCGGACATTCTGTCCACCGTGGGTTCCATAACTTAGTTGAAATCTCCTTCTACGATAATGTGCCATGATGCAAGATAACTGAATTTGGAAAATGCATCTCCCAGGATTTTAAGAAGGTGCGCCGGGGTGGGGGTGGAGGGTCGCAATTACTATTCAAAATATTGGATTTTTTACCAAACTTTAAGGCTTGGGGGATTATGATCCTTCCATAAGTATCAAATACAATCTCGTAATTTAAATGGAAGATTCTTTTTATCTAGTACGGCTTCTCCCCTACTCCTAGTATTTAAAGACGAAAATAAAAACCCGTTCAAACCAGCCCTGCTATAACGTCAAATGTTCCTTGTCATCGAGGTGCATCTTCTGCAATTGGACAAAATCCACCCTCTCTTTTTTAAGACTAAAAAGTAAGTTTTCCTCTTGACTGGGCAATGGCTCCCCTTAATGTCCCAGGTGCATCATTTAAGCATATCATTTTCCAGAACACACTGTAGCAACATTTGAACTCGAGAGAGGGAGAAGTCGAATTACTGATTATTAGTAAACAAATTCTCATAGAGCTTAAAAACTACACAGTCTAAAACTATTACAACTGACAAGCTCTCAAAACTTTCCAAAACTAAACATATAAAAAAACCCCAAAAAACTAAAAACATCAATAGGGGAATTTAAAATTTCCACAAAGTTTTCGCTTTCTCTGCAGAGTCAGACGAGTTCATGGATCCATTAAACACAACACGGAGAATCGTTGGGTACCAGAGGGAATACTGATTCCCGAGTTCCCTTACTCTTCTCTTGATAGGTGTTAGACTTGGAAGCAGGTGAGCACTTTGGTGATAGCGATCACAATTCTGTTATGTTTACTTTAGTGATATTAAGGGATAGGTGTATACCACTGGGCAAGATTACAGCTGGGGGAAAGGCCATTACGATGCGATTAGGCACGATTTAGGAAGCAGAGGAGGGAGAAGGAAACTTAAGGGGATAGGCACATAAGAAATGTGGAGCTTATTCAAGGAAAAGCTACCGTGTGTCCAAGATAGGTATGTACCTGTCAGGCAGGGAGGAAGCTGTAGAGAGCGGGAGCCATAGTTTACGAAGGAAATTGAATCTCTGGTCAAGAGGAAGAAGAAGGCTTATTTTTGGATGAGATGTGAAGGCTCAGTTAGGGCGCTTGAGGGTTACAAGGTAGCCAGGAAAGACCTAAAGGGAGAGCTTAGAAGAGCCAGGAGAAGACATGAGAAGTTGTTGGAGGAAAGAATCACGATAAACCCTAAGGCTTTCGATAGGTATTTAATGAATAAAAGAATGACCAGAGTAAGATATGGGCCAATCAAGGCTAGTAGTGGGAAGTTGTGTGTGGAGTCAGAGGGGATAGGGAAGCACTAAATGAATATTTTTCAACAATATTCACTCTAGAAAATGACAATGTTGTCAAGGAGATTACTGAGATACAGGCTATTCGACTAGTTGTGATTGAGGTTCACAAGGAGGAGGTATTAGAAATCCTGCAGAGTGTGAAAGTCCGTAAGTCCCCTGGGCCGGATGGGATTTATCCTAGGATCCTCTGGGAAGCCAGGGAGGAGATTGCTGAGCCTTTGGCATTGATCTTCAAATCGTCATTGTCTACTGGACTAGTGCCAAAAGACTGGAGGATAGCAAATGTGGTTCCCCTGTTCAAGAAGGGGAGTCGAGACAACCCTGGTAATTATAGACCAGTGAGCCTTACTTTAGTTGTTGGTAAAGTGTTGGAAAAAATTATAAGATATAGGAATTATAATTATCTAGGAAAGAACAATTTGATTAGGGATAGTCAGCACGGTTTTGTGAAGAGTAGGTCGTCCCTCACGAACCTTATTGAGTTCTTTGAGAAGGTGACCAAACAAGGTAGATGAGAGTAATCCGGTTAATGTGGTATGTACGGATTTCAGCGAAGCGTTCGTTAAGGATCCCCATAGTAGGCTATTGTACAAAATGCGAAGTTATGGGATTATGGGAGATATAGCAGTTCGGATCAGTAATTGGCTTGCTGAATGAAGACAGAGGGTTGTGGTTGATGAGAAATGTTCATCCTGGAGTCAAGTTAGAAGTGGGTCGGTGTTGGGTCCACTGCTGTTCGTCATTTTCATAAACGACCTGGATGTGTGTAGAAGGGTGGGTTAGTAAATTTGCAGATGACACGAAAGTCGGTGGAGTTGTGGATCGTGAGGAAGGATGTTATAGGTTACAGAGAGACATAGATAAGCTGCAGAGCTGGGCTGAGAGGTGGCAAATGGAGTTTAATGCAGACAAGTGTGTGGTGATTCACTTTGGTCAGAGTAACCGTAATGCAAAGTACTGGGCTAATGGTAAGATTCTTGGTAGTGTAGATGAGCAGAGAGATCTCAGTGTCCAGGCACACAGATGCTTGAAAGTTGCTACTCAGGTTGACAGGATTGTTTAGAAAGCATACAGTGTTTTAGCTTTTATTAATAGAGGGATCAAGTTCAGGAACCATGAAGCTATGCTATAGCTGTACAAACCTCAAGCGTGGCTGCACTTGGAGTATTGTGTACAGTTCTGGTCACCGCATTATAAGAAGGACGTGGAAGCTTTGGAAAGGGTGCCGAGGAGATTTACTAGGATGTTGCCTGGTATGGAGGGAAGGTTTTAGGAGGAAACGCTGAGGGACTTGAGGCTGTTTTCATTAGAGAGCAGAAGGTTGGGAGGTGACTTCATAGAGACATATAAGATAATCAGAGGGTTTGATAGGGTGAGCCTTTACCCAAGAATGGTGACGGCGAAGATGAGGGGGAATAGCTTTAAATTGAGGGGTGATAGATATGGGACAGATATCAGAGGTAGTTTCTTTATTCAGAGAGTAGTAAAGGTATGGAATGCTTTGCCTGCAACGGTAGTAGATTCGCCAACTTTAAGTACATTTAAGTCGTCTTTGGACAAGCATATGGATGTACATGGAATAGTGTAGGTTAGGTGGGTTTCAGATTGGTATGACAGGTCGGCGCAACATCGAGGGCTGAAGGGCCTGTACTGCGCTGTAATGTTCTATGTTCTATATCATCAAAGTATTTTTTTCTGAATCACCGCCGCCGAAACGTTCCGAAATGACATAATCATGGAGCCCGTGAATTAAAGCCATTGGATATTTCCCCTGAGTTCTGTAAGCTTCCATTAGTCTTTGTTTTTCCCCATAACTATGTAACCGCACGCGGACAAGGCGAGAGCGCTGGTCTGAGCCTGACCTGTGCACCGTAACCCAATGACTGTCTTAGTCTTCACACGTTGCTCTTCAGTTTCGAAGTGAAGGAATCACTGCAGCTAGTTCTCAAAAAATACTCACTGGCTGACCACTTGCTGTCTGGGCCAGCAGACCGACGATGTGAACATTCTTCATCCTGCCCCTGTTCTCAAGGTCGTCATCATGTTCAATTAAGATACGGCCCTGTTTTTCAACAGTGACGATCCTCTCTTGTGAGGAATTTATCGCAGACTCTGTCATGCAGTTCGGCGCTTGACATCGTCCATTTTGTTTCCAATGCCGTCAAGTTACTGCTCATGTTTTTGGAGCGCGTCTGAGAGTGGTAGTGGTTCGAGCCACGGCTGAACTTTTCTTTAATCATGCCTTCAATCATTTCACATAACTTGGTGAACTCAGTGACCAAGGCCTGGTGAGGAACTGAGTCCATGGAACAAACGGAGTGTGTTGCAGCTACAGCCTCAGGCATACTCGATGCTTCTGACGGGTGCACCGTGTGTTGGGACTTACTCAATCCTTTCCCATGTTTTGTCATTACCACTTGACAAACCGCGATCAGTACAGATTCTATCACTCTTTTAGGGTTGAATTTTAAGTAAGTTGCTGGGATGGAGTGGGTTAGGGAACCACTTTGCCCTTCGTGTGATGCAGAGCCCAACAAAGCAATCCTTTCGAATCGCCGCCATCTTGGATTCCCCCTTTACATTTTATCAATATTATCTTTTGGTTTGCATTATATTCCTGGATGTTCTGGAGCAGAGTGATTTTGTATCACTGTCTACATTTTCCCCTACACTGCAAATTGCTGCCCATTCCTCGATAATCCTTGACTCTGTTGTTACTTATGAACATCTGTCTGTGCCTCAAAAATATTCAATATCTCTTCCTCCATGTGAAATGAATAACTATGAACAGGAGTAGGTCAATCGGCCCCTCAAGCTAACCCTGTCATTTAATAAGAACATGGCTGATCTACTCCAGGGCTCAACTCCACTTTCTTGCTGACTCCTTGTATGTCTCCACACCTTTCTGGATCAGGGAATTCCAGACATTTACTACCTTCGGAGAGAAGACTTCGGTTTGCAGGTCAGATTGAAATCGATGTTCCTTATTCGAAATCTATATCCTCGAGTTCGACACTTTGCCCAAGAATGGAAAACATCTTCTCAACATCTAATTTCTCAAGCTCCTGCCGTGTCTTGTGTGTTTCTGCAGTATCACTCATCATTCATTTAAACCAAATGAATGATCGCGTCACCTTTTTAGAGATTCTCTACAACTAAACCCTTTCATCGCAGGAAAATTCATAATGTACCAACATAGTTACTTGCTGCATCAGCATGCTGACTTTATGTTTCATACACAGGAACACTCCAATCCATTTGTACTGTTCCTTTTCTGGAAGTCCTCTGCATTAAATAACAGCCTACCTTTTGATTCTCAGTGTTATCCTCAAATTCGGATGTATATTGCACTCAGCTCCCTCCTTAAGGCTATCAGTATAGATTGTAAATAACTGATGCCATCAGACTGATATTTGTGGTACTCCAGCCGATAAACCTTTACCATAAAGATCCATTAATCCTGACTCTCCGATTTCTGTGTTAACCAATTATCATCCCATATTAATACAGTATCCGACATCCTAGAGCTTCTGTTTTGTGTAAGAACTTTCATTTTGTAATACCTTGTGGAAAATCTCTGGAAAGCTTTGTGTCTACCAGATCCCCTTCATCAAGTCTGCTTGTTACATTTTCAGACATCTCCAGAAGTACTTTGCATGATTTTACAGGGTAAAATATAATTTCCCTTTTACAGACCCACACTGGCTCTACTTGAAGCTTTTCTAAACGTCCACGCTGGGCAAGTTTTCCAAAGTATACTAGTCCCATCTGCTTTTCTTTGACCCATAATATGCCTCTAAGTGTTTCCCAGTCATATATTTGTCCAAATGATGTTAAATGTTGCAGCTGTACACGCAATCTACCACTCTTCCTCTGGCAGCCCATTCCATACCCACACCACACTCTGCGTAGAAACGTTGTCCCTTTGTCCCTTTTAAATATTCCCTCTAACACCTCTCTATGCTTGAACTCCCCCAGCCCGTGGAAAAATCTTGGCTATTCACCCTATCCATTCCTCTCCTGATTTTATCAGTTTCTACAATGTCAGCCCCACAAACTTCTACACTCCGTCTGATACTAACTTCAAGAACAAGCATTTAAAGATAAGCACTGCAAATTTGAAGCGATATTAAACATCACAGGTAACCAATACTCAACCCAATCTTCATACTGTTATTTGTTTTACTCCATGTTACAAAACTAAGGCGACATGAAACGCTTACTAGTGCCAATAAGAAGTTAAGCATCTGAATTCCTTTGTCTATAGGGGATGATGATCACTACAGAGAAAACGTATCTGTGGCCAGATCTATATAATACCATATGGTCAACATTCTCCCTCCTGCCCTCCCTGTGACTGTGTGTGGTTGTGTCTTCTTTATCTTGCAATCAATAGAGAGAACCCCTTTCCCCCATTTACACCTTAATTTAAACCCCTTTTTCCAGAATCTTCTCATTCACCACTGCTAAAAGACCGTTTATCTTTTGCCATACCCTCCTTTCCCTGCCACCCATCCCCCACTTCTTGCAAGGGATGAAAAGACCATTTTGCAATTGTATTCAGTTTTGAAGAAGTGTCACACTGGAAACGCTAACACTGTTTCTCTGTCTCTACAGATGCTGACAGACCTGCTGAGTTTCACCAGAAATGAATAGGCACGGAAAAAAATTTCAATTAAACAAATAACTATGGATACTGGAAATGAGAGTACGAAAAATGCTGGAGATATTGGGAGCTTTATACAAGATTCACTGGACCTGAAAGTTTAACTCTGCATTCACTCCAGAAAATGCTGCAACACCTTTAGCAATTTCTTCAGCAATTTCTGTTTTTGAACAATTTCCAATGACGTATGTCAAAGATGCCCAAACATCTTGTCCAACATGGAGCGCCGTACAGTGGGAACTGAACAATAACGCATGGTGCAGAAGTTCGTTGACTCTGAAATTGCATCAGGTTGGCATCACTGACACTACAGAACTCTGAATCATGGTCAGGGAGAAAAACAGAGTGAAGCACGTTCACTTCCAATACAGAAGATGGCATTATGGAAAGGAGAAGATTCAGATTAGTACCTTAAATGGATTGAGTTTATGAAACAATTTAGAGGCGAGGTACCAAGGAAAGACTTCCAGCAGAATGAGAATATGAAAATGGAAGTATTTCCGCATCAGAAACCAGAGTAGGTCATTGAGTACAGGGCTGATGGGTGAATGGGTCTCGGTGTGAAATGCGGAACAGTCAGTGGAATTGAATTGTAGATATTACAGCTAAAACTGAGTTATCATCTGATGCTGTGGATCACAGCAACAGAAGAAGCAGAATTGTTTTCAATGACAATCTGTAACTTTTGCCGACGATACTTCATCAGTCTACCATTACCATCAAGCCGATCCATGGTTCAGTGACGAGTGTGGGTGAACATGCCAGGGTCGGAATCACGTGCACCTAAGCCTGATGATAACCCATTAATGCGACCACACTTGACTGGGTACACTCCAAACAGCATGACTAACATCTGATACAGAGGGATAAATGATACCAAGACTAATAAATCAGATCTCAGCTCTGTAGGCCTGTCAAATCCATGCATAAATGTCGATTGACCATTAAATAACTTATTGGAAGAGAGGACTCCACAAATATCCTCACCCTAAATAATGGAACAGCCCTGTACGTCAGTTTAAAAGATGCAGTATCCATCTCACCTTCACCATGATGCCCACAGAATTACAGATGGTAGTCTTCAACCAATTCAATTCACTGCACGTGACATGAAAAAACAGCTGGACACTGTAGATAAGGAAGTGGGCCCTGATACCATTCCTGTAATCGGACTGAAGACTTGTGCTGCACAACAAACCGTGTCCCTGGGAAAGCTGTTTCATTCCAGCTCCAACTCTGTCATCTCCCTGGCAATGTGGAAAATTACTCAACTATATCCAATGCGCTAAGAGGAGGATTACTGCAATCTGACTCTTTACTGGTCCTGCAGTCCCATCACGACAGTTAAATTGGTGGGAATTCTATTTGACAGAGATGCCAAGCAGCACAGAAATAATCTACTCAGTGTGGTTTCCGATAGGTCCTCATGTGGAGATGGTGCTGTCTTGGAAATGTCACTGGATTACTAACCTAGACCAGGCTAATGTTCTGGCAGCTGGTGCAAATTAAAAACAATTAATAAAATATCAAGATCTAAAATCTGGTGTCAGTAATAGTGATCTTGTATTCAATATCAGTTGTAAACTTCGATTTCCTTCCTCAATGTACTTTCAGGAAGTGAATCTCTCGTGCTTTCCTGGTCTGGTCTAAAAGTGACTCCAGACACAGAGACATGTGATCAACTCTTCAATGATCTCTGAATCGGCCAAACAAGACACTCAATTATATCAAACTGCACTAAGGTCTTAAATGATAAACCCGTACCAAACACCAGGTCCCAGCCTCGTTAGTAGAAAAGGGAATGGGAAACACAATCCTGTCGACTCTGCAGAGACCTCTTTCCTAACGGTTGATGGCTTGTGACAATATTTGCAGAGCTTTCCCACACACTGCACAGAAACATTGTGACAGGAGTCGGTCATACAACACATTGAGCTTTCCCTGTGCTAGTTAATGGCCGAACATCTCCTCAGTGCAGTTTTCCCCATACAATAATCATCTCCCTTAATATGTTTAAACATTATGAAATATAAAATGAGAACTGCTATAGTGCCGTCAGCCCATCAGTTTTGCACCTCCATTCAATATACAGGCAGGTCTCCGATAACACGTGATGATTAAATACAATTTGGCTGCAATGTGATTCGTGAATCTTTTTTCTATAAAGTGAATTCCCGTTCACTGTGACGCGCTTCCTTGCCGGGAACCAGCTGAACAGCAAAACCCTGCCTCAAGAACCTCTCTCTGCAAAATGTACAAACAATGTGGTCATCTAAAACAGGAATGCAATGCGCTCTGGAAGCCTTGAAACTGAGGCTGAAACTGGAAATTGTAGACTACATTTAGAAAGAACTTTATTTCAAACTGTGGAGAGAATCTTGAGGAGACCCGTAATTCCCCATCGGCATCACGTGGTTATTCAGCTCCCACGTGCTTTCTCGTGAAAGGTACAGTGCTCCAGTGAGTGACTGTCGTGTGAAAGTGTTACATTTATGGCACTGCTCCATTACAACATGTGATTTAGATTTATTTAGACTGAACTAGTGTGTGTGTTAGACTAAACTTAATTTTTGGTTTTTACTGATATTTTTGGGGGTTCGCCCCTTACCCTCTTTTTTTCCATAGACCCCATTATTAATATTGCACGATTTTCGACAACGCAGTGTTGCACAGAAACACTGCTACCGTGTTATTGGAGAAAAACCTGGACTGAAAGCTGATCTTCTATCTTCACACCATACTCCTGCTCTATCCCTTTAATTTCCAGAAATCCTTATTTATATTCAGCGCCATGACTTCCACAGCCTGATCTTGGAGAGAGTACCCCTGGTTCGCCAGTCTCAGAGTGCAGACATTTAATCTCACCTCAATGCAAAGCGGCCTGTCTGTACCTGATACTGTGGCCCCTTACTTTAGACATCCAAGCCAGGGGAATTACCATCCCTGCTTCCAATCTGTCTCGCCCAATCAGAGTGTTATATATTTCACTGAGATCACCACTCATTTTCCTAAACCGCATGGAACACAAGTCCAGTCCCCCCAAACACAGATCCCACAACGAGTCTGTCATCCCACTGATCAGTCTGGTCATCCTTTACTGCTCTCTCTCAATGTCAGGTATGTCCTCTATTGGGAACAGAGAGCAAAACTGCACACAATGCACACAATGTTCTAGATGGTGTCTCACCAAGGCCCTGTACAGCTGCAATAAGATACTGTTACTCTTGTACTCAAATCCCCCTGAATTGAAGTTGAATACAGCATTTATCTTCCTCCCTACTTGCTGCTCCTGAAATATTGCATTCAGTGACTGGTGTACAGGGAGATCCAGATTCCTTTCAATGTTACAGCTCCCCACTTGCTGGGTCTATATACACTGGTAAGCGTGCCAATGCCATTTCCAATATTGACTCCTGGATTCAGAACTCACTGCGTGACATGGACTCTGAGGGCTGCACAGAAATAAATAAAAATGCAGCTTAAATTTCTTTTTTCGTGCAACATTTGTCAACCACTCCCTTTTCAAATGATACGCAGCCATTCTATTGGTCCCATCAAAGTACACAACATCTCATATCTCCCATTGCTCTCCATCCGCCACGTATTTGCCCAGTCATTTCACTTGTCTCAGTCATCTTGGAGCTTTTTTACATCCTCCTCACCACTCTCAAGCTGACATTGTTTAGTGCTGTCAGCAAACTTGGGAATATTGCATTTGAGATACTCAACCAAATATATGATATGCATTGGCAATAGCTGGCGCCCAAGCCACGATCCTTGCTGTATACTCCTAGCCTTCCATTAATAAAAACGTTGTTTTATTCCTACTCACTGTTTCCTACCAGCTCTGTCCTTCGAGAACCATGTCCATGTATTAGCCCCAGTCCCACAGGATTCAAATTTGCACAATAGGCTTGGGGCTTTATCAAAAACCTTTCTGAAATTCCAATCGTATTGCATTGATAGCTTCTACATAATTTGCTAAAAGCTGCTTTCTCAAATATGATTCCTATTTCATGAATCTCTGTTGAGTTTGTCTATGCCCATTAATTTCAGTCCGATACTTTCTCTAAACCGTTTAGTTGATAATTTAATTCTATTCCCTTTTTCTCACCAGACTAAAGATCGCTCGTATTACTAGGAAGTTTTCTTTTTTGTTTTGCTTTCTTCTGTGAAGGCATAACTGAAGTATTTGCTCCATAGTTCTGCTATTTCCCGGTCCTCAATTATCTGATATCAAACTGTAGGAAAGCTGCACATTTTTTCCCCTAATTTTGCCATTTACATATTTGCAGAAAAATATTACAAGTTTTGCGTAAAAACTTTGTTAAGATATTGTTCAGAAACCTATCAATTCCTATTTTAAGGAACTCAGTGATTGATCTTCCACAGCCATACAATCACTGAAGCAAAGACTCTGTACTATCAGAAATACAGCACGGTCTACATTAGACCCACTTCGCGACACAATATCCGTAGCCGTGAATTTTAAGGCATTTCAAGTGCACTACCGTGTATTTTCTAATGGTTTTGAGGTTACCATGATAACTCGCCTCTCAAGAAAAGCATTTAAGACCCCAACACACTCTGGGTGAAAAGCAATCCTCAAATCCTCACTAAACGCCAAACCCTTCACTTTAAAAGTGTGGATCTTTGACTAAAAGGAACAGCTGCTGTCCATCCACACTGTCCATGCTCCTCGTCGTGCTATCCTTCAGAATCACGTACCCCTCAGCCTCCTCTCCTCCAAACTAAACAACCCAAGCTTATCCAGCATTTCTCCATAGCTGATGTGCTCCATCCCAGGGAATATCCTGGTGGATCTCCTTTGCACCCCCTCCAGTGCAGTCACATCCTTCCTGTAATGTGATTCCCAGAACTACACCCAGTATTCCATCTTGGCATCACCAAACTTCCACACAGCTCTTATAATCTGTGCCTCAATGAATCAAGGTTATGTTTACAGTCCCCTATGCTTTCCCAAATTGTACAGTAACCTGTCCATCTCATTCAGGGATGTGTGGACAAACACCCTCTGACCTTCCTAGTGTGCTGCCATTCATTGAGTCCTCCCCTGCCTGGTTCCTTCTTCCAAAGTGCATCACCTCATATTTATCAGGGTTACATTCCATCTGCCATTGATCCACCCATCTGACCATTCCATCTGTATCTTCCTGAAACATAAGACTTTCGTTCTCACTGTCAATCACCCGAACAATCATTGTATGAAACACAAACTTCCTTATCACCCCGCCCCACCCCTCATCCATATTCACAGCGACATCATTTATGAGTACCACAAATATTAAAGTTGAAAATCATACAACATCAGGTTAGAGTCCAACAGGTTTGTTCGGAGGCACTAGCTTTCGAAGCGCTAATTCTTCATCAGGTGATTGTGCGCTTTGATGAAGAAGCAGCATTTTGAAAGGTAGTGCCGCCGAATAAACCTGTTTGACTATAATCTGTTGTTATGCAATTTTTAGCATTATCCACCCAGTCCAACAACAGCATCTCCGAATCACAAATAATAAGGGACACAGCATTGATCCCTGTGGTATACCATTGGACACTGGCCTCCAGTCACACAAGGAGTCAACCACCACCTTGTGTCTCCTACCACTAAACGTCATTTGCATGAAATTTGGCAAGTCACTAATGAGTCCTACCTGTTTTCTGGTCATTCTGTTCCGCTGGACACACTTGTAGAATATCTGGGAATTCTCCCTACTCTTGCCTTGTCAGCAGGTTTCCATGCCCCTGTGTTAGTTAGTCCCCTACGCGTGCAGAATTTCCTCCTTTTTGCAGTCTTAAATGGTCTGTCCTTTATCCTGTCATTATTTCCCTTGATTGTGTATTAGGCAGCCGGAGAAACATCCTGTTAATTTCCAACTTGTCACATGTTTTGTGAATTTTATACATTTCACAGTGACCCATCTCTCATTCTTTGAAACTCTGGAGAACACAGGCGGGTTTCCTCATCACGCAATCTCACCAATTGAGGGATTAATCTGGGGAATGTCCCTTGAACTTCCTCTGTGGTCAGTATATTCTCTCTCAGATTTGGTGACCAAAACTACTCAATATTCCAGGTACAGTACTCACCAACACGCTGTTAAACTGCTTCAACATGTCTTTACATCTATATTCTGACTCCCTTAAAGGAAGGCAATCCAAACTTTAACTTACCACTTGCATATATTCCTCCAAATACCTTTCACATTCATTGCATTTATGAACTCATTGTGTGAATTTATCGAAAGCCCTCTATATGTCAATTGCACTTGTTCCCCATTACCTATGCTGTAAGAATCAACTTCAAACAATTCCACAGTTTGTCAAGTATGATTTCCCTTTCAGAAATGCATACTGATTCTCTCCGATGTTGCTGTTAATTTCTAAATAACGAATATCACATCCTATATAATAGATTCCAACAGTTTCCCCACAAATGTCAAGTTAATTGGTCGGCAGTTCTCCACACTATCTCTTCTTCCCTTGGTAGATGCTTGGATCACTACCGTTCATCTATAGTGCTTGGATCCAGACTATGCAGAATGCACTGGGTAATAGAACACAGTCATCGACAGTGCAACTAATACTTCTATTAGTGGTTTATTTCTGAAGATTTTGGTATGAAGTACATCTGGTTTGTCAAGGTTAACAATGCTCAATCCAGCTGTATGTTCAAGTAGAGCCTTGTAACTGATATAAATTGACTTTATGTCTTTTAATCCACAAGTCCTATGTGATGACTTCGAATTTCTGGGTGATTTTCTGGATCTTCCTCATGAAGACAGATGTAAAGTAACTGGTTGTTTGCTTGGCTATTTCCCTGTTATCCATAATAAGCTCGTCTCTCCTGATTGCAGATTTCCACATTTGACTATGCTTTTCTCTTTCCTTTGAAATATAGAACATAGATTTATGCAGTCTTTGTGTTCCTGTTTGTTTGTATGCATGTTCGCTTTTTGATTTCCTTACACGTTTCATGGCCCTCCTTTTTTGGATCGTAATATTCTGAGAATTCTCATGATTCCATACTGTCTGGAATTCTTCCTGTGATTAATATAATCTTTAATTTATTATGCTAATCATTGTTAACTCACTTTCTCATTCTTGGGTGCTTTGCCAGTAATCAATAGACATATTTTTCAGACTTTGTAGTATTTCTGTACGTCTCCTGGTCCTGACCATATATATTCAGGAACACTGCAGGAGGACAGGAAAGAAATAGCGGGGGTCCTGGTTGGTACTTTTGTATCATCGGGAGCCAATGGGTGAGGTCTTGGAGGAATGGGGTGGTAGTGCATGCTGTGCCGTTATTCAGGAAGGGCTACAAATAAAAACCGGGGAACCTTCGACCAGTAAACCTTAAATCTGTAGCAGGGAAGTTACTTGAGATGATTCTGAGGGAGAAGATATACATGCATTTGGACAGACTGGGCCTTGTGAATGGGGGATTATGGCTCACAAATTTGTTAGACTGCTTTGATGAAGTGACCAGTAACTTTGGCAAGGGCATGGTTGTATATATATAGTCTATATGGATTTCAGTCAGGCCTTCAATAAGATTACACATGGTACGCTGCTCTCGAACGCTAGATCACATGGAATTGAGGGGGACCTGGCAAATTAGGTCCAAAATTGTACTGATGATAGGAAGAAGAGGGTAATCGTGAAAGGATACTGGTCGGACTGGAGGCCTCTGATGAGTGGAATGCCTCAGGGGTCGGTGCTGGGACGATATATTCATATATTACACATATCTATGATTTAGATGAGAATGTACAGGCATGATTTGTAAGTTTCAAGGTGACACTAAAATAGGTGGTATCGTGGACAGTGAGGAAGGTTATCAGAAATCTCAGAAATTACAGCAGTACCTTGATCAGGTGGGGAAGTGGGCCGAGAAAGGGCAAATGGAATTTACTTCAGATAAGTGTAAGTTCTCGCATTTTAGAAAGTCAAATCAAGGCAGGAGTTTCATGGTGAAAGGCAGTGCCTTAAGGAGTGCAGTGGAACAGAGTGACCTTGAAATTCAGGTGCATGGTTCTCTGTAAGTGGAGTCCCAGGTAGACAAGGCACTGAAAAAGGCATTTGACTCACTCGCCTTCATCAGTTAGAGCACTGAGTATCGAAATTATGGAGTTATGTTGCAGTTATACAAGATGTTGGTGAGTCCATACTTGTAGCATCATGTTCAGTTTTGTTCACTTTGCTCGAGGAAGGATGTTATTAAACTGGAAAGAGTGCAGAAGAAATTTACAAGGAAGTTGCCAAGACTCAATGGTCTGAGTTATAGTGAGAGGTTGAACAAGCTAGGAGTTTGTACTTTAGAATGTATGAGGCTGAGGGGGATCTGATAGTAGTGTATAAGGTCATGGGAGGCATGGATACAGAAAATGCACTCAATCTTTTTTTTTGCCCAGGATTGGGCAATCACGGACTAGAGGGCATCAATTTAAGGTCAGAGGAGAAAGAGTAAAAGGGAACTTGAGGGGCAATTTATTTTACACACAGGGTGGTATGCATATGGGATGAGCTGCCAGCAGAAGGAGTTCAGGCGGGTATATTCACAAAATTTAAAATGCATTTGGACAAATACAGAGTTAGGAAATGATTAGAAGGATACAGGGAAATGGCGGGGCAATGGGGTTAGTGTGAATGGACATTTCTTTCGGGATGGACCAGTTTGGGCCGAATTGTCTGTCTCCGTGCGGTAAGAGTATATGGGTCTAACAACCATTGTTCTCCTACTGAATGTTATATTGTATTTTCCCAATTCACTGGAGCGAACTTGACCCTCTAACCTCTGGGCTTCCATGATGTTTGACCAGAATGTTCAAACATTCCACATTGAATGTAGACGCCGCGTAAAATAGAACATATTAATGTCACAATTCCTCCAAAGCTGCTTCAGAGCATGGTTGGTAATTAGTGCTCCCGACCACACAATAGACAATAGACAATAGGTGCAGGAGTAGGCCATTCTGGCCTTTGAGCCTGCACCACCATTCAATATGATCATGGTTGATCATCCTTAATCAGTATCACACAACACCAAATCCGAAATAATCTGCCCTCTAGTTCGGTTCACAACATACTCTCCAACCTACCTGATATACACTATAGGAATTTATTTTTCACAACATTGGCAGTTCATTAGTGAACTCAATTTAGATGCAATTTGACACCATCCATTATTACTGCAGAATCCACGAGTATTTGTTACTCATTCACAGGATGAGGGCTGAGCTGGATAATCAGCATTTACTGGCCATGCCACAGAGCAGTTAAGAGTCAACAGCGTTGCCTTGGATCTGGAGTGACATGCAGGCCAGACCAGATAAGAACAGCCGTTTCCTTCCCTAAAGGACAACAGTGAACCAGGTGAGTTTTTCCCACAATCAGGAATGGACTCCTGATCATCATAAACCCTTGATTCCAGATAATTATTGAATTCAAATTCCACAATCTGCCATGGAAGGATTTGAGACCATGTCCCCAGATCATTACCTGAGTCTCTGGGTTAAGAGCCCAGCGATAATATCAGTATGTTATAGCTTCCCTTTACATATAGTTGCATATATAATTTCCAGAGCATATTATGCAAAATATTTGCGCGATAGTATTGGTTCAGATATATAACACAAGTTTGTTTCTCCTTGCTATTTGTAAGACCCACCCAAACCCATTCTGTGGAATCTGAGGGACAGAGCCTGTGTCGTTATTAGTGATAGACTTGGATAAGACATTCGGGGAGGCTCACCTCGATGCTGAGATGATCTGAAGACAGGTCCAGCAATATAGGACAAGCATCAATATCCATTCCACTCTGTCAGGATAAGTGTTACCGTATATTCTCACTGCTCCCTCACACTCACTGTATGTCTCTTATAGCACCTCCCCTCGACCAAGGCTCACACTCTATCTCCAAAAAGGCTCAAGCACGACCACTCCCGCTGTTGAATTCAACACTTCCCTCCCCCACATTTTCTGTCCATCATGCAATAGCCCCGCACCCTAATAGCACAACATGGATAAAACACTATGGACACACTCCCTTCGGCCACCTCACCATGTCACACCTCACCGAGGCAGGACCATCCACTTCCACCCACACTCATTCCTTCCCTTTCTCCCATTCCAGGAGAAACAGCCTGGAATAGGAGAGAACGGGCCACGCCGGATTATGGAGTGCCAGATATCCGTTCCCTCATATACCTACTCTGATATGTGGGGAGGATCGTGGAGAGAGCCGGAGAGGGCCAAGAGGCCTTGGGTGGAGATTCTTAAACATCCACGGCCCACCAACCGAATAAGGAGCAGTGTTTAGTAAAGAGCAATTCTCAATTCAAACCTACTGTCAGTTCCAACCTCATCTCTCTCACTCGCAGAAGAACAGATACTCCATTGCACAGAGATGCAGGCAGTGAAATACACAGACGTATTGGTAAACACCCCAATATACTAACATACACAATGCATACAAGAGATAAGCATGCACACACGGAGAAGCACACAAAGACATAAAAAGTCACACACAAATGGACACAAACACAGATAGAAACACACAGGCTGATACAAAGACAGACAGACTTAGTCACACAAATACAAAAATAACAAGTGCATGGACACACACACACACACACACACACACACACACACACACACACACACACACACACACACACACATACACACACACACACACACACACACTTAAATACACATTAAGACACAGACACGAGTGCCATTAAGACACAAATAAATATTTTTTTGATTTATAAGGAGATCAAGGATTCTGGGAGAAGGTAGGAGAATGATGTTGAGGAACATATGAGAAATGACTGAATGGTATATTCGACTCGATGGACCAAATGGTTTAATTCTGCTCCTTTTTGCAATGCTCGTGTGGTGTTATGCTATCACTTATTCTCTTCCTGAGACAGCAGCAGCAGCATATTTGATTGGAAACAGTCAGTGGTAATGTCGGAAAAGATTGGAGGGCAGAATGGTTAATGTCTATTCTGAGTTATTGTACCACTATATCCGTAAAAGGGGCAGTGATTTGATATGAGGTTAACACAGTTTTTAAAAAATGTGTCCCACAATGAAAGAAGGATGTCCCTTTCCCTTTGCTGTTGTGCTATCTGTGGTGTCCTCATCCTCAGGGAGCAGTGAAGACTCGGTTAATTTAGGTATTTTAGTGTGAGCTTGACTGATCTTTGACGGACAGGAGAGTCAATGTTTATTGGGAACAGACAGGAGACGGATGTTCAGACACAATCGGATCAGCCATGAGCATTCTGTATGGTGCCACCAAATGGCCAACTGCTGCTACTTTCCAATGTGTTGTTCCCTCAATCCACCCTCCTGGCCGTTACAGGAACATACTGCTGCCCTTATCCCATGTGTTGTTCCCTCAATCCACGCTCCCGTCCATTACAGAGATAGACTGCTGCCCTTACCCCATGTGTTGTTCCCTCAATCCACTCATCGATGCTGTTAGAGATATACTGCTGTCCCTACCTCATGAGTTGTTCCCTCAATCCACCCCTCAAAGCAGTTACAGAGATATACTGCTGACCCAACCCCAATCCACCCCTCAGTGCGATTACAGGGTAGAGGACCATCCCATTCAGCCAGTTTGGATCGTTACAATGAGATGGGATGAGATCATTCTGCACCCCTAAGGAATTACACAGGAATATAGGATGAAGTAATTCAGCTCGTTGAGTACATTACACAGCCCAGGACGAGGCCATTCAACCCGCCTGAACTGCTGCACGGGAAGAGGGATGTTGGCACTAACAGGAAATAGACAGTAGTGACATGATTTTTAAAAATAAAACTGTAACTAGTTTTGACACAGAGATCACTGTAGGGTCATCAATGATCAATAATCTATGTAAAATATCTGGATGAAGGGACTGAATGGATCAAAGCTGAACTACCTTGTACACCAAAATGATCATTCAATTGACCTTCAAATGGAGGCAGTGAATATGCATTATGATGTAGACAGGGAAGGTTAGTGAGCATACCCTCAGCAGAAATAATATAATGTGAGGTGTCTATTGCAGTCGGGAACAATTTAAATGGAGAGAGATCGCAGAACTCTGTGATGCAGATGTTTTTCATATTCTTGGTACATGAATCATATGAAGTCTGTCTGCAGATGCAGCAAGAGATTCGGAATGTAAGTGAAATGATGCTGCTTGTGGCAACGGGTATTGGGGTTAATTAGGATTATTTCACTGAATCTGTGCAAGGATTGCTGACACCACATCAGATACACTGGGTGCAGTTCTGATCCCCTAAACGAAAAAAAAGGATTCAGTTCCTTTCAAAGATGTTCAAAGATGCTTCTCTTTACTCATTCCTGAAATGAAGGCCTTTTGTTATCGGGGATTATCTGTTTAGATCTTAGATGAGAAATCTTACTGAACCACGATTTTCAGAGAAGTCTTTCAGCTGGATGCATATTTTCTCTTGTTAAGAAGACTAAAGCTAGATATTTTTTTGAATGAGATGCATTGGTATTAACACAAATATTATGAAGATATCAACTCATTTATAAAAATTATGCATATGCATATAAGCATCTCATCAAATCATAAAACGGGCACATTATTTTCATTTGCTAATGAAAGGCACTGTGCACAACAACAGAAATGATGCTGCATACAGCATACAGTCTATTATCATCCATTCCAGAGAATGTACATGGAGAGTGCACATGGTCCAGTTTGGTGTTAAATTGACATTCTTGTATTTTTCCACACAGAGGCGGAGAAAAATATTACTTGCTTCAGAAGCAGCAGCCAATTGGACTCTCTCTCTCTTACTTTGTTCTGCCTGAAAACAAGGTGTAAGAGCAGAAAACTCCTGAGTCATCTTTAACACTCGTGGAGGATTCCTGATGAGGGTTCATAGGAATCTCTGTACAGCTCGAAGCAAAGGCAATTCAGACAAATCCAAATCCAACTGTTCCGGGAAGAAATCCGCATTTCCAGACATTAGTGTGAGCAGAATAAATTCAGAGTCAGAAACATATTTGAGACACTCTATCATTTCACCATTTGTTCACAGTTCAACTTTCTGTGTTTCAGATCTTTCTAGAAAATTACCTAGTCTGATACCGATATCACTGGGCATAGCACTCAACTGGTTACATTTAAAATTTGCTTTCACCAATAGAGGAGTGGGAAAAGACATGAATGACCCTCCAACATTGGTCAGAACACGAACAAGAGATTCTCAAAAGGTTTTGACAGTGTGAATTCCCTTCCACAGAAATGTGTGATGCCTGGATATTTCCATTTGTTCAAAATTGTCTATGTAAGACATTTGAAAGACAAATGAATGTAGAGAAATGGTACACTGACAGAAAAGTGCTGCTGAGACCTTAATCAGTGCATGGTAGAGCCGTGACAAAGTGTCTGATGACCCACTCTTGCTCCACAGCCCTGTGTAAAGATGCTGCATTCAGCCTCTCACAGGTCCTGCAAGGTGCAGATGGGGGCCAATGCTCCACAGTAACACAGGATTTTATTTAATCCCTCACAACTGGCACACTCAGATTGGTACGGATTGGAAAATGTTATTTGGAAATCCAGGCTGGTTTTGAAAGACGCCTCTGGTCTGTTTACAGAGTGCCCCCTCTCTACAACGTGTGCTTCATTTGTTGGTCTTTGTCTAGACCAGGATTCGTTATGAATAAAGCTCCATACCTCACTCAGAGATGACTCAAAAATGTTTTGCTCTCTCTGATTACAACATTCAAATACAGTACCTCCAGGAAAATTACAGCCGTTCACTTTGAAATTACAAAAAATGAAAACATCAGGAACAGGAATAGGTAATTCGGATGGTCAAGCCATTGTATATGATCATGGCTGATCTTCTGTTCGCATTAACTCCTCCATTATGCCCAGTTCTTCACACTCTACAGCTCTCTGACAGGTCAAAGATTCACGTACCACTTCTTTAAATACTTTCAGTGATGTAGCTCCCCTAACTCTCTAGTCCAAATAATTCCTGACATTGATTATCCTCTGTGAGAGGAAAACACTCTCTACACATACACCGTTACCTATTGATTTGAACAAGAGGCGAACACAGGGGCTCAGGAAAGAATGAATGGCCTTGATATCAAAGCAGTAGTTGACTGAGGATGTCATTGGGACCACCTAATTTTTTGAGCTTAATGAGAATCAGGTCTAACCTCCTCACTGGTTGGGGTCTTTCAGAGCACAAAGGAAGGTGTTTGTTGTCGGTGGCCAACAACCCTCTCAGTCCTGGGACATCTCTTCAGGAGATCCTCAGATTAACTTCCTCAGCACAAACATCTTCAGAAACCAGGTTAAGACACTGAGTGCAGAGCTGATGGGTGAACGGGTCTTGGTGTCAACTGAGGGATAGTCAGTAGAATTGAATTGAACATATTGGAGCTCAAAGTGGGCATTCATGTGGTGCGGTAGAGTCACAGCAGCAGCAAAATTGTATTCAACTATAATCTGTAACATTTTCCCCAGGATAATCCCTCAGCCTACCATTACCATCAAGCTGATCTATGGTTCAGCGACGAGTGTGGATGAACATGATAGGGTCGGGAACCATGTGTACCTAAACCTGATGTTAATCCATTTCAGCTACCGCTGGTTATATTCGCAATAGCAGGACTAACATCTGATTCAGAGGATGAAATGATCCCAAGACTAACAGATCATATCGAAGTTGTGCAGTGCTGCCACATGCAGACATAAATGTCGATGGACTATTAAACAACTCACCGGAGGAGAGGACTCCATAAATATCGCCATCCTAAATCACGGGACAGCCCTGTACATCAGTGTAAAAGACATGGTTGTATTATCTGCACCGTCCTCAGCCAGAAGTGTTGAGTTGATGATCTACCTCACTCTCGTTATGCTGCCCACAGGATTACAGATGTCAGTCTTTAGTCAATCTGATTCACAGTATGTGACATGAAGAAACAGCTGAACACAGTAGATACGACAAAGGCAATGGGCCATGACCCCATTCCTGCAATAGGACTGAAGACTTGTGCTGCGCAACAAGCCGTGTCCCTGGGGAAGCTGTTTCATTCCAGCTACAACTCTGGCATCTCCCTGGCAATGTGGAAATTTACGCAGCTATGTCCAATCCCATAACAAGCGAATAACTACAGTCTGACCATTTACCATGCCCTTAGTCCCATCGCAATAGTCACATTGGTGGGAGTTCTTTCTGGCAGATCTGTCAAGCAGCACAGAAATAACCTGCTCAGTGTGGTTTCAGATAGGTCCCCATGTGGAGATGGTGCTATTGTGGAAATATCACTGGATTACTAATTCAGACCAGGCTAATGCTCTGGCAGCCGGGGGAAGTTATAATTAATAAAATATCGAGATGTAAAACCTGGAGTCATTAACAGTGACCTTGAAGCCAATGTCGATTGTAAATGCCAATTTTCTTCCTCAATGTACTTTCAGGAATTGAATCTCGGGTGCTTTCCTGGTCTGGCCTAAAAGTGATCCAGATACACACACATGTGGAAAACTCTTCAATGGTCTCGGAAACGGCCAAGCAAGACACTCTATTTTATCAAACGGCTCCGAGGTCTTAAAGGATAAAGCCATACAGATCACTCGGCACCAACCTCAGTATTGGAACAGAAAACACTATCCTATTGACCCTACAGAGAGCTCCTTCCTAACATCTGAGAGCTGGTGGCAACATTTCCAGAGCTTTCGCACAGACTGCACAGAAACTTCGGGAAAGGAGTAGGTCATTCAATACACTGAGCATCCTCCATTCTAGTTCATGGTGAAAATCTCCTCAATTCAGTTTTCAACACACATATTCTTTAGCATGTTTAATCATCGAAACACAGAAAATAGGAACTACTGTATTAGCTCTGGTCCATGAATTTTGATCCTCCATTCGATATACAGGCAGTTATCCAATAAGGTGTGTTTATTAAATGCCATTTCGCTGCAACACAATTAATGAATTGAGCCCCTTTCTTTATAAAGCGATCTCCCGTTCACTGTTATGGGAGTCCGTCTCTGGCACCAGTTGAACAGCTAATCCCAGCCTCAGGATCCCTCTGTCTGCGAAATGCACCATCAGTGTGTTCAGATAAAGCTGGTCTCTAATCCGCTCTGCAAGCCTTGAAACTGTGCCTGAATGTGGGATTTGTCGTCTACATTTAGAAGGAACTTTATTTAAAACTGGGAGGGGAATATTTGGAGAGAACTGGAATTCCGCATCACGTGGTCAGTCAGCTCGCCCGATTTCTGATTAAGATCTTGGTGAAAGGTACAGTGCTGTAGACAGTGGCTGTAGTGTTAAAGTGTGGCATTTACTGCACTAACTCATTAAAATATACAGTTTAAAGATTTATGTAGCCTGTGCTATTGTTTGCGTTAGGCCGACTATTATTTTCGTTTTGATTTTTACTGGTAATTTTGAGTTTCGCACCGAAGCCTTTTTTTCCCATTGGCCCCATTATTGATTTTGCACCATTTTCTGTAATACGGTATTCCACAGGAACACAGCTGCCTCAGTATTGGATAACTGCCTGTAATTATTGCTGATTCTATATCTCCACACCAAACACCTGCACTCTCCCCAGCCCTTCTGTGTCTTGAAATCCTTATTGATATTCAGTACTTCAGCTTTCACAGCCTGATCAGGGAAATAACCCCCAAGTTCCCAAGTCTCTAAGTGGAGGCATTTAGTCTCATCTCAACGCACTTTGGCCTGGCTGTATCCAACACTGTGAGCCCGTGTTTTGGTCATCCCACCCAGGGGAATTATCATCCCTGCATCCAATCTGTCTCGCCATGTCAGAGTTTTATATAGTTCACCCATTTTCCTAAACCTCATGGAATACGGGCACCGTCGCCCCAAACTCTGTTCCCACAACAAGCCTGTCATTCCAGAGACCAGTCTGGTCATCCTTCGCTGCTCTCTCTCAATGTCAGGTTTGTCCTTTATTAGGTAATGAGACCAAAACTGCACACAATACTGCACAATGTTCAAGATGGGGTCTCAACAAGGGCCTGTACAGCTGCAGTAAGACGCCCTTACTCCTGGACTCAAATCATCCTGAAATGAAGATCAGCACACCATTCATTCATTTTCAACAAAATTGTGCATTCCCGTGACAGTGAGCCTACTCTAACCTGAGTGGGAACCTTACAACAGGCTGGTAAAGTGTGGCTGCTGCTGTATAGGTCTTAGTGAGATCACATCTGGAGTAATGTGCACAGATTTAATCTCCTCACTAAGAAAGGGTATTGGTATTAACTCAGATATTATTCCCTCAACTGATTTCTGCAATGAAGGTGTTAATCATAGAATCCCTACAGTGTGGAAGCAGGCCATTTGACCCATCGACTCCACGCTGATCCTCCGAAGGCCATCTCATACTAACCCCACTCTCCAACCCCCTTCCCAACCCAATCTCTGCAACCTAGCATTTTCTATGACTAATGCACCTAACCGGCACATCTGGGGACTGTGGGAGGAAACTGCAGTACATGACAGACACCCTTGTAAGCACAGGGAAAATGGGCAAACTCCACATAAACAGTGACCCGAGACTGAAATTGAACCCAGATCTCTGGTGCTGGGAGGCAGCAGTGCTAACCACTGAGCTACCCACTGTGGGCAACGCAACCTGCCTGCACAATTCAACACTCGAAATGTGGCATAACAGCAGGGAGATTCCATAAGTCCCCAAACTTGTCATTGTGCAACAGGATGAGGACAATGATATCTTGAGGGGCTTGGTCAGGAACAGGCGCAGGACATGCAAGACATCGAAGCTATAATGTAGGAACATCAGGAGGACATTCAGCCCATCCTGCATGCAAAGCAGGAACAGAATGAGTCCAATCAACCACCCATGCCTCTGACACAGCAATTGGAGCCGATCTTTTACAGCCTCGTGCCTATTTCACAGGAATTGAAACGGACTGTCGAGGTTATGGAAAGGGAAGAACTTCGAATAACCAACATCAATCGGGAATGAAAAGTTATGAGTAAATTATTGAAGACAAATTGTTCGAATCTGTTATGAAGGAATTAACAACAGGAGACTTTGAAAGTCAACCACAACCCATCAAAGTCAACATGATTGTATTAAGGATAAATCATGTTTGAATGATTTTCTGAACTTTTTTTAATTAAAACGTGTGACAAACAAGTTGAATAACGGGGATCTGAAAGATGTATTGTATCTGGACTTCAAGAAGGCAATGCTTGACGCAAGATTAATATGCAAGAGAAGAGCACATGAGTTAGGACAATTTATTTGCTTGGAGAGAAAATTGGCTAACTAATAAAAAACAATGATATGGAGGTGCTAGCTTTGGACTGGGTTGAGTAAAGTCAATAATCATATGGCACCAGGTTATTGTCTGACGGGTTAATTTGAAAACACAAGCTTTCATTGTCCTGCTCCTTCGTCAGGTCTTAGAGAGAGAAGACCTTAGACACAAAACTTATAAGGAAAAAATGAAAGGGTTGTACAACACATGCACATGAATTGATCACATCTAAAATGGCTGCTAAATCTTTAATCGGTTAGAATGGAGATGCAGATTTTGATTGATGAATATGCAAATCCAGAGTTCTTTCAAGTCCTGCCTGGAGATACCTTCAGGTATTATCGATGTAAAGGAGGTGACCCCTCCAGTCTGACATCGTATTTTAGGCATGAGGTCTTGTTTGGGGTCTGTATGTGTCTTCACCCGGAATCAGACTGGGTTTATTTCCAAAGTAGGAGTTAATAAAATATCGTATTGACTGACTCTCTACAAATTATATTTTTGTTGAGAAAATATCATGCATCTGGAAATACAAACCGGCAAATGTAAATTCATCTTACAGATTAGATGTGTGTGTGTGTGTGTGTGTGTGTATGTGTGTGTGTGTGTGTGTGTGTGATTGAAAACAAGGTGGAGTGTCTGTGGGAAGGAGAGAGAGTGTGTGTGTTTATGAGAGAGTGAGGGGGAGTATGTGTGTCTTTGGGAGGGAGAGAGAGGGTATGCATGCGTGTGAGAGAGGGGAGAGTGTGTTTGTGCATGTGAGAGGGGGGAACGTATTTGTGTGTGGGAAGGAGACGGTGAATTTGCATGCGTGTATTTAAAGGGGAGAGGGAAAGGATGTGTGTATCCTCGTTAATACACAGCAGATTTGGTAGATCCCTTTCCCCACAAACACTCTGTGGTTTCAGAGCTCCCCCTCTCTGCAGCCTCTGCTCCATTTGTTATTCATGTTGCAGACCCAGATGCTGTAACTACAGTCCCCATGCTCCATCCAGAGTTGGGTCACCAAAACCTCAGGTCTCCCTGAATGTCTAAGGCAGCTCACAGCACAACCTCCAGTAAACAATCTCCATCACCTCCACTAACCTTTCCATGACAGGAGGCAGTCAGATGCTCCTCAGTTCCTGTTCCTTGACAATAATACTCGAGGGGTTTCCTCATGTCATGGTCTGCACAATCAACTGAGAGGGACAAACACAGGCCTTCAGAGGTCAGGCACAGACCAAATTTCAAAGACGTGTCTCAAAGCTGCTGGAACCCACTTTCCAACTTGGACCAACAGCCCGCCACATACCATTGCATTGTTTCTGAGCTTCACAATACTAGTACTCGATACACTCGAGAGTGAAAAAACAACACCAGGGAAAGGTACAGAAAAACAAGCAATTAATTAACTGATAACATGTTGTGAAAATATGGATAAGGAGACAGGGGAGTGGGAGTAACTGGAGAAGAGAGACAATGGTGGGTCCAATCACAAGAATGGGAGCATTCAATGAAATTATTGCCAGATCACTTGAAATGGTTAGTAACATCAAATTGTGAATCTGCCTCACAGAACCATCCCAGACACCATAAACTGGCGAAAGTTACTAGCCAGAATGGAGATCTGTGCAGACCATGCTAGTGGACTACTCTATAAACTGGACTACCTGCCCAACATGGGGACCATTGCAAACCTTTGCCAGTATATTGCTTTTATTCTTGGACTACAGAGATGTCTTGCACGGGAAGATGCGTAACACATGCAGTAAGTAATAGTAAATGGACTCCCACAAATGTATGGCTCTGTATCTCCACTGCTGAAATATAAGATAAGAGATTTTGTGTGTGTCTGTGTGTGTGTGTGTGTTGGTGGCAGTAGATATGAAAATTGTTATTTGAGAGAGAATAGACATAGAGGTAATCAGTTTAAATGTGAACAATTGACAGGGTTTTGTGCCATTAACAGAGGGAGACTGAGGACCGTGTTATAGACAGAGGTGACGATGTGTTTGTGAATACTAAATTAAAGGCATTGCCAGACCCAACAACAATATAAAGCAATCCGTACAGGAATGATGGGATTTTGGTCTGCCTTTAGATACAAGCCATGGAATACAGAGTCAGATTTGGTTAAGCAACTGCATCTTATTGGCTTTTTTAAGGTTGTGTTTCATAGCTGAAGGTTCAAACAGCAGATGGCATGAATCAGTGAAATATATTCTGCAGTTGACAATAGTTAAAATTATGAATGGTCAGGATATGGTGTCAGTAATCAACTTGTGGCCAAAGGGATCACCGTAGTTGTGACTCGTCTGTTTCAGACTCAGTTATTGGCCAGGGATGAGATGGAGTAGAGGAAGGAAATGGAGATTGCATCCAGAACAGAAGACAGTGACCTCCAAGCTCTCAATATTTAAATAGCAAGGGCAGTGATGTAATGAATCCTGGTTCTGGCCTGAAAGTGAGTAGGTCAACCAACAAGGCCCAGTACCAGAACTAAAGAAGGAGAGAAAGAATGAACAAGTTCACTGTTGTTTGATCTGGTTTGGAGCGTGAATACTTACAGAGTAAACGAAAAGAACAGTAATACAGTCGCACATGGTTAATGCAAATAATAAATCGACAGCGAAACTTACCAGGGACACCAACAATAGCCAGGATAGGATAATAAAAAAATGAATAATATAAAGTACATATTTGATCCGCGATGTTAACAGCCAAGAATATGTAGAAAGAATCCAAATATAAGAGGATAAACTCCTGTCCATTGTTGGAACATTCCAGTCTATTGTTCTCAGATTCTGATCCAGTGTTGGAACTTTCCAGTCTACTGTTCTGAGTTTCTCATCTCTCCCTCTCTCTGGAGCAGCCGATACCTGTTAGTGCTATCGGTGGTCCTCCCGCCCATACTATGGGATAACATATTGAATGGAGCCCTTTTATGATTAAAAGATGGAAATTCTCCACTGGGATAATTAGAATCCATGGAGACTGACATTAGTCACAGTCACCAAACAAACAGGTTCAGTTAACCAGATCCTTACATCATTTTACATAGCACAATAAAAGGGAACGTTTCCTAGGTTTGGATGGAATGAATGAGTTTTGCTGAGGGATAGGTCATAAATCTTTCAACCTTTTTAATCTGTTTTCCCTATATATGGGAGTATTGTCGGAACACTGCACTGTTGTATATGATTCACCCTGTTTATAAAAGGAGACAGGAATAAAATAACAGACGAGCTGCATGAAATGTTTGGTGGAGACGTTTCTAGATACCTTTGTGTAATGCTGCTCCAAGTTTGAAATTCGCTGTTATCAAGTCCTTTCTTAACCTTGTGACATCATTCAGAACATTGAAACTGCTGCTCAGGAACAGGGAGAAACAGGAGGTAGTCCCCAGGACATTATCATGAAGTGTACATGTCCTGCCCTGATTTGCATTTCCAAAATGCAGAACCTCCCATTTATCTAGATTAAAAACCACCTGCCAATTGTCAGCCCATTTGCCCATCTGAACAAGATTCCATTGTACTCTTGTGGTAAACCTTCTTTGCTGTCCACTACACCATCATTTTTGGTTTCATCTGCAAACTTAGCAACTATTGCTGCAATGTTCACATCCAAATGATTTCTGTGAATAGTAAAAAGCAGTGGAGCCAGCACTAACCCTTGTAGCACACCAATGGTCACAACCCTCCTTTTCGAAAAACAATCCTTCACCACCACCCTCTGTCTCCTGCCTTCGGGCTAATTCTGTATACATATGGCTAGTTCTCCCTGTATTCCATATGAACTAAACTTGTTAACCAATCTACCATGCAGGAAGTTGGCAAATGCCTTACTGAAGTCCATACCAACAATACACACCTCTGCCTCAATGAATCCTCTTAGTCACTTCTTCAAACATACTTAGTTAATTTAGTGAGACACGACTTTCCATGCTTCGATCCATGTGGCATATCACTTATCAGTCCTTGCTTTTCAAAATCCATGCAAACCTTGTGCCTCATAATCCTTACCAACAACGTTACCTCCACTGAAGTCTGGCTCAGTAGCTTTTCCTTACCATCCTTCTTAAATGTTGTCAGTAATCACACCACGTTCGCAAGCCTCCTGTATTCCAGTACCTCATCTGTGACAATTGACGATACAAATATCTCAGCGATGGGCCCATCAATCACTTCACTCGCTTCCCACAGATTTCTCGGGTGCATCTGATCAGGTCCTGAAGATTTTCCCACCTTTATGGGTTTACGAAATCCAGCATCTCCTTCTCTGTAATACAGGCACTTTTCAACATGTCACGGTTTATTTCCAAACTTCTTTAGCTTGCATATCCTTCTGCACAGCCAATACTGACGCATGATGCTTGTTCAGTATCGTCTCCATCTCTTGCGGTTTTGCACATCGGCAACCTTGCTGATCTTTAAGTGGCACAAAACTCTCCTGAACTACTTTTTTGTCCTTAAAGTATGTGTAGAGTCCCTTTGGATTCTCCTTAACCCTTTTTGCCAGAACTATCTCATGTCCCCTTTATGGCCTCCGGATTTCCCTCTTATGTATTCTCCTACTGGCTTTAGACCGTTCTCGACAGTCACTTTAAATCTGGAATTAAAAGCCAAATGACGATAGTGAATACATTTTCGATTTTTGGAAAAACCCATCAGGTTCGCTGATGGACATGAAGGAAGCAAACTGTCTCCTTACCAGGCCTGGGTTACATGTGACTCCAGACCGACAACCATGTGTGTGACTCGTAACTGGATTAGTGGTGCTTGAAGATCACAGCAGTTCAGGCAGCATCCGAGGAGCAATAAAATCGACGTTTCAGGCAAATGTCCTTTATCAGGAATAAAGACAGAGAGCCTATAGTGTGGAGAGATAAGCTAGAGGAGGGTGGAGGTGGGGAGAAAGTAGCATAGAGGACAATAGGTGAGTGGTGGAGGGGATGAAGGTGATAGGTCGGGGGCGGGAGGAGGGTGGAGTGGATAGGTGGGGAAAAGAAGATAGGCAGAAAGGACAAGTCAGGACAAGTCACGGGGACAGTGCTGAGCTGGAAGTTTGGAACTAGGGTGAGGTGGGGGAAGGGGAAATGAGGAAACTGTTGAAGTCCACATTGATGCCCAGGGGTTGACGTGTTCCGAGGCAGAAGATGAGGCTTTCTTCCTCCCGGCATTTGGTGGTGAGGGAGCGGCGGTGAAGGAGGCACAGGACCTCCATGTCCTCGGCAGAGTGGGAGGGAGAGTTGAAATGTGACTCGTAACTGCCCGCTGGACAATTAGTAATGGGTAATGAATGCAGGTCCAACCAGTGATACCCTCAACCCGTGAATGAGTACTGAAAAAAACCTTGACTCCTGCTCTCCCTACCTGACATATGCTTCCCTCTTATCGGTGACCAGACACTCAACTTCTCCCGTCCTCCAGCATTCCTTACACTTATCAGCCTTACCCTTCACCATAACAGGGGCAAACTGTCTCTGTGATTTTGAAATCTCCTTTTGAAGGCTTTCCTCTTCCCAGCTGGCCCCGTAACTGCGAATATCTGTTCCAATCCAGTTTGGAAGTTCTTGCTAATATCATCAAAATTGGCCTTCTTCCAAGTTAGAGCGTTAGCTTTTCGACCCAGTTCATCCTTTTCCATCTCTATTTTGAAACTAATAGAATTATGATTATGTGTCCCAAAGTGCTTCCCCGCTGATAGCTCAGTCTCCTGCCCTGCCGTATTTCCCAAGGGGAAGGTGACGTTGAGCTCCTTCTCTGTGATGGAGAGCATTGGTCAAGCAGCTGCAGCGTTATAACTGGGATTGGGCTCAACAGTGTCTTCGTCTCATTGGGCTGGATCAAACCATAATTTATCTCAGTGACATTTTCATTGAGTGTGACAGAGGGATTGTCTACACAAGGTCGAGCTAATTTCCTGGTGCTACCTTATCGAACTCACCTCATTAACTACCTCCCCCACCCCATGGTGCCCCTCTCATTCAATGCCAGCCCTATTCTCCCACCCATCACGGCTGGAGATACTCACTATCACACTGATGCCCCTGGGTATTCCGTGATCCCTGGTACTGGTGTCATCTTTAAAAGGCCAGTGGGCACACAGTTGAGCTTTTATTATGTCAGAGCTGGTTTGTACAGTTTACCCCGAGCACGGCAGATAAGGGGCAATTACACCACAGTTTGTCGACAGGGGGATGGAGGTACTGGTGGATGGGGTAGTACAGAGGGGGACCATTCTCTTACCACAAAGGGTCACACTATCAGATCCACTGAGCATGGTCGGAGCTCCCCACCCAGTTCAGTGCAGTATCTGTGGTCTGAAGAAATGTATAGTAATACAGGACAAGCATCAATAACCGTCCCCGCTCTGTCAGGATAAGTGTCACCGTATTCTCTCTGCTCCCTCACACTCTCTGTATATCTGTTACAGCAGCGATCCAGAACAACGTTCATGCTCCACTGCTCTCACTGCTGCTTGCAGCTTCTTCCCTCTCTCTCTCTCTCCATTACTTCCCACCACCACCACCCCCCCCACCTCCACATACACCTATAACATTGCATGGATACAACATTGTGGATTGACTCCCTCCAGACAACTCACCATATCTCCCCCCCACCTAAACCAGCATTAACAGCAGGGGCACCCACTCCCTCCCTACCTTTCTCCCATTCCAGGAGAAACAGCCTGGAATAGGACCGAAAGGGCCAAGCCGGGTGGTGGAGTGCCCGATATCCGTTCCCTCAACCCCCTCCCCCGCCATGTGGAGAGGACCCTGGTATGCGCCAGAGAGGACCAGGACGCCTCGTGTGGAAATTCTGAAACATCCACGTCCCACCGACCGAGTAAGGAGTAATGTTCCGTGAAGGGCAATTCTCACTTTAAACCCACTGGCAGTTCCGTTTCCCCCCGGCACAACTTAGAAGCCGTGGCCCTGATGCCATCTTCCTTTTGTGTCGAGCTGGTACAAATGGAATCCCCACAGTCTCGGTGGGTAGGAGGGTGGGCTCACAACACATCGTCACCACCACCTCCCAGGAAGGGAGCATGGAGATTCCCTCCTACACCTCCCCCTGTAAACAGCTTAGATACTGAAACTAATCTGTGAGATTTACTGCTTTCCCCACTTGTCCTGGCATCTTCAATAAACTGTTCTCATATACACCCTGGCCCCTCTGTCCCTGCACCTCCTTTATAACGGTACAACCTACTTTATATTTTCTTTCAATGTCCTTCCTACTAAAAAGCACCACCTCACTGCGCTGCATTGATCCCCATCTGCCATACACCTGAACACTACACCAATTTATAACTTTCCTGTTGGAGTTCCACACCGTCCTCAACAAACTTCACAATTCTTTCAGGTTTGGTATCTGAAAATATTGAAATTGTCCGACAGTCAGATTCCACCCAAAAATACTGACACACACCAGACAGAGGGAGTGAAATCTTGACACACTCTCCACGTGTGTATTAATGTCAATGCATAATGAGTGCCTCTATGTGTCTGTATTCGTGTGTGTATCTGTGTGGGGCGGGTCTGGCAGTCTCTGTGGTGTTTAAAGTGATATAATATCCCCCGATATGAGTACTGAGTAAGGATCACTCAATGTAAAATGTCAACTTTCATTTTTGTCCAAAGATGCTTCCAGAGCTGCGGAGATTTCTGTTGTCAATCTCTGTTGCACCCCCACCCCGATCCCTCACCGCCCATGCCACTGTAATCGTGATACTGAAGTGTGTAAACGATCAGGGATTCAGTCTGGGAGGGAGAGACGGAGGGCAGCAGTTCACAGCACAGTCCAAACTGAATTTTGATTGCACCAAACACACACACACACGTACACACGCATACACGCGCGGGTGAACATACACACACGCACATGCACGCACTCGGTTGGTATGGAGAGAATTGTCATTGTACTTAGGCCCGCAGAGTGGAACATGTTCGTGTGGAGAAATGTCTGCACTCCTTCTGCAAAATGTGGAAATGGTTTTTCACTGGGTAGTTTTCCAACACACAGTATACACATTAAAGCATATTTCCATTGCAATTATATCCAAGCAATTCCAAGTGAGCCACTTTCCAAGGCGATGAGATTAATTTTAATGCACTTTCTTTAACTTGGAAGTATTGATCTTTTACTCTTACAAGTAACCTTACATGTGAGAAAGGATTGAAAAGACCTAAACCAGACCAGAAGAGTGTGGGCTTGTATAATTTTAAAGAAAAGTGAGAAAGGGAGAGGAAGGGAGAGTGGTTTTGACACCGTTTCAGTGATTCACGCCAAAAACAAGTGTTCCCATTGCATAGAGATGCAGAGACAGAGATCCACACACTCATGCAAGAACACATGTAACAAGCACAGATGGATAGACATGCACACAGAGGTTAACAGAGCCATATGTAGACACACAGGAATAGACAAACACGAACAGAAATATGCAGATACATACTTGGACATACAAACACACACAGACTCATCGAGTTATACACGGTATTTGCAAACAGGCCTATTGGCTCATACAGTCTATGCTGACCATAATCCCAAGCTAAATTATTCCCACCTGCCTGCGCTGGGCCCAGATTTGTCCAAGTGTTCTCTTATTCTTGTTCTTAATCAAATGCATTTTAAATACTATAACTTTACCCAATATCCATCACTTCCTCAGGAAGTTCATTCCCTACACGAACCACATGCTGTCTAAAAAAAGAATCACCTCACAGGTCCTGATCAGGTGGACCCAAGAAATTTGTAGGAAGCTAAGATTGCTGGGTCCCTTGCTGAGATGTGGTTTTCATCAATAGCCACAGGTGAAATGCTGGAAGTCATGAGTTTGAGTAAAGGTTTGCTACTTAACAAAATAAAAATAAAAAGCGAAGAACTATAGATTGGGGATCCTGACATCAGCGGTGGGCACAGTGTTGGAGGGAATCATGAGATACAGGATTTACATGCATTTGTAAAGGCAAGGACTGATTCGGGATAGGCAAAAGTGAGGACTGCTGATGCTGGAGATCAGAGTCTAGATGAGAGTGGTAATGGAAATGCACAGCATCTGAGGAGCAGGAAAATCGACGTTCTGGGCAAAAGCCCTTGTCTGGACAGTGAAATGGGGTTGTGCGTGGATAATCAGGTCTCACTAATTTGATTTTTTTTTGTTGAGAAGTAAGGGAGAGGATTGATGACAGCAGATCACTGGATGTGATCTATATGGAGTTCAGTTCGGCATTTGACATAGTTCCCCATGGAGACTGGTTAGCAAGGTTAGATCATATGGAATACAGGGAGAATTAGACAGTTGGATAGAGAACTGGCTCAAAGGTAGAGGACAGAGGGTGGTGGTGGAGGGTTTTTTTGCAGACTGGAGGCCTGTGACCAGTATAGTGCCACACGGATCGGTGCTGGGTCCATTACTTTTCGTCATTAATATAAATGATTATGATATGAACAGAGGACAGTTAGTGAGTCTGCAAGTGACACAAAAATTTGAGGTGCAGTGGCCAGCAAAGAATGTTATCTCAGATTACGATGGGATCTTAATCAGATGGGTCAATGGACCGAGGAGGGGCAGACAGAGTTTAATTTAGATAAATGTGAGATGCTGCATATTGGAAAGGCATATCTGGGCAGGACTTATACACTGACTAGTTATTCCTGGGGAGTGTTGCTGAACAAAGTGACCTCAGAGTACAGGTTTATAGTTCCTTGAAAGTGGATTTGCAGGTAGATAGGGCAGTGAAGAAAATATTTGATATGTTATTGGTCAGTGCATTGTGTAAATGCGTTCGGAGACTGGATTGCGACTGTACAGGACATTGGTTAGGCCACTTTTGAAATACTGTGTGCCCTTCTGATCTCCCTGCTCTTAGGAAGCATGTTGTCAAACTTGAAAGGGTCCAAGAAGGGTTTACGCTGAGATTGCCATGGTTGGAGGTTTTGAGTTACGGGGAGAGGCTGGATAGGCTAAGCCTGTTTTCCCTGGAGAATCATAGGATGAGGGTTGATGTTAGAGGTTAGTAAAATCATGGGTGCAACGGATAGCGTGAATAGCCAAGGTCTTTTCCCTACGGTAGTGGAGTAAAAAAAAACTAGATGGCAAAGGTTTAAGGTGGGATGGGAAAGACAGAAAAAGAGTTCGAATGGGCAACATCTTCTTGTCGAGGATGGTCCGTGTGTAATGAGCCTCCAGAGGAAGGTATTGAGGCTGCCACAATTACAACATTTAGTAGGCATCTGGATGGACAGATGAATGGGAAGGGTTTAGATGGAAATTGACCAAATGCCAGTAAATGGGAGGAGAATAATTTTGGCTATCTGGTTGGCATGGACACGTTGGACAAAAGGGTTGTTTCCATGCTATGCAGCTCTATGACGCTATGTCTTTTAAGAAACTTCCTCCTCTTATCTTAAAACAATCCCTCACTCGAAGGAAAAGAGACCTAATATTCAACATTATCGATACCTTTCATGATATTATAAACCTGTACAAGGTTACCTCTCAGCCTCCTACGCTCCAGTAGAAAATGTCTGAGTCTGTTGATCCTCTTCAAACACTCCATTCCCAGCAACATCCTGATAAACCTCTTCTGAACTCTCCCGAACTTGATAATATTCTCTATATAACGGGCGACCAGAACTGCACACAGTCCTCCAGGACATGCCTCACGAAAGTCTTGTGCAACCAGAACATAACGCCCAAATCCTGTATTCAAAGGACTTTCCACTGCTATTCGTCATTTATATAAATGATTTGGATGTGAACATAGGAGATATAGCTAGTAAATTTGCAGATGACACCAAAGTTAGAGGTGTAGTGAATAGTTAAGAACTTTACCACAGTGTAAACTGGATTCTTGATCAGATGGGCCAATGGACTGAGGAGTAGCAGATGGAGATATAATTAGATAAATGCGAGGTGCTACCTTTTGGAAAAGCAAATCAGAGCATGATTTATACACTTCATGATAAAGTCCTGGAGAGTTTTGCTCAATAAAGAGACCTTGGCGTACAGGTTCATATTTCCTTGAAAGTAGAGTTGCTGGTAGATAGGATAGTGAACTAGGTGTTTAATATGCATTCCTTAATTGTTCAAACCACTGAGTACAAGAGCTGGGAGGTCATTTTGTGGCTGTGCAGCACATTGGTTAGGCCACTTTTGGAATACTGCGTGCAATTCTTGTCTCATTCTTATCGGAAAGATGTTGAGAAACTTGGAAGGGTTCAGAAAAGATTTGCAAGGGCTGGACGATTTGGGCTATAGGGAGAGCAGGAATAGGCTGGGGCTGTTTTCTCTGAGACGTTAGAGGCTGAAGGGTGAATTACAGAAGTTTATAAAATCATGAGAGGCATGCATAGGGTAAATAGATAATGTCTTTGCCCCGGGTTGGGCGAGTCCACAACCAAAAGGCACGGTTTAGGATGAGAGGGGAAAATTTTTAAAGGGACCACAGGGGCAATTTTTATGCATAGAGGGTTGTATGTGTATGGAATGAGTTGACAGAAGTTGGTCAAATTAAAGTATTTAAAAGACATCTGGATGAGTATATAAATACGAAGTGTTCAGAGGGATACGTGCAAGTTTTGGCAAAATTGACAAGATTAGGTTAGGGTATCTGGTCGACATGGGCAAATTGCACTAGAGGGTCTGTTTCCGTACAGTACATCTCTATGACTCTATGTCTTTATAATGAAGGCCAACAAGTGAAACAACTTCATAACCACGCTGTCTACATATGAAGCAAACTTCAAAGAATTATGCCCGAAACCCGAGGTTGCTCTGTTCTACAACACTAGCAATGACTCAACATTTAATTGTATAATTGTTTTATTATTTGGTTTTACCAAAGTACAATACCTTGCATTTATCAACATTAAACTCAAGCTACAATTCTTTAGCCCAGTGAGTGATAACACTGGGG
This sequence comes from Chiloscyllium punctatum, assembly GCF_047496795.1. NCBI lineage: Eukaryota > Metazoa > Chordata > Chondrichthyes > Orectolobiformes > Hemiscylliidae > Chiloscyllium > Chiloscyllium punctatum. The sequence goes on along the minus strand of NC_092754.1, from coordinate 95,946,538 downwards.
AAGAAAGGCTGGAAAGTAATCAGTTGTCTTGTATAATTTAATGGTTTCAGGAAGAGGGTAGTCACACGTTACAGTTAGGAAACAGTGATGGGTGTTTCAGGCCAGTAAGTATGCTCTGTCTTTGTCTCTGATGTTCAGTGTTGATATCTATTCGAGTTCCTTCACAGTGCAGAGTGTGTCTACAGGATTTCATTCCCTCGTATTGCAGACTACAGATAACAGCCATTTAAACTGGAGATAATATGAAAATAATACTGATAATAAAAGATGTTCATAGTTTATCTCGAAGGCAGAGCACGTAAACTTGATATCCTACAGTTGAGGCAAGTTTTATTGTTTTTGCATTTTTTAACAACGTAATTATTTTAACTGGGTAAGTCAGTAAAGTGAACCAGATTTCAATGAATCCATACCGATCAGAAAGCTAGGATTTAAAGTAAAAAATTTGGGCATGGTTTAGTTCTTGTGTAGTCGGTAGTATCCCTGCATCTGAGGCAGAGCTCTGGATTCTATTTCAATCCCAGAACTTGTCTGGTAGTGTTCCTAGCTCGAGACCAGACGGTCTAGATTCTGGTGCAGCGTGTCAGAACAGGCTGATGAACAAACACACAGGAGAATAATGTTGCGACTTTTGGGGCTATTGTGGAGTGGTGGTAGTGTCCCAAACTCTGGCCCACAACGGTCTAGGTTCTAATCCTACTAGAGGTGTTTAATAATATGTCTGAACGTGTTAACTAAAATTATTTTTAAAATGTGGTTTGATCACGATGGAAGAGGTGTCGGCATTGAATTTTAGAATTTAAGCCCCGGATGACTGAAAGCACAGACCCTGGGTGGGAGGGACATTTGCATCTTCTAGAGGTTTATACATTCATGAAATGCAGGGAAAGGCGGTGAGTAGTCAAGATCTTTTCCCCATGTTTGGAAGTCCAAAATTGGTAAGCATAGATTTAATGTGAGAGGGAAAAGATTTTAAAGTGACCTCGAGGCAACTGTTTCACTCAGAAAGTGGAAATGAACTGCCGGACAAAGTGGTGGAGGTTGGTACAATTACAACATTTAAAAATCATACAGATGGGTATATTAATAGGAAGGATTCAGAGTGATATGGGCCAATTGCTGGCAAATAGATTAGATTAGCTATAGTGTAGCACAAGTCCACACCAACCATCTGAAGAGTTACCCACCCAGAAGCATCTCACCACATTTACCCCCAACTAATGCACCTGATATTATGTGCAAATTTGCATGGCTCATTCACATAACCTGCACAACTTTGGACTGTGGGAGGAAACCCACGCATACACAGTGAGAATGTGCAAACTCCACACAGTCAGTCACCTGAGCCAGCAATCAAGCACAGGTCCCTGGTACTGTGAGGCAGTAGCACTGAGCCACCAAACCGCCCCTAGCAGGGTACGATTAATTTCATAAATCAGGTGCCATGGGCGAGTTGGTCAAAAGTGTTTGCTTCCGTGCTGTACAACTCTAAGATTCATCAAGCCATTTTATGTAGGTCCCTGTGTAATCTTCACTGTCCAATTTACAGCCAAACTTGGTTTCATCCACAATCTTTCTAACCACGCCTTCTATCATTCTCATCTGAATCATTTGTCTAAATGTCAAACAAAAATGGATTGAGCACAAGTCCCTGTGTAACACCACTGTGCACATTGTCACAAAACTGGTCCCTTTTCTCTAAAAGCTTCCTTTGCTCAAAGATACTGTGTCCTTAATTTTCTTTCCAGAGCGGTCGTACATTGTTCCCGGCTCCAAGGTGATTGGTTTGGTACAGAGATAAAGTGGTTTTGTGATTAAAGGTATAACGAAAGGGGAGTGGTCAGCTCTCTATGTGAGCAGTTAACTCCAGAACCAGTTTGTAGTTTAGCTGTGTGGACAGGCTCTCTCTCACTCTCTCTCTCTCTCTCTCTCTCTTTCTCTCTCTCTCTCTCTCTCTCTCTCTCTCTCTCTCTCTCTCTCTCTCTCTCTCTCCTTCTGCCCTTCTAGCTTCAACCTGTAAGCATTTGTACCATTTGCACTGTTCTTAAGGGGGGTTTGCTTATTGGGATGGTTGTGTGATTCCAGAACAGCTAATTAAGTCGAGTTGTGTAGTTTTGTCATTTTTTTTTGTCAGTTTTAAAGACTGATAATTTTCACTGTGCACTTACTGAAACAAATTACAAAGTTACGGTATGCACAGCCTGGTGAAGAAAATTTTGATTGGTCTTGCCTGGTCCATAACAACAGGCCTCCAGTCTGAAAAACACCCCTCCTGCATAATGCTGTCTCCTGCTATTAGGCAAACATAGACAGACACGTACACAGACACACACACCCAGGCACACACACAGAGAGACACACACGCGCGCACAGATGCACATGCACAGATACACACACACAAAGACACGCACACAGAGTCACACAGACACATGCACACGCATAGACACACATACACACACACAGACAACACATGCACACAGACACACATAGACCCACAAAGAGACATACACGCACTGACATACACACACAAGCTCAGACACATACACAGAGAGACACACATGCATGCGCGTGCCACACACTCACACATCTTAGCGTCTTTAGGATATAACACAATAAGTTATGATTAATGATGGGCTCAAGCATTGTTATGAGAGGGTAGTAGAACTGGCTTTAAAAACATGTCATCCATGATCAATAGTTCAGTAGACTGGATGGGCCAAATGGCCTTTTTTCTGCTCTAATGTTTTACGCTCTATGGTGCATGCATTTGTTTGTGTTAGTGTTTGTATTTACATGTGCATGTGTGTCTGTGTGTCCATGTTTTTGGGTGTCTGTACTTTTGTGTATTTGAGTCTGTGTATGCACGTCTGTGTGTATGTGTTTGAGTGTGTCCGTGTGTGTATGTCTGTGTGTGTGTTTGAGTGTGTCTATATACGCCTGTCTGTGTATGTATCTCTGTGTGTGTCTGCATATGTTTGTGCTCATCATAATTTTTAGAAATGGAAATATCAATGTACATTTTTGTAATTTCTATACTGTTTGTAATTCATCTTTCCATCATAGCTTGAGGAACTTTGTTTCCATCATGAATTTGTTATTTTAACAGATGAAGGAAATCTACATGACTTCTTCCTAGGACGACCCTGACCTAAAATGCGACCTATATCATAGGCCATATCATCAAACTGGTTGCACCAATAATTTGCTGTGACCAATGGAGGAGAGGCAGTAGAAAAGAAAACAGTTACTCAACAACACAGGGAACTCTGGACCGGTGAGCCTGACATCAGTGGTCTGTGAGTTGTTGGATGGGATTCTGAGAGATAGCCAATTGCATGCATTTTCAAAGATAAGGATTGATTTGGGAGAGTCACCATAGCTTTTTGCATGAGAAATCGTGTCGCACTAATTTGACTGAATTTGTTAAAGAGGTGACAAAGTGGATTGATGAAGGCAGTGTTGCGGATGCTTTCCAAATAGACTGGAGCAATTCTGTGACAATATTGTGCATATTAGCAAGTTAGTAAAGTTAGAACACATGGGAAACAACGCACCCAAGCCAACTGCATACAAAATTAGATTGAAGGGAGGTGACAGTGATTGGTAGAGGATTGCTTTTCAGTCTGGCGGCCTGTGAACAGTAGTGAATGAAATCGGAGGACATGCCTGTCGGGGTGGTATTCGAGTACCTGATCATGGGGGGTGCAATCCGATTCCCTTTCAGATGGTCACAAGGAGGTTTCCTCTATTTAGGCAATTTTGTCACACCAGCCTTCGGTCAATTATATAAAGCAAACTTTGCGCAGGTGCTCGAGATAATAAGGCAGGACCTTCGGCTCTGGGAAGATATTCCAATATCCTGATTGGGTAGATTACCTCCGGTTAATAGGAATGTACTTCCTCGTTTCTTCTATCCCACGTGAATGGTCCTTTTGATGCTTTCCAGGTCGGTGCTATGGAGGCTTTACAGTTGGTTAAGCTGGTTTATCTGGCACCATAGATGGCTTGTTATGAAGCTCGCCAAATTGCAGCTTCTGCGGGAGATGAAGGGTGTGATTGTCTGGACTTTAAGAAATACCAACGAGGTTCCCTGCAATCGGATGTGGCTGATTGAGCTTGCAAAGACCTGCGGTCAGTTTGTCTGGACATTGAGGTATCCCAGGCAAAATGTCCCCTCATTAATCTGTTGTTCGTGGGCAAGACGAGGACTGTTATGGATCATTGCAGGAATCCAATTGTCCTTAAAATAGTTAAAGCCTGGAAAATGATGCGACGAAGTGAGGGCAATTTACAAAAATGAACTTCCCCTTTTATTCCCATTGTAGGATTGGTAGGATCCCAGCTGGGATTGATGGATTATGGCTTTCGGCTCTGAGAGTCCAGAGGAGTTTCCTCTTTGGGAGAATTATTTGACGTGGTGGTCATGATGGTTTTAGAGCAGCTGAGCCATAAATATGAGTTATCTTGGAGGGGCCTCTTTCGTTAATTTCAGATGAGGAATTTTAGACAGAAAAAAAGACTACATTAGTTGTTAGTCCCCATAGGTCGGAAATGGAGAGAAGAGAGCTTCGGTCCACTGGTGGTCTCTCGGTCAGCACCCTCTATCATTTATTAAGAGGTAGTGTCTCAAAGGATATAAAGCAGCTGCATGGAATCTGGGGTCAGGAATTGTGGGTGGAGATATCTCCAGAGGAGTGGGAAAATATTTGGGAGACCGTAAGGAAGATTTCAATTTGCAATAGGACGTAGGCTGTGCAGTTGAAGGTACTCCACAGGGTTTAATTGACACCGGAGCAGCTTGTCAAATTTAAGACAGGAGCGTCCCCAATATGCCCCAAATGTACAATAGATGTTGGTATACTTACTTATTGCTTGTGATAATGCCACAAGCTTCGTAGGTATTAGTGCACTATAGCAAGTGTTATGGAAGGGGTTTTGGGAACCAAGGTCCAGGCAAATCTGGTTCCCCTCCTCTTGGGTTCGCTGAACCTTCCCTCTTTGGACTTACATAGGAATAAATTGTTTTGTATTCTTTCTATTTGCGCGAGGAAGAACATTCTGATGAACTGTGTTCCAGGAAAGCTCCCAGGACTCTGATCGTGGTGTAGATTAGTTATGGAGTCCACCCCCCTGGACTTTCTTACGAGTATGGGCACCAGAAAAATGAACATTGTTATAGGACGTGGCGGCCCTATTTCAACCATATAGAAATGGTTTTATTGGCTATATTGATCAGGACATTTGTGTAACGGTGCCGGCTCTGAGATGAAGAATTCTGAAAAAATACGGATATGGCAACACATGCTACCAGTGATGGGGAGCTTTGGTAGGATTGTGCTGGGTGATGTAACTTCGTGTAATTTAATTTAATTTGCCTTGGTTCAGCTCGGTTTAATCTATGTTTTGTTTTGATTTTGTTTTGATATCAGCCCATTGATTTTGTGCACAGGGAAGATAAAGAGTCCATTCAGCCACTCATGCTTCTTACACAGCAAACAGAGTAGGTTATTTCACACCATGCGTCAATTATACAGGATTGGAGGGAATGAAGCGAATATATAGAGGTGAGAATTCAAGCTTATCACCTTCACGATGGAATATAAAGTAGTGACAAAACTGCTGGAATTTAAGAAAATTGTTAAAATCGATTATTCAGGAAGTAATGAAAGGACATTTGCCGAGTCAAGCCACAATCCATCAGAATCAACATAATTTTACAAAGGATGAATCGTATTTTCATTATTTATTTGAGTCTTTAAGAGAGTGAAAAGTAAGCTGCATAATGAGGATGCTGGAGATGTAAAATCAGGACTTGCAGAAGACATTGAAGAAGGTGTACACTAAAGATCAATCGCAGAATAAGATCGCATATGGTTAGAAGTAATGTATTCGCTTGGATATAGGATTGGCGAAACAAAGAATTGCAGTGAGATGGAATAGCTGGTTCATTTTCTGTTCCCAAAAATTCCAGAGGGCTCAGTCCCCAGGCTCCAATTATTAGCAATCAATAATATCACTTATTTGACGGGATGGACATGGTATAATCAGTTTTTCAGAAGACACTGACTCAGGTGATAAATTGTAATGAATGGTTAAGGATAGGTTGGGCCATTATTTGGCAGATGAAATGAAACAATGAGAAGTATGAGGCCGTTTTGGTCGGTGTAACAGAAAGGCAACTTACTATCCAAACAGAGGGAAACTAGAGAGTGCTTAGGTACAGAGGGAACTGGTATCCTCATCCATATCGCAAAAGACACAGAGGCAGGTGTAACAGATAATGAGAAAGGCAACTGCAAATTTGGCATTTATTTCAGAAATAATAGATTATAAAGCGAGGGAGGTACTGCTGCAATAATGCCAGGCATTTGTGAGATCGCAATTGTGTACTGCGTACAGTTTTCATGTCCTGACTGCAGGAGGGATGTAATTACCATGGAGGCAGTTCAGAAGAGGTTTACTAGACTTGATACCAGAGATAAGGAGTTTGTCCTCTGAAGAGAGATTGAGCAATTCAGTCCTATACTCTCTGGAATTTAGAAAAAAATTGAGGATATCTCTGAGGACTGGACAATGCTAAAGGTGATTGATAATGTCGACATGCATCGGGTATTTCCTCATGTGGGGCAATCTACAACAAGAGATCATAGTTTTAGGATAAGTGGAGATGAATTAAAACAGTGATGAGAGAACTTCTATCAAAAGATTGTAAATCAGTGTAATTCACTGTTCCAGAGTGCAGTGGATACTGGGATATTGAGTTACTGAAGAGATATGGAGAGTGGGCCGGAAAGTGGGACTGAGACCGAGATGACATCAGCCATGATTATATTCAATGGTGGAGCAGGCTGACATCAGCCATGTTTGTATTCAATGGTGGAGTAGGTTGACATCAGCCATGATTGTATTCAATGGTGGAGCAGGCTGACATCAGAAATGATTGTATTCAATAATGGAGCAGGCTAGGGGGGCTGGATTGCCGACCTTCTTCAGCCCTTCAAACGTGTTACATCGGAATGGGTGAGGATTGGATATTGGCCAGAAAGCAGGCACTCCGGATAAATCAATTTAATCAGTTTAAAAGAATGTAACCAGTCGGGTCACACAGTGACCAGTGCAGGGTCCTCAGCTATTTGCCATCTATATCAATGATCTAGAGAATTGGAACAAATGTACTGTAACTTAGTTTGCCAATGGAACTACGATAAGCAGGAAATTAAATAATCAATGGAAGGTGTAGAGTCTGTAAATGGATATGGACAAGTTAATCAATGGATAAAAGTTTGGCAGGTGGGCTTTAACGTCATATATAACCTGTCAGTTTCTTCCAGAAAGAACGGCAGGCAGTATATTACTGAAATACAGAGGGATTACAGGACTTAGTGATACCGTGTGTACCAGAGGGTGCACTCTGAGCCGTTCAGATATGGCAAGTGTTTCTCCATCACTCTGATTGTCTGCTGCCTGATTTTCCCAGCAGGCCTATTGTTCTCATCTACCATACATAAGGTTGAGGAGGCAAGGGTTAGACAGTGCTCTAGAAAGTTGCAAGGTAACCAGGGTGGAACTGAAGAATGAACTCAGGACAGATAAAAGTGTGCATGATAAAGGCTTGGCGGATAGAATTAAGGTAAAACCTAAGAAGTTCAACACTTATGTCAGGAACAAGAGGATGGCAGAGTAGGGCTGATAAGTGACAGTGGAGGGAACTTGCGCCAGGTGTCAGAGGAGGTAGGGGAGGTTCTTAATGAAGGTTTGCTTCAGTATTCACTAATGAGAGGGACCTTGACGTTTCTGACGACAGCATGAAACAGGCGGATATGCTAGAACAGGAGGATGTGTTGAAAAGTTTGAGAAACACAAGGATAGATAAATTTATTTGGTCAAACAGGATATGCCATAGGATACTATTGGAAGCGAGAAGAAATTGTTGCGCATTTTGCGATGATCTTTGCATCCTCACTGTACTCTGGAGTCGTGCCAGATGACAGGAGGCTGGCAAAAGTTAATGCCTGGTTCAAGAAAGGGAATAGGGATAATCCTGGGAATTATTGGCTAACCAGTCATATACCAGTGACGGGCAAAGTATTGGAGAGGATTTGAGAGACAGGATTTATGAATACTTGGAAAATTATAAATGATTAGAAACAGTCAACATGGCTTTGTGAGGAGCAGGTCATGCCTCATAGATCTTATTGAATTCCGTAAGGATGTGACAAAACACGTTGATGAATTAGAGCAGTGGATGTGGTATTTATGGATTTTAACAAGGCGTTTGAAAAAGTTATCCACGGTAAGTTCATTCACAAGATAAGGAGGCATGGCTTACAGGGAGATCTGGATGTCTGGATGCAGAATTGGCTGGCCAATAGAAGACAGAAGGTGGTGGTAGATGGAACAGATGCAGCCTGGAGCTTGGTGACTAGCTTGGTGATCTGTTCTGGGACCTCTGCTCTTCGTGGTTTTTTTTATAAGAGAGTTGGATGACGAATTGGAAGGGTAGGTTCATAGGTTCGCTGATGTCACGAACTTTGGTGGAGTTGGTGGTTAGTATGGAGGGATGTTGTAGGTTGCAACAGGACATTGAGAGAACTGAGCTGATGAGTGACAGATTGAGATAAATCTGGAACAGCGGGATCTTGGGGTCATGTCTATAGATCCTCAAAGTTGCTATCCAGGTTGATGCTGTTGTTTGGAAGACATATGAGGTGTTGGCTTTAACAGCCAGGGAGATCATTTTCAGAGCTGTGAGGTTATGCTGCAGCTCTATAATCCCACTGTTTAACCCACTGTCATGAAGTTGAATGCTGTTCTGCATTGATAGCTTGCAAGTACTTGTCATATGACTAGCTAATATTTTCAGAGTGGACTGGACTGAAACTATGTAACATCTGGCTGTGAAACAGATATATTGAGATTTGGTTGCTCTTTTGACAACTATTCGAATTTAAACAACCAAGTTTAAATTATGTCCCACTATACTAAACCCATTCGATTTTAAATTTATTGTTTTGCCAACATCAAACCAAGGAGATGAGCTGATAGTGAGGGAATAAAGAGGTACGCATTTTGGAAGTTAGACAGAGAGTAAAATACCATCGTGATAGTCTGCCATGAACAACATTCTCTATGCAAGATTCATTTTTTGGACCAAAATCCCTTGCATTAAAAGACAGAACATGACCTATGGAAAGAAGGAGGGCATTGGAGACTACAGCCACTGTCTGGTTTATGTAATTTTAATACAGTTTTTCTTTAATTGGAAGAGTACATTGTTAAAGTGGAGGAAGATAACAGTTCAGAGAAAGCGAAGCTGAGAGTTGGGAAAAACTGTTGTTGTTCAATGTTCACTTTTAGAATTAAGGAATACATTGATATTATTTCCTGTTAAGTAGCGGAATTTGCGAGCTCTCTGTCACTCGACTTTAACAGATTATGAGCGAGGTGAGCTTTTCTGAGTGTTTGGTTTCATTAACAGAAGGGTTCATCGCCGTGTCATAACACCACACTTGTAATACCGTGTTCTAGTCACCTCATTAAAGGAATGAGGTGGAAGATATAGAGAGGTTGCAGAGAATTACCTATGGAACAGCAGAAAGATTGACACAAGCCACACAGAGTGAGTGAAATACTGAGAAAGTCACCAAGTGAAAAAATAAACACTGGCAGATTCCCTATGTCTATATATAATTATCAGTGTGGCAGTGGGTGTAGTACGTCTGTATTGATGACTGAGTATCTGTGTGTGCATGTGCAGCTATGTATTGGTATTTGTCTATGTGTGCATGTATTAGTATATGTGCTATTGCATCAGTCTCCGTGTTTGTCTGTGCATCTATTTTCATCTCTGTGTGTCTCTGCATGTCTGATTTTGTCACTGTGTGTATCTGCGTTTTTGCATTCATCGCTGTGTATATCTGCATATCTGTATTTCTCTCAGTGCGTATCTACATGCCTGTATTTATGTCTATGTGCAGCTGCATGTCTGTATTCACCTCTGTTTGTATCTGCGTGACTCTATTCGTCTCTGTGTGTATCTGCCTATCTCTGTGTGTATCAGCGCGTCTGTTTTTGTCTCTGTATATCGGTTTATCTGTGTTCAGCTCTGTGTGTATATGTGTATCTTTATTCGTCACTGTTGGTATCTCTGTGACTTTATTCATCTCTGTGTGTAACTGCGTGTCTATATTTGTTTTTCTGCGTATCTGTGTGTCGGTATTCATCTCTATGTGCATCTGCGTGCCTGTATTCATCTGTGTGTGTCATTAATTCATCTCTGTGTATCTGCGAGACTCTATGTGTACCTGCGCGTCTGTGTTTGTCTCTGTGTGTATTTGTGTGTCTGTATTCGTCTCTGTGGGCATCTGTGTGACTCTATTCGTCTCTGTGTGTATCTGCGTGTTTGTGTTTGTCTATATGTATATCTGCGTGTCTGTATTCATCTTGCGTGTATCTGCATGTCTCTATCCATCTCTCTGTCCATCTGCGTGTTTCTGTGTGTAACTTCGTGTCTGCATCCGTGTCTGTGCGTATCTGTGTGCCTACATTCATGTCTGTATCTGCGCGTGTGTATTCGTCTCTATGTCTATCTGCATGCCTGTATACATATCTGTATCTGCATGTCTGTGTTCGTCTCTATGTCTATCTGCATGCCGGTATTCATGTGTGAGTATCAGTGTGTCTGTATTCGTCTCTGTGTGTAGCTGCGGGTCTGTGTTTGTCTCTGTGTGTATCTGTGTGTCTGTGTTCATCTCTGTGTGTATCCATGTGTCTGTATTCATCTCTGTGGCCATCTGTGTGAGTTTATTAATCTTTACTTGTATCTGCATGTCTACATTTGTCTCTGTGTGTATCTGCGTGTCTATATTCATCTCCGTATCTGCGCGTCTGTATTCGTCTCTAAGTGCATCTGCGTGCCTGTATTCATTTCTGTTGTGTATCTGCCTGTCTGTATTTGTCTCTGTGTGCCTGTATTTGTTTCTGTGTGTCGTTGCACGTCTGTATTCGTCTCTCTGTGCTCCTGTGCACCTGTATTTATCTATGTGTCTCTGTATTTGTCTCTTTGTGTATTTGCGTGTCTGTTTTCATCTCTGCATTTTGTCTGCGTGCCTGTATTCGTCTCTCTGTGTATCTGTGTGTCCATGTGCACAGAGGATCTGTCAGGCTCTCTGGTGTTTAAAGTGATGCAATGTCCCCCACTGCTGGCCTTCCCAGTCCTCTGCGTTGACAGCACCGCAGGGTGACAACCATCAGGGAATTAAGTCTGGGAGGGAGGGGGAAGGAGGCAGCTCATAGCGCCATCCAAACTGATAGAACCATCGGCACACGCACACACACAGTTTGGTATATGGAGGATTGTAATCGTACTGAGGACCCTTAGAGTGGAGAATGTTCATGTAAAGTTATGTCTATGGTCGGTCTGCAATGTGGAAGTGATTTGTCTTTGAGGATTATTCATGACACAGAGTGCACAAATTAAAGTATGTTTCCATAGCAAATGCATCCAAGCAAGGTTGACAGAACCACGTGTAACTCAATGCAATGAATATATTGCACGTTCATTATCTTGAAATGTTTTACAATATACTCCTACAAATTATAAATGAAAAAAGATTGAAAAATCCCAAAACTGACCTGTGGTGGTGATAATATCTCAGGAACGATATCGCTAGGTTTCAGACGAAACTGCTCTGTGCTTAAAAGACGTTATTTGAAAAACCAAACAGCCATGAAATGTGAGAGATTGACAGTATGTGATGTTCTCTGAAAGAAACAAAATAAAACTGACACTAGTGCAAAGGCATGGGGAGGCGAGCAAAGGGTGGCATTGTGTAACTATAAACTTAACAGGGACAGACGTCGAGGTGTGGGGTGTGGTGACGGGTTGATCTCAAATTCAATGGATTTACCTCAAAAAACGGCCAGACCTCAGCTCACGGTGATACACACAAACATACAAAGACACGTTAAACACAGAACACATATACATACAGATATGGACACACAAAAACAAACACACACACTCCTGCACACAGTTTCTTTAAGATAGAGTTGAATAAGCTTTTCATTAATTCGGGAATCAATGATCATTTGGCGAAGACAGGAGAATGTCGGTGAGAAACAGTTCAGCTTTAACCAATGGCACAGCAGATCCAATGGGCTAAGCGGCCTGATTCTGCTCCATTTTCCCATTTTCAGGAGACTGTCGCATTCAAAGGTTGAACTTGTTTGCAGATTACAGGGTTAAAGGTAGGATTCTTGGCAGTGTGGAGGAACAAAGGGATCTTGGGGTCCACGTCTATCGATTCCTCAAAGTTGCCAAAGCCCTCAAAGTGATAGGGCTGCTAAGAATGTGTGTGATGTGTTGGCTTTCATAAGTTGGGGGTTTGAGTTAAGAGCAGCGAGGTTATGCTGCAGCTCCATAGAGGCCTGGTTAGACCACACTTGGAATATTGTGTTGAGATCTGTTCGCCCCATTAAAGGAAGGATGTGGAACTTTTAGAAAAGGTGAAGACGGGGGTTCCCAGCACGTTGCCCGGCCTGTAGGGCATGTCTTATGAAGAAGGTTTGAGGGAGCTTTCGCTTTTCTAATTAGAGTAAAGAATGAACAGTGACTTGACAGAGGTCTGAAAGATGATGAGAGGCACAGATAGGATGGATAAGTAGAATCTTTTTCATAGGGTAGAAATGGCTAAAATGAGGAAAATATAATTTTAATGTGATTGGAGGATGGTTTTGGGGAGATGTCAGAGGCAGGTTGTTTACACAGATAGTGATAGGTGCGTGGAATGCACTGTCAGCAGTGGTAGTAGAATCAGCTACATTAGGGATATTCAAGTAACACTTGGATAGGCACATAGATGACAATAGGAGGAAGGCTCTGAAGTTTAGTTTAATCTTAGAGTAGGATAAAAGGTCGGCACACCATAGAGGGCTGAAGGGCTCTTACTGTGCTGTACTGTTCAACGTTTGCAGTTCTAATTTCTTGAACTCTTGTGAAAATATTGTACCTGTAATTCCTTTAACTTCAGTGGAGATTAATCTGGTCAGTATTTGATTGTCGAGGGTTAATGGAAATTTGGGGAAGTTTGAGGTGCGGAATGGTCTATATCTGTTCATCACCGTTGTGTCAAAAGAATGGTGATTGGTTTGAGGAGAAATCATTTTGAGAATAAGGGCATTCCTATTTCAGACGGGGAAAGGGATGTTCCTTTCTCTTCAGGATTGTGTGGTCTGTGGTCTTGTCATGGCCAAGGAGCAGTGAAGACTGGGTTACTGAAAACATTCAAGAAGGAGTTATATAGATCGTTGATGAACAAGAGAATCAATGATTGCTGGGAGCAGACAGGAAACGGATGCTTAGTTACAATCACATGAACAATGTCCATTCTGAATTGTGCAGCAGGCTTAAGGGGCTGAATGGCCACCTGCTGCTCTTGCTTCATGTGTTGTTCACTCACTCAACCTCGCAATGCTGTTAAAGAAGGTGAGGAAAATCGCATTCAGCCATTCTGGATCGATTCAATGAGACTGCTCATTTCTGTCCCTCTAAGGATTTACGAAGGAATAGGATGAAGCTCTTCAGCCATTTCAGTACATTACCCAGCACAAGAGGAGGTCACACCGATTTTCTGGATTGCTACACAGGAAAAGGGGAGCCCTGGGTAACTATCAGGAAATACCCAATCGGGAGAAATGTATATTTTCGGGTTGGAAATCTTTAACTTGGTGAAGTGCCTCAGAGATCAGTGCAACATCAAAAGCTATTTAGAATCTGTCAATGATCTGCGTGTGGGGACTGATTCGATGGAACTCAATTGGCTCAACCACGAAGATTCGATAAGATGTCAAGTGGAGGTAGAGAGTCTGTAATGTGATATAGACAGGGAACGTTGGTGTGTAAACCTTCAGCAGAAACAGGATAACATGGGCTACCGAGGTTTGTGCTGTGGCAGAAGGGTAAAACAACAGTAAACTTATTAAAAGAAGAGAGATCACTAAACTCATTTGTACAAAGGCATTTGTTCACCCTAGTACATACATCACAAGGGGTTAGTATGCAGATGCAGCAAGTAATTCGGAATGATTACTTCATGAATAGGCTATCAGGATGCTTTACTGCATCTGTACAGGGGATTTCTGAGTCAACATCTGATGTATTGTGGGCTGTGATGATTCCATAAACTGCAAAATAAATATACTCAAAAGCTTTAGAAGCTTTGCGAAGATGTTTCACTGTACTTGCTCCTGGAAAGATGGCCTTATTCTGTCGTACAGCACGGAAACAGACCCTTCAGTACACCATGTCCATGCCGACCAGGTGTCCTAAATTAATCACAATCCATTTGCCAGCACTTGGCCCGTATCCCATAAAACCTTCGTGTTCACTCAAAAGACTTCATTCAAATGGCTTTAAATGCAGTAGCTGCCCCAGCCTCCAACATTTCCTCTGGCGGTTCATTCTATACACTCTGTGAAAAGTTACCTCTTTTTTCCCTTTTAAATCTTTCTCCCCTCACTTTCAATCTATGTGCTCTAGTTTTGGACTGCCCTAAGCTCGGAAAATGTTCTTGGATCTTCACCATTTCCTTGCTCCTCATGATGTTATAAACCTCTATAAGGCGAGAGGTTTTTTCCCTTTTAAATCTTTCTCCCCTCACCTTCAATCTATGTGCTCTAGTTTTGGACTGCCCTAAGCTAGGAAAATGTTCTTGGAAAGTCTCGCAAAGTCACCATTTTTTTCTGGACATAATAAATGTTTGTCCATAATCCTCAAGTTTAAATGTAATTGCTTGTTATTCTCTCGCTGTGCTACGGATTTCGTGGATTATACTCTCATATCTTTTATCAGTTAATTATCATTTATACAATATAATTCAATAATTAGCTTGCAAAGGTGCAAACATCTTATTGCACAGTTTGTATGCCTTTTCTTTTTTAGATTTGTTGTAGCCTTAGCACAAAAGTAAATGTTTTGTTTACTGAACGTGCCTTGGGCAACTGTCTGTGTGACGTTTGCACATTCCCCCAGTGTCTGCATGGGTTTCCTCCTGGTGCGACGGTTTCCTCTCACAGTCCAAAAATATGCAGATTAGGTGAATTGGCCATTCTAAACTGCCCATAGTGTCAGGGATGAATAGAGGGTAGGGGAATGGGTCTGGGTGGGTTACTCTTCGGAGGAGAGTTGTTGGGCCGAAGAGCCTGTTTCCATACTGTAGGTAATCTAAAAAAAAATGACCTGTTTAACTGGATTCAAGGGTTAGACACAATATGTATTTTTTAATGGGCTAAGAAACAGATAGGAACAGAAGACAGTGACTGTGGAGACTGACGCGGAGTAAAGTGACATCCCCCCAGTCCCCAATGTCTTCTTGACAGACAGAATAAAATCAAATGTAGAGAAAGAAATAGAATATATTCGAAAGAAGGAATTACAAGTGACAGTGTAAATAAAACAGGATAATTTGAAATAGAATGGCCGAAAAACGATTGATCAGTGTGTTTTTGTGTGTGAGAGAGAGAGACAGTGCGTCTCTGTGTGTGTGTGAGTGTGTGTGTGTGTCTGCCTGTGTGTGAGTGAGTATGTGTGTCTGTGTGCGTGTTTGTGTGTCTCTGCGTGTGAGTGTGTGGGTGTCTGTACGTGAGTCTCTGTGTGTGGGTGTGCGTCTGTGTGTGGGTGTCTGTGTGTGTGAGTGTGTGTGGGTGTCTGTGCGTGTCTGTGTGTGTGGGTGTGTGTGTGTGCGCGCGCGTACATAAGACTGTTCATATGTGTGCACCATATTCAGAATGAACAAGAGAGACAGTTAACAAAAATGATGCATGTGATGTACAAAATTTATAAAACGTTAACATGTTATTTAGTCTTCAGCTGAGATGTTATGTTCCCCTTCTTTCAACGTACACTCTGCCTCCTGCCTCTTCCTTGCATTCCCAGACCTAAACTCTAATTCTTTTCAGGATGTATGTTATAAATTCCTGCTTCTTGTGTTCCAATTTATTTCAGTTAATCAATTTTCTACCGGGAAACATATACATTGGCCTGCTGGGTTCTGGCAACAACTGTTGCCTGTCATATAGCTGGAGATAAAAGTTCTGGCATCAGACCGATATTTCAAAATATTATTCTGTTGCACGTACACTGTACAAAGGACCACAACACACAGGAATTGTCAATCCAAATACAGAAGTACATCTATATATATCAGTCATGTAGACTTCTCTATTTTTATATCACCATGTCGAAATTCTCTCTCTCCCTGTCTCTCGATTTCTCTTTTAATCTAATTGATACTTCGTTCAATCGTTCTTTCTCTCCCATGCCTCAGACGTCCCTCCTTCTGTTTACATCTATTGCTCACTTTTGGATGTGATGTCTTATAATTGAGTAATGTAACTAAAAGACATGAGGGAGCAGTTGGCCAGAGTCAGTTGGAAGGGAAGCTGAGCACGGGAAGATGGTGAAAAATCAGTGACAGGAGTTTCTGGGGATAATTCAGCAGCACATCAGAAACTCATGCCAAGTAAGAAGAACAATATTCAGCAGAAGACAAGTCAGCCGTGAGTGATAACGAATTCAGGGAAAGCATAAAAACAAAAGAAAATGCACACAATGTGGTGAAGATTATTGGGAATCCAAAGGATTACGACGTGTACAAATTCCATCACGGATAACTAATAACACCAAATGGGAGGAGAGGGTGAAATATAACATTATGCTTCTTAATCGTGTAAAAGAATAAGGAAAGCGATTTTTAGATATATAACAAGGGAGACATGGAGTAAAAAAAAACAAACAAAGGACTGTTGGAAAATGAGGCTTGTGTAGTTATGGGAAGCAATGGAATGGCAGAGGAATTCAATAGATACTTTACATCAGGCTTCACGGTGGAAGACACCAGTAAAATGCCAGAACTTCAAGACAGTCAGGGTATAGAGTTGAGTATACTGACCTTAGTAAAGATGACGTGCTGGGGAAGGTGAAGTTGAATCAATCAGCGAGACCAGTTGGACAACAGCTCATTGTTCTAAAGAGATATCGAAGTTAATTGTGGAGGCATTGCTGGTGATCTTTCAGGAAATTTTGAAGTGAGGGAGGACTGGTAAATGTAACATCCCCGTTTAAGGAGAGAGGGACACAGAAGACAGGAAATTATAGAAGGACCTATTGGATCTTGGGTTTATGAAAAGATGTGTGGAGTATAAGAACAAGGAAGTTGTGAAATATATTGGAAATGGTGTGATTAAGCTACAGCAAAACAAGAGTTACGTTTACAATGCCATTACGAACAGCAGTGATGAAAGTACGGTTAAAACAAAGGAAATCAGTTCGAAGCAGACAGGAGTATTATTGACAAAAAGAATGTTTCCTAGATCTGCATTGAGAATGTTGAGATAAGCTTGTCAGTAATAGACATAAAGGAATGCATAAAAAGCACAATAAAATCTGTTGATGATAAGGTCTCAATGTGCAACTATATCGCCAATACATATGAAGCTGAAAAAGCAAAGCAAGTGAGACAGCATCCTAGGAACAGGAAAGTCAACGTTTCAGGCTGCAATACTTAATCAGGATTGGGGTCAGGGAAAGGGGAGCCGGGAAGTAAATAGAGGGAGGGGCGTGCGGCTGGTGGAAGGGTAGGTGGAATGGCGAGAGGGGGATGCAGGCAGAGAATTATTGTGATTGGTCAGTGGGAAGGGTACAACAGATATACGAATGGGAGGACGGACAGCTTTGGTCAGGTCAGGGAAGGGGACATGGGGTAAGGCTGTGAGTAGAGAGACTTTGAATCCAGTGAAGGCAATATTGAGATCATTGAGCTGTAAGGCCTCCAGCTGAAATATCAAGTTGTGTTCCCCAGTTTCTGTTTGACCTCACTCTGACAGTGGAGGAGGGCAAAGATGGACCTGTTTCCAAATGAACACGGGGAGGGGAGTGATTGAAATGGATGGCAATTGGAATACTGAGTTTGTTAAAGCGTGCAGATAGCAGATGCTCCATGAATGTGTCCCTGAGTCTCCCTTTAGTCTCCACAACATACAGGAGACCACGTTGGGAGTTGGAGATGTGCTCAGTGGGTCAGAATCAGGCTCTGTCTGGAGCATTAGTGCTCTGCACGAAACAACCATCTCAATTTTCCAGTTACCATTCATTTTAATTTCAAATCCCACTCGCCCGGTGATATGCCCAGACTTAGCCTGTTCACTGCCAGAGGAACACCACCTGAGAGTTTACCTTTGAAGCTGGTAGCCCAATGGCCACAATATTGACTGAAGCTGCTTCAAAAGACCTCCATCCACACCCTTATCCCATGTCCCTTTTCCCTGACAAGACTCACCTGTATCTGCTCCATCCTTCTCACTGTCCAATCACGGTAACCTCATACCTGCATGTACCTACCACCACTATACCTACCCACTGCCCTTCCATATCCCATCAATCCATTTCAGGGCTCCCCTCCCACTCACCAGTCCTGACGAAAGGTCCAAGATCAAAATATTGCCTTTGCTGCTCCTCTATTCTGTCTGGTCTGCTGTGTTTATCCAACTCGAAGTTTATTAACTCTGCTCTCCCGCACCTATAGTATATCACTCCAAGCTGTGGAACTAGGTGGTCTATATATAAGAAGAAATAAATTTGGACATTTGAAAAGAACGCGGACACATTCATTATTTCATAACAACCCAATATACACATTCCAGATGAAGCAGCATTTAGTTTGTACTCTTTGAATCTAGTCTTCTGTCATTTCTGCTCACAATGCAGTCTCTTTTACATTGGGGAGACCAAACAGAAAGTGGTTTGAGGAACACTCCCACTCTGTCTGTGGGAATAACCCTGACCTTCTCATTGCTTCCCATTTCATTAATGTACCTTGCTGTAATGCTGCTGTAATGCTCCAATGAAGCACAACTTAACCGTGAGTAACACCTCACTTTAGACCTTGGTACGTTCTATCCTGAAGGAGTTTTTATTCAATTCCATACTTCCACAGACTGACAGCATTATGGCTGTTCTCCATTCTTCACACATTCTTTCTCCTGGTCTCTGAATGAACTTGCCCTGTTTGTGAATCGTTTGTCTTGCACTTAATTAAGTATCTCATGTCCCCCTTCACAATCTAATTAATACTCATTTTACATTTGATTCTCTTTTACCAGAAATAAAAGTCAACTTGTCAGTGGCATTGCTCTTCCACACCGTCTTGTTTCCCATCACCCCTCCTCTACCCGGTGAAGGGATTTAAAAGCCCATTTTCCAATCCTTTTCTATTCTGAAAAGGAGTCACCCTGAACTTGAAACGCTAACTGTGTTTCTCTCTCTCCGCAGATGCTGCCAGATCTGCTGTGTTTCTCCAGAAATGAAAAAAGCACATTTTCAATTCAACAAATAACTCTGGATACTTGAAATCTGAAACGAGAATTAAAAAAAACCGGTGAGCCTTGAGTAATGATCACTGCACCCAAATGGTTAAGTCTGCTTTCACTCCACGGATGCTGCCAGACCTGCTTAATTTCTCTAACAATTTCTGCTTTTACCACGTTTCAAAGACATGTGTCAACTTGGCTCAAATGCCCTTTTCAACCTTGAGCGCCATAAGCCGGGAAGTGAAAGATAACACGAGATGCACAATTTCCGTGTCTCTGAAATGAAGTAAAGCTGGCATCACTGAAACTACAGAGTTCTCACTGTTAGTCAGGGAGAGAAACAGAGGGACATGATTCACTCTAAACACAGAAGGTAGCACATACTGGAAAGGAAAGGATTCAGATGATTATGTTAAAGGGTGTTGGGCAATGAGACAAATTGTAAGTGTGACACAATGGAGAGACCCTCAGTAGAGTGAGAATATAACATTGGAAGTGTGCCACATCAGAAACCAGAGTAGGTCACTGAGTACATGGCTGATGGGTGAGTGGGACTTGGTGTGAACTGGGGGACAGGCAGCAGGACTGTACTGGAGATATTACAACTCAACCTGTGTGTTCCATGTGATGCTGTAGACCACAATAGCAACAGAAGCAAAATTATATTCATCCAATATCTGCCTGGGATTTTTTGCCTGGGATTATCCCTCAGTCTACCAATACCAATAAGCGAATCTATGCTTCAGCAACGAGTGTGGTGAACATGCCAGGGCAAAACTATGTGTACCTAAAACTGATGGCAAACCATAGAGCTACCACACTTGATGTTTACATTCCAAACAGCAGAAGTACCATCTGAGAGGGAGGGCGGAATGATTGCAAGACCAACAGATCAGTTCGATACTCTACTGTCCAGCCAGATCAGCCATTATTGGATTAAACAACTCACTGCAGGAGAGGACCCAACACATGTCCCTCTCCTTAATAATGGAACAGCCCTGCACATCAGTGCAAAAGGCAAGCATGTCGTTATCTGCAACATACTCAGCCAGAAGTATTGAGTCAATAATCTACCTCACCTCGTCAGGATGCCCACAGAATTAGAGATGGTAGTTTTCAAACAATCTGATTCGCTCTATGTGAGATGAAGAAACATCTGAACACAGTAGATATGACAAAGGCAATGTACAACAAGCCGTGTCCCTGGGGAAGCTGTTTCATTCCAGTTCCAACTCTGACATCTATATGGCAATGTGGAAAATTACTCAACTATGACAAGTCCCTTAAGAGGAGAATAATTACAGTATGACCAACATCACCCCCTCAATTCCATAATGATGGTCAAATTGTTAGGTGTTCTTTTTGACAGAGTTGTCTAGCAGCACAGAAATAAACTGCTCAGTGTGGTTTGCGATAGGTTACTATGTGGAGATGGAAATGTCACTGGATTTCTAATCCAGACGAGGCTAATGCTCTGGCAGCTGATGGAAGTTAATAACAATTAATAAAATATCGAGATCTAAAATCTTGAGTCAGTAATAATGTCAATGTCAATTATAAACACCAATTTGCTTCCACAATGTACTTTCAGGAAGTGAATCTCCCATGTTTTCCTGGTCTGGCCGAAAAGTGACTCCAGACACACAGACATGGGATGTCATCTTTAATGATCTCTGAAATGGCCAGGCAAGACACTCAATTGTATCAAACTGCTACGAATTCTTAAAGGATACAACCAGTCAGAACACCCGGCATCAGCTTCTGCATCAGAAAAGGGAAACACAGGCCTGTTAACCCTGCAGAGACCTCCTTCCTAAGACCTGAGAGCTTGTGACAACATTGATCGTGTTTATCCACAGACGACAAAGAAACATTGAGAAAGGAGTCGGTCATTCAACGCAGTCAGCCTCCCACGTTCTTATCATGGCCGAGAATCTCCTCAATGCATTTCTCCTACAACAGACTGTGATATGTTGTAATTGATTCCATCAACCAAATGTTTGAGGTGTTTGCGAATATCTGAGACCCAAGGACATAATCCTGAGATACTCCACGAACCTTCATCTCCAATAAAAGGATCCTTTTATTCCTGTTTTTGCAATCCAAGGGCTCCTTTGCTGACCTGCTTTTTTTCTGATTTTCTCTTCCAACTTCCTTTTTGTAATTTTTTGTAATGGACCCAGCGTTTGGAACTCAAGCTAAGCCCAATGCGGAGGAGAGTGAGTCCTTACTTTTCTGGAGCAAGCACATGACCTGGAATTGGCAGCTGCAACATCAGCAGAATCAACGTGAGTGAGATAGGGCCCAGAAGCAAAAGGTGATGCCTGAAGTTTGGAGACATGTTGTTGGTTGTGTCCTGCACTGGTTGTATGAAGCGGATAGTTGAAGGACATGATAGTAACGTCGATGAGGTGGGCCCAGCAGTAAGAGACATGTCTCTGACATTGGAATGGCCTGGCACAGGGCGCAATGAGCTGGTGATGGGGGAGTATCTGCCCAGTGGCAAAGATGGTGCCTGAGGATCAGCAACTTCGATGTTTCTGGGGTCTGATGTAGATGGGGATGAAGCTATCATGAAGGGGATGGGTTGCAGGGGTGGTCGAAGACGAGGAGCTGTCTCACAACCCATAAACTCTCTTCGGGCTGTATCCTCTATTTATTCCATTGTCTTCAATTATCCAAAATGGCACCACTTTGTGGCAACAAGTGAAAGCATTTCACTGTGTTTTATTCTATTTATCCTGGAAAATACACCAGGTCATAAAATCAAAAACCAAAACTTTTACTCACTCTTTCCTGCCAGCTGTCCCATTCTGTAACCATGTTCAAATATTTGCCACAATCCCATAAGATATGATTTTGAACACTGGGTTTGGGACTTCAGCAAAAATCTTTCCGGAAATCCCCCTCGTAATCTTATCCATGAGAATCACCTCTCCCTCAGCCTTCTCTGCTCCAAAGTAAACAACCCGAGCTTATCCAGCCTCTCTCCATAGCTGATATGCTCCATCCCAGGGAACATCCTGGTGAATCTCCTCTGCACCCCTCCACTACAATCACTTCCTTCCTACAATATGGCTCCCAGAACTACGTACAGTGTTCTAACATGGCCTAACCATAGACTTGTATAGCTCTGACAATCTATACGTCGGTGAATGAAGGCTCTGCCTCCGGTTTCCTCTGCCTTATTAACTAACGTATTAACCTCAGTCAAAAAGTATATTGCTGGAAAAGCACAGCAGATCAGCCAGCTTCCGAGAAGCAGGAAAGTCGACTTTTTGAGAATATGCTTTTCATCAGGAATGTGGCCACCAATCCTGATAAAAAGCTTATGCTCGAAACATCGACTCTCCTGCTCCTTGCATGCTGCCTGACCGACTGTGCTTTACCAGAACTCCACTTCCTGATTCTGATCTCAAACATCTGCAGTCCTCATTTTTCCCTAACCTATTACCCTGTGTCATCACATTCAGGGATCTGTGGAGGAACACCCTCTCAGCTTCTTAGTGTGCTGCCATACATTGTATAACCCCATTTCTTCACCACATGTTTATCAGGGTTATATTCCACCTGACCATTCCATCTGTATCTTCCTGTAACATAAGGTCTTCCTCCTCACTGCCACCCGGCCAAACTTTGTGTCAAATACAAACTTAATTAGCACACTCCCTCACCACCAACCCCCCCACCCCCCAACACGTTCACATCTAGATCATTTATGAATAACACAAATAATAAGATACACTGCACTGATCCCCGTGGTTCATCAGAGGGGACACTGGTTTCCAGTCACACAAATAGCCTATCTCCACCACCCTCAGTCTCCTGCGAGTAAGATAATGTTTGATGTAACTCACTAAGTTACCCTTAATATCATGACTTTTTAAAATCAGTTTCACATATGGGGCTTTGTCAAAGGTCTTGCTGAAAAAACCATAAGAACAACATGCTCGAAAACAAACAATAACATTCACTTGGTATGACTTCCCTCCTATGATGTCATGCTGACTCCCACTGATCAAACCCTGCCTCTGCAAATAGAGATAATTTTTTTCCTTTCATATTTTCTCCAGTACTTGCCCTAACATGGATCTCATACTGACTGGTTAACAGTCAGGCTATTTCCATCAACCTTCCTGTAAAGTGGGACCATATTCGTTGTTCTCCAGTCATCTGGCAACTCCAATTTCCCTGAAGCCAGATTCGACTTCAAAATTTGAGTCAGCGCCTTTTCTCCTTTGTCTCTAACAATAGCCTGTGATGCAACTTATCCAGGCATGGCAATCAGTCCAATTTTACACCAGCCAAAGTCTCCAATCCCTCCTCGTATCTTGTATCAGTCTGTTCACAAGCTTCCCAACCCATCTTTTTGAATTCTGTCCCTGCATCCTCCTTCTCCAAGTAAAACTGATGTGGAGCTCTAATGTCACAATCGATCAATGTTCTCCAGCTTCGCACACAGAGTGCTCCCTTGGTCTCTAATGGGCCCCAGTTGTATCCTGGTTATTCTGTTCTGATTGATATACGTGTACAACATCTTGGGATTCTCCCTAATTTCGCCTGGCAGCACTTCTCCATGCCCCTGTGTCAATCCGTCTCTCTGTGTGAACCTTCTAAGCTTCACTACGATCACCTTTCATTTTGGCAATCACCGGAGAACTCAAACTGAATTTCTCCATCAGTTAATCTTGCCTCCAATAAGATTGGCATGAATGTAACTTTTTCGTTTCTCTGTAATTTCCAAGTTCTCTGCAAGAAATTATCTTATGTGGATATTCCACATTCCAAACGTGTCCTTGCCTTCATTTTCCCATCAAGTATAGAGAGAAACGTTTGGTTATCCTAATGTTTCTTGCTAGTTTGCATTTTTAAATTTATTTCATTATCAGTTCATTGGTCCTCAAATGTCTATGAATCCATGGCTCACAACAATATCTGGCATTTTTCTGAGCTGCTTCCTTTGATCTAATACAATCTTCAACTTCTTTTGTCAACTATTGTTACGCCACCTTACCCCTTTGCTGTTTGAACTGTGGTGGACACGTGTATATTGTACATTTTAAGGTGTTTATTTAAACAACAACCATTGCCTGTCTTCCAATAAATCTTTTCATGTACTTCTCCAATTCACTGAATCTAATTTTAGCCTCATACTTTCGTGAATTGCATGACTCAGGTTTATAACCACAGTTTCAAAACCAACTGGCTTGTATTCAGACGTCGTATAAAATTCAATATTATGATTCCCGAAACCTCCTTTTCAGCAGGGTTTTCAGTTAGCTCTTCTGATCACATAACACCAATTTCAAAACAGCCTGACCTCTACCTCAGTGCTCAACATACTGTGAAAGGAAACCATCTCAAATACGCTCATGAAATCCATTTTCCTAGCACGCGGGTTACAACAGTTTTGATACAGTTTGAAAGTGTTCATTATTACTGCTGTACCCACAAACCTGGGTACCTAATTTCCTGTTTTATGATAGACCCAAAATTTGTATTGCAACTTTCTCCTTGCTGTTTCTAAGCTTCACCTTACTAGATTCTGTGGAATCTGAGCGATGTGGCCTCTGGAGAGATTAATGGTAGATTCAGGTGAGATAGTTGGTGAAGCCCATTTGGACTTTGAGATAATCTCGTCACATTATTCATTCTTCTCAAGTGTTATTATAACATTTTCATCAGCTCTCCCGTTATGCTGGTGGAGTAGAGAAGGACAATGTTCTTTCAACAATGCTATGCCTTCCCTCAGACAGCTGAAACTGCTCTAACCTGGGAGGAAACCTTAGAGCAGGTTGGTAAGAACATCGGAAAGAGTCTGCAACAGAAGCCAATTATACAGCTAATTCCACTTCTCCAGCTTGTTACACAGGAACAGCAGAAGGATATTCAGGCCTTTGACCCTGTTACACCAGAACAGGACGAGGTTATTCAGCCCCGGAGCCTGATATACAGTTAAAGGACAATGCGAATCAGCCCCTCGAGTCTATAACATGGCACGCTGAGTAGAACATGAGGCACCAGTATCCGATTATGCAGCAGCAAGATCAGTCCATTCAGCCTCCTCAAGTCTCTAACGCAAGAAATGGAACAGATTGGTACACTAGAATAACAGGAGGCCATTCAGCATGAGAACTAAAGAAGGAGATATAATCATTCGAGACTTGTTATGGAAAGGTGGAGGCAATTCACCCATGTGTCAGTTGTATCTGAACAGGAAGAGACAAATCACTCTTTCAATGCCATTTCAGGGATGTGGGAGGTGATTGTTCAGTATCTCGAGCCTGTTGTGAAGCAAGATGAAGAGAACGTTCAAACCCTCAAAATGTTGTACAGCAACAGGAAGATTCCACAATCCCTCAGGCTTCTGACGTATTATCAGGAAGAGGAGAAGCAGATTTTGAATCAGTAAATCAGGACATTCCGGCCACGAAGACTACAAATGTAGGAACACCATGAGAACATTCAGCCCATTGAGCGTATAAACCAGAAACTGAGTGAATCCATTCAGACACTCATGCCTATTACACAGCGATTGGAGCAGATTTTTTAAAGCTTTGTGCCTGTGAGCCAGAAACACGGGAAAGGGAACGTAGAGATTGCAAAAAGTTAGGAATTAGGATAATCATCTTCACTTGTCACTAAAAGGTTGTGAGCAAACTGTTGGGAATTATGGAAAATTGTGAGACTCCATTATTAATTAATTAACAACAGCGGATTTGCATAGTAAAATCTGAATACATCAGAATCAGCATGATTTTTTAAGAATTTGCTTGCTCGAATTCTTTAAAGATGTGACAAGCAAAGTAGACAATAGGGATCGATGAAATGTAAAGCACCTGGTCTTTGAAAATGCCTTGATTAAATGCTGCACAAACTATTATGCTGTAAAATAAGAGGACATGGGTTTGGGAGGAGGTCATTCGCCTGGATAGAGGGCTGGCGAGCCAACAACATGCAGAGAGATGGAATGGTTGTTTCGTGAGCAACTTTTGGGGTTCCATAGAGTTCAGACCACGTCACCCACAATTTGCCATCCGTTGTATTACTTGGATGAGAGGAGAGAAAACACTACAGCCACATTTTCAGCTGACACTAAAACAAGTGGAAAAGTAGGTTGATGTAATGGAGATGTAGAAAAATTACGAATGGACATGAAAAGTTTAGATGAATGTGCCAACATCTGGCAGCTAAAATTTAACGTGGATAATATGTGATTAACTATTTTGATCAGAGGAATCGAACATGCTACGGAAATGGAGAGCAACTTCAGAGTGCATTCGTGCAGAGACATCTAGGTGTCCACGTGCAGACCATAGAAAACTCATATGTAGGTTCAGCATAGAATGAGAAAGGCAAGTGCAATTTCAGCATTTACTTGTAAAAGAATACAGTATAAATGGAGGGAAGAATTACTGCAACACTGCAAGGTATTAGTGAGACGGTAACTGACGGACTGTGTTCAGGTTTGTGGCCTGACTGCAGGAGTGATATTGTTACACTGAAGGCAGTTCAGAACAAATACATTAGATTGATTCCAGAGACGAATTTGTCTTTTGAAGCGAGTTTGAGCAGTTCTGGCTGATGCACTCTAGGTTGAGAAGAATTAGAGGAGACCTCATTGAGGTCTGGAGGATGTTAAAGGTGATTGATAATGTCGGTTTGGAGTGGATATTTCCTCATGTGGGGCAAACTAGAATAAGAGATCATAGTTTTAGGATTAGGCAGAGCAGATTTAAAACAGAGGTGAAGAGAACTTACTTTTCTCAATGGGCTGTGAGTCTGTGTAATTCACTTCCCCAGTGTGCAGGGGACGCTGGGATATTGAGTAAATGAAGGTATTTGGGGAGCAGGCAGGGAAATGGAACTGAGCCAGCGATGACATCAGCCATGATTGTATACAATGGCGGAAGAGGCTTGAGGGGCTGGATTGTTCCTCGTTCTTCTTCAGCCCTTCGACTGTGCTCCACAGTAACGGGGGAGGAACGGTTACCAAACAGGAAGCAGGCCCTCTGGATAAATCAGTCTTAATCAGTTTGACAGAACGTAACCAGTGGAGTCACACAGTGACCAGTGCTAGGTCTGCAACTGTTTACAATTGATATCAATGATCAGGACGATATAACACATGTACTGCTACTAAGTTTGGTGATGACACTAAGGTAAGAAAGTCATTAAGTTATTAACAGAATTCGGAGAGTGAATGTGGAGATATGCACAGGTAAATTAAATGACTAATACTTTGCCAAGTGGAATATAATGGAATGTATACCCTGTCAGCTTTTTCAGGAAGAATGAAAGGCAGTATGTTACTGAAATGTAGAGGGATTACATGACATAGTGATAGTGTGTTCTGGAGGATTCACTCTGACCCCTTCCGACATGGGAAGTGTTGCTCTATCTCCATGATGGTCTGCTCCCTGACAAGCCCAGTGTTCCTATTGCTCTCAGTATACACGGGATATTTTGATGAGGTTGGTTGGCAGTGGGGAATGGTGGATGTTTTGAGCTGTGTATCCAGGGGACAGCCTTTAGCCAAGAGGCAATCATTTCATTCCAATGGAGACCCAAAGAAGATGGGAATGGCTGACTGATTCTGAATGAAGAGGAGGTGGCTGCTGCCAGGATACTGGGTTCTTTACCAACATGAAGTCCTGTCCATGGGCAGATTGTAACATTATTGGAGTAAGACTTCCTTCAGTTCCTGTAGCACTCCTCATTAACATGGGGGGCCCACAGAGCCATGTACATCATCGGGAATCCTGTTATACGGAGAAACCACGGATACACCCGGCAGCTCTCTGCTGAGAGAGAAAAGGCACCGTATCTGTTCCAGCACATCCAGCACATATACGTACTTTTCCGAATGTTGACATTGCTGTCGACATACTGGGAGATGATGGATATGTCACCCAATCCTGCCTGGAAGTTCCGCTTCATCGAAGCTGAATGAAACAGTGACCCTAACAGCCACCTGCAGTATCGTCCTTCCTCTGGTGTGAAGCTGCAGGTTGTGTTGAAGTGACACCGCTCTGTGACAAGCTCCTTGTTCATTCAGTGTCCCCTCATAATCTGCTCCTGGGTTAAGTATAGCTTTGAAATCTGTTCCTGGAAAACCCGGGATGGATACAGCAGATCTCTTTCCCCACACACACTGACTCTGTGATTTCAGAGCTTCCCCTCTCTGCAGCCTCTGCTCCATTTATTGTTCATGCTACAGACCCAGATGCTGTAACTACAATCCCCATCCAAAGTTGAGTCACCAAATCCTCAGGTCTCCCTGAATGGCTGAGGCAGCTCACGTCACAGCCTCCAGCAAACCATCTCCAACCCCTCCACTAACATTCAATAGCAGTGGGCAGTCCGAAGCCCCTCAGCTACAACTGTTATGGACCTGACCAGACCAGACCCCGTCAAAATATTTTAAGCCGGCAGCTTCGACCTTAACTTTTTCTTATTTTAAATGTAGATGTGAACTTTGTGTTCCAGATGTGTTGCAACTGGCCACCCCACTCAACGTTAAGCAAAATGTAATGCATTCAAACGCTGTAGTTAAAACACAATCAAAGAGAAGAACAGATTGTGATAGCTTCTCTACAGGGACACCTACGCAAACAACAGATACGGTGCCTTCTACTAATTAACTGAGCGAATACAAGAACATCCAATAAACACACTCCCTGGCAAAAAGTTTAATTCAGACACAAAATCTTATGTGCAGTTCTCCCATCCAGGAGTAAGCAACTTTAAGAGAGTTTTCAGAGAGAATAGCAGCTAGGGATCATGTATTGAAACTTCCAACCTTTCTGTGACCCCGAGCAGCTTCTGAATGCTGCAGCTAAAATCAAAACGAGATATCTGGTCTGTGAGAGCTGGCCGCTGTCCTTCCATTGTTCCCACAGTTTTGATAAAAACTAAACGCCTCTTCAGTTATATAGTTAAGCTGTTTTCAGGCGGCACTTCGGCATTTCTGCTCTTAAGACCTCTTTTCACAAAAAAAAAAGAGTAAATAACTTTTTAAAAGTGGCAGCATCGTCACAACTCCCCTTTTGAAAAAAAAATCAATATACAAAGATGGCCTCATTTTAAACCCTGTGTTCTTACTGTTTCAGTATGTCACAATATGTATATATTGCACTGAAAGCATTCACAACTCCATTCTATTTCAGTCAGTTTACTCCAGCCATAGAACGCCTCTGTTTTTCTTCATCCAAGTCTCGACAACTTGTCAGCAAGTACGGTTTCTCTCCTGTCACCTGTATAACTTCCAAATTGAATGGCAACAATAATAACTGTATTTGAACAGACTGGAAGTTTTCACCCTACGTTTCTCTAAAAGCGATCAGGCGTTATGATCAGTCTATATATTTGTCTAAGACACGTTATTGGCAATTTAAATGCTGAAATGTTGTAATGCTAACACCAAGCTCAAGGCGTCCTTCCCAAGTGTTAAATATTTCTATTCATGGTTATACCGGACACTCCAACCACACGTTACATAATGGAGCACTTTTCATCTCTCCAATAGTCCTTCTGAATGACATATCTCCTCATGTCTCAGCTTAAATGTTTTACATGTTTCTGTACCTCTTAATGCTGTAACCCCTTTACCTGCTACTCCTGGTCGATGCCACCAAACCTTACTCTCACAGTTATATATTTTAAGATCTAGCACATTGTTCTCAATCCCTCTCAGAAACCAAACTTTGATTTATGGACCAATTGATAATCATTAGCCATTCAGATTCTAATCATGCCATTTCAACACTCTATTCTTCCACACGAGTTCTCACGACGACAGGAAATGAGTTTTTAAACAAATTCAAAGTAAGAATCTCTCTAACAGTTTAATAATACCCTGACTCACCTTTCAAAATTACTTTGTTTAATCCCTTAAACTCAATGTACGTTTAACCAGGGACGAAATTATAGATTCTAAAACGTTATCTGTAAGCTTCTGGCACAACCTAACATGCACTTCTGATGGCTTTCTTCACCTTCTCTTACTGGCCAGATACCTCCTCCGATAGGGATGCAAATACCTCACACCTTACACCTATCAGCTTTGTTTGAATTAACAAAATCCCCATGGTCACTGGCCACCGCATTCATGTAGCCACTTTCTCAAATGAAATTGAAAAGACTTCTACATCCTTCTCATCAAATGTAGACAATGCCTGTACATATTTAAACAGATCCCCATCAGGCCTTGGCCTACCATAGAGTTGCTCATCCTCACTATCTTCCTCATCCAGCCTACCGTCTCCCTTCATCTCCCCCATGCTTAGCCGACTTTCCTCTCAAATTGCTAACTTTTGAAGTTGAGAATCTCTGGTTTTTGCTTTTCTTTTTCCTTTTTCTGTCTTTCATCTTCCTCTCCTTTTCTTTTAATTCTACTTTTAATCATATTTCAAACTGTCTCAATTCCTTTTTGTGTACAAGTTGTGTTATCTGCAAATGAATTGCAGCCATTTCCCAAGATTCTGATGGTGTTTCCAACAAAATTTAAATGCAAAGCTACAGCTGTAATTATCTCTCCTTTTCTCACAGACAAACACACCCCCAACTCCAGCTTGTCTGCTAATTCGAAAAGCTTTGCCTTGCTCACCTTTGGTAAAATCTCCAAGTTCACTTCTTCCACACCCAGATAAGTCTTAGAGACAGAAATAGCCATTGCTACACAAAGCACTGTACAAACCAACCGAATTCAACACCCAGACCAAAAGACACAAAACAAACAAAAGACGCTGCCTTTGAGCCCAAAAATCTCCCTGTGCACATTCTCCCCATCCCCGGGTTAGTTTTCTCCAGGTGTGCCATTTTCTTCCCACAGCCTAAAGAAATGCAGGTTAAGTGAAATGGCCATGTTAAATTGCCCGTACTGTTCAACGATGTGTAGGTTAGTTGCACTAGTCAGGGGAAAATATAGAGTAATGGGGAGGGAAATGCATCTGGGTAATTTACGTTTTGGAGGGTTGGTGTTGAGTTGATGGGCCAAATGACCTGCTTCCACACTGTAGGGATTCTAATCCTGAAGCCAATTTGGGATGATCGATTTCGAACAGGACAAATGTCCCCAGTTTTCTGTGGAACAGAGCAGACTGAGCTAAAATACTTTAAGATGGTAACCTGGACGCCCATCTTGTCGAAAGTTAGATTCTCAACAGGTTGGAAACAGGCCGTATGGCCTAACAAGTCGACACTGTCCCACGGAAGACCAAACCACCCAACACCACTCCCCTACAACATATTTGTCCCTGACTAATGCATCTAACAATTTGGGCAATTTCTCATAGCCAATTCACTTGACCTGCACATCTTTGGATTGTGGGAGAAAGCCAGAGCACGCAGAGGAAACCCATGCGACACAGCTAGAATGTGCAAACTCCACACAGTCATATGTGAGAATTGAATCCGCGTCCCTGGTGCTGCGAGTCCGCAGTGCTAACCACTGAGACACTGTGCCGTCCCACTAGCCTACAGTAAATGCAGTTGTCTAATGTTTATTACAGATGTCATACGGCTGTTCAAACCACGTAACTTTAAGCAAAACACAATTTATTTAAACTCTCTAATAAAAATGCATGCAAAAATTAGAGGAGTTTATAATAACTTTACTGGGAATCTTAACAGAATAATAGATACAGTACCATCCACTAATGAACTGTTCCAATATACTAACATCCTTAAACTCGTCCCTTGGCAAAAAGGCACAACCAAGGTCAATCAGTCTTGCACGCAGTTCTCCAATCCAGGAGGACACAGCATAGACAGGTTTTAGAGAGAATAGCAGTGAGGGAACATTCACTGAAGAATCCAACCTATCACCGACTGCAAGCACCTGGTGACTGTTATAGCTCAGGAAAACTGGAAAGCCTGGTCTGTGAGAGCTGGCCTTTGTTATCATTATTAATGTAAAGAAACCCTACAAGCTTCCTAAGTAAATAACTTCAGCTTTTTGCAGTAGACAGTATGGCATTTAAGATCTCTCTTCAAAGAAAATGAGACAATAACCTTCTTAAAAAAGTGACAGCATTGTCAGAGATGTTCGATACCTGGCCCTTTACAATAATGCTCAAGGGGATTCTTCGTGTTTCTAGCCGCACGATCAACTCAGAGGGACAAACACAGACGTCAGATGTTCAGTGGACAGGCACAGACCACCTTTCAAAGACGTGAGTCAAAGCAGATGAAACCTATCCAATATGGAGCACCACATGGTACACACTGGGAATTGAACAACATCCCGATACACACACCAACCCCGGAACATGGAATACCATATGGGACACACCGAGAAGAGAACAGCAGCCAGACACGCACACCCATCTCCGACATGGAACACATCGGGAAGTGATCAACAGCCCGACAGACACACCGA
Organism: Chiloscyllium punctatum; assembly: GCF_047496795.1. Taxonomy (NCBI): domain Eukaryota; kingdom Metazoa; phylum Chordata; class Chondrichthyes; order Orectolobiformes; family Hemiscylliidae; genus Chiloscyllium; species Chiloscyllium punctatum. The sequence continues at coordinate 95,913,792 of NC_092754.1, read as the reverse complement.
CTCCTGAACATGGAACACCACATGGGACATATCAGCAAGTGAACAACAGCCCGACTGACATCCCTGTCCATGGAACACCACATGGGACACACCTGAAAGTGAAAAACAACCCGACGCTCAAACCCCTGTCCAGGGAGCAGCACATAGAACACATCGGGAATTGAAACACAGCCAGACTTGTATATGGAACACCACATGGGACACACTGAGAAGTGAACAAAAGCACAAGACACACGATTTCACTGTTTTGGAACTTCGCAACGTCAGTACTCTATACACAAGGGAGCCAAAAACCAAGGCCAGGGAAAGATACAGCGGGACAGAATGATCCACATTAAAGACAGAAACAGACAGTTAATTAACTGAAAGCATGTTGTGAAAATAAGGAGAAAAAAGACTGGTTAATGTGACTAACTGGAGGATTGACTCTTATAGAGCAAAATTACAAGAATGAGAATATTGAAAAAAGGTATTTTCAGATCAGCTGAAATGGTTTGTTTAATCAAATTCTAAAATGGTTTCACAGAACACTTCAAGCAACATAAACTGGGAGAAGATGACCAACTAACATGCAGACGGACTATAATTTTTTTTCTTGTACTTGGTAGTATTGCCAGAGCACTGCGGGGCTGTATATGTCCCACTCGGGTATCGGACGGAGGTGAGGGGGAGGTGAGGGTGCAGCTTTTCTAAATTTTGTGGTGGCAGGGGAAGGTGCCAAGAGTGGCGGGTGGGTTGTTGGGTGGCGTGGACCTGACAAAGGAGTCACGCCGGGAATGTTCTTTATGGAACGCAGATCGGGGTGGGGAGGGAAATATATCCCTGGTGGTGGGGGCCTGTTTGTAGGTGGCGCAAATGGGGGAGAATAATGCATTGTATCTGGAAATTTGGCGGGATGGAAGGTGAGGCACAGGATGTTCTTGACCTGTTGAGTTTGAAGGGGTGATTGTTGAAGGCAGAGGTATGGGAAGTGGATAAGATGCAATGGATGGCACCATCGACCATGTGGGAAGGGAAATTACTGTATTTGAAGAAGGAGGCCATCTGAGATTTATACTGGGTTCAGAGTGTGGTCCTGGAAAAAACAGAACGTGTCAGGCAGCATTCGAGGAGCAGGAAAATTCGACGTTTTGGGCAAAAGTCCTTAATCGGGAATAGCGCTTTTGCCCAAAACGTTGATTCTCTTACTCCTCGGACGCTGCCTGACTTGATGTGCTTTACAAGCACCGCACTCTGACTGTAATCTCCTGTATCTGCAATATTCACTTTTCCCCACATGCTATGTTCAGCCAGTTCTGTAGTACTGCCTTTAATTTTGTTCTCACTGCTGTCGGAAATATGTTGTTAAACTAGAAAGCATGCCAAAAAGATTTACAAGTATATTGACAGTGTTGGGTGGGGCGGTGGTGGCGAGTGATATTGAGCTACACGGGAATAGTAAATGAGAAAATGGGCTGGGGCTATATATCCCTGGAGCGTTGTTTCTGAGGAGTGACCTTACTGAGGTTTATCGTGGTTAATCCTGATGCTCCAGGGTGAGCTATGCCAAAGGCGAGGGAAATAGTCAGCACAATTATTCACATTAAAACTGGACAATTGTTCATCAACAACATGTTGCCGAACGGTAGAGGTAGACTGAAGAATGGGACTGGCCAGAGGAGTCAGAATTTGGATGGTTCAATCACATGAATGAGAATAAAAATAAAGGCATTGCCATATCAACTGAAAGGATTAGTGATATCACATTCTCAATCCACCTTACAGAACCAGACCGGACACCATACACCCAGAGGAGATACCTGTTCAGCATGGAACACAGCGAAGTCCAGGCTAGTGCACTGCTGAACACTAACCTGCAATCGGTCCAGAGCAGAACACTGGGCACACTGTCGCAGTGCATTGATCTATAAACCCAGATGAGATATGTGTTCAGCAGGAAGCACTGTGCAGACCGGGCTGGTGTACTGTGCAATGCATCCGCAATTTACCCAGAGTATGCAGACCACAACAGTGCATTGATTTATAAACCAAGATGAGATATGCGACCAGAGTGTGGAACTGTGTCCATCATCTCAGTGCATTGTTCAGCAACACTGTGTTAGATCACTGCCCAGTGTGGGGAAACTTGCAGCCCATGCTGGAAGTAACAGGATGTACAGCTCCAATCCATTTACAGCCCCATATCTCCATTGTATCTTGACACAGGAGTGCTGTGGGTGTGAACATCACAGCCAGAGAGAAATGGCGGGGAATCAGTTTAAGAGTCAACAAATGGGAGGGGTTTGGGGAATAGACAGAGAGAGCGAGACTCAGAGACAATGTCATGGAAGGATGTGTTCCCAGGATCCAGATTTCTGAAATGAAGACATTTCAACGGTATCCTGCAACATGAGCCAGTGTTTCCAGGAATGATGGGTGAATCAGATACTGGTGTGTGTTCAGATGATGGAGAGTATTGAGGATGAGCATTTGTTTGGCAGCTTTGTATTTGTGAGTAGGGTCAGCAGAATCTTCGACACATTGGGCTGCATCTAACAATAATTTATCACAGTGTCATTTTCACTGAGTATGACTGAAGGATTGTCTGTATGAGACTGAGCTAGTTTCCTGGTGATATCTCAACGAACTCACCTCATTAACTACCTATCCCACCCCATAGCATCCCTCTCATTCAATGCCAGCTCGATTTTCCTTCATGGTTGGAGGTACTCACGAACGTCCGCATGACTCTAGATATTCCGTGATCCCTGGCACTGGTGCCATCTTCAAAAGGCCAAAGGGCACACGGTTCAGTTTTCTCCGGTGGAGCTGCCCTGCACAGTTTACCATGAGCATGGCAGATAATGGAAAATTGCACAACGGTTTGTCAACAGAGTCACGGAAATCCTGGTGGATGAGCTAGTACAGAGGAGGACCATTCTCTTCCCAGAGTGGCCCACACTACCAGACCCATCGAGCTTGGTCTGAACTCACCACCCAATTCAGTAGAGTTTCTGCGCTCTGAAGAAATGTCCAGCAATACAGGACAAGCACCAATAACCTTCCCCGTTCTGTCAGGACAAGGGTTACCGTATTCTCTCTGCTTCCTCATACTCACTGCAGATCTGTTATAGCACCGAGCCCTGAACAAGGCTCATGCTTCACCACTCTCACTACTACCAGCAATCTCCCTTTCTCTCTCTCTCTCCCTCCACTTTCCCCCTCACACCAATAACACTGCATAGATAAAACAGTGTGGACTGACTCCCTCGGGACACATCACCATGTCCCTCACCGACTCCAGCACTAACAGCAAGGCCACATACTCCCACCCCTCTCCCTCCCTTTCTCCCATTCCAGGAGAAACAGCCTGAAATAGGACAGAAATGGCCAAGTCGAGAGTGGCTTCTGTGTATTGCCTGAGATACATTCCGTCACCCCCACCAACATGTGGGGAGGACACTGATACGAGCCAGAGAGAACCAGGACGCCTCGTGTGGAGATTCCGAAACATCCACGTCCCACCAACCGAGTAAGGATCAATGCTCAGTGAAGAGCAATTCTGACTTTAAACCCACTGGCAGTTCTGTTCACCCTGACACAACATAAAATCCGTGGCCCTGATGCCATCTCCCTTTTAGGTTGAGCTGGTACAAATGAATCCCAAAGGTCTCGGTTGGCAGAAGGGTGTGCTCACAACACATCGTCACCACCACCTCCCAGGTAGGGAGCATGGAGGCTCCCTCCTCCACTTCCTCCTGTAAACAGCTCAGATACTGAAACTAATCTGTGATATTTTCTGCTCTCCCTACTTGTCCTCACATCTTCAATAATTTGTGCTCATATACACGCAGTGCCCTCTGCTCGAACACCCCTTTATACTTGTACAGAATGTATTATATTGATTTCAGAGTTATTCCTACCAAGGTGCATCACCTCACATTGATTCTGATCTCCCACAAACCTGCACCCTACAGTAATGTGTCACTCTCCTGCTGGATTTCCACGCTGATCTCCACGAACTTTATAATTCATCCAGGTTTGGTATCTGCAAACATTGAAATTGTCCGACACACTCCACACAGAAATACTGACTCACTCACTATTGTGAACAAGTGCAAGACTAACACAGTCCCTGAGGACAGACCTAAATACTAGCAAACACCAGACAGAATAATTGAAATATTGACAAGGCTACCATGGAGCAAGAGAACTACTGGCAGGCACTCCATGTCTCTGTGTGTTTCTGTGTATTAGTGAGTGTCTCTATGACTCTGTATTAATGTGTATCTATCTGTGTGCATCAGTGTGAGGTGAGTCTGCAGTCTCTATGGTGCTTACAGTAATGCTGTATCTCCAGATACGAGATCCGATGAAGGGTCCATTCACTTTTGTCCACAGATGCTGTCAGACCGGCTGAGCTTTCTGTTGCTGTCAGTCTCTGCTGGCCTCCCCACACCACTGTGCACGTGAGAGTGGAGGGTGATAATCATCAGAGATTCAGTTTGGGAGGGACAGAGGGAGGGGTGCAGCTCAAAGCACCATCCAAACACAGACAGATACACACACACAAACACACATACACAGATACACACACACACCGACATATAGACACACACATATGCACACAAACAGACGCATACACAAACACACACATACACACAGACACAGGCACACCCACTCTCAGAAACAGGCACAAACAGACACACACACACACAACACAGACAACACGCACACACAGATGCAGTCAAAAACAGATACATGCATTGATGGACACACACTCACAGAAACAAACACACACGCAGGCACACATATAGCTAAACACAGACACACACACACATACTCAGAGAAACCCCACACCCACACAGACACAACCACGCAACACACACACACACACACACACCCGGATGCAGAGTGAGACAGACGCACAAACAGATACACAGAGACGTACATACGCAGACTGACATACATGCGCACACTCGTGTCCCTCAGCCCTACATTCTGATGTTCCATTCAGCCCTTCGGACCTGCTACACAGGGGCAGATCGAGACCACTCCAATGGTTAGGTGTAGTTTCGGAAATGTACTTGGAAAATCCAGGCTGTGTCAGGAAGTGAACCCCCAATCCATCTTTCCAAGTTTCCCATTTCTATAACGTCTGCTTGAGATGTGGGTCAGACCCAGGTACACTGGGAATGCAGTTCCCATACCCCACCCAGGGTTAACTCAAAAAATCTTCTGCTCTCCTTGAATGCAACGTTGTACAACACAACTTCCAGGAAAATAACCAGTTACTTTCCAAAAGAATAACATGACAACATAAGAAATGGGAGCAGGAGTAGGATATTCGGCCCCTCAAGCCTGCACTGTCTTTCAATAAGGGCATTGCTGAACAATCATGCGCTCAACACCACTTTCCTGCTAACCCCTTGCTTCCCTCAACTTGCTGATATGTGAAAAGCCATTCACCCCGTCAGTGTCCCTTGGATGCTGCCTGAACGGTTGTTCTATTTCAGCATTACACTCTTTCAACACAGACACACATACACACACACATACGCATAGCCACCCCACAACCAGATACACACACATTCCCAGATGCAGAGAGACATGCAGGTGCACAAACAGACACACAGAGATGTACACACGCCGACCGACACACACATACAGGCACACATACACAAAACACACACAGCCACAGATGTCACCAGTTACGTTATGTCCCCTCCCCCCACCTTATTCCAGATTCAACCCTACAACTCGGCCCTTCCTTCTTGAACTGTACAACCTGTTCGTCTTCCTTCCCACCTATCCACTCCACCTTCCACTCTAAACTATCACCTTCAGCCCACCTTCATTTAACAATCGCCTTCCCAGCTACTTTCCCCCCAGACCACTGCCTTCCATTTATCCTTCGGAACCCTTGGCCCTCAAGCCTCATTCCTAATGAAGGGGTTATGCTCGATATTTCGAATCTCCTGCTTCTTGAATGCTGCTTGAACAGTTGCGCTTCTTCAGCACCACACTGTTTCAAGACAGACACACGCACGCACACACACAGACACAGAAACAAATACACAGACAGCCTCAGACACAGACAGACACACGTAACGACTAACACACAAACACACTGACAGCCACACTTCCCACCCATGAAGACAACGACACTCTCCCTCCATACACAGACGCTCACCCTCCCCACACACGCAAACCTAGGCTCACACACAGGCACACACAGGTGCACACAGACACACAAACACACACACACACACACACGTACAGACATACTCAAACAGTCACATTCACACCCACAATCCCCACACATGCACACATCCGCTAACACAGGCACACACAAACAGATATATACACTCAAATAGACACACCCTAACACAGGTGCATACACATGCATAACACACACGAACACACAGGCACAAACACACATAGACACATTCACACACATAGGCACAAAGATACACAAGCAGACAGTCATACACACAGGCATGCAGACAGAAGCTCACACTCATTGACGTACACCACACAGGAAACACACCCATACAAACCAACACGCAGGCAAGCACACACACAAACTCACACACACACAAACAGATAGATACCCAGAACCACCCATACACAGACACCAACATTCCCCACACACATGCACACACACACAGATGTACACTGACATACAGGCACGCACACACACAGAACAAGGGCACACGCTAACACACACAGATATACAAAGACATGCATACACACGCAGACGCACATACATACACACAGCTGCCCACACATGCATACAAACACATACACACATACACAGATGCACATACACACATTGACGCACACAAACGCATACACACATGCACGCACACACACATCCAGTAAAATGCAATGTTTAGTGATTTACTCTTACAAATAAGCTTAGATGTAAGAAAGGATTGAAAAGTCCTAAAACGCTCCAACAGAGCATGGCATTGTATCATTTTCAGCACAAGAAGGAGAGGCAGAGGGAGAGGGAGGAGAGGAAGGGAGGCTATGAACACCATTCAATGATTCACCCTAAAACAAAACAGTTCCCATTCCACACAGATGCAGAAATAGAGATGCAAACATACGTACACGCACGAATGCAGAACACACGAAGAGATAGATACACATATAGAGTCACACAAATCGACAAGCGTGGAGAGAAATATGCAGATGCATACAAACACACATGCAAGCATAGAGTTATACAGGGGGTTTGAAAACAGACATATCAGCCCATACACTCAATTCTAACGATAATCTCAAACGAAACTCGTCCACGTTCCAGTGCTTGGAACATATTTTTCCAAACCTTTACTTATTCTTGTACTTAATAAAATGTATTTTAAACGTTGTAACTTTCCCCACACCTATCACTTCTGAGGACGTTCATGCCGTACACGAACCAAACGATGTGTAATCACAATGCACTTCATAAGTCCTGATCAGGTATACACAAGAACTCTGTGGGAAGCTCGATTGCTGGAAATCTTGATGAGATGTTCTTATCATCAATAGCCATAGATGAAGTGCTGGGATACATGAGGCTGACTAAACGTGGTGCGATTATTAAACAAACTGGCAAGGAAAAGCCAGGGAACAATAGACAAGTGAGCCTGACATCGGTGGTTGGCAAGTTGTTGGAGAGAATCCTAACGACAGGATTTACATGTATTTGGAAAGGCAAGGACTGATAAAGGAAAATCAAAATGGCTTTCTGCATGGGCGGTCATGTCTCACGAACTGGATTACTTTTTATTTTAAGAAGTAGGAAAAGGCATTGATGAGGGCAGAGCAGTGGACATGATATATATTGGCTTAAGTAAGGCATTCATCAAGGTCCCCCATGAAAGACTTGTTAGCAAGGTGAGATCTCATGGAATACAAAGAGTACGAGCCATTTGGATACAGAACTGGCTCTAAGATAGAAGACAGAGGGTTGTGGTGAAGGTTTTTTTTTCAGACTGGCGGCCCGTGTCCATTGGTGTGCCATAAAGATTGGTGCTGGTTCCACTGCTGTTCATCATTTACATAATTGATTTGGATGTGAACACAGGAGGTATGGTCAGGAAGTTCATATTTGACTCCAAAATTGAAGGTGCAGAGGACAGAGAAAATGATTACCTCAGATTATAGCGGGATCTTGATCAGATGGACTAATGGGTTGAAGAGTTGCAGATGAATTTAATTTAAATTAACGTGAAGTGCTACATTTTGGAAAGGAAAATCAAGGCTTAGCTTATACATTTAATGTTAAGTCCCTGGGGACTGTTGCTAAACAAAGAGATCTTGGATAACATGTTCATAGTACTTTGAAAGTGGCGTTGCAGGTATATAGGATATTGAGGAAGGTATTTGATATGCTTGTCGTTGTTGGACAGTGCATTGAATGTAGGACTTGGAAGGTTATACTGCGGCTGTGCAGGATATTGGTTAGGCCACTCTTGAACACTTCGTACAATTACGGTATCGCTCTTCGAGAAAGGATGCTTGAAACCTGAAAGGATTTAGAAAAGATTTATAAACATCCAGGGTTGGATGTTTTGAGATTTATGGAGAGGCTGAACATGCCAGGGTTATTTTCCCTGGAGCATCAGCGGTTGAGAAGTAATCATAGAAGTTTATATACTCACAAGTGGAATGAATAGTGTCAATAGCCAATGACTTGCCCCCGGGGTTGCATGCTCCAAATCTAGAGGACATAGGTTTAAGGTCAGAGGGGAAAGACTCAAACGGGAACTCAGGGGCAACGTTTTCAATGAGAGGGTGCTGTGTATGTAACGAGCTGCCAGAAGAAGTTGTGCAGGCTGGGACAATTACAACATTTAAAAGGCATGTGGAAGGGCACATGAATAGGAGGTGTTTCGGGGGATTTGGTCCAAATGCTGCCAAATGGAACTATATTAATGTAGGACATCTGTTTGGCAGGGACAAGTTAGGTAGAGCTGGGTAACTCTATGATAATACGTCTTCTGTATACCTTTCTCCTGTCATCTTAAAATTACCCCATAGTCTTGAAATCCACCACCCAAAGGAAAGGGTACCTTCCATTCAACATTATCTATACCCCTCTTTGTTTTATAAACCTCTATAAGGTTGATAAGGTCTCAACTTTCCAAGCTGCAGCGGAAAAGGTCCTTGTCCATCGAGCCTGTCCTTATAACGTAAACACTCAATTCCGTGCAACAGGGAGAAAGTGAGGACTGCAAATGCTGAGGATCAGAGCTGAAAAATGTGTTGCTGGAAAAGCGTAGCAGATCAGGCAGCATCTAAGGATCAGGAGAATCGATGTTTTGGGCATAAGCCCTTCTTCAGGAATGAGGAAGATGTGCCACGCAGTCTAAGATAAAAGGTAAAGAGGAGGGACTTGGGGGGGAGCGTTGGGAATGCGATAGGTGGAAGGAGGTTAAGGTGAGTGTGATATGCCAGAGAGGGGATGGGGGTGGAGAGGTCGGGAAGAAGACTGCAGGTCAAGAAGGCAGTGCTGAGTCCGAGGGTTGGGACTGAGATAAGGTTAGGGGGGAGGTGAAATGAGGAATCTGGAGAAATCTGCATTCATTCCTTGTGATTGGAGGATTCCCAGGTGGAAGAGGAGAGCGAATATTAAGGAAGTCGCAACAGAGCTACTGAAAGAATTACTGACTATTCGTCAAAGCTGGTTACATTCTGGAAAGGATCCTGCAGACTGGAAAACAACTATTGTTCCTCTAAACATTTAAAACAGGATGGAGTGGGCAAACAGAAAACTAAATAGCTTGATGTCAGCTGTTAGAAAAACATTGTAACCTTTTCTGAGGAATGTGACAACTGGACACTTGGAAAATAATGATATGATTTTCACCACGGCCCCTGTTCCCCAGCATTTCTGGAAGTTCGTTTCTGCACCTTCCTCTGTGGAGACAGAACCAATGTATTCCTCTCAGCAGGCAGGTGGCTCCGAGCAGCTTGTGAGATATCGGAGGACTGCACTCCGGACATGTCGCTCACTCCTGCCTGGAAAGTTCCAGACTCAATCCAGTTCATTCATGGTGAGTGTCAACACAGTCATGTCCCTGGTGTGAGTTTGAAGGAGGAGATATAGCTCAGTGACTACCTCATTTTTGAAAGACGCTGGTTTCACATTTTACACTTGGAATTGGTCCAGCTTAGACAAATGGTCCTGGAAATTCCTGGTAAGAACATGCAATGCCCTGGTCCTCCCTGTGTGCACAGTTGCTCTTCTGTGTATCCACAATTCTATGTGTTTAACAAGGACCCAGAACATTCTGTAAATGCAGTGCTCATATCTCGTCCAGAGTTGGGTCACCATACACTTGGATATCCCTGAATAGACGCAACAGCTGGTAACACAAACCTGTGAAAAGCGTCCACAGAACGTCTCTTTACTCTGTAATTACTGGAGCAAGTCAAATGCTCACACACGGTGTACCCAACCAGTGTTGAAAATGTTTCTGTTCTTAGCAGAAGAAACAGTTACATTTCTGCACTGCTCTACAGTTACACTTAATTTCTTCAAAGAAAAATCAGTTGACAATGTTCCATTCCGTTTCTTTGTCTCTCAGTAACTATATGGGCGGCACCAGTCTTGCCGATGGAGTTGATCATTATACTCAGAGAAAAAAGACAGAGGGAATATAACTCAATGTAAACCGGGGCACCTCTAAATTCATATGATATTCAGGAATATGGGAAAAAGGGGAAATTTTAGAGTAAGCTCCCATGTTATTTTTCTTCTGGTTCATCATCAGCAGTTCCTATGTTTACTTTTCATTCCTCTCTCTCTCTCTCTCTCTCTCTTTCTCGCTGGGCATTTCTACATCCACTCAACTAACCTTTCCCTCACACATCCAACCATCTCTGATATAAATAACATTACTTCCCAGTTTTTTTCAGTTGTAATGTAGGGTCACTAGATTCGAAACTTTATCTGTTTTTCTCCTGACAGAGGTTGACATACTTGCTGAGATTCACCAATATCTTCAGAGGCTGTACAATTTTATTTCAGATCTCCATCATCCACAGTTCCTTGGTTTATTTCCACTTTAATTCTGTTGTTTCACGAGATGTCAGCATCACTGACAAGGGCAGCATTTGGCATCCACCACTAATTGCTATTGACTTCGAGACCATTTGTCAAGACAATATGGAGCCAATCTTTTTTTTGTGACAGTTGATTTCTTTACCAAAGGCTATCATTAAAATAATAATAGAAATCCTGCTGGTTTTTGGTTGCTGTTTGTAAAATGAGGTTTCTTTCCAATTGTTGCCACTTGAATTTAAGTTCTATCATTGATTCAGGTAGAATTTGAAACAATGCCTTTAGTGTCATGACACAGCAAGTGAAATTATTATTCTGATATGAGGTTGCTATTATGAAATAACTGGAGAGAAAAGTACAAGCTTGTAGTCAAAATATTTGCAACTGGAAGAGTGGCCAGAAAAGAACTGGAGCCATAAAATCTGAAGTTAACAAGGCAGCAGATGATGGCTTGTTCTGCAACAGCACTGAGGCAGAGCTGGAGACTGGGGATATTATAATGGTGGTTGTAGGCAGGGTTCATAACAGAGAGAATATAGAGACATAGAACAGTTCAGGGCAAAAGGAAAACTCATGTCTGAACAGTCCTGTTCCTTCTTAGATATTTATGAGTCAGGATTCGGAAATTGATAGAAATGACGTGGAATTTGTGACTGAAACTGAACGTAACAGGTTATGTATTTGTTAAATATAAATAACAGAAATAGCAATAACCATCACCATCGCTAATAGAATTGACAGAAATAGGCTTACCAGGGACAAAAGTAATAGCGAGTATAGGATAGTAACCTGCATGAAGAATCATTAGGACGGGTCGTATCCACAACTCTAACCATGCCCAATCCCGAGAAAGCAAGTATACACCCAAGGATAAACTACAGTCCATTGTTGGAACATTTCAGTCTAATGCACTCAGATTCTGATCCATTGTTGGAACATTCTAGTCTAATGCTCTCAGATTCTGATCCATTTTTGGAACATTCCAGTCTAATGCTCTCAGATTCTGATCCATTGTTGGAACATTCCAGTCAAATGCTCTCAGATTCTGATCCATTGTTGGAACATTTCAGTCTAATGCACTCAGATTCTGATCCATTGTTGGAACATTCCAGTCTAATGCTCTCAGATTCTGATCCATTTTTGGAACATTCCAGTCTAATGCTCTCAGATTCTGATCCATTGTTGGAACATTCCAGTCAAATGCACGAAGATTCTGATCCATTGTTGGAACATTCCTGTCTAATGTTCTCCGATTCTGATCCATTGTTGGAACATTACAGCCTAATGTTCTCAGATTCTGATCAATTGTTGGAACATTCCAGTCAAATCTTCTCAGATTCTGATCCACTGTTGGAACATTCCAGTCTAATGCTCTCAGATTCTGATCCATTTTTGGAACATTCCAGTCTAATGTTCTCAGATTCTGATCCATTGTTGGAACATTCCAGTCTGCTGTTCTAAGATTCTCTTCCTCTCCCTCTCCCTGCACTTGCTGATCCCAATCATCTTGAGGATGACGCTGCTGCTGATAATATGGAATAACAGGTTGAAGGAAACCCCTCAGTAATGGAAGAGGGAAACCCTTCAATGACACAGTAAGTATCCATGGAGACTGACATCAATCACAGTCAATGTACAAACAGCTCCAGTCAACCCTTTCACTACAATCCTTATAAGTCACAATAATACTTGGTCTGTTTAGGATGTTGTCATCGCTGAATATTAGGCAAATAACATCATCTCCAATTGTAAAGTTAGGGGTGAGGCAGAGAGATGATGCTTTCTATTCACTAGCTCGATGATCCTAAGATGTTTTGGCAGGGTCGGAATTGCTGGGCTCCCATGGCCGGCTGTGTCTGATAACCAGGCCTGCTGCATCCTATTGTTTTATTTATTTATGTTCAACTTTGACATGTATCTTACCATCATTTAACGGCTTAGATGGGATGAGGCATTTCTGAGAGGCTCCTACATAAACAGTGTAGATACAGTCCATGCCTCATGTTCCTTTCAGGTGCGGCCTGGTCCTGGGGAGTGACGGTCAAGCTGTCACAGAACCAGGATTCTTCTTTTTACCTTGCCCCAGTTATTGCTGGGGTCTCAGCAGGATTTTAAGACTGGAAATCTCTCCCAGCTGCCACACCCTATCTGAGATTTCTCTCAGAATTGTCTTTTTGATGTTCTTTCCTCCTGGTTTTGAGAACTGAAGGTGAGACAATCTGTTTCCTGAATTTCTTGATGGACAAGTGTGTCTTTATAGGATGTTACCATATTGGAACAGTTATTTTTTAGTAGTTAAACAATCTATTATTCTGCTTTTTTGTGTTTTGCCGGCAATGGTTGAATGAATTGTGTTTTGCTTAATGTCTAATATTTTGACCAAGCGAATTGCATCTGAGACACAGCACCTCATATTTATCTTTAAAATAAAAAAAAAATTCCGGTCAAGACTACTTTCGTCATATATTTTGAGATGTGTCTGCTCAGTTCCATAACAAAAAGGACAGATATTCACGTTCTAATTGGCTAATTACTTAGTGAACAACATGTTGCAAAAACATGGGATTTCACAGCGGAATACGCCATGCTGGAGGAGTGATCGCTCTATCAGGAATTATATTGCAGAGTTAATCCACCTCACAGATCCAGCCCAGACCGTATAAGCCCAGATGAGATATCTGCTCAACATGGAGCAGGTTCAGTACAACATAGCAATCAGTCTATGATGGAATGTAGCACAGGTTTCTCTAGTCCACTAGCTATCTATCCAACACATGGAGCAGTACAGTACACACCGATGCATTGATTCAGAAACATTGACAAAACGTTCTGTCCAGCATGGGGTGATATGCAGCCCACACCAATATCTTGCTCAATAGATGTGGAAAAGGCATCTGTACAGTATGGGGATCTGTGCAGTGAATGGATCTGTAAACCGAGAACAGTTACTGTCTAAGCAGCTGTTTTCACCACTCCAGTACATTGCTCAGTAACACTGTGTTAGATCACTGCCCATAGTGAAGAAACATGCAGCCCATGCTGGAAGTGACAGGATGTGGAGCTCCCATCCATTTACAGCCCATATGTCCATTGTGCCATGACAAGGGGGTGCTGTGGGTGTGAACTCCACTGCCAGAGAGAGACTGCGGGGGAGTCGGTTTAAATATCAACAAACAAAATATTTTTGTGTAAAATGAAGGGAAAGGGAAATTGAAAGACAATTTCATGGAAGGTCGCAGGTTTCTGAATGCTGATATGAAGATATTTTGACAGCACCCTGCATCGTGAGCAAGTATTCCCAGGAATGATGGGTGAATGGGTTATTGGAGTAAGTTCGAATGATGGAAAGTTTTGGGTGAGCATTTCTTCTTCAGCTTTGTAACTGGGAGTGGAGTCAACAGATTCTTCAACTCATTGGGCAGAAAGTAACATTCAATTATCTCAGTGCCATTTTCATTGAGTGTGACTGAGGGATCGTCTGCATGAAGCCGGGTCAGTTTCCTGGTGTTACCTTATCGAACTCACCTCATTAACTACCCACCCCACCCCATTAGTGTCCCTCCCATTCAATGCCAGCCTAATTCTCTCACCTTCCATGGCTGGAGGTAAACACCATCACTTGGATGGCCCGTGGATATTCTGTGATCCCTGGCACTGGTACCACCCTTAAAAGACCAATTGGAATACGGTTGAGCTTTGTCAGTTTGGAGTTGCCCTGCACAGTGGTTTGAGCTCACCACCCAGCTCAATGCAGGATCTGCAGTCTGAAGAAATGTCCAATAATACAGCACAGGCATCAATAACCTTCTCCATACTGCCAGGATAAGGGTCATAGTCTTTTGTCTGCTCCCGCACACTCATTGAAATCTGCAATAGTGTCTACCCCGGACAAGGCGCATGCTCAACCACTCTCACTGCTGCATGCACACCTTCTCTCTCTCTCTCTCTCCACTTTAACCCCACACTATAAACACTGTATATCTGTTATAGCACCTACCCGAACAAGGCTCATGCTCCACCGCTCTCACTGCTGCAGGCAGCACCTTCTCTCTCTCTCTCCACTTTACCCCCACACTATAAACACTGTATATCTGTTAAAGCACCTACCCAAACAAGGCTCATGCTCCACCACTCTCACTGCTGCACGCAGCGCCTTTCCTTTTTCTCTCTTTCTTTCTCGTTTTTCCAGTACCCTCACACGGTGAGATAATATTCTATGGAATACTGATTATGGGATGTTCCAGGAAATGTTCCAAGTAATTTCTTTTTTCAGGAAATTGTCTGTGCACCAGTATGTAACATTTAAGAGGAAGGAGTAGAGATGTATGTTTTTCAAATCACATCCAATTAAAATCCATCATAAGGCCAATCAACCCTTCAAATGTGCTCTAGCATATAATGGGATTGCGGATTATTTGATGGTTTTCTCAGCTCCATGTTGCAGGAACTTTCATTTATTCAACCCCCTGGGTTCTTCTCACTGACCAGACGACACTAATTTCACTTTTACCCCGGTTTTCTTCAAGCGCCTGTTCGAGGGCATTTCCCATGGGGACGGACACTTCAAACAATATATTCCATAAGTTGTATACTTTCATGTAATGATAAGCTCATTTTACACAGACTGACCAAAATCTACACTTCTTTTATGGTTATCAGTAAGCAATAACAATTAGTATTCTGTTTAGTTCACTTGTCTCACTTTATATTATTCAGCCAAAGACAGCTTCAAGCACTTGTCTCGTTATTAAAGACAATTTCTTGCCGAGAACGTTTTTATCCTTATCCGTTATGTTGACTGTTATATTAATTGTACTTTTTTATCTTGTTAGGAAAGTTTCTATTGTCCTTTGTCTGTGGCTGTTTCTGTCTGTAACAGTTACACAGTCGCCCACTCATTTAGCTGGATGGCTGGTTCGTGATGCAGAGGGAGGACGCCAGCACAGGTTCAATTTCCCACACTGACAGAGGTTACCATGAAGAGACGCTCTCTCAACCTCACCCCATCACCTTAGGTGCGCTGACCCTCAGATTTAATCACCACGAGTGGTCTCAGTCTCATGAAAGAACAGTCCCATGGTCCATTGGAACTCTATTCTATCACTTTTGCATTTATTTTATTTATCTACCTTACCATTTGTTTTGCATTATGTTCCTGGGTGTTTTGGATTAGTGTCATTTGTCCTACTGCCAGCATTTCTCCCATAGCGCATATTCCTGCCACATAATCCTTGACTCCATTGTTATCTATGAACTTTCTGTCTGAGCCTCAAAAATATGCAATATCTCTGCCTCCAATACTCTGTGGGAAGAGATTTCCAAAGTAGCACAACACTGAGAAAATAATAAATAACCTCATCTGGGGTGTGAGGTTGTTAGTTTGTCTCCTTACCTAAGAAAGGATACAATTACATTGAAAGCAGTTCAGAGATGTTTCACTTCACGTATTCCGAGGATGAATGGATAATATTATGGAGGCTTTAACAGATGATTCTTGGAATGAGAGGTGATCTTATTGAAATATGGAAGACCTTGAGGAGCATGGATCAGGAAGATAACCATTGGGTGTTTGAATAGTCCAATCTTGTCATTGTCATAGAACTTCTATAGTTGGAAGCAGGACATTCTGTCCATTTAGTTCACACTGGCCCACCGAACGGCAGCCCACCCACACCTATCCCCCTACCCTAACCATGTAATCCTGCGTTTTCCATGACGAAACCAGCTAACCTATACATCCCTGAGCACTATGGGCAATTGAGCATGGTCAATTAAGTCTAACCTGCACATCTTTGGACTGTGGGAGGAAACTGGATCACCGGGAGGAAACACACACAGATGTGGGGAGAATTGAAGGTTGCAATTGAACGCAGCTCCTTGGTGATATGAGGCAGCAGTGCTAACCACAGGTCCGTCATGCTGCTCCGTTAATTCTATTAGTTATGTATGGCTGACTAAAGCAATCTGCCTGACTTGTTCCTATCACTGAACCTGTCCCAGTCTAAGACCTTTATTATCGGCCATATCTCCAACCTGGTTACATTAAAATTTGTTGCAAACAATGGAGGAGCGGTACTAGAAAAGGTAACAGTCGCACCCTACAACCACAGTCAGAACCGGAGTGAGGAGAATTCGCAAAGTGGGCATTTATTCAAGTGCAAATATTTTTTTCCCAGATGTTTGTGATGGTTGAATCTTTTTATTATATTGAGGCTGGCTTCATCTGATTTTCCATAGACATGTGTATCACGGATAATGGAGAGAAAAGTGCAGCTGAGAGCACAATGAGTTGAACCATGACCAACTTTACTGGTGGAGTAGTGTCAAAGGGTCGAATAGCCCCCTCGTGTCCCTCAGCCCTGTGTTCTGATGTTCTATTCAGCCCTTCGGACCTGCTACACAAGGGCAGATCGAGGCCACTCCGATAGTTAGGCCTTGTTTCGAAAATGTATGTAGAATTCAGGCTAGCTCAACTCCACTTTCCTGCTACCCCCTCGTATCTCTCAACTCGCTTGTCTGCCCGAAACCAATCCACCCCCTGTGTAAATACATTCAGTGACCCACCTTCCACAACTCTCTGGATTCGGAAATTCCAGAAATTCACTACCTTCTGAAAGATGACATTTCTTTACATCTCAGTTTGAAATTCGATGTCCCTTATTCCGTATCAATGTCCCGGAGTGAGACACTCTGCCCAGGTGTGGAACCACATTCTCAACAAATACCTTGTCAAGCCCCCTCTGTACCTTAAAAATGTGTTGTTGGAAAAGCGCAGCAGGTCAGGCAGCATCAAAGGAGAAGGAGAATCGATGTTTCAGGCATAAGCCCTTAACGTCGATTCTCCTTCTCCTTTGATGCTGCCTGACCTGCTGCGCTTTTCCAGCAACATATTTTTAAGCTATGATCCCCAGCATCTGCAGTCTTCATTTTACCCTCTGTACCTTGTCCATTTCAGTAATGTCATGCTCATTCATTTCAAGCGCCATGATTAATTGCCTCACCATTTTAGATGTACTCAATTATTCAACCCTTTCATCCCAGAAACCCGCTCAATGTACTAATCTAGTTACTTTCAGCGTCAGCATGCTGACTTTATGTTTCATGCGCTGGAACACTCCAATCCCTTTGTACTGCTCCTTTGTTGGGACACCTCTTCATTAAATAACAGCCTACCTTTTGGTTGTCAGTGTCATCCTCAAACTCGGATGTGTATTGCACTCAGCACCCTCCCTCAGGCTCTCACTATAGATGAAAATAACTGAAGCCATTGGACTGATATTGGAGCTACTCCAGCAGATATGTCTTTATCAAAAAGATCAATGAATCCTGACTCTCCAATTTCTATGTGATAACCATCCGTCATCCCATGCTAATACATTATCCATCATACTATGAGTTTCCGTTTGGTGGAAGAATCTTTACTTTGCGTTACCTTGTGGAAAATCTTGGGAAAGCCTCATGTCTATCAGTTTCCCTTTATCATGTCCGCTTGTTACATTCTCATGGGGTCTCCAGAAAAAAAAATGCATCATTTTACAAGGCAGAACATAGTTTCCCTTTAACAAAACTAAGCTGACTCTGCCGGAAGCTTTTCAAAATGTCCTGCAATTCCTTCCTTAATAACAGACTCTCGCAGGTTCCCAGCAATAATGGTTAGGCTAAGTCGTTCCTGATTTCTGTCTCGCTCCATCCTTGAAAACAGGTGCCATATTGGAGCTTCACGAGTTTCGCTGGAACACTTTTGTAATCCAGAGAGTGATGGAATATTTCACACAGTGGCACCAGTCACTCTGTAACCACTTCTTTTAAAACCAACTATGAATTACTGCTGACCTGCCTATCCTTAGTCTTATCTGTAGTTAAAAACCTTGTACCTTTTGTTAGCGACAGTTCGAGGACCCTCCTATTACCATTTTTGTGATGATCTTGAAATACTTACAGTTCCTTCCCTGTGAGGATTGATGGCAAATACTGGTGTAAATTATCTGCCTGTTCCCTGTAGCCACTTCCCCAGTCATACCCTCCGAATGTCCCCAATATACTTTCCTGACTTTCTTTCTACCAAAAGTCACACACTCATCTTCAACTTTTTTATATACACACAGAAAAACTTGTGATGCTTGTTTTTATATTTCTTGCCAATTTATTTACATCATATCTTTTTATCCTTGTTCCATCTATTTCTTGCTTTTTCCATCACTTTCTAGATTCATACAGTCATATTGCACACAAACATTTCATCTAACCATGCTGACCAGGTTATTCAAACTGAACTAGTCCCATCTGATTGCATTTGGTCGACATGTCTCTAAACGCTTCCCATTCATATGTTTTTCCAAATGTCTTTTAAATGTTGACACTGTACTTGCATCTAACAGCTCATCTGGCAGCTCATTCCATACACACACAACCACTGCGTGAAAAAGTTGACAATCCATTTAAAGCTATCACACTGACTACTGCATTTACATTCCAAACAGCAGGACTAATATCTGATAGAGAAGGCAACATGATTACAAAGTAAACAGATCAGATCGAAACTCTGCAGTCCTGCCACATCCAGTCAGAAATGGGGTTGAACCATGGAACAACTGACGAGAGAAAAGGACTCCACAAATATTATTTGAAAACAACGTTCACTGGGATTAGGTAATCGCTGACTAGGTCAGCATTTATTGCAAAGAGGGCTGTTAAGAGTCAATGACATTGCTGTGTGTCTGGAGTTACATGTGGGCCAGAGCAGGTATGGATGGCAGCTTCCTTCCCTAAAGGACATCAGTGAACCAAATCGATTTCTCCCATAAGCAGCAATTGATTCATGATCATCATTAGACTCTTAATCCCAAACATTTATTGGATTGGAGTTCAATCATGTACTGTAACAGGATTCGAACTCAGGTCACCGGAACATTCCTAGGGTTGTTATACTAACACATCTGCAGCAACATCACTCGGCTATTGCTTTGCCATTCCCCGAAAAAAAATGGAACCTTCCTGCACATCAGTGTAAAAGACAAGGATGCAGTTATTCACCATCCTCAGCCAGGAGTGTTGCTTGGATGATCCCCACAGAATCGCAGATGCCAGACTTCAAACAATTCGATTCGCTGCACGTAACATGAAGGAACAGCTGAAAACAGTAGATACGAAAAAGGGAATGGATCCTGACACCATTCCTGCAATAGAACTAAAGACTTGTGCTGCACAACAAGCCGTGTCTCTGTGGAAGCTGTTTCATTCCAGCTCCAACTCTGACATCTCCCTGGCAATGTGGAAAATTACACAAAAGTGTCCCGTCCCCTAAAAGGAGATTAATTACAATCTGACCAACTACCTCCCCCTCAGTCCCATCACGATAATCAAATTGGTAAGAATTCATTTGACAGAGCTGTCGACCACCACAGAAATAATGTGCACAGGCCCCCATGTGGAGACGGTGTTGCTGTGGAAGTGTCACTGGATTACTAATCTAGACCAGAATAATTCTCTGGCAGCTGGTGGAAGTTAGAAACAATTAATAAAATTCGAGATCTAAAATCTGGTGCCAGTAATATTGACCTTGAAGCGCATGTCCATTGTCAACGTAAATTGCCTTCCCCAATGTACATTCAGGAAGTGAATCTCCCGTGCGTTCCTGGTCGACCCAAAAAGTGACTCCAGATATACAGACATGTGGTAAACTCTTCAATTGTCTCTGAAGCGGCCATGCAAGCCCTTTATATCAAACTTCTCCGAGGTCTTAATAGATAAAAATGAGATAACACCCGACACCAGCCTCTACATCGGAAAAGGAAATAGGAAGCACAGTCCTGTAGACACTGTAGAGACCTACTTCCTTACATTTGAGAGCTTACAACAACAATAACAGAGCTTTCCCACAGACAGCACAGAAACATCGCGAAATGAGTCGGCCTTTCAACACAATGAGCCTTCCCCACTCTAGGTTTTGGCCAAACAACTCTTCAATTAACATTTCCCTAACACTATATACTGTATATCGTTTGAAGTGATCATACCTCAGAAAGATATGAAGTAGGAACTTTGGTCCGTCAATTTTGCTCCTCCATTCAATATAGCAATGGCTGATCCTGAATCTCCACACCAACCTCCTGCTGCAACTTCACCCCTTTAGTGTCCAAATATCCTTACTTATATTCAGTGCCTTAGTTTCTGCAGTCTTATGTGGGACAGAATTCCCCAGGTTTATCAGTCTGCGAGTGCAGACATTTATTCTCATCTCAATGCAGATTGGCTTGCCTGTACCTAATACTGTGGCTCTTGTTTTAGACGTCCCAGCCAGTGTAATTATCATCCATACTTACAATCTGTTTCACCCTGTCAGAGTTTTATATATTTCACTCAGATTTCCACCATTCTTCTAAACTCCATGGAATACAGACTCAGTCGCATCAAACTTGGCTCCCACAACAAGCCTGTCATTCCAGAGATCAGTCTGGTCATCCTTCACTGCACTCCCTCAATGTCAGGTTTGCCCTTTATTAGATAAGGAGACCAATACTGCACGCATATTGCACAATGTTCGAGGTGGGTGCTCTCCAAGGCCCGGTGTAGCTGCCGTAAGACACACCTGGGCTCAAATCCCCTGGAAATGAATGTCAACACACCATTTATCTTTCTACCTGCTTTCTGTTGCAGCAGTATTGCTTTCTGTGAGTGGTGTACAAGGAGATCGAGATCCTTTTCAATGACAGAGCTCCCCACTTGGTGGGTCTATGTATACTCGTCAGTGTGCCAATATCAATCCTAGTATTGACTTCTGGCTTCAGAAATGACTGCCCTGCATGGACCTTGGAGTTTGGTGAAGAAGTCAACAAAAGTATACACATAATATCTTCATGCAGCAACTTCTTTACTTTAATTCCTTTGAAATGCTAGCCTGTTAGTCTATTTTTCCAGCCAAATTGCTCAATTTTACGTATATCCACATTGTTCTTCATCTGCCACGTATTTTACCATTTTGTCCACTTGTCGCAATCACTTGAAACTTTTTTATATCCTCCTCACCCGCTTACAATCTCAGTTTGGTACCGTCAGCAGATTTGGAAAGATTACATTTAATACCCATAAACACATGTTTGATCTGTTTTCTGAATAGATAGGGCCCAAACCTCAATTCCTGGATTATCCCGCTAGTCATTGCTTTCTAATGCAAAATACATGGAACGGTTTATGCTGATTCACTTTTTCCTGTCTGCTCTCCTATTTTCAACCCATGCCAGTGTATTAGATCACTGTTATGGAGCAGGACAGACCCCCTCAAATCATTTCAAGGAAGTAGCACAGACCCAACTTTTGATCGCTGATTTAAGCAAGTGTAAGGCGAATATTCCAGGAGTGATGCAGCTGGTCAAATCACTTAGTTTTGAACAGAACAGAATGTCTTTGCAAGATTGCTGAGTGAGACGCAAACAGAAGAGGATACAACACGGAATAACCTAACCTATCCGAAAACCTAACAGGTGATCCCAACTTAATGATTTTGTTCCAAGTACTTGATATAATCCCCATAAACACCCGATGGCAAAACCGAAAGGAAAAACAAAATCAGACCAAGTTTTTTACAGGAGAGATGTCAGAGAGAGGGAGGAATAACATGGACCTGCTTTTCTGGGTCCGGTAGTTTCACAACTGGCTGCCTGCTTTAATTAAACAGCCAGACTACGGAAATCAGACCAAACAAACCAAAGCAGAGGAGCTGAACTGGGATAACTGGCCACTCCCCTTTCATAAGAACAGAAGAGCAAGGAGCAGGAGTAGGCCGTCTGGTCCTCTGCCATTCAATAAGATTATGACTGATCTACTCGTAGACTCTGATCTACTTTCCCACGCTCTCACTGTATCCCTTATTTACTTTATTGTTCAACAAGTATCTATCTTAGTTTTAAAACTTTTACTGAAGTAGTACCAACTACTTAACTTGGCAGGGAATTCCAGAGATTACAAACCTCTGGGTGAACAGCTTCATTCTCAATTCAATCCTGAATCTACTCCCTCTAATATTGAGGCCATTCCCTCTTCTTAGCTTCACCTGCCAGTGGAAACATTCTCTCTACCTCTATCTTATACACTCACTGCTTAATTTTATATGTTTCTATGAGGTAATCCCCTCATTCTTCTAAATTCCAATGAATATAGTTCCAGTCTGCTCTATAACACCTCATAAGCCAACCCCTCACCTCTGGAATCACCCGAATAAACCACCTCTGCACCCCCTCCAGTGCCAGTATACCCTTCCTGAAGTAAGGAGACCAAAACTGCATACAGTACTCCAGGTGTGGCCTCACCAGCACCCTGGACAGCTGCAACATAACCTCCCTGCTTATAGCCTCAATCCCTTTAGCAATGAAGGGCAACATTCCATTTGCTTTCCTCAGTAATTGCTGTACCTGCAGACCAACCTTCTGTGATTCATGTACATGGACACGCAGGTGCCTCTTTTCACCAGCATGCTGCAACTTTTTACCATTCAAGTAATAATCCTTTTCACTGGCACTCCCAACAAAATGGATGATATCACATTTATCAACATTGTATTCCATCTTCCAGACCTTTATCCACTCACTCAAAGTATCTATGTTCATCCACGAGGTCTCACAGTGCTCTACATGCTTTGCTATGAAACGCATCTTCGTGTCATCTGAAAACCTTGACACACTACACGTTCTCCCCAACTCCAAATCAACTATATAAATTGTGAATAATTGTGGCCCCAACACCGATCCCTGAGGCACACCACTAGGTATTGATTGCCAGCCAGAATGTCACTCCCTTACACTCACAATTTGCTTCCTGTTAGTCCAGCAACCCTCTATGCTGATAATTTACCTGTAACGTCATGCACCTTTTCCTTATGCAGCAGATTCTTGTGTGGCAACTTGTTGAAGACCTTTTGGAAATCTAGGTACACCATAGCCACTGGGGCCTCGTTGTTCACCTTGCTCGTATTGTCTCCATAGATTTCCAAAAGTCTTGTTAAACATGACCTGTTCTTCATGAACCCATGCTGCGTCTGTGCAATGGGACGATTTCTATCGAAATGCTTTGCTCGTTCTTCCTTGATAATACATTCAAGCAGTTTCCCCACTATAGAGGAAAAGCTAACTGGTCTATAATTCCTCATATTTTGCTTACCTCCTTTTTTGAACAGTGGCGTCACATTTGCTGTTTTCCAATCTGCTGGGAATACCCTGGAGTTCAGTAAAGTTTATCAAATTGCCACAATTGCATTTACTATTTCTCCCGATATCGCTTCTAGAACTCTGGAATGCATTCCATCACGGCCAGGAGATTTGCTTACCCTCAGCTCCGTTAGCTTGTGCAACACTATCTCTTCCATAATAATGATTGTTTCCAAGGTCCTCACCTACCTTCGCCTCTTTGACAGTTACCAGCATGCTATTGGCGTCCTCCACTATGATGACAGATACAAAACTCCTGTTCAATGTCTCGGCGATTTCGTCATATCCTGTGACGAAGTGACCATTCCCATCCTCTGAAGGACCAACATTTACATGAGCCTTTTTTTATTTTATATATTTATGGTATTTACCATCATCTTTATATTCTGTACTTGTTTCTTTTTTCTTCTGGTGTTCTATCATACTTTTCTTTATAGTTCATTTTGTGGCTTTCTGTTGACCTTTAATGTTTTGCCCAATCTTTTAGGTTTCTGCTGTCGCATTCTTTCTCTTTCAATTTGATAGCGTCCTTTTTTTCGTTAGACACAATTGACAGATTACCCATTTTATTCGAGTCTTTCCTTTTCACTGGAATATACTTTTGCCACGGATATTAAAAATCTTCTTTGAAAATTCTCCACTGCTTGCCAACTCTCCCATCATGAAGTATTTGTTTTGAGGCGACTTTAGCCAACTCCACCCTCATTCTATTGTAGTCTCACTTGCTGAAGCACAGCAACCTGTTATTGGATTTTATCTTCACACTCTCCATCTGCATTCTAAATTCAACCATACTGTGATCACTCCTTCACTATGATGTGAATAATTATTCCTGTCTTATTGTACATGGCCAGACCTACGATACCTTGTTCCTCATCATGCGTGCTTTTATTTTAGACTTGAGAGCATTCCCAAGTAGTCAGACCCAGACTTTGTGGATCCGCTGCTTTTAAGACAGTCATGTAAAATAAAACAAGATCTGAAAAAACTTGTTAAAGGAGTAGCATTGTCACAACACTAGAGTTGGGACTTCATCAAAAGTGTTTCTGATAATCCAAATTCAGTGCATCCATTGCTGCGCCATAATTTATTTCCCATCAATTTCTTAAATATGATTGGCCTTTAATAAATCGGCATTGACTTTATCTATGTCATTAATTTTATATTAATATAATTTTGTATGTTCCCTGAAAACGCGTCCTTTCTAATAGACTCTTGTATTGTCCTGATTGCTTTTTTGGTGCTAAGCAGACTGTGATTCCCTGCCTCCATCAGAAATACTGGGGTTACATCTGCTGCTGTCAAATCTGTGAATTGAGTTCCAGAATCATCAAGCATTTGGAAGAGGATAAACAGAGTATTCATTGTTACCTTGGCCACCTCCCTTAGTAATCAACAAAAAGATTAACAGGTCATGGGTATTTATCATATTTCGGTCAAAATAATTTCTCCAAAACTGTTGATGTACAGATTTGATTCTATTTACTTTTTCTCGGTAGACTGAGAAGTGCTTGGAGTTTACTTTTTGAAATGCTTTCTTTTGTGAAGACAGAACAGAAGTGGTTGCTTCATAGTCCTGCCATTTTCCTATTCTCTGGTTTCAGCCTGTAAGGAACAGAATAATTTTCTCTAACATTTCACCTTGGTATACTGTATGTTGAGAAGTTTTTACATTTCACTCTTCTTAATGAACGCTTCATAAACCCATCATTTCCTCTCTTAGGCAGCTCAGTGATTGATCTTCCACAGCCAATCTCTGTACACTCAAAAATACAGTACAATCTACATTAGTCCCACTTTCATACATCAGGCCCATGGGCGTGAGTGTTTTGACACTTCAAGTACTTGTCCACGTACCTTTTAATGGCTGTCCGATGACCCACAACAACTGCCCTATCAAAAAATGCATTCCAGACGCCAACATCCTCTGGGTGAAAAACCATCCTGAAATCCTCTCTGAACCTCAACTCCTTCACTTTAAAAGTTTGTACATTTGTTCTTGACCCTCTGACTTAAAGGAACCGCTGCTGTCTATCTACCCTGTCCATGCCCTTCATAATCTTGCTCTTCTAACTCACGTTCCCCTCAGTCTTCTCTGCTCCAAAGTAACCAACCCGAGTAACCAACCTCCCTCCATAGCTGATATGCTCCATTCCAGGGAACATCCTGTTGAATCTCCTCTGCGCCACTTTCAGTGCAATCACATCTTTCCTGTAATGTGGATCCCTGAACTGCACACAGTATTCCATTTTTGCCTAACCAAAGCGCTATATAGCTCATGTAATCTATGCCTCGATTAGTAAAGGCTATGCCTGCTGTCTCCAATTATTTCTTAACTAATTTATTACCCAGTCCCGTCACATTCAGGGATGTGTGGAGAAGCACCCTCTGAACTTGCGAGTCTGCTGCTATTTATTGAGTCCTCCCCTCTCTGGTTCCTTCCTTCAAAGTGCATCACCTCATATTTATCAGCGTTACATTCCATCTGCCATTGATCTGCCCATCTGATCATTCCATCTGTATCTTCCTGTAACGCAAGACCTTCTTCCTCACTGCCAACCACCCAAGTAATCTATATGTCAGACACAAGCTTAATTATTACATTCACCCCATGCCCCTTCAGTTCACATCTATATCATTTATCAATACCACAAATAATGAGGGACACAGCACTGACACACAAACAGTCTTCGACAACCAGCTATTTTCTGCAATAGTTTCTCGAACACTGATCTGATACTCACTGTAGTTCCTTGGCTAATCTCTACAGCCCTTCCCACAAAGGGTGTTCACCAGTCGTCAGCACCTTACCTGTGACCAGATTGTATTTAAACATTTTCATCAGCGCCTTTCATCCCTTGTCTACAACAGCAGCCTGAGATGTAACTGAGCTGGAACTAGGGACATGTCCAATTTTATACCAGCCAAAACTATCAATCCCTGTCCACATATTACATCAATCTGCTCAAGAGCTTCTCAGCCCATCTTCTCGAATTCAGTCTCTGCATCCTCCTTCTCCCAAGTAAAAGCTCTCATATATCAATCTATCAATGTTCACCAGATTCACAAACAGATTCCCGCCTTGATCTCAGGCCAGGTTTCGTCGGCAGAAAACCTTGCTATCTGAGGGATTAATCTGCAGAATGCCCAGTCAGTATATGGGATCACTATACTTTATTTAGATCAAGACATCAAAATTGTATACAATGCTCCAGGTACAGTCTAGGAGAAATTGAGGACTGCAGATGCTGGAGATCAGAGCTGAAAAATGTGTTGCTGGTAAGGCGCAGCAGATCACGCAGCATCCAAGGAGCAGGAGAAT
Organism: Chiloscyllium punctatum; assembly: GCF_047496795.1. Classification (NCBI taxonomy): domain Eukaryota; kingdom Metazoa; phylum Chordata; class Chondrichthyes; order Orectolobiformes; family Hemiscylliidae; genus Chiloscyllium; species Chiloscyllium punctatum. The sequence continues at coordinate 95,886,227 of NC_092754.1, read as the reverse complement.
CGATGTTTCTGGCATAAGCATTCCTGAAGAAGGGCTTATGCCCGAAACGTCGATTCTCGTGCTCCTTGGATTCTGCCTGACCTGCTGCGCTTTTCCAGCAACACATCTTTCAGCTCCAGGAACAGTCTCACCAGCACTCTGTGTAACTTGTGCAGAATGTTTTTACTGCTCATCTGAACAAATTACTGCAGAAGTTGTGATCTGAACTGAAACTAACACATGCTAGACACCACAGTGAGTCAGACAGAATCCGCAAAAGGGAGGAAGTTAACGCCTTGAGTCTAGTTGACCCTTCATCGTCTGTATTCGGATTCCCTTTAAATGAAAGCAAACTTAACTTTTACCTTCCCTGTTTACATGTGTTCCTCCCAATATCCTTTGCTTTAATGTTTTCAGTTAATTTACTATGTGTGCTGATTAAAATTTCTCCTGAATATCTGACTATATTGCATCCATTGCTTCTCTATGGTTAGGTCTACAAGATATATCTTCAAACAAAACGTTTGTAAATTATAACTTTCCTTTCATAAATGCAGAATAATTCTCTTGAAGTTTGCTTTTCCTTTCTCAGTCTCCAATATCACATTCGTTATGATAGATTGCAAAAGATTATTTCCTGCAGATGACAAGAAAACTGGTCTGTAGTTTTCCACTCTCCTTCTTCTTCCCTTCTTAAATCGTTGGAATGCATTTATATCCTTTCAAATTGAATACGGATAAATACAGTCATCCACAATACAATCCATCTGTGTATTGCTGCTTTCACTTACATTACAGTATGAAGTACATCTGGTCTGTCAGATTTATCAATCCTCAATCCAGGTATGTTGTCATATACTACCACGTCACTAGTATGAATAATTTTAGTGTTTAGTTACAAACGTTCTATGGTACTTCTGGGATATTTTCTGGATCTTCGTCCGTGAAGGCAGACATAATGTAACAGTTTCATCTCCCAGTCAATTTTCTGTTCTCTGTCTACACATTCACTATGCTACATTTGGCCTTGTTTTCATTTTCCTTTCAAATATGGAAATACACTTTTCGCCAATATTTAACAAGAACAAAAAAAATTTCCAGCAAAGGAACAGATCCTTTGGGCCTTCCAAGCCTGCACCGATCCAGATCCTCTATCTAAACTTGTCACCTGTTTTCGAAGGATCTGTATCCCTCTGCTCCCTACCCATTAATGTATCTGTCTATATACATATTAAATGTCGCTATCGTGACCACGTCTAACACCTGCGCTGGCATTGCGTTTCAGGCATCTGCCAGTCTCTGTGTAAAGAACTTTCTGAACATATCTCGCATAAACCTTTTCCCTCTCATCTTGGATTCCTGACCACTAGACATTGAGTACACCTCTCTGGGAATAAGCGTCTTGCTATCCACCATGTCTATGATTTTGTAGAACTCAGTCAGGTCCCCCGAACTTCCGTCAGTCTAATGAAAATAATCCTAATCTAGCAAACCTCTCTTCATAGCCACTTCCCTCCAATTACAGGAAATATCCTGGTGAAACTCCTCTGCACCCTTTCCTAAGCATCCACATCCTTTTGGCAAGGTGGCGATCAGAACTGTACGAACTATTTGAAATGTTGTTGAACCAAAGCCATAGACAACTGTAACATGACTTGTCATCTCTTGTACAAAATATACTCCAACAGAATCCCTCCTGTGGTTGACAAGTTAACTGGTCTTTACTTCGCCACTTTCTCTTTTCTGCCCTTCTTAAAATGGTGGAATGCAGGAAGCAAAGTATGCTGTATGCCTTCTTTACCAGTCTATAGACCTGCCCCTCGAAGGAACAATGGATCTGAACATCCACATCTCTCTGTACACCAATTTTGCCCAGGGCTTTTTTTCCATTTACCATATAGTTCATTCTTGAATTGCATCTTCCAAAACGCATCATCTCACATTTGTCCAGATTGAACTCTATTTGCCATTTCTCAGCACAACTCTCCAATCTATCTATTTTCTGCTGCATTCTCTGACAAACCCCTTTACTTTCTGCTACTCCACCAATCATAGTGCCATCTGAAAACTTATTAATCAGACCACCTTTACCTTCCTTTAGTTCATTTATGTATATCATAAACAATAGCGGTCCCAGCACTAAACCCTTTGAAACACCACGCAGAACAATCCTTCATTTTGAGAAAATCCCTTCCACTGCTATTCTCTGTCTGCTGCTGCCCAGCCTGTTCTCCATCCCTTTAACTGGTAGATCCTGGACCCCTTGCAATTACCTCTTCTCCGTCAGCTTACCTCATCAAAAACCTTACCGAGGTCCATTAAATAACATCTACAGCTTTTTCCTGACTATCAATTTTCACTTCTGCAAATAAATCTATTATGTTTGCGAAGATGGGACCTCCCCGGAACAAAGCCAGGGAAGGTCTTGTTTGGAGTCCGTCTGTGTTGTACTCTGGAATCAGACGGGTTTTAGTTCCAAGCAAAAATATATAAAATGCCATATTGACTGTCTACAAAGTGCATGTTTTTTTTTAAAAAAAACAAAATTGAATGCATGTGCAAATACAAATCTGCAAAGTAAATTCACCCCACAGATTTATGCGTGTATGCATGTGAGAAATGCGGAGTGTGTGTGCGCGGGGGTAGGGGAAGAGTGAGAGAGAGAGAGAGCGCTAGTATGTGTGTTTGTGAGAGAAGTAGCGTGTGTGTCTGTGTCTGTGTGTGTGTGTGTGTGTGTGTGTGTGTGTGTGTGTGCGTGCACATGTGCATGCAAGGGTGGCAGGTGTGCGTGTCCTCGTTAAGACACAGACAGATTTGGCAGATCCCTTTCCCCACACAGACTAACGCTCTGGTTTCAGAGCTTCCACACTCTGCAGCGTCTGCTCCATTTGTTGTTCATGTTACAGACCCAGAGACTGTAACTACAGTCCCCATGCTCCATCCAGAGTTGGGTCTCAAAATCCTCAGGTCTCCCTGAATGTTTTGGGCAACTCACAGCACACCCTCCAGCAAACCATCCCCAACACCTCCACTAAAGTTTGAATAACAGGATTCAGTAAGAAGATTTTAATAGAGTGATAGAGTCACACAGATGTCCAGCATGGAAAGAGACGGTTTGATCCAACCCGTCCTTGCCGACCCGATATCCCAACTCAATCTAGTCCTACCTGCCAGCACCCGGCCGATATCCCTCCTGTCCCTTCCTATTCACATACCGATTTAAATGCCTCTTAAATGTTGCAATTATATCAACCTCCATCATTTCCTCCAGCAGCTCATTCCATACACGTACTACACTGTGTGAAAAAGTTACCCCTTAGGTCTCCTTCCCCTTTCACGCTAAACCTATGCACTCTATTTCTGGACTCCCCGCCCCCAGGGAAAATACTTTGTCTATTTACTCGATCCATGCCACTCATATTTTGCAAACCTCCATAAGGTCACCTCCAGGCCTCCGACGCAAGTTCGATGCCTGCCCCTTTACAATAATACACAAGGGGCTTCCTCGTGCTACTGACCACATGATCAGCTGAGAGGGACAAACACAGGCGTTCAGTGGACAGCTTCAGACTAAGTTTCAAAGACGTGAGTCAAAACTGCTGAATCCCTCCTGTCCAACATGGATCATTAAACTGTCAGCTTTTTTTTCTTTATTCCATGTGTGTGAGAGTAGTGCAAGAGCACTGCAGGATTGCATATATAACATGGAACATGGGACACACGCGGAAGTGAACAACAGCCCACGCACACCATTTTATTATTTCTGAGTTTCACAATGACAGCACTCTATACATTAGGGAGCCAAACCCAAAGCCAGGGAAAGATACTGAAGGACAGAAAAATTCACATTAAAGATCGAAACAGATAATTAAGATAGAAATAGGCCATATTTGTGAAATATGGGGAAAAGGACAGGGCAGTGTGACTAACTGGGGAGCTCTGCAGACTATGCCAATGTAATGCTTAGAAAATGAACGATCTGCCCAGCATGGAGAGCTGTGCAGACCGTGCCAGTGTATTGCTCAGTAAGGTGGACTATCTGCCCAGCATGGGGAGCTGTGCAGGCCGTGCCAGTGTATTGCTCAGTAAGCTAAACTGTCTGCCCAACATGGGGAGCTGTGTAGACAATGCCAGTGTTTTTCAGCTCAGTATTGGCCGGGGATGGGATGTAGTCAGAGGAACGAAATGCAATCTGTAACCAGAACAGAACAGAACATAGTGACCTCAATGCTTTCAATATTTAAGCAGCAAGGCAGTGATAAAATGAATCATGCTTCACAGTTGAAACAAAACAGGTCAACATAGAGACTCATGATTAACAATGCCAGAAGCAAGGAGGGAGAGAGTGAATTAACAAGTGCATTGCTGCAGTTAGTAATGGTTTGTAAAGTGAACATCTCGATTTAGAGTCTCACCAGGAGCAATAACAGCGACAATGAGAGTAGAGTCAATGAAAGGACAGTATTACAGTCAATCATGATTTATAAAATTAATGACTGGACATTGAGACTTACCAGGGACACCAAAGAAAGCCAGGATTGGATAATAAAAATATTGAATAATGTAAAGTGCATATTCTAACCGCCACGATAATGGGTTTCGATCATAATATGTAGAAAGAAGCCAAACATCCCAATACAAACTCCTGTCCATTCTTGAGACATTCCAGCCTAATGTTCTCAGCTTCTGACTCATTGTTGGAACATTCCAGTCTAATGTCCTCAGATTTTGATTCATTGTTGGAACATGCCAGACACTTGTGCTCAGATTCTGATCGCTCTCCACTGCATCTCTTGAGCTGCCGATCTCTTTTAATGCAGTCGGTGGTGCTCCCACTCATACTATGGAATAGCACATTCAACGGAACCCATTTATCATTAAAAGATGGAACCCCTCCACTGGGATGATTACAATCCATGGAGACTGGCAGTAATCACAGTCACTAAACAAACAGTCTTAGTTAACCCCTTCCTTTCGTAACTTTTCCTCTCCCAATAAAAGGGGACATTTACTCAGTTTGGGCGGAATAGATGGGCATTGCTTAGGGACGGACCATAAATCTTTCAGTCTTCTTATTCTTTCTTCCGTGTACGTGGGAGTAATGCAAGACCAGCTGCATAAGGTGACCAGTGGGGACACTTCCATAAACAATAAACCAGTGTCCACTATTTATTGCCCATTGGTGTTGTGCAGTGCTGGTCCTTGTGACATCATTCAGAGCATTGAGACTGCTGCTCAGGAACAGGAGAAGGTAATTCTGTCCCCATGCGTCTGTTACTGACGGACAGGAGAAGATCATTCAGCCTCTCGACTCTGTTACAGATGGACAGTGGGAGGCCATAAATCCTCTCGGGTCTGTTGCAGAGGGATAGGAGGAGACCATTGACCCTTCGGGTCTATTGCAAATAGACAGGATGAGGCCATTCAGCCTATTGAGCCTGTTACAGAGAGACAGAAGGAGGCCATTCAGCCTCTCCGGTCTGTTGCAGAGGGACAGGACGAGGCCATTCAACCAATTGAGTCTGTTCCAGAGGGACAGGAGGAGGCCATTCTGCTTCTTGAGCCTGTTATTCAGTAACTACCCGTTTTAAAATACTTATGGAGAAGAAAAGTCCTGACATAATTGGTAAAGTTCTAAATTGAATCAGGCCAACTTAGAACGTTTTGTATTGGAAATTTCAAAAGCTGCTTGGGAGAGGCTTCTAACAGGAAAGTGGGAGACCATCACAACTGAGATTACAGGGTTCTAGATAGAGTATGTTCCGGTTCATGAGCAATGCAAGGCTGGTCAGGAATGCTGGATGGCGAGCGGAATTGAGGTTCTGTTCAAGAAAAAGACGGAAGCATATGATAGGTACAGACAGTAGGGATCGAGTGAATCCATCGAGGAGTACCAGGGCTATAGGTTAATATTCAAGAGGGAAATGAGGAGGGTAAACGGGGTGCATAAGATATCTTTCGAAAATAAGGTAATGGACAATCCAAAGATATTCTACCAATACATTGAGGTCAAAAGAGTAACTAGGGAGAGGACAGGGTCCTTTGAAGATCAGAAAAGTGACCTATCTGTGGAACGACAGGAGATTGGTGAAATTTTACATCAATATTTTGTATCAGTATTTACTGTGGAGTAGGATATGGAAGGTAGAGAAATTGGGGAAATGAATGGTGATATCTTCAAAAGCATCCATATTACAGAAGATGAGAAGCTGGCCATCTTAAAATGCATTAAGGTACGTAACTCCCTCTGACCTTTTATGTGACTCTTGGAGAGGCACTTGGAAGTTCGTACAATGAAAGGCACATATGTTAATCTGATCTTAGAGTAGGAGAAACTGCCGGCACAACATCAATAACTCAAGGGCCTGTACTGTGCTGCACTGTTCTGTGTTCTATGACCTGATCAGGTGTATCCCAGAATCTGTTGGGAAGCTAGGGAAGCATTGTTTGATATCTAGCTGAGATATTTTTATCATGGACAGTCACAGGTACGGTTGTGCCATTGTTGAAGAACAGTTGGTAAGGAAAACTGAGGGAACTATAGACCGGTGGGCCTGATGTCATTAGTGGGTAAGTTGTTGGAGGGGATTCTGAGGAACAGGACTTACTTGTGTTTGGAAAGGTAAATTCTGATTAGCGATAGTCAGCATGACTTTGCATGTGGGAAATCTTGTCTCACTAATTTGATTTAGTTTATTGAAGAAGTGAAGAATAAGATTGATGACGACACAAAAATAGAACTGTGAAATAGAATATGGACTTTAATAAGGCATTCAAAAATGTTCCACGTGGTAAACTGTTAAGCATGGTTAGATCGCATGAAATACAGGGAGAGTTGTAGTTAATTCGCTCAAAGGTAAAAGATGAAGGTAATGCTGTTGCGGCATATTTTATTTGGACTGAAGGCCTGTGACCAGCAGTGTATCACAACGATCTAATGGATTTTGTCATTTATGTAAATGATTTGGATGTGAATATTAGTAAGAATGGTCAGTGAGTTTACAGGTAACACCAAAATTGGTGGGTAGTGGACAGTAAAGATGATTAACTCAGAGTAAAACGGGATTCTGATAAGATGTGCCAAAGTGCCGAGGAGTGGCTGATGGAGCTAAGGTGAGACAAATGGATGGTGTAACATTTCTGTGAACGAAATTGGGTCGGCACTTGTAGGTAGGATCCTGGGCAGTGTTTCCAAACACAGACAGCTAAATAGAAACTATAGACACCCTGCAGTGTGGAAACAGGCCATTTGGCCCATCGAGTCCACACTGACCCTCCATATAACATGCTGTCCAACACACCCATACGTTACCCCAGTGACTCCAGATTTCCCTTAGACAATCCACCTAACCTGCATTTCCTTAGATATTTTGGGGCAGTTTAGTGAGGCCACTGAACCTATCCTGTGCATTTTTAGGCTGTGGGAGGAAAACCAAGCACCCGAAGGAAACCCACACAAACACGCGGAGAAAAAACAAACATCCCACAAAGAATGACCAAAGGGTGGAATCGAATCCAGGTCATTGGTGTTCTAAGGCACTATTGCGAGCCACTTTGCCACCTAACGACCATCGGAGTGAGTGACTTATTTCTCCCACTTTCTCTGGAGATTACACATCTGTCCGGATGATATCAAATTCCAGCGTGGTGCCTCTGTTAAGCCCTCCTTAACCTTCACCCCAGGATTCACATTCTAATGGACAGGGCCTTAAGCTGTGACTGACACATTGCCTGCACAGCTGCCCTCACCCCTTCTCCTCCTATCCAGATCAAGTGTTCCATTAATACTGCAGCATGCAAGATAATTGCTGATCTAAAATAAAACAAAGAGCTGTATACTCTGGAGATCGGTAACCAATACTTTCTGATGCATACTCCCCAGATTTGAAACATTGACTGCTCTCTTCTGACAAAGGATTGCGAGAAAGTGACAACTGCAAATGCAGTGAATTCTAAAGTGAATTCCTGATGAAGGATTTCTGAATGAAACATAGTCTTTCCTGCTCCTCGGATTCTACCTGACCTGCTGTGCTCTTCGGGGGCCACACTTTTCGATTTTCTTCCTTCAGATGCAACCAGACCTGTTGAGGTTTTCCTGCAAATTCTTGTGTATCTAATTTCCTGTTTATAACATAAACAAAGATTTCTCTGCAATATTGACTTCTATGCACATCTCCCACCAATGTTTTCTTCTTCTTCTTTGTTCTACGTTGCAGTCAAACTGCTTCTGTATAAACTGCCTTGATGCCTTTCTCGATGTTGCAAAATCTCGCTGCATTTTGTTCGAAAAACGCATGGATGAGAAAGGCTGAGATCGATATGGGCCAAGTACAGGAATATGGAGTCAATGTGAACTGACATTTTGGTCGGAATGGACCACTTCTGGCTGAAGGGCCTTTCTCCATGCAGTAGGATTGTAAGACTGTAAATGAAAGTAGTTTGGGATGTAGACAGTGGGATGGGGTGGCGGTGGTTGAGAAATAATATCATGGAAAGATATGTTCACAGGTTTAAGAATTCTGAATGTAGACATGTCGATAGCATCTGACAACATAAGCCAACATTACCAGGAATGATGGGTGAATGGAATATTGGTGTGAGTTCAGATGACGGAGAGTATTGGATGAGGATTTGTTCTGCAGCTTTGTACCTGGGAGTGGGGTCAGCAGAGTCTTTGACTCTGGGCTGAATCTAATACTAAATTCTCTCAGTGTCATTTTCATTGAGTGACAGAGCGATTGTCTGTCTGAGACTGAGCTAGTTTCCTGGTGCTATCTTATCGAACTCACCTCATTCACTACCCGCCCCACCGCATGGTGTCCCTGTCATTCATGCCAGCCTGATCCTCGCTCTCAGCACGTTTGGAGACATTCACCATCGCCGGAAATCCCTGGATATTCTGTGATCCCTGGCACCGATGCCAAAATAAACGCTTGTGGGCAAAGAATTGAACTTTCTCAGTTTGGAGATGCCCTGCCCAGTTGAGGCCGAGCATGGCAGATAAGACAATAGATGCAGGAGCAGGCCATTCGGATCTTCGAGCTTGCACCAACATTCATTATGATTATGGCTGAGCATCCACAATCAGTATCCTGTTCCTGCTTAATCCCCGTAACCCTTGATTCCACCATCTTCAAGAGCTCTATGCATCCATAAGGGGCAATTACACCACGGGTTTGTCGACAGGGGCATTGATGTCCTGGTGGATGGGGTAGTAGAGAGGGCGACCATTCTCTTCTCAAAGGAAGCCACACCAGCAGACCCACCACCATGGTCTGAGCTCAACCACCCAGCTCAGTGCAGTATCTGTGATCTGAAGAAATGTCAGCAATACAGGACAAGCATCAATAACCTTCCCCACTCTGTCAGGATAAGGGTCATTGCATTCTCTCTGCTCCCTCACATTCACTGTATATCTGTTATAGCACTTACCTCAGAACAAAGCTCATGCTCCAACATTCTCACTGCTGTAGGCAGCACCTCCTCCTCCTCTCTCTCGCCTTTGTGATACCCCCACTCATTTATAGAATGCTCTGGAGAGTGCTGATTATGGAATGTTCAAGATAACGTTCCAAACAATTCCCGGTTTCAGGAGAATGACAGTGCCCCAGTGTCGAAAACATGAGGGGAAGGAACAGTGTGTCTTTTAAAAATTAAAATTACATGCACACGAAATTGAAATCCATCATGAGGCCATTCCGTCCTTCAAATGTGCTCTACCATTTAATAAGATCGGGAGTGATCTAACTGTCTCCTGAGCTCCATGTTATAGGAACTTTCAGTCGTTCAGCCCCCGTCGTCCTGTCATTGACCAGACGACACTCAGACATTTCTATCCTGGGTTTCTTCAAGCATGTGTTCCTGAGGCATTTCCCATGGGGAGGGACTCTCCTACCAATATGTCCCATCAGCTCTCTACTTTCATGCAATAGTAAGTATCCTTCAAACATACCAATCAGAAATATACTGTTATTTAATAGTTGTCGATATCTAAACAATTATTACTCTGGTTATTTTGCATTCAGCTCAAGATAGCATCTAAACACTTGTTTCCACAATTTCCAGCAGAGAACATCTTTATCCTCAGCTGGTACCTTGACTGTTACCTGAATTGTATCTTTTTCCTTGTTATGAAAGCTTCTCTTGCCCTTTATCTTTGAGTGTTTCTGTTTGAAACAGTTACACAGGCTCCCACTCAGTTGGCTGGACAGCTGGTTTGTGATGCAGTGGAAGGCCAATAGCGCAGGTTCAATTCCCCACACTGACAGAGGTCACCATGGAGGGGACGTTCTGTCAACCTCCAGGGCTCAACGCCACTTTCCTGCTAACCCATCATACCCCTCAACTCGCTGATTTGTCAAAATCCAATCCAGCCCATCTGTAAAAACATTCAGTGACCCAATCCCCACAACTCTCTGGGTTAGTGAACTTCAGACTTCACGACCTTCTGAAAGAAGACATTTCTTTGTATCTCAGTTTGAAGTCGATGTCCCCTATTCTGTCTCTGAGTTCGAGACTCTGCCTAGGTGTGGAAACACATTCTCAGCATCTACCTTGTGAAGCCCCCTTTCTATCCTTTACGTTTCAGTAATATCACGATCATTCATTTCAAGCACAATGAATAATCGCGTCACCATTTTAGATGTATTCAATAATTCAACCCTTTCATCCCAGGAACCTGCATACTGAATCAATCTAGTTACTTGCTGCATCACCACGCTGACTTTATGTTTCATGCACAGGAACACTCCAATCCCTTTATACTGCTCCTTTGTTGGGAGTCTTCTTCATTAAATAACAGACTGACTTTTGGTTCGCAGTGTCATCCTCAAACGATGGTGGATATTGCATTCAGCTCCCGCCGTCAGGCTGTCAGAATAGACTGTAAATAACTGATGCCTTCGAACTGTTATTTGTTATACTCCAGTAGATATATCTTTATCATAACGATCCATTAATCCTGACTCTCCGATTTCTGTGTTAACCACCGATCATCCAATGCTAATATATTGTCCGTAACACTGTGAGCTTCTGTCTTGTGTAAGAACCATTATTTTGTGATATGTTGTGGAAGATCTCTGGAAAGCCACATGCCTACCAGTTCCCCTTTATCAAGTCCGCATGTTACATTTTCAGGGATCTCAGAATAACTTTGCAGACAAAATATAGTTTCCCATTCACAAAACCATGCTTTTCTAAATGCCATTCAATTCTTTCCTTAATAATAGGCTCTTGCAGATTCCCAGTAATAATGGTTAGGCTAAATGTTTCCTGCCTTCTGTCTCATTCCTTTCTTGACAGGCGCCACGTTGGAGGTTCTCCAGTTTCGCTGGAATATTCCTGAAATCTAGAGAGTTATGAAATCTTTCACACAGTACCACCAGTCATTCTGTAACCACTTATATATAAAAAACTATGAATTACTGCTAACCGGTCTACCCTTACTCTTGTCCGTTTGTCAAAAAACCGTGTTCCTTTTGTTAGAGACAGTTCAGAAACTTGCCTCCTATTAACATTTTGTGTATATCATTGACATGCTACGGTGCCTTCCCTAGTGAGGAACAATGCAAAGTACTGGTGTAATTTATGCCTGTTCTCTGTAGCCAGTTCCCCAGTTACATCCTCCAAATGACCTCAATATACTTTCCAGACTTAATTTCTACCTAAGGTCACACACTAATTTTGAACTATTTTTCATATATATATATACACAGAAAATTTTGTGATGCTTGTGTATATATTTCTTGCAAATTTACTTACATCATATCTTTTGTTCCCCTTTTCTCGCTTTCTAAATTCATACAGTCACATCATGCACAAACAGACCCTTTGGTCCAACTTGTCCATGCTTAACTAAACTAGTCCCATCTGCTTTCACGTGTTCCATATGCATCTAAACATTTCCCATTTATATATTTGAACAAATGTCTTTTAAATGTTGCAGCTATACTTTCATCTACTACTCTTCCTCTTGCGGGTCATTCCATACACACATCAACTTAATGTGAAAATTTTGCACCATTGGCCCTTTTAAATCTTCTCCCTTTCCCCTTAAAGCGATGTACTCTATGTTTGAACTCCCCACCACCACCCCCACTCCCGCTACCACTCTCCACTGGAAGATACCTTGGCTCTCCACCCAATCGATGCCTCTCGTGATTTTATAAACTTTTATAACGTCACTTTTCAACCTTCTCCACTCCATCTAATACTAACTTCAAGAACAAGCATTTGACCATAAGCACTGCAAAGTTGAAACAATTTTCAAATTGACAGGTAAAAAAAACAGACAAAACTTTATACGGTGATTTATTTTTTTTTTCTCCACGTAACAATGCTAAGACAGCGTGAAACCCTTACCAATACCCTGAGGAAGCCAAACACCTGAATTCCTTTGTCGAAACAGGCTGCTGATCCCTACACTGAAAGCGTATCTTTGGCCAAATCCAAAGTAAGAAGGGGAATTCTTGTACCACACAGTAAGCATGCAGTTACTTTTAGCAGAGTGAGATGAAGGCTGAGTATACTCGTTGAAATTTGGATCACAGTGTGAATTCAGTGCAAAGGGGGAGGTATTTTCAATAAGTTTTACTCAAAGAACGAAACTTTCCAGAATGAGATGAGAGTGGGAGGTGTAAGACAACATGAATGGAGAGGTGGAGTCACACTGAGACCAAAGGCAAAGTGGCAGCACAAAACACAGAATGATGCTTGTGCAGGGAAGGTAGAACTGATCAAAAAGCCTCGGACAGCAACCATGATGTGAGAGAATGTGCTCCGTAATTGGAGAGGAATAACCTTGAATCAGGAAGGGGAGATGAGCAAGGAAGTGGATGCTGCAGCAATGGCAGGGGTATCTGGAGGTAAATCAGGAAGCTCAGCTGAAATTCGTGCCCAGCATCTGGGCACACACAATGCTCATTAATTTGCGAATGAATAGTACCCTTGACAGATTTCGTCAACCATGAGCAGTTCATCTTCTTCGGAGTCGTTTTTGAACAGAAACAATAATTGCTGAGTGTTATGGGATATCTGCTTGAATGTCTGCTTCTGTATGTCCACTGACCTTCCTCTGGGTCTATTTCCACATCCCTCTGCAGACCAGATGAGAGACAGAAATCCTCAATTTAAATGTCTGGTTCTTTTCAATCATTCAGGAGGAATTTCTGCATGTGGCCGACTACACGATCAGCGGATGCTGACACCAGTCTCCCAGGTTCTCCATCTTTGTTGTTTCTGTTTGATGAAGTCACATTCCAGTAAACTGCCTCTGACGTGACCTCCTTTTCCTTCAAACCAGAAATTCCCTAACTCTGGTGGACAGGGCCTTCAGCTGTCACTGTCCCATCGTCGACAGTGTCGCCCTCACTCCGTCCCCTCCTTCCCAGAACAATGGTATATCTCCCCTTGTCATCACTTCCTACTGCACTAGAATCCACATTCGAGGAATCATCCTCTGCCACTTCCACCACCTCCAGCAAGACTACACCATCAAACACATCTTCCCCTCCCATCCACTGTCAGTATAACATGGGGGCCATTTCTTCTGTGACACCCCCATCGCCCTGAACACGTCCCCACTCGCCCCATGACACCTTCCCATGCAATTGCAGAAGGTGCAACACCTGCCCAACCACTTCCTCACTCCTCACTATCCAAGGCTCCAGTCGCAACTTGCAGGTGAAGCAGCATTTCACTTTACAATTTCAATCGAGTCTCCTGTCATTGCTGCTCACAATGCAGTTTACTTTACACTGGGGAGACCAAGCAGAGATTGCTTTAAGGAACACTTCCACTCTATCTGTAGGAATAATTCTGATTTCCCATTGCTTCCCATTCCAATAACTTACGTTGCTCTCATGCTGACTTTTCGGTCCTGATCTGCTGTAATGTTCCAATAAAGCACAACTCAAGCTGGAGTAACACTTCCTTTTATACTTTGGTACGTTCCAGCCTGAAGGAGTTCATATTCATTCCCATGACTTCACAGCCTGGCCCCATTACGTCTGTTTTCCATTTTTCATGCATTCTGCTTGCTTGTCTGTGACTTGTTTATCTCGCACTCAATTGAGGGAACTCATTTCTCCCACTTATACTTTAATTTTCACCCATTTTATATCTGTTTCCGTTTCACTACAATTAAAAGCTTATTCCTTTGTGGCATTGCACCTCCACATGCTCTGTTTCCCAACATCCCTCGTCCACTTTTGTCAAGGAATTAAGGAGTTCTTTTCAGTTCTCAATTAGGGTCACTCGGGGCTTGAAACACTATCTCTGTTTCTCTGTCTCCACAGATGCTGCTAGACACGCTGAATTCCCCCAGCAATTTCTGGTTTTGAACAGCTTTAAAGACGTGTGTCAAAGCCGCCCAAATGCCCTGTCCAATATGAAGCACTATACACTGGAAATGAACAATAACGCAAGATGTAGAAATTCATTAGTTCTGAAACGACGTAAGACAGGCATCATTGCCGCTACAGAGAGCTTAATGAAGACCATGAAGAGAAACAGAGGGAAACACATTCAATTTAAACACCGAAGCTGGCATGACTGAAAGGGAAAAGATTCAGATAAATGTTAGAATTAGAATCGCTGTAGTGTGGCAACAAACCCTTTGGCCCGACAAGTTCACAACGATTCTCTGAAGATTAAATAAAATAGACTCATTCCCATATCTTATATTTATCCCTGACTAATGGACATAACTGAACACTATGGACAATTTAACAAGGCCAATGCACCTAGGCTGCACATCTTTGGACAGTGGGTGGACACCGAAGCACCTGGAACAAACCCACACAGACATGGGGAGAATGTGCAAACTCCACATAGACAGTTACCGGAAGATGGAATTGAAACTGGGCCCGAAGTGTTGTGAGGCAGCAGCGCTAACCACGGACCCACGGTGCTGCCTGGCGGGGCAAGTTTAAGGGTTTTGAGAACCATGACAAGTAATAGGTGTTAATCTATGGACAAATGCTCAGAAGAATGAGAATACTTAAATGGAAGTGTTACCACATCAGTAACCAGAATAGGTCATGGGGTGATGGGTGAATGGGTCTCGGTGCGAACTGGGGGACAGATAGCAAAGTTGCAATGCAGAAATTGGAGCTCAAAACTGGGAATGTATGTGTACTGTCAATCACAGCTGGACAGAAGGTGAATTGTATTGAATCACAATCTGTAACATTTTGCCTAGGATAATCCCTCAGTTTGTCATTCCCATTAAGCTGATCGATGTTTCAGAGACGAGTTGGTGAATGTACCAGTGTCAGAACCATATGTACCTAAAAATGATGACAATCCATTTAAAGCTACTGCACTTGACCACTGTACTTACATTCCAATCAGCAGGACTGATATCTGAGAGAGAGGGCGAAATGAATACAAAAAAAACGAACCAGATATAAGCTCTACAGTTCTGCCACATCCAGTCAGATATGCAGTTGAACTATGAAACAACTGACAATAAAAGAGGATTCCATAAATATTATTTATAAACAAGATTGTTCAATGGGATTACGGCGTCACTGCTTCGGTCATCATTTATTGCCCAGATATTAGTTAAGAGTCAACTACTTTGCTGTGGGCCTGGAGTAACATGCGTCCAGAGCAGGTATGGATGGCAATTTCTTTCCAAAAAAGGCATCAGTGAACCAGAAGGGTTTCTCCCACAATCAGCAATTGATTCATGATAATCATTACATACTTAATTCCAAACATTTGTTGGATTTGAATTTCACCATCTACTGTAATATGATTCGATCTCAGGTCACCAGAACATTACTGGGGCTGTTAGACTAATATCTCAGGAGTTATTGCTGAGGCTATTGCTCTACCATTCCTTGAAAGAATGGACCCTTCCTGTACATCAGTGTAAAAGACAAGGATGCAGTGTCTACACCATCCTCAGCCAGCAGTGTTGCTTGAATAATGTCCACAGAATCACAGATGGCTGTCTTCAAACAATTCGATTTGCCACACGTGACATGAAGAAACAGTTGAATGCAGTCGACACGACAAAAGCAATGGACCCTGACACCATTCCTGCAATAGAACAGAAGACTTGTGCTGCACAACAAGCCGTGTCACTGGGCACGCTGTTTCATTCCAGCTCCAACTCTGACATCTCCCTGGCAATTTGGAAGATTACTCAACTATGTCCCGTCCCCTAAGAGGGGAATAATTACAATCTGACCAATTACCACCCCCTCAGTCCTGTCTCGACAGTAAAATTGGTGAGAGTTCTTCCTGACAGAGCTGTCAAGCAGTACAGAAATAATCAGCTCAGTATGGTTTCCCATAGTTCCCCATGTGGAGATGGTGCTGTTGTGGAATTGACACTGGATTACTAATACAGACCAGGTAAAAGCTTTGGCAGCTGGTAGAAGTTAGAAACAATTAATAAAATATCATGATGTAAAATCTGGTGCCAGTATTAATGACCTTGAAGCCCATGTCAATTCTCAACATAAATTTGCTTCCCCAGTGTACTTTCAGGAAGTGAATCACCCGTGATTTCCTGGTCTGGACCAAACATGACTCCAGATACACAGACATGTGGTAAACTCTTCAATGGTCTCCGAAACTGCCAAGCAAGGCCAATGTGTCAAACTGCTCCAAGGTCTTAAAGGATAAACCTGGACAGAACCCCCGTAACCAGCCTCTGTATTGGAAAAGAGAACGGGATTCACAGTCCTGTCGACCCTGCAGAGACCTCTCTCCTAAAATCTGAGAGTTTGTAACAACATTTACAGAGGTTTCCCACAGACTGCACAGAAACATCGGGAAAGGACTGGGTCATATGACACATTGAACCTTCCCCACTCTAGGTTTTGGCCAAACATCTCTTCAATTCACTTTTCCCAAACACTGTATTCCCTATATCCGTTGAACTGATTAACTATCGGGAATAAAAAAAATGAAGTAGGAACTTCGGTCCATCAATTTTGCTCTCCCTTTCAATGTAATGATGGCTGACCATGTATCCCTACACCAATCTCCTACTTCAACTTCATCCCTTTAGTGTCTAGAAATCCTTATTTATATTCAGTGCCTATGCTTCCACAGTCTTAAGTGGCAGAGAGTTCCCCAGGTTAACCAGTCTCTGAATGCAGATATTTATTCTCATCTGAATGCAGAGTGACCTATTTGCATGTAATACTGTGAGCACCTTGTTTGAGACGTTTCAGCCAGGGGAATAATCATCCCTGCTGACAACCTGTCTCGCCATGACAAATTTTTATATATTACACGAGATCTCCACTCATTTTCCTAAACCCCATGGAATACAGGCCCAGTCGCCCCAAACTCTGCTCCCACAACAAGCCTGTCATCCCAGAGATCAGTCTGGTTATCCTTCGCTGCTTTCCCTCAATGTCAGGTTTATCCTTTATTAGGTAAGGAGACCACATGTGCACACAATACTGCACAATTTTAGAGATGGGGACTCACCAATGCCCTGTACAGCTCCAATAAGACACCCTTGCTCCTGGACTCAAGTCCCCTGGAAATGAAGGTCAGCACACTAATTATCTTCCTTTCTACTTTCTGTTGCTGTTCTCTGTGACTGGTGTACAAAGAGATTGAGATCCTTTTCAATGATACAGCTCCACACTTGGTGGCTCTATGTACACTGGGCATGTGCCAATCTCAATTCCAGTATTGACTTCCGGTTTCAGAATTCACTGCCTTGCATTGAGCTCTGAGTTTGGTGAAGAAATAAAATATATACACAGAAGTACCTTCATAGATCAATAGGTTTACATCAGTTCTTTTTGAAATGTTAGCCTGTTATTCTATATTTCCAAACAATATGCTCAATGTCACGTCTATCCACATTGTTTTTCACCTGAGAGGTATTTCCCTATTTCCTCCAATTGTCTCAATCACCTTTGAACTTCTTTACATCCTGACCACCTACTCACAATCTCAATTTGGGGCCATCAGCAGATTTGGAAAGATTACATTGAATAACCTTGAAAAAATATTTGATATGCTTTCTGAATAGTTGGGCTGCAAACACAAATTCCTGGATTATCATACTAGTCATTGCTTTCCACTCCAAAATATATAGAACTGTTTTTGCTGATTCACGTTTTCCTTTCAACTCTCCCATTCTCAACCCATGCCAGTAATTCGATCTAGCTGTTACACACTGTTATGGGCCAGGACAGACCTCCTCAAATCATTTCAAGGAAGTAGCGCAGACCCAACATTTGCTCATTGACTTAAGCGGGTGTAAGGTGGATATTCCAGGAGTGATGCAGCTGAATGAAACACATACAGAAGAGGATAGCAGACAGAATAACTTAACTATCTGAAAAACCAACAAATTATCCCAATTTAATGATGTTGTCCCAAGTACTTGAAACAATCCCCATACACACCACCATGGCAAAAATTAAAGGAAAAATAAACCCCAGGTTCTTACAGGAGAGATGACAGAGTGAGGGCGAATCAGAATGGGTCTGCTTCTTTGAGTCCCGTAGCTGCACGACTGGCTGCCTGCTTTCAGAAAACAGCAAGACTGAGAAAAATCAAGCCAAACAAACCAAAGCAGAGGGTCTGCGCTGGGAGAACTGGCCACTTCCCTTTCCTCAGAACATAAGAACAGAAGTACTAGGATCAAGAGTAGGCCATCTAGGGCCATTCGAACCTGCTCTGCCATTTATTAAGATCATGTATGATCGATTCGTACACTCATATCCACTAACCCATGCTCGCACCGTATCCTTCATTTACTTCTTTTTTCAAAATACCTTAGCTTTAAAAGTTTCAACTACCTCACTGAGCAGGCAATTCCATAGAATTAGAACACTCTGGTAGAAGAAGTTCGTTCTCAATTCAATTTTAAATCTACTTCCTTCACCTGCCAGTGGAAACATCCTCCCTACTTGTATGTTATTCATTTCCTTCATTATTCTGTATGTTTCGATAAGGTCCGAACCCCATCCTTCTGAATTTCAATGATTATCATCCCAGTATACTCAGTCTCTCCTCATAAACCAACTCTCTCAACTCCGGATTCAACACAATGAAACTTCTCTTGACCCCATCCAGTGCCAGTACATTCTTTCTCAAGTAAGGCGGCTTACTCTTCATACAATACTCCAAGTGCCGCCTCACCATCACCCTCTACAGCTGAAAAGTATCTTACCTGCTTTTAAATCCAATTCCTTCAGCAATGAAGGACAACATACCATTTGCCTTCCTCAGTACTTGCTGTATCTGCAGACCAAACTTGTGTGTTTCATGAACATGGATACGCAGGTCCCTCTGCAAATCAGCATACTGCAACGTTTTACCATTCAAGTAATAATCCTTTTTACTGGTCATCATAACAAATAGACGAATTCACATTTACTCACATTATATTCCATCTGCCAGACGTTTGCCTACTCACTCAAAGTATCAGTGTTCCTCTAAAAGGTTTCACAGATCTTTGCATACTTTACTCTGCCACTCATCTTCGTGTCATCTGCAAACTTTGACAAACTCGGGATGCTCCCAACAGCACATCATCTCTATAAATTGTGAAGAATTGCAGCCCCAACACTGATCCCCGAAGCACGCCACTAGTCACTTATTTCCAGATATGA
The DNA here is from genome assembly GCF_047496795.1 of Chiloscyllium punctatum. Lineage (NCBI taxonomy): Eukaryota > Metazoa > Chordata > Chondrichthyes > Orectolobiformes > Hemiscylliidae > Chiloscyllium > Chiloscyllium punctatum. The sequence continues at coordinate 95,866,647 of NC_092754.1, read as the reverse complement.
ATAGGACTCATTTAGGCCCACCCTTCCTTTGTTTCCTGTTAGTCAACCAATTTTCTATCCATATTAATACTTTACTCATAACGCCTTTATCTTATGCAGCAGCCTATTGTGTGGCACCTGTCAAACACCTTTTGGAAACCTAGATATATCACATCCACTGAAGCTTCCTTGTCTACCTTGCTCATAATGACTTCATAAATTTCCAAAAGACTTGTTAAGCATGACCTGCCCTTCAGGAACCCATGCTGTGTCTGCGCAATGGGCCGATATCTATCAAAATATCTTGCAATTTCTCCCTTGATAATACACTCAAGCATCTTACCCACTGTACAGATTAAACTAACTGGTCTGTAGTCCCCCATCTTTTATCTACCAGCCTTTCTAAAGAGTGGCGTCTCATTTGCTGTTTTCCAATCAGCTGGAACTGCCCCAAAGTTCAGCAAATATTTAGAAAATTACCACAATTGAACTTGATATTACCTCCGCTATCTTTTTTGTACCCTGGAATGCATTTTATCAGTGTTTTGTCTGCCTTTAGATCCATTAGCTGACCCAACACTACCTCCACCGTAATAATGATTGTAAACATGTCCTTACCTACTCTCATCTCTTTGTCTATTACTGGCATGTTATTAGTTTCCTCCAATAGGATGATCGACATAAAATACCTGCTCAATGCCTCGGCCATTTCATCATATCCTATAACTAAATTCTCCATCTCATCCTCTAAAGGCCGAACATTTACCTTAGCCACTCATTTTCATTTTATATATTTAGGGAATCATCTGCAACCTATTTTCATAGTCTGTGCTAGATTTTTTTTTCTTGTGTTCTATCCTACTTTTCTTTATAGCCCTTTTCGTGGTGTTCTGTTGAGTATTAATGATTTTCCAATCTTCTAGATTCCAGCTTTTCTTGGTCACTTTGCATGCCTTCTCGTTAAACTTGGTAGCCTCGCTTAATGCTTTGCCACCCGATGCAGATTACCCCTTTTCTTAGAATCTTTCCTTTCCACTGAATATACTTTTTCTAAGGACTTTGAAAAATTCCTTTGAAATCCTCCACTGCTCGTCAACCCTCACCATACAGTATTTTTTACTAGTCAACTTTAGCCTAGTCCTCCCTCATTCTGTTATAGTCTCCCTCGTTTAAGCACAGGATCCTAGTATTTAATTTTATCTTCACACTCTCCATCTGTATTTTAAATTTAGCCATACTGTGATCATTCCTTCCTAGTTGATTTCTAACTATGAAGTCATTCATTATTCCTGTCTCATTACACAGGACCAGAGCTGGCATAGCTTGCTCCTTCTTGTACGTGCTTTTATTTTAGAGCAGTCAAACCCAGACATTTCGGATTCACTGCTTTTAAGACACCTATGAAAAAAAGCAAGGACAGCATGACCTTGTTAAATGTGTAGCATTTTCGCAACATTATACTTGGGACTTCATCAAAAAGTTTCTGAAAATCCCAATTCAGTGCATCTATTGCTTCGCCATAATTTATTTCCAGTCGGTTTCTCAAATATGATTCACCTTTAATAATTTGGCATTGACCTGATCCATGTTCATTAATTTCAAATTAATTTAACTCTCAAAGTTCCCTGGCAAAGCATTCATTCTGATAGACTGTTGTATTGTCCTGATTGCTTCTTTGGTGCTAAGCAGACTGTAATTCCCTGCGTTCTCCCTGCCTCCTTTAGAAATATTGGGGTTATATTTGCTGCTCTCAAATCTGTCAAGATCATCAGGAATTTGGAAGACAGCAAGCAAAGTACTCATTATTTCCATGGCAACCTCCTTTAGGAATCAGAGATAAAGATTATCAGGCCATGGGGATTTATCAGATTTCAGTCCAAATATTTTCTCCAAAACTGTTTATTTACTGATTTGATTGTATTTCCTGTTTTTTTCTCAGTAGACCAAGAATTGCTTGGACGTTTTTAATTTATTTCTTTCATGAAGGTAGAACTGAAGTAGTTACTTCATAGTCTGCCATTTTCCTGTTCTCCATTCACTGGATTTGGACTGTAAGGAAGCTACAATTATCTTCTCCAACATTTCATCTTGATATATTGCATTTTGAGAAGCTTTTACGTTTCACGCTTGTTTAATGTACACTTCTGAAACCTATTACTTCCTGTCTTTAGCTGTTCAATGATTGACCTTCCACAGCCATACAAACACAGAAGCATAACCTGTGTAGCATCAAAATTACAGCACGGTCTATATTATTCCAACTTTACTAGAACTGTCCCATAGCCATGAATGGTTTGACACTTCAAGTGCTCGTCCATATACCTTTTAATGGCTGTGAAGTTACTCGTGATAGCTCACCTCACCCCCTCAGGAAGTGCAATCCGGACCCCATCACCCTCTGGATGAAAAACAATCCATGAATCCTCTCTAAACCTTAAATCGTTCCTTTCAAACGTGTGCTCCCCTCTTCGTGGTCCTTTGACTGAATGGAACAACTGCTGTCTATCCACCCTGTCCATGCCCCTCGTAATCTTATCCATGTGAATCACGTCCCCCTCAGCCTTCTCTGCTCCAAAGTAAACAAATGGAGCTTAAGAAACTTCGCTCCATAGATGATATGCTCCATCCTTGGGGGCATCCTGGTGAATCTCTGTACTCATTCCAGAATAATGAAATCCTTCCTGTAATGTAGCTCCCAGAACCCCCAAATTTTATTCCTAACCAAAGAGATACATCGCTCTTGTAATCTACGCGTCGATGAGTAAGCGCTATGCCTACTATTTCCAATTATTTCTTACGTAACCTTTTATCCTTCCCCATTATATTCACGGATATGTGGAGAAGCACCCTCTGAGCTTCCTGGTGTGTTACCATTCATTGTATACTCTCCTGTCTGGTTCCTTCCTCCAAAGTGGATCACCTCATACTTATCAGGGTTGTATCCTATCTGCCATTGATCCACCCATCTGACCATTCCATCTGTATCTTCTTGCAACATAAGAACTTCCTCCTCACTGCCAAACACCCAGCCAATATTTGTGTCAAACACAGACTTACTTAAAAAATTGCCACTCCCCCTCCACATTCACACCTACATCATTTATAAATACCACAAATAATAAGGGAGACAGTGCAGATCATTGTGGTACATCAGGTCACACTGTTCTCCGGTAACACAAACAGCCTTCTACCACCACCTATGTTTTGCTAAATTTTCTCTAACACTGATCTGAAACACACTGGTGTATAGTTCCCTGCTCTATCTCTACAGCCATTCCTAACCAACCTGGTGTTCTCCAGTCTTCGGGCACCTACCTGTGAACAGATTCTATTTAAACATTAGCATCACCGCCTTTCATTCCTTGTCTCCAATAGCAGCCTGAGATGTAACTGATCTAGACCTGGAGATTGGTCCATTTTTATACCAGCCAAAACCATCAATCGCTGCTCACATCTTACATCAATCTGTTCAAGAGCTTCCCAGTCCATCTTTTTGAATTCTGTACCGACCTCTGCCTTTTCCCAAGTAAATAGACTAGAAGTTGTCATACAACAATCAATCAGCTTTCTCCAGTTTCAAACACAGATTCCCGCCTTGATCTCAGACCAAGTCTCCTCAGCAGGCCATTGTACCACCTGTGGGATTAATCTGGAGAATGCCCATTCAGTATGTGTGATCAGTATATTTTACTTAGATCAAGACATCAAAATTGTACAGGTCCAGTCCAGGTACAGTCTCACCAACCCTCTGTGTTACTAATGCAGAATGTCTTTACTTCGAGTAGGAGCAAATCACTGCAGAAGCTGAACCTGTACTGAAACCAACACATGCTAGAGATCACAATGAGTCAGACAGCATCGTAAAGAGTGAGCAAACTGATACGTTGAGTCTAGCTGATTTTTCATTGTCTGTATTCGGATTCCCTTTAAAGGAAGGCGTTTAAAGGGGCGCAGCACTGACACTTGTGGCACACCAGCGTACACCGTACACACAAACAACTTTCTAACACCACCTATGTTCTCCAATAGTGTCTCTAATGCTTGCCTTCCCCCGTTTGCATATGTTCCTCCCAATGCACTTTGCTTCAATGTTTTCTGATAACTTACTGTGTGCGCTGATTAAAAGTGCTCCTGAATATCTGACTGCACCACGTTCACTGATTCGCCATTGTTTACATCTACAAGAGATATCTTCAAGAATAAAATTGTAAATTATAACTTCCCTTTCATAAATGCAGAACAACTCTCTTGAAATTTGCTATTACTTACTCAGTGTGAAATAAGATCTTCCTTACAATAGGTTGCAACAGATTCCCTACTGTGGATGACAACTAACTGGACAGTCGTCCTCCACTCTCTCATTTCGTCCCTTTGTTAATCGTTTGAATGCGTTTATAACCTTCCGAAGTAAATACAGAGAAATACAGTGGTCCCCATTGCAATTAACATGTGTATGGCTGTTTTCTCTGAAATTTCAGTTTTAATTATATCCGGTCTGTCAGACTTATCCATCCTCATCCCAGTTCTGTTTCCAAACACTACCTCAAAACTGTATATAATGATTTTATTCTTTAGTTACAATGGTCCCATGACGACTTTGTATGTCTGGGAGATTTTATGGATCTTTCGCTTTGACGACAGATGCAATGTCAATGTTTCATCTCCTTGTCATTTTTCTGTTCTCTACAATAAATTCTCATATCGACACATTCGCTGTGCTACATTTGATCTTGGTTTCATTTTCCTTTCAAGTATCAACAGAAGCTTTTCGCTAGTATTTACAATTAACAAAGAAAATCACACCACAGCAACAGGCCCGTCAGACCCCAAAGCCTGTGTCAATCTCGATCCTCTATCTTTACCTGTCGCCTATTTTCTAAGGTTCTGTTTCGTTCTGCTCCCTGCTTATTCACGTATCTGTCTGGATACGTATTAAATGACGCTTTCGTCCCCACCTCCGCTGGCAACGCATCCCAGCATCGATAACCATCTGCGCAAAGAACTTTTTTTTAGATATCCCCAATAACTTGTTCCCCTTTCATCATGAATTCTTGACCCCGAGTAACTGACTCGCCCACCCTGGGAATAAGCTTCTTGCTATCCACCCTGTTTAAACCTGTCATGATTTTGTAAACCTCAATCAAGTCCTCACTCAACCTCAGTCTTTCGAACGAAGATAATCCTAATTTACCAAACCTCTCTTTATACGTAGTTCTCTCCATCCTCGGTAACATTCTGGTGCAAATCCTCTGCCCTCTATCCAAAGCATCCAGATCCTTTCAATAATGTGGTTACCAGAACCGTCTGCTGTATTCTGAATGTGACCGAACCAAAGTCCTTTACAACTGTAATATGGCCTGCCTACTCTTGTACGCAATAGATTCCAAGAGATTCCCTCCTGTGGGCGACGAGGTAACTGGTCTGTGGATCTCTACTTCTTAAATTGTTGGAATGCAGGAACGAAAGTATGCTATATGCCTTCTTGATCATTCTATCGACCTGCTACTTGCATCGAGCAATGGACCTGAACACCCAGATCAATTTTCCCCAGGGCTTTTTCCAGTTATTGTATAATTCCCTCTCGAATTGGATCTTCCAAACTCCATCACCTCACATCTGCCCTTCCTCCACCCAACTCTCCAATCTAGCTACATTCAGCTTTGTTCTCTTACATTCCCCTCAACTTTCTGCTACTCTACCAATCATAGTTTCATCTGCAAACTTGCTAATCAGATCACCTATACCTTCCTTCAGATCATGTAAGTGTATCACAACAAACAGTGGTCCTAGCACGGATTCCTGTGAAACACCACACAAAACAGTTGTCCATTTTGAGAAACTCCCTTCCATTACTACACTCTGTCTCCTGTTGCCCAGCCAGTTCTCTAATCCATCTAGCTAGTACACCATGGACCCTTGCAACTTTACCTTCTCCATCAGTCTATCTCATCAAACGCCTGACTGAAGTCCATGTACATGACATCTACAGCGCTTTCTCCACTATCAACTTTGTCATTCCTCAAAGAATTCTATTATGTTTGCTAAGATGTGACCTTCACTGCACAAATCATGGAAGGTCTTGTGTGGAGTCCGACTGGAGCCATACTGGTTTTATTTCCAAAGCAGGACTTTATAAAATGCCACTGTGATTGGCTGCGTACAAATTGAATGTTGTTTTGAATAAAATGCAATCTATCCACAAATATAAATCTGCAAACGCAAATTAGCCCCCCCCCAGATTTATAGGTGTGTCTGTGCGAGATATGCTGAGTGTGTGTGTGTGTGTGTGTGTTTGGTGGGGGCGGGGGGGGGGAGGTGGTGGCTTGCGAGTGAGAGAGAGAGGATGTGTATGTTTGTTTCCATGTGTGTGAGCGAAAGAGGGTGTGTGTGTGTGTATGTTTAAGGATGAGAGTGAGAGCCTGTGCTCACGTTAAGACACAGACAGATTTATCAGATCCCTTTCCCCCCACACACCCAGCCCGTGGTTTCAGAGCTTCCATGCTCTGCAGCCTCTGCTCCATTTGTTGTTCATGTTACAGACACTGATGCTGTAACTACAATGCCCATGCTCCATCCAGAGTTTGGTCACCTGAATGTCTGAGGTTGCTCACAGCACAACCTCTAGCAAACCATCCCCATCCCCTCCACTAACTTTTCAATAACAGGAGACAGATTTCCCTCCACTAAAAGTGAGATATCTACTCCTTTATAATTAAACTTCAGGGTCCTCCTCGTGTTTCTGACTACGTAATCAGCTGTGAGGGACAAACACAGGCGTTCAGTGGACAGCACAGACCAAGCTTTAATGACATGAGTCAAAGATGCTGAAAATCCCTGTTTAACATATAGCACCACTTGGGACACACCGGGAAGTGAGCAACAGCCCGAAACACAACCCCCTGTCCATGGAACACCACATGGGAAACATCAGCAACAGTCAAGCACACACACCGCTGTCCAACATGGAGAAGGACGTGGGACAGACCGGGAAGTGAACAACTGCCCTGCATACACACACACGCACACACACACACACACACACACACACACACACACACACACACACATCTTCATGAAGCACGTCAAGGGACACACGAGGAAGTGAACAACAGCCCAGCACACACTTCCTGTTCATGGAGTAACACATAGGACACAGCGGGAAGTGAACAATTGCCTGACACACACCATCACATTATTTCTGAACTTCATAATTCCAGTATTCGATACACAACCAAAGCCCAAGGCCAGAGATAGATAGAGATGGACAGAGATATTCACATTAAAGATAGAAACGGACAATTTATATAGAAACAGACCATGTTGTTGAAATATAAGGAACAACCAAGGGAGTGGGTCTAACTGGAGCAATGAGCCCTTGGCGGCTCAATTCGCAAGAATGAGAACATTGAATAATGGCATTGCCAGATCAGCTCACCAAATTTGTTCCACTAAATTTTGAATTTGCCTCACAGAACAAGCGCAGAAACAATACACTGGGACAAGTAGACAACCCAGTATGGAGAGCAGCGCAGCTTATACCAGTGTATTGCTAAGTAAACTGGACTATCTGCCCAGTATGGGGAGCTGTGCAGACTATCCCAGTGTTTTGCTCAGTTCGCTGGACTATCTGCCCAACATGGGGGGCTGTGCAATCTATCGCAGTGCATTGCTCAATAAACTGAACGATCTGCCCAACATGGGGCGCTGTGCAGTCTATGCTAGTGTATTGCTCAGTAAGCTGGACCAGCTGCCCAGCATGGCAGTATTGCAAAACTTTGCCGGTATATTCCTGCTACTTTTGCACTATGTAACTGACTAATACGGGACAATTTGCCGCCCATGCTGCGAGTGACAGTAAATGGGCTCGCACAAATTAATGTCTCTGTATCTTCATGCATCAGCTCAAGGTAAGGGGTTTTATGTGTGCATGTGTGTGTGGTTCTGGGGCAGTGTCAGATGTGAAAATCATTGTATAAGAGAGAGCACACATGGACGAAATCAGTTTAAATGTGAACAACTGTTAGGGCTTGGTATAATGGACAGAGAGAGATAGTTCATGGGCAGCTGTTAATGACGTTCTTGAGAATATTAACGTAAAGGCATTGCCGGACCCAATAGCATTATAGATCAGTACGCACAAGAATGATGGATGAATGGGGAGTTCTGTGTGATATTAGATATGAGCTGTGGAGTATTAACGCAGAGTTGTTTCTGCAGGTTTGCAGCTGTGAGTGTCAACAACAGACGAATGCCATCTTTAAGACTGTATTTCACAGCTCATGGTTCAAATAGCAGATGGGATGAGCCACTGAAGTATATGCTGGATTTATCAGTAGTTGCAATTAGGAATGGTCAGGGTGTAGTGTCAGGATTTAGTTCATGGCCAAATGGATCACCACTGTTGTCATTTGTCTATTTCAGCTTCAGATATTGGCCAGGGATGAGATGGAGTCAGAGGAAGGAAATGCAGTTTGTAACCAGAACAGAAGATCGTGACCGCAATACTTTCAATATTTCGATAGCAAGTGCAGTGATACAACGAATCATGATTCACAGCTGAAACTGAGCAAGTCAATATAGCAACCCATGAGTAACACTGCCAGAAGCAAGGAGGGAGAGAGTGATTTAACAACTTGGAAGTGGTTTGTCAAGTGAATATGTGGATTTAGAGTCTTAGCAGGAACGATAACAGTGGCAAGGAGGGTAGAGTGAAAGAAAGATCAGTATTACTGTCAAACATGATTTATAGAATTAATGACTGAACAGTGAGATTGAACAGGTACACGAACAAAAGCAAGGATTGGATAATAAAAATATAATGCAAAGTGCATGTTTGATCCGCCACGATAATGACCTTTGATCATAATATGTAGAAAGAAACCAAACATCCCAGTATAAACTCCTATCCATTCTTGTGACATTCCAGTCTAAAGTTCTCAGGTTGTGATCTATTGCTGCAACATTCCAGTCTAATGTTCTCAGATTCTGATTCATTGTTGAAACAATCCAGACTCTTGTGTTCAGACTCTGATCTCTCCCCCCTGTCTCTGGAGCTGCTGATTCCTGTTAACACTGTCGGCAATGTTCCCACTATAATGTGGGATAACACGTTTAATGGAGCCCAATTATCATTAAAGGATGGAAATCGTCCACTGGGGTAATTGCAACCCATGGCGACTAACATTAATCACAGTCGCTGAACAAACATGTCCAGCTAGCTCCTTCCTGACATCAGTTTCCATATCCCAAAAAAAGGGAACATTTACTCGGTGTGGGTGGAATGGATGAGCGTTGCTTAGGGATTGACCATAAATCTTTCAATATTCTTATTGTTTCTTCCATGTATGTGGGAGTAGTGCCAGAACACGGCAGGACTGTGTATATTACATACTGTTCATAAAGGGCGACAGTGAAAGAGTAACAGATCAGCTGCATAAGGTGACTGGTGGGGTAATTTCCAGAGCCAATAAACCAGTGTATATATTAATTGTCCATTTACTTTGTGTAATGTTGCCCCTGGTTTTATGTGCACTGTTGTCAAATTCCTCCATAACTTTAGGACATTATTCAGAGCATCGAGACTGCTACGCAGTAACAGGAGGAAGTAATTCTGTCCCCATGCCCCTGTTACAGAGGGACAGTTGGAGGCCATTCAGCCTCTCAAGTCTGTTACAGAGGGACAGGAGGAGGCTATTCTGCTTCTTGAGCCTGTTATGCAGTAACTATTAGTTGTAAAATGCTTATGGAGAAGAATAGTCCTAATATAAACTTTAAAGGTTTAAGTTGATTCAGGCCAGATTTGAACGTTTTATGTTGGCATTTGAATAGCTTCTTTGGAGAAGCTATTGGCAGGAAAGTGGGAGGCCTTCACAAATGAGTTATAGAGTCTAGTGAAAGCATGTTTCTGTCTATGAGCAGGGTAAGGCTGGTAAGTGGAGGGAATGCTGAATGGTGAGCAGAATGATAGGTACAGACAGTGGGGATCGAGTGAATCCATTGTCGAGTACCAGGGATGTAGGCTAATATCCAAAAGGGAAATCAGGAGGCCAAAATGGGGACATAAGATATTTTTCGAAAGTATGGTAAGAGACATTCCAAAGAGATTGTACAAATACATTAAGATCAAAAGAGTAACTAGGGAGAGAACAGGACCCCTTAAAGATCAGCAATGTGACCGATGTGTGGAACTACAGGAGATCGGTGAGATACTAAATAAATATTTTGCATCAGTATTTACTGTGGAGTAGGATATGGAAGGTAGAGAACTTGGGAAATGAATAGTGATATCTTGAAAATTGCCCATATTACAGAAGATGAGGAGCTGGATATTTTAAAATGCATTAAGGTGGATAACCCCCTCTGACCTTTTAAGTGACTCTTGGCTAGGCACATGGATTTTAGTACAATAAAGGTTAGTCTGGCCTTAGAGTAGGATAAACTGCCGGTACAACATCAACAGCTTAATGGCCTGTACTGTGCTGCACTGTTCTATGATCCCTGAACTAATCAGATGTATCCCAGATCTGTTGGGAAGCTAGGCAAGTAATTGTTCAGTCTCTGGCTGAGATATTTGTATCATGGACAGTCACAGGTAAGGTTGTGCCATTGTTTAAGAACAGTTGGTAAGGAAAAGCCAGGAAACTGTAGACAAGTGGGACTGACATTACTGGTGGGTAAGTTGTTGAAGGAGATTCTGAGGGACAACATATACTTGTGTTTGGAAATGTAAATGCCGATTAGCGATAGTCAACATGACTTTGTGTGTGGGAAATCGTGTCCCACTAATTGATTTAGCATTTTGAAGAAGTGACGAAATGATTGATGAAGACACAGAAATATAACTGTGGAATAGAGGCATTCAAAATGGTTCCACATGGTAAATTGGTGAGCATGGTGAGATCACATGGAATACAGGGATAGTTGGAGGTAATTGGCTCGAAGGTAATTGACGAAGGAAATGTTTGTGAACTGTTATTTTTTTTGATCTGGTGGCCTGTGACCCGCAGTGTACCACAAGTGTCTAATGAATTTTGTCATTTTATATAAATGATTTGGATGTGAATACAATAGGAATGGTTAGTGAGTTTGCAGTTAACACCAAAATTGGTGAGGTAGTGGACAGTGAAGATGGTTAACTAAGAGTAAAAGGGACGCTGATCAGATAGACTGAAGGGCCGAGGAGTGGCTGATGGAGTTCATGTTAGACAAATGGAAGGTGTAACATTTTGTTGAGGCACATTGTGTTAGCACTTATAGGTAGGATCCTGGGATGTGTTTTCAAACACAGACAGCTACATAGAAATAATAGAAGCCCTGCAGTGAGGAACCAGGCCTTTTGGCCCATCGAGTCCAACACTGACCCTCCAGATCAACAAACCCAAACGTTAGCCCGCTAACTCTACATTTCCCATAGACAATCCACCGAACCTGCACATCGTTAGATACTGCAGAACAATTTAGTGACGTCACTGAACCTAACCTGGACATTTTTGGACTGTGAGAGGAAAACCAAACACCGAGAGAAAGCTCGCGCGCACACTGGGAGAAGGTGCCAATACTGCACAGAGAATCACCATAGGGTGAAATCGAACCCAGGTCATTGGTGCTATAAGGCAGTATTGTTAGCCACTGTGCCACTCAATAACCAGCTGCGAGCGAGGCTGCATCCTCCCACATTCTCTGGATCCGTCACTTCTGTTCAAAGTATGTCACATTCCAGTGCGGTGATTCTGACAAGGCTTCCTTTATCTCCACTCCAGAATTCACATTGTGAATGACAGGGCCTTAAGCTGTGACTGACACATTGCCTGCCGTTCTGCCCTCACCCCTTCCCCTTCTTCACAGATCAAGTTGTCCACTAATACTGCAGCAAGCAAGATAATTGCTAATTTAAAATAAAACAATGAGCTGCATATACTGGAGATCGAAAACAAAAGCTGTTCTGATGAAGAATTCCCAAATTAAAAATGATGACTCACTCTCTTCCTACAGAGGATTAGGAAAAAGTGAATTCTGAAATGAATTCCTGATGACTGGCTTATGACCGAATCATCGACTTTCCTGCTCCTTGGATGCGCCCTGACCTGCTGTGCTATTCGAGAGCTAAACTTTCGACTATCATCCTTCAAATAGTACCAGACCCGTTGAGTTTTGCCTACAAACGCGTGTGTATCTAATTTCCAACATACACAATTTTTCCCCTGCAGTATTTACTTCCATACACATCTCCCACCAGAATATGCTTCTACTTCTTGCTTATAAGGTCCAGTCAAATTGTTTCTGTGTAATCTGATTGCTGGGGTGAGATGAATGGTAGATTCAGCGAGATCTTTCCTGACACCTTTCTTGATGTCACAAAACCTCGCTGCACTTTGTCGAACAATATATGAATAGGAAAGGCAGAGAAGGATATGGGCCAAATGCATGGAAATGGGGTTAATGTGGACGGACATTTTGGTTAGTAAGGACCAGTTTTGGCTGAATGGCCTATCTCTGTGCATGACTGCAAAGGAAAGTGGTTTTGGGTTTAGACAGAGAAGGTGCGATTGAGACACAATGTCATGGAAGGCTGTGATCACAGGTTTCAGAATGCTGAAATATAGACATTTCAATACGATCCGGCAAAATATGTCAGTCATACCAGGAATGATGGTGAACAGGATGTAGGTGTGAGGTCAGATGATGGAGACTTTTGGATGAGGAATTCTTCTGCAGCTTTGTACCTGGGAGTGGTGTCAGCAGAGTCTTCAACTCATTGGGCTGAATCCAACAATAATTCATCTTTGTGTGATTTTCATTGAGTGTGACAGAGGGATTGTCTGTGCGAGGCCGAGCTAGTTCCCTGGTGCTTTCTTACGAACTCGCCTTATTAACTACCCACCCTAGCCCATGGTATCCCTCTCATTCAATGCCAGCCTGATTCTCCCACCTGTCTTGGTTGGAGGTACCCACCATCGCCTGTATGCCCCTAAATATGCCATGAACCCTGGCACTGGTGCCATCTTTAAACGAACAATAGGCACACGATTGAGCTTTCCTCAGTTTGGAGCTGCCCTGTACAATTTACCCAGAGCATGGCAGATTAAGACAAATTACACCACGGATTGTCAACAGGGTCACGGATGTCCTGGTGGATGAGTTAGTACGTTTCTTCCCAGAATGGGCCACACCACCAGACCACCGACCATGGTCTGAGCTCACCACCGAGCTCAGTGCAGTATCTGCTGTCTGAAGAATGTTCAGTAACACACGACAAGCATCAATAACCTTGCCCACTTTGTCAGCATAATGGTCACTGTATTCTCTCTGCTCCTTCACACTCACTGTATATCTGTTACAGCACCGACCCCCGAACAAGGCTCGTGCTCCATCATTCTCACGCCTGTATTCAGCGTCTACAACCTCCCGCCCCCCTCTCCCCCTCTGTTGCTTACATTTGTAATACCCCCACAGATTATAGAATGTTCTGGAGAATGCTGATTATGGCATGTTTCAGAAAATATTCCAAATAATTCCCAGCTTCAGGAAAATGGCAGTGCCTCTTTGTGTAAAACATTAGGGGAAGAAACAGAGTTTTTTTTAATCACTTGCAATTAAAATCCATAATGAGGCCATTCAGGCCTTCAAATGTGCTGTACCATTTAATAAGATCAGGGGCGGTCTGACTGTTTTCTGAGCTTCACGTTTCAGGAACTTTCAATCATTCACCTCACTGGTTTCCTGTCACTGACTAAACGACACTCAGGCACTTTTTACCACGGATTTCTTCAAGGATGTGTTCGGGAGGCATTTCCCATAAGGATGGACCCTCCAAAAAAATATGCTCCATCAGCTATTTACTTTCATGCGATGCTTAGCATGCTTCACACAGACCAATCAAAAATATACTCTTAATTTACAGTTATCGATATCGAATCACAATTAGTAATTCTGGTTATTTCGCTTGTGTCACATTATTATATTCAACCAAAGAAAGCATCTAATCACCTGTCTCCTTAGAAAAAACAATTTCCAGCGGCTTTTATTTTCCTCAGCCACTATCTTGACCGTCATCTGAATTGTACCTTTTCCATTCTTATCAAAGTCTATACTTTACTTTGAGTTTGGCTATTTCTGTCCATAGTAGTTATGCAGCCTCCCACTCTGTTGGCTGGATGGCTAGCTTGTGATGCAGAGGAAGGCGAGCACCGCAGGTTCAATTCCCCAAACTGATAGAGGTTACCATTAATGGGACGTCCTCCAAACCTTACCCTGCCACCCGAGATGTAATGACCCTGAGGATAAACCGCAATTTAAATAAAAATAAAAATAATTAAACAATACAACTCAGTGTGACAAAACTTTGGCTCTCATCCGACACGAGCATTAACAAATATGCGTCCATTTGCCCGTAATTCTTCCTGCCTGGACATTACAATCATTATTCAGGTTCGTCATAGCTATATAAAAGTCCTTATTAGAGTGCCAGATCAGCCTGTATTTTAATAATTCAAAAAGGGCTGCCATGTCTTATAAAAAGCCTCTATTTTCTGTTGCACCATACCTTTAAAAAAGTCCACAGGGCCATGCTCCAAAACGAGCTTGCGAAAACGCAACAGACACAGGGGGTTTTCAGGCACCAAACAGAACAGAATGTTTTTCTGAACACAGAGAGTGAGGGTATTGAAGTTTTTTTTTCCTATGCACAACAAAATAAGGTACACTGGGCAGGCCCACGAAAAGGGAAACCAGATCCATCTCCAATTCGGTCCCCAACATTCTCTCCATAACACACCGCTCCTATAACGCTGGTGCAAGGTCAACAAGCAATGAGTAAGAGTGCCCATAGTCATTCTGTTTTTGAGACATGCTCCCATTTTGAATTCTGAGAAAGCATCATCCGCCAGATAGACTCTCTGAAGAATCTTCACCTACATGGCAAGAGTATTCTTACAGATTGAAATCCTTCTTGCAATTTCATAAACATCCTCCCCTGTGTCCGAAGAGATCTGAACGCCCAACTCTCTTAGTAGACCTCAGCAAGGCGCAAAGTCTTGTCTGAGGGGCCACTCTCCAACAAGTGATAAAGGGTACTGAAAAAGAGTGTGTTCTTAGCACTAAGCACCCTCTTCTGTGCATCGGATCTGTACGGGTCTGTTAAAAGCGTGGTTCTTTTTTGAATAACATCTCTGATCTGATAAAACGAAAACAGAAGACATCTCTGCTCGGTAGTCTATAGTTATGACTTATTTGGTCAAAGGACATCCTTGTTTCTCCCTCAGATAAATCATCAAAGCAAGATACACCGACGAGTTGCCCACAGTTTAAACATGGAATCCAGTATCCCCGGTCATAAACACGCTCCACCACGTTTTGGGATAAGAAATGAGGTTTGGCTATATTGCCCTGAATCGGACACATTGCCCTCAATGTTTTAAAATTATTGATACTCATTGGGAAATGTCAATGCTCCATAACTGCCCTCATTTTGTCTATGAATAGCAGACTAATAAGGGAGCGCTTTGCCTGAGAAGCTTCAATATCTAACCATATTGACGCCAAGCCCTCACTTACATCGGGTAAAGAAGAGCTTAATTGATAGCTTTTAATATCCAGGAGATACAGTCCCCGCAAACTGTGGGGTCTTAGTAATTTGGTTAACTTGATAAGGGGTCGCTTATGATGACAAATCAAAGAGTTACGTCATCCATTAAGTCTCATAAATGTCTGTCCGGGAAACATCAAATAAAGCACATGGGGTATAGCAAACAAGGGAGGGAATTCATTGTAATAAGAGCTATCCGATCTAGCTAGGATATTGGAAGTGCCTCCCATCTTCGAAGGTCTTGTTTAAGTTTGTCAAACAAATGGACAAGTTCCAACTTTAATATAAGTTCAAAGATAGGATTAATTAATATACCTAAATAGGGAATATCCCCCTACCCCCGGGATCATTGAAAAAGGAACCAGATTTCTCCATTGACATCTGGTATTTCCCCAAGATCGCCCATAGACATGGCCTCCGACTTTGTAAAATTAATGGTATTAACGTGACTTCTCTCCCACTTCTGGGGCAGATAGGTTGGGTTCCCTGCAGATGGGCTTCACCAGTGGCTCAATGACCAACGTAAACAACACTGGCAAGAGGGGCCTACCTTGGACTGCCTCTTGGAATATTAATGTTATAGGATCTCAAAACATTGGTGAGAAACGTGGCCAGTGGATTGCTTACAAGGACCCTCACCCACTTGATAAAAACTTTGCCTCGACCAAACCATTCTAACATATAGAAGACATACAGCCGCTAAACCCAATCAAATGCCTTCTCTGCGTCTAAAGGGATCACTAATACCTATACAGTTTGTTCTGAACACGCTTGGACCATATTGAGTAATTTTCTAATATTGTTGGAGTATCTGCAGCCCTTTATAAGCTGGTGTGGTCCAGTTTGACAATGGAAGGATACCCATTTTCCAGTCGTAATGTAAGGATTTTGAAGTCAACATTTAAAGGTGAGATGGGCCTCTAAGAGGTACAATCTTCAAGTGTTTCCGTTTTCTTAAGAATAAGAGAGACATGAACCTCTCTTATAGATGATGGGAGTCAATCGTGACCGTGTGAGTGACTAACATGGTAAGCATCAGCACTGACAATAAGTTTATAAATTCTACATAAAATTCACTTGGAAATACGTTAGGACCCGGCGCCTTTCCGCCATGAAGCTGCTTTATGCTCTCCAGCACTGACAATGGTGCATTTAGGCAAGACACTCATTTGGGGGTTACCCCTGGAAGATCCAAGTTCTTGAAGAAAAATTCCATCTTAATCCTCATAATGCTCAGTCTGATATAATTCGGAGTAAAATCTCCGAAATGCTGCTTTAACCTTTATGAGATTGTAGCTAAGGGTTCCACTACCTTCCCTAATTGAGGTAATGGCTTTGTGGCTCTCTTTTTACTCGCAAGATAGGCTAAATACTTGCCCGGGTTTATCACCACGCTCAAACAGCCTTTATTTTGCAAATGTTAAGTTCCTTCTTGGTTGTCTGCGTGAGCATAGAATTCACTGTAGACCAAAGCGTTGTGATCCTCTGCAGCCTAGCCACTGAGGGTCTATCACAGTATGCCCTCTCGGCTGTCTTCAACTGTGCCTGGAGCAAGCGTTCCTGCTCCAGCTTCTGCCACATCCTAAGAAGTAATTATTCCTTTGGCATAAGCCTTAGCAATTTTTCATAGAATGGATGGGTTACTGGTTGAATCAGAATTAATGGCTATGAAAGATCTGAATTCATTAAAAAAACACTCAATGAACTTACTATCCTTAAGAATAAAAGGAGCCATTTGCCAGTGTCTCGAACCTGCTATATTGCCCTTAACCGTAACCAATAAGTATACTGTTGCATGGTCAGAACTGGTAATATTCCCAATTGTACAGAACACCACCGAATCGAAGATTGCTGCAAAGTGAGGAAGAGATCAACCCTAGTGTGGCCTTTCTACAGTTAAAGAAGAAAGTAAAATCCGTATACATGAGGTGGATCTGCCTCCAAACATCCACCAACCACAGTTCCACACAAAATTTGCTTAGATTGTTAAGATGGTACTGGGGGCTTTTGGCCATTCTGTCCACCGTCGGTGCAAATGACAATTGAAATCTCCTCCTACAATAATGTGCTGCGAAGAAAGATTACTTAATTTGGAAAATGCATCTATCAGGAATTTAAGGCTGTGCGCCAGGGGGCAATAAACATTCAAAATACTGTTTTCATCCCCATAAATCTTTGAGGATTATGATCCTCCCGCGGGTGTCTCATACAATCTCGTAATTTAAATGAAAGATTCTTCCTCACCAATATGGCTTCTCCCCTGCTCCTAGTATCAAAAGACGAGAAATAAACCCGATCAACCCCACCCTGCTGTAATGTGAAATGCTCCTTGTCATCAAGGCTAGAACGTACCCTTTTCATATTAACTGGCTCCCCTTAATGCTCCAGATACACCATTTAAGCTTTACATTGGCCATAACACACTGGAACAACGTTTGAACTCCAGAGAGGAAGAACTCGAATTACAAAACTCATGAGCATCAATGACAAAACACTCATAGAGCCTAAAAAAAACTAACTAAAGCTACTGCAACTAACAAGCTCTCAAGACGTTCCATAACTAAATACATACAAAGACAACAAAAAAAAAAACAGGATACAAAGTGCCAATGGCTCTCAGGAGGGCATTTACCCCCCGCCCACTGGGGGCATTTGCACTTCACAAATCTCTATCTTCTGCCCCATTAGTAATACTGCATCCAGGGCAATTAATCACAAACATCGGGATTGAACTGTCCTTAGGTAGGTATTCAGTCATCACGATCACCTTCATAACTTACTCCAGCTTGAGCGGAATCCGACACACAAACTAAGCAAGAGAAAAACGAGTTGTAATACTAATGAAGAAGTTAAAAGTGTGTACTCTACCCACCCCCGACTATGATTTAATAGCAGAAAGATTCAACAAACTTCCTTTAAAACGAGAGAAACATGATTATCGATATCCATGAAAGCATCCAGCCTGCTTTATAGTGTCCACAAAGTTTTCGCGTCCTCTGGAGAGTCAATGGATCGACTGAAAGATACACCAGTGCGTGGATCTATTGAAAACATATGGAGCACCGCTGGCTCCATTAAGAAATACTGAATCTCAAGTTCCCTTAGTATTCTCTTGATAACATCAAAAGATTTTCTTTTTTGAGTCACTGTCACTGAAGAGACCTGAAAGAACATAATCCTGGAGCCCTTGTCGGATCTTTTCCCTGTGTTCTGGAAGCTTCCATAAGTCTTTGAATGCCCCTGCAACTACGTAATCGTACAAGGACAGGGTGAGGGCGTTGGTCTGAGTCTGACCTGCGCTCCATAACCCGATGAACTGACTCACTCTTCACCTGTCGCTCTTCAGCTTCGAAGTGAAGGAATCACGGCAGCCAGTTCTCGAAAACAACTCACTGGCTGAACACCTTTTGTCTCCAGCAGATGGATGATATGAACATTCTTCATTCTGCCCTGTTCTCGAGGTCGTCACCTTGTTCAGTTAAGGTACGGATATGTTTTCCAAGGGCGAGGATCCGCTCCTTAGAGGAATCGATCACAGACTCTGCCCCTGTAGTTTGGCGCTCGACCTCATCCGTTCTGTTTCCAAGGCTTTCAAGTTGTTCGTCATGTTTTTGGAGAACGGCTGAGAGTGATTCTAGTTTCCTGCTGAACTTTTCTTCAATCATGGCTTCAATCATTTCACGTAACTTGGTGAACTCAGTGACCAAGGCCTGGTGAGTAACTGAGTCCATCGAACGAGCAGAGGGAGTTACAGCTACAGCCTCAGGCATGCTGAAAGCTTCTGACGTTGCCCTGCGTGTTGGGACTTACTCGATCCTTTCCCGTGTTTTGTCATTTCCACTTGACAAAACGGCATTAGTAAGGACTCTATAGCTCATTTAGTGTTCAATTTTAAGTCAATGACTGTGGTGGGTAGGTTAGATTACCACTGTGATTCAGAGCCCAGCAAAGCAGACCTTTCATATCGCTGCCATCTTGTATCCCCCTTAAAACTTTATTGATGTTATCATTTCGTTTAATTCCTGGATATTCTGGAGCCGTGTCATTCAGTACCATTATCTACATTTTCCCCACAAGGCACATTGCTGCCCATTCCTCGATAATACTTGACTCCTTTGTGATTCTTGAACCTGCCTCAAAAATATTCAATATCTCTGCCTCGAATACTGTGCTGGAAAGAGTGTTCCAAAGACTCACTACACCATGAGAAAATGAAATTAACCGACTCATCGATATGTGAGTTTAGTTTTATTTTTGTATCCTTATCTGAGAAAGGATATAGTAATATTGGAAGCAGTTCAGAGGTGCTTCCCTTCTCTTATTCTATGGATGAAGGGCTGACAATATGGAGACGTTAACAGGTTACCCTTGGAATGAGAGCTGATCTTATTGAAATATACAATGCCTTGAGGTGAATGGATCAACTAGATACCCACTGGGTGTTTGCATAGTCCAAACTCGAAGTCATTGTCATAGAACCCCTACAGTGTGGAAGCAGGGCATTCTGCCCATCAAGTCCACACAAATCCACCAAACAGTATCCTACCCAGACCTGTCCCCCTACCCTATCCATGTAACCCTGCATTTCCCGTGACTAACCCACTTAACTTACACATTCCTGGTCACTCTGAATAATTTAGCATGGCCATCACTCTAAGCTGCACATCTTTGGAATATGAGAGGAAATTAGAGAACTGGGAAGAAACCCACACAGGCACGGTAAGAATGTTCAAACTCCACATAGAGGGTCGGATGAGGGTGGAATTGAGCTCAGCTCATTGCTGATATGAGGTAGCAGTGCTAACCACAAATCCACCATACTGCTCCATTAACCCTATTAGTTACCTGCGGCTGATGTAAGAAATCTGCCTGACTTGTTCCTGTCACTGAATCAGGCCCAGTCTGAAACCTTTATAATCGGTCATATCACCAATCTGGTTACATTTAAAATGTGTTATGAGCAGTGGAGAAGTGGGACTAGAAAAGGAAACAGTTGACACCCTCCAACTTCAGTCAGAACCGGATTGAGGAGAAATTCTTAAAGTTGGATTTCATTAAAGTGGGAATTCTCTTTCTCAGAAGTTTGAGAAGGTTGAATCTTTATATTAAAGCAAGGCTGGCCTCGTCTGATTGTTTATAGACAGGTGAATCAGGGATAATGGTGCATTGAGAGAAAAGTGCAGCTGGGACCAGAATGAGATGAGCCACGACCTTATTTACACGTGGAGTAATGTCAAAGGGCCGAATGGCCCACTTGTATCCCTCAGCCCTGTGTTCTGATGTTCCATTCAGCCCTTGGAACCTGCTAGACAGAGGCAGATCGAGACCACTCCAATGGTTAGGTGCAGTTTCAGAAATGTACTTAGAAAATCTAGGCTGGGTCAGAAAGTGACCACCAACCTCAATCCTTCTTTCCAGGCTTCCCCTCTCTGTAACTTCTGCTTCATATGTGAGTCATGTTCCAGACCCAGATTCACAGTGAATACAGCCAACATACCCCACCAAGGGTTAACTCAAACAAATCTTCTGCTCTCCCTGAATGCAACATTGTACAATACGATTTCCAGGACAATAAACCGTTACTTTCCAAAAGCATAACATAAGAATGCAAGAAAAAGGAACAGGAGTCGGCCATTCGGCCCCTCAAGCCTGAACTCTCATTTAATAAGAACATGGCTGTTCGGCTCCAGGTCTGAACTCCGCTTTCCCACGCAATTCGTTGTATCCCTCCACAACTCTTTTGGAATAGGGAATTTCAGACATTCACTACCTTCTGAGAGAAGATTGAAATTGATGTTCCTTATTTGGTATCTATCTCCTTGAGTTCGAGGTTCAGGGGAAACACCTGCTCAGCATTTACCTTGTCAAGCCCCCTCTGAATCTTGTACATTCAGTAATATCTCCCTTAGGCATTTCAACCGCAATGAATAATCGCCTCACCATTTTCGATGCACTCAATAAATCAACCCTTTCATGCCAGGAACCCGCCTCATGAACCAACCTAGTTACTTGCAACATCAGCATGCTGACGTTACGTTTCATGCACAGGAACACTGCAATCCCATTGTACTGCTCCTTTTTCGGGAGTCCTCTCCATGAAATAGCAGCCTGAATTTTGATTCTCAGTGTCA
Source organism: Chiloscyllium punctatum (assembly GCF_047496795.1). Classification (NCBI taxonomy): domain Eukaryota; kingdom Metazoa; phylum Chordata; class Chondrichthyes; order Orectolobiformes; family Hemiscylliidae; genus Chiloscyllium; species Chiloscyllium punctatum. Next base: position 95,844,954 of record NC_092754.1, on the reverse strand, counting down.
TCTACAAACTCGGATGTATATTGCACTCAGCTCCCGCCGTCAGGCTATCAGTGTAGATTGTAAATAACTGATGCCATTGGCCTGATATTTGTGGTAATCCAGTAGATACACCTTTATCATGAAGATCCAGTAATCCTGACTCTCCGATTTTTATGTGTTAACCCACCGTCATTCCATGCTTATATGTTATCCATCAAACTGAAAGCCTGTGTCTTGTGTCAGAACGTTTAGTTTGTGATACCTTGTGGAAAATCTCTGGAAGCCTCATGTTGACCAGTTCCCTTTATCAAGGCTGCTTGTCACATTCTCAGGAGTTCCTGATGAAGGGTTCTTGCCCAAAACATTGACTTTCCTGCTCCTTGGATGCTGCCTGACCTGTTGTGCTTTTCCAGCATGACTCTAATCTTGACATTTTCAGGGATCTCCAGAAAAAAATATGATTTTACAGAACAAAAGTAGTTTCTCTTTCACAAAACCATGCCAACTCTGGGTTTACCTTTTCTAACTGCCCTGCATTTCCTTCCTTATCAACAGGCTCTAGAAGATTCCCAGCAGTAATGGTTAGGCAAAATGGTTCCTGCTTTCTGCCTCATTCGTTTCTTGAAGACAGTCGCCACATTGGAGGGTCTCCAGTTTCGCTGGAACACTCATGTAATCCAGAGTGTTATGGAATATTTCACAAAGTGCCGCTAGTCACTGTGTAACCACTTCTTTTAAAATTAACTATGAATTACTGCTGACCTGCTATCCTTATTCTTATCTGTTAGTTTAAAACCTTGTTACTTTTGTTACAGACAGTTCAAGAAATTCCCTTCTATTGTATTTTGTTTATACCATTTAAATGCTTACAGTTCTTTCCCCATGAGGAACGATTTAAAATACTGGTGTAAGTTATTTGCCTGTTCCCTGTGGCCAGTTCCCTAGTTACACCCTCCATTTGGCCTCAATGTACTTTCCTGACTGCACTTCTGCCTCAGCTCACAAACCTATTTTTAAACTTTTTTTTAATACAGACGGAAAAGCTCGTGATGCTTGCTTTTATATTTCTTGCAAATTTATTGCATCACATCTTTTCATACATCTTCCTCGCTTTCTAGATTCATACAGTCATATTGTGCACAAACAGACCATTTGGTCCAATTTGTACATGCTGGCCAGGTTTTCTAAACTAAACTAATCTCATTTGCTTGCACTTTGCCCATATGCCTCTTAATGTTTCCCATTCAGATGTTTGTCCAAATGTCTTTGAAATATTGTAGCTGCACTTGCATCTACCACTGTTCCTCTGGCAGCTAATTCCACACTTACATCACCCTCTGTGGAAATAAAGTTGCTCCTTTGTCCCTTTCAAGTTTTTCCTCTTTTGCTTTAAAGTTAAGCATCTATGTTTGAACTTCCCAATCCTGCAGAAAAACCTTGGCTATTCACCCTATCCATGCCTCCCATGACATTAGAAACTTCGAGAATGTCACCCCTCAAATCCAGCTGAAACTAACTTCAAGAAAAAATGTTTAACAATAAGCACTTCAAATTTGAAAGAATTATAAAGATGACAGGTAAAGAAAACAGCCCAAACTTCATACTGTCAGTTTTGCTCTATGTTACAAAACTAAGGGAGCATGAAACTCTTACTAGTGCCAATAAGAGGTCAAGCACCTTAATTCCTTAGTGTGAAGGAGGTGTTGATCTATAGAGTGAAAACCTATCTCTTGCTAGATATATATAATACCATATGGTCAACGTTCTCTCTCCTGTTCTCCCTGTGACCTTGTGTGGTTTTGTTTTTTTTATCTTACGCTGAGTTAGAGAGAACCCCTTTCCCCCATTCACATCTTCTCGTTCACCACTGCAAATAGCCCACTTATCTCATACCACGCCCTCTTTTCCAAGTCATGCATCCCCAACTCCGGCAAGGGATTAAAAAGCCCAGTTTCCAACCCTTTTCAGTTTTGAACAAGTCACACGGACTTGTAAGGCTAACTCTGTTTCTCGGTCTCTGCAGATGCTGCCAGACCTGCTGGGTTTCTCCAGAAACGAATAGGCACAGCACAAATTTTCAATTAAACAAATAACTATGGAAACTGGAACTAAAAACACAAATATTGCTGGAGAAACTGAGAGCTTCGTAAAAGGGTCACTTGACCCGAAAGATTAACTCTGCATTCACTACAAAAGATGCCCGCAGACCTGCTTTGTTTCTTCAGCAATTTTTGAGCAAGCTCCAATTTGTGAAAGCTTCTCAAACGCCCTGTCCAACACGGAGCGTCGTACCCTGGGAACTGAATGATACTTCAAAGTGCACGCATTCATTGGCCCAGAAACTGCATATGGCTGGCATCACTGACACCACAGAGCTCTTCAACATGGTCAGGGAGAAAATCAGAGAGAAACACACACATTCAATTCAACCGCAGAAGATGACAATAAGATAAAAGAGAAGATTCAGGTGAATATGTTAAAGGGTTTGAGTAATGTAACGATTTGGAAGCATGACACCAAGGAGAGACCCTCAGCAGAATGAGAGTTGGAAAATAGAAGTATTACCGCATCAGAAACCTGGTGAGGTCACTGAGTTCACGGCTGATGGGTGAATGGGTCTCGATGTGAACTGGGGGACAGTCAGTAGAATTGAATCGCAGATATTGCAGCTCAACTGGGCTATCACGTGATGCTGTTGACAACAGCAGCAATAGAACTAGGATTGTATTCAAACATAATCTGTATCATTTTCCCCAGGATATTCCATCAGTCTACAATTACCACCAAGCCGAGTGATGGTTCAGTGATGTGTGTGGGTGAACATGTCAAGGTCAGGACCATGTGTACCTAAAGCTGATGACAAACCACTAAAGCTACCGCACTTAAATGGTTTTATGCCAAACAGCAGAACGAACGTCTGATAGAGAGGACGAAATGATCCCAAGACCAACAGATCAGATCTAAGCTCTGCAGTCGTGCCACATCCAGACATAAATGTCGGTGTACTACTAAACAACTTACTGGAGGATATGACTCCAGAAATATCCCCATTTTAAGTAATGGAACAGCCCTGCACATTAATGAAAAAGACAAGGATGTAGTATCTGCACCAACCTCAGCCAGAGGTATTGAATCGATGGTCCACGTCACTCTCGTCATTATGCCACAGAATCACAGATGCCAATCTTCAACGAATTCGATTTGCTGCATCTGACATGAAGAAACAGTTGGACACGTAGATACGACAAAGGCAATGGGCCCTGACACCATTTCCGCAATGGTACTGAAGACTTGTGCTGCACAACAAGCCGTGTCCTTGGATAAGCTTTTCCATTCCAGCTCCAACTCTGACAACTCCCTGGCAATGTGGTATATTACTCACACTACGTCCCATCCCCTAATAGATTAATAATTACATTCTGACCATTTAACACTCCCTCAGTGCCTTCACAATAATCACATTGGTGGGAGTTCATTTTGACACAGCTGTCGAGCAGTACAGAAATAACCCACTCAGTGTGATTTCCGATAGGTTCCTTTGTGGACATGGTGCTGTTGTGGAAATGTCACTGGATTGCTAATGCAATACAGGATAATGCTCTGGGCAGCTGGTGAAAGTTAAAAAAAAATTAATAAAATATCATGATCTAGAATCTGGTGATGGGAACAGTGACCTTGATCCAATGTTGATTGTAAACATCGATCTCCTTCCCCAATATACCTTCAGGAAGTCAATCTCCCATGCTTTCCTGGTCTGGCCTAAAAGTGTCTCCAGACACACAGACATGTGATAAAGTCTTCAATGGTCCCTGAACCGGCCAAGCAAGACATTCTATTGTATCACACTGCTCCAAGGTCTTAAAGGATAAAACCAGACAGAATACCCGGCACCAGCCTCGATATAAGAAAAGGGAACGGGAATCACAGTTCTGTTGACCCTGCAAAGGTCTCCTTCCTAACATCTGAGAGCTTGTGACAACATTTACAGAGCTTTCCCACAGGCTGCACAGAAACATCGGGAAAGGAGTAGGTCATACAACACATTGAGCCTCTCCCATTCTAGTTCATGGAGAAAATCTCCTCAATGCAGTTTCCAAGAAACAGTGTTCATATCCATTAATATTTTTAAACATTGGGAAATATAAAATAAGAACTGTTGTAGTCCCTTCAGTCCATCAATCTTGCTCCTCGATTCAATATACAGGCAGTTCTCTGATAACGCGGGTTTATTAAACGTGATTTGACTGCAGTGCAATTCGTGAATTATGCACCTCTTTTCCATAAAGTGAGCTCCCGCTCACTGTGACGCGATTCCTTGCCAGGCACCAGCTTAACAACAAAACCCAGCTTCAGGATCTTCTGTCTGCAAAATGCACCCTCTGAGTATTCAGCTAAAACAGGAATGCAATCCGCTCTGCAAAGCCTTGAACCTGAGCCTGAAACTGGGAAGTGTTCTCTCCAATTAGAAGGAACTTTATTTCAAATTGGGGGAGAATCTTAAGGAGAAATGGAATTCCATGTTGGCATCATGTGGTCAGTCAGTCCTGCGCGCTTTCTGGTGAAGGGTTTGGTGAAAGGTACAGGGATGTAGCCAGTGACTGTATTGTGAAAGTGTTGCATTTACAGCACTATTTCATTACCATATATGCTTTAAAGGTTTAATTAGACTGTGCTAGTGCGTGTGATATACGAACTTTAATTTTGGTTTTTAACTGATATTTTGCGGTTCGCCCATTATTCTCTTCTCCCCATAGACCACATTATTAATATTGCATGATTTTCTGCAACACAGTGATGCACAGGAACACAGCTACCACATTATTGGAGAGCAACCTGTAATAATATCTGATCCTCTATCTTGATACCATACCCTGCTCTCTCCCTATCCCTTTAGTTTCCAGAAATCCATTTTTATATTCAGTTCCTTGGTTTCCACAGTCTGATCTGGGAGATAATTCCCCAGGTTCACCAGTCTCTGAGTGTAGACATTTATTCTCATCTCAATGCAGAGTGGTCTGTCTGTACCTAATACTGTGGCCCCTTATTTTGATGTCCCAGCCAGGGGAATTGTCACCCCTGCTTCCAATCTGTCTTGTCCTGACAGAGTTTTATATATTTCATTGATATCTCCACTCATTTTCCTGAAGCCCATGGAATTCAGGCCCAGCCGCCCCAGATTCTGCTCCCACAACAGCGATCAGTCTGGTCATCTTCACTGCTCTCCCTCAATGTCAGGTTTGTCCTTTATTAGGTAAGGAGACCAAAACTGTACATAATACTGCACAATGTTCGAGAGGAGGTGTCACCAACGCCCTGTACAGCTGCAGTAAAACAGCATTGCTCTTGTATTCAAATCCCCCTGAAATGAAGGTGAATACACGATTTATCTGCCTATCTGCTTTCTGCTCCTGCAATATTGCTTTCAGTGACTGGTGTACAGGGAGATCCAGATCCTTTTTCAATGTTACAGCTCCCCACTTGTTGGGTCTGTGTACACTGGTCAGCGTGCCAATGCCATTACCAGTATTGACTTCATGATTCAGATCTCATTACCCTACACTGACCTTGGAGGGCAGCACACAAGAAACAAAAATGCAGTTTAAGCTACTTTATAGATCAACATTGTTCAACCAATCCCTTTTAAAATGATAGGCTCTAGTTCTGTTTTACCCATCAAAGGTTACAATATCAGATATCCCCCGCCTCCCCTCCCCATTGCTCTTCATGTGCCACGTTTTTGCCCAGACACTCCACTTGTCTCAATCACGTTGGAGCATTTTAACATCCTGCTCACCCACTCACAATCAGATATTGTTTAGTGCCATCAGCAAACTTGAAAATATTGAATTTGATCCCCTCAACCAAATACATGATGTGTATTGGGAATAGCTGGGGCCCAGACCCCGATCCTTGCTATATCCTCCAAGCCTTCCATTCAAAATAACAGATTGTTTTATTCATACTCACTGCTTCCTGCCAGCTCTCCCATTCTGAAACCATATTAGTCCCAGTCCCATGGGATTTGAATTTGCATAATAGGCTTGATGCTTTATCAAAAATCTTTCTGAAAATGCAATTGTATTGCATTGATTGCTTCTCCATAATTCTTCTAAACGTCACTTTCTCAAATATGATTCTCATTTGATCAATATCTGTTGGCTTTGTCTGTGCTCATGACTTTCAGTTCCAATAGTTCCTCTAAAACTGTTCAGTTGCTAACTTCATTCTATTCTCTTTTTCTCAAGAGACTAATGTTCACTCGTATTGTTGGGAAGTTTTCTTTTTTTTTCTTCTGTGAAGACATAACTGAAGTATTTGCTCCATAGTTCTGCTTTTTCCCTGTCCTCAATTCTCTGTAAGAAAGCTGCACCTTTTTCCACTTAATTTTGCCATTGACATATTTTCAGATGAGATTACAAGTTCAATCTTAAAACCCTTGTTAATATACTCTTCAGAAACCCATCAATTCCTATCTTAAACTACTCAGTGATTGACCTTCCACAGCCATACAAACACAGAAGCACAGACTTTGTACGATCAACAATACAGCGCGGTCTACATTAGCCCCATTTTCTGACACAAGACCCGGAGCCGTGAATCTTATGGCATTTCAAGTGCACAGCCGTGTATGTTCCAATGGTTGTGAAGTAACCATGACAACTTCTCTCTCAGGAAGGGCATTCCTGACCCCAACATCCTCTGGGTGAAAAACAGACCTCAATTCCAACCAAATCTCAAACCCTTCACTTTAAAATGCGCTCCATTGTTATTGGCCTTTTGACTAAAAGGAACAGCTGTTGTATATCCACCCGGTCCATGTCCCTCAGAATCGTATCCTTCGAAATCACGGCCCCCTCAGCCTTCTCTGCTCCAAACTAAACAACCCGAGCTTAACCAGCCTCTCTCCATAGCTGATATGCTCCATCCATGGGAACATCCTGGTGAATCTCCTCTGAGCCCTTCTACTACAATCAGATCCTTCCCGTAATATGGTTCCAAGAACTACACACAGCATTCCATCTTGGACAAACCAAAGTTCAGCATAGCTTTTATAATCTATGCCTTGATGAATAAAGGTTATGTTTACATTCCCGATGTTTTCTCAAATTGTGTATTAACCTGTTTAGTCACATTCACAGAAGTGTGGAGAAGCACCCTCTGAGCTCCCTAGTATGCTGCCATTCGTTGAGTACTCCCTGTTCTTTCTTCCAAAGTATATCACCTCATATTTATCAGGATTACATTCCATCTGCCATTGATCTTCCCAGCTGACCATTCCATCTGTATCCTCCTGTAACATAAAGCCTTCCACCTCACTACGAACCACCCAGCCAATCTTTGTATCAAACGTAAACTTAGTTGTCACACTCCCGCCACCCCCGTCTGTATTTAAAACTGCATCATTTATGAGTACCACAAATAATAAGGTCATAGTTCACACAACACCAGGTTATAGTCCAATTGGTTTATTCGCAGGCACTAGCTTCCAAGCACTGCTTCTTCATCAGGTGTTGTGCGCTTTGAAAGCTCGTGCCTCTGAATAAAACTGCTGGAAAATAACCTGGTGTTATGTGACTTTTACGTTTGTCCACCCCAGTCCAACACCAGCACCTTTGAATCACAAATAATTAGGGACACAGCACTGATCCCTGTGATACACCATTGGACACTGATCTCCAGTCACACAAACAGCCTTCAACCACCACCTTCTGCCTCCTAACAATACGTTAATTTGGATGCAACTTGGTAAGTCACTAAAGACTCTTACCTGTTCCCTTGTTATTCTTTCCTGCTTGACACATTTGCAGAATATCTGGGGATTCTCCCTAATCTTACCCTGCCAGCAGGATTCTATGCCCCTGTTTTAGGCAGTTCTCACCGAGTGATGAGTTTTCTCATTATTATGGTCTTAAGTGGGCAATCTCTTATTTTATCATTATTTGCCCTGAATGTGGATTAAATAGCCAGGGAAGCATTCTGTTCATTTCCAAATTGTCATATGTTTTGTGAATTTGCTAAATTTCATTGTGACACATCTCTCATTCTTTGAAATTCTAGAGAACATAGGCCGAGTTTCCTCATCAGGCAGCCTCGCCATCTGTGGGACTAATCTGCAGAATGTCCATTGCATTTTTTTGTGGTCAGTATATTCCTTCTCAGATTGGGTCACCAAAACTATACACAATGGATGCGGGTGTGCTCGCTGAGCTGGAAGGTTCATTTCCAGACATTTCATTACCTTACTAGGTAACATCTTCAGAGGAGCTCATGCGAAGCAATGCTGAAAATTCCTGCTTTCTATTTGTATGTTTGGTTTACTTTGGGTTGTTGATGTCATTTCCTGTAGTGAAGTCACTTCCTGTTCCTTTTCTCAGGGGGTGATAGATGGGGTCTAACAACTCATAGCACATTTAGTTAGACATCTGTCAGAAATACATACGAATCCTCTCCATTATTGCTGTTAATTTCTAAATATCTGAAATCACTCGCTGTATATTAGGTTCCAACAGTTTTCCTGCAGATGTCAAGTTAATTGGTCGGCAGGTCTCCAAATTATGTCTTCTTCCCTTTATAGATGCTTGGATCCCTTCCATTATCATGCTTGGACCACGTTCACTAACTTCCATTTACCTGCAATGGCTTCCGGCCTCTGCAAAATGCACAGGAAAATAAAATAGTCATCGACAGTGCAATTAATACTTGTATTACTGATTTATGTCTGACATTTTAACATGAAGTACATCAGGGTTGTCAGACGTAGCAATGCTCAATCCAGTTACTTTTTCAAATTCTACCTTGTTACTGATATAAATTGAATTTATGTCTTTAGTTGCACAAGCCCTACATGGTCATTGGTATTACTGGGTGATTTTGTGGATCTTCCTCGATGAAGACAGATATATAGTAACTGATTATTTTCTTGACCATTTCCCTGTTCTTCACAATAAACACTCCTCTCCCGATTATAAATTTCCATATTTGACCTTGCTTTTATTTTGCTCCCTTTGAAATACAGATTGTAGATTTATGCTGTGTTTTTGTTCCTGTATGTTAGCTATCATGTTCTCTTTTTGATTTCCTTATCAGCTTCATGGCCCTCGTTTCTGCATCGTGAATTTCTGAAAATTCTCAAGTTTCCGCAATGACTGAAATTATTCTGAAGCCACTTCCTATGATTAATACATTTGTGAATTTTTTATGTTAAAAATCATTTTGTCACATTCCCTTTCTTTGGTGTATGTACCTGAAATAAGTAGACGTATTTTTCAGACTTTGTATTTCTACAAATCTTCTGGTCGTGATCAGATATATTCACGAACACAGGAGGAGGACAGAGAAGGAATTTCGGGAACCCTGGCTGATATTTTTGTATCATCGCTGGCCAACGGGTGTAGTCCCGGAGGACTGGGGGATAGCGAATGCTGTGCCTTTAATCAAGAAGGGCTACAAAGAAAAACGTGGGACGATAGACCAGTAAACCTAAAATCTTTAGTAGGGAACTTACTGGAAAAGGTTCTGAGAGATAAGATATACATGCATTTGTAAAGACAGGGTCTGATTAGGAGCAAGATTAGAATAGTGCTGGAAAATCACAACATGTCAAGCAGCATCCGAGGAACAAGAAAAACAATGTTTCAGGCAAAAGCCCATCATCAAACTCAGCACGGCTTTGTGCATGGGAGATCATGGCTCACAAATTTGTTCGAATTCTTTGATAATGTGAGCAGCAACGTTGAGGAGGGCAGGGTGGTATACGTAGTCTATATGGATTCCAGTAAGGCCTTCAAAAAGGTTTCACATGATGCGCTGCTCTGGAAGGTTAGATCACATGTAATTGAGGAGGAGCTGCCAAATTAGATACAAAATTGTCTTGATGGTAGGAAGCAAAGGTAATAGTGGAAGGATGCTTGTCAGACTGGAGGCCTGTGACTAGTGGAATGCCTCACGGGTTAGTGCTGGGACCACTACATATTACATATATCTATGATTTAGATGAGAATGTATAGGCATGATTTGTAAGTTTGAAGATGACAAGAAAATCAGCATCATCGAGAGTGAAGAAGGTTATTAGAAATTTCAGAAATTACAGCAGTATCTTGAACAGCTGGAGTAGTGGCTGAAAAATGGCAAATGGATTTTAATATAGATCAGTGTAAGTTCCTGCATTTTAGAAAGTCAAATTAATGTTGGAGTTTCACGGTGAATGGTTGGTTCCTAAGGAGTGTAGTGGAACAGAAGGACCTTGGGATTCAGGTGCATGGTTCTCTGAAAGTTGATTCAGAGGTAGACAGGGCAGTGAAGAAAGCTTTTGGCACACTGGTCTTCATCAGGATATATCACGGAGTATCGAAATTAGGGAGTTACATTGCAGTTATACAGGTTGAGGGTGAAGCTATGCTGGTAGCGTTATGCTCAGTTTTGTTCACTTTGCAATAGGAAGGATGTTATTAAAGTGGAAAGAGTGCAGAAGAAATTTACAAAGATGTAGCAAAGGACTCAATGGTCTGAGTTAGTGGGAAGCTTGGACAAGCTAGGACCTTTTACTTAAGATATATGAGGCTGAGGGAGAATCTGATAGACGTGTATAAGATCATGAGAGGGATGGACAGAGTGAATGCACTCAGTTATTTTCCCCCTGGGGTTGTGCAATCACGGACGAGAGGGCATCAATTTAAGGTCAGAGGGGAAACAATAAGAGGGAACCTGAGAAGCAACTGTTTTATGCACCGAGGGTGGTACGCATATGGAATGATGTGCCAGAGGAAGGGGTTGAGGCGGGAACATTCGCGACATTTAAAAGGCATTTGGACAAATACACGGACAGGAAACGGTTAGAAAGATACAGGGCAATGGCAGGGAAATAGGTATAGCGTGGATGGACATTTTGGTCTGAATGGACAAGTTTGGGCCGAAGGGCCTGTCTCCGTGCTGTCAGACTCTATGACCCTAACAACCATTGCTTCTGTCCCACTGACTGTTGTATTGTACTTTCCCAATTCACTGGAGTGAACTTGACCCTCCAAGCTACCATGACGTTTGACCAGAATGTTCAAGCATTCTATATTATATGCAGGCACCCTGTAAAATGCACCTTATTAATGTCACTATTCCTTAAAAGCTGTTTCAGAGCAAGGCTATTAATTCATCCTTCTGATCACACAACACCAAATCCAAAATAACCTGCTCTCTAGTTTGCTTCAAAACATACTCTTCAACCCACCTCATATACAGTTACAGAATTTATTTTTCACATTGTGAGCAGTCACTTAGTTAATGCAGTCTAGATGCAACTTGAGACTAACTAATAAAACTGCAGTATCATGATACTTGCACATCTAATTTCCAGAGCATATGATGCTCAGATTTTCTGCAACCGTTTAGCTTTCGATATATAACACACCAATATTTGCTTCTCCCTGCTATTTATAAGCTCTACTTAAACTGATTCTGTGGAATCTGAGGGACAGCTCTGTGTCATTATTAATGATAGACTTGGACATGACATTCGGGGAGGCTCACATCGACACTGAGATGATCTGAAGAAATGCCCATTAATACAGGACAAGCATCAATACCCTCCCCGCTCTGTCATGATAAAGGTCACCGTATTCTCTCTGTTCCCTCATATTCACTGTGTATCTGTTATAGCACCAACCCCCAGACAATCCTCATGCTCTATTTCCAAATAATGCTCAGGCACTACCACTCTCAGTATTGAATTCAGCAACTTCCTTCCCACACTTTCTCTGTCACCTGCGATATACACCCCACACTAATAATACTATATGGATTCAAAGCTGTCGACTGACTCATTACGGACACGTCACAATTCCCCCCAGCTCCACCTACACCAGCACTAACAGCAGGGCCACCCATTCCTGCCCTCACTCCCTCCCTCTCTTTCTCCCATTCCAAGAGAAACAGCCTGGCATAGGACAGAAATGGCCAAGCCGGGTGGTGGGGTTCCCAATATCCATTCCCTCACCCACCTAACCCCGCCATGTAGGGAGGACAATAGTACAAGATGGAGTGGACTGAGATGCCTCATGTGGAGTTTCTGAAACATCCATATCCCACTGACGGATTAAGGAGCAGTGCTCAGTGAAATACAATTCTCACTTCAAACCCACTGGCAGTTCCAACGACAGTCCTTTCACTTCCCCCAAAAAATACAAATGCAGGCACTGAAATACACAGAATTATTGTTAAACACCCCAACATACGAACAATTACAATACATACGAGGGGATAGGCAGACTCACACATAGAAACACACGCAGCCATATAGGGTAACACACAAATAGACACAAACACAGATACAACACACAGGCTAATACACAGAAAGACAGACGTAGATGCACAAATACACAGATAACAAGCAGATGCGGACACACACACACACACACACACACACACACACACACACAGATACATGAGTGTCATTAAGACACAAATAGATAAGTTTTTGATTTATAAGTGGATCAAGGATTCTTGGGGAAGGCAGGAGAATGACGTTGAGGAACATATAAGAAATGATTGAATGACATATCAGACTTGATGGGCCAAATGGCGTCATTCGGATACTTTTTCTTGCTTATGTGGTTTAATGCTATGAGGTATTCTCTACCTGAGACAGCAGCAGAGGCTGGGTTTGATACATATTCGATTGGAAAGGGTCAGTGGCAATGTGGGACAGGTTTGGAGTCTGGACTGGTTTATGTTTATTCCTAATTGTTCTTTCCTTATTTCTGAAAAGAGGTGATGATTTGATGCTCAGTTTTAAAATAACAGGTACAACAAAGAAATAAGGACGTCCCTTTTACTTTAGTGTTGTGATACCTGTGATGTCCTCGTCCTGTGGTAGCAGTGAAGACTTGTTTATAGAATCATATTCATAGAGATGTTCATCATGGAAGCAGACCCTTCGGTCCAATCCGTCCATGCCGACCAGATATCCCAACCCAATCTAGTCCAACCTGTCAGCACCCATCCCATTTCCTCCAAACACTTCCTATTCATATACCCATCCAAATCCCTCTTAAATGTTGCAATTGCACCAGCCTCCACCGCATCCTCTGACAGCTCATTCCATGCAAGTGCCATCCTCTGCGTGAAAAAGTTGCCCCGTAGGTCACTTTTTTAATCTTTACCCTCTCACCCTAAACTTATGCCTTCTAGTTCTGGACTCCTCGACCCCAGGGAAAGTACTTTGTCTATTTATCCTATCCATGCCCCTCATAATTATGCAAACCTCTATAAGGTCACCCCTCAGCCTCCGATGCTCCAGGGAAAAGAGTCCCAGCCTGTTCAGCCTCGCCCTATAGGTCAAATCCTCCAACCTTGGCAAGATCCTTGAAAATCTTTTCTGAACTGTTTCAAAGCTCCACGCATCTTCTAATAGGTAGGAGACTAGAATTGCATGCAGTATTCCAACAGTTGCCTTACGAATATCCTGTACAGCCACAACATGACCTCCCTTTTGTTGTACTCAATACTCTGACCAATAAAGGAAAGCATACCAAACGCCTTCTTCACTATCCTATCTCCCTACGACTCGCCTTTCAAAGAACTGTGAATCTACACTCCAAGGTCTCTTTGTTCAGCAACACTCCCTCGGACCTTACCATTCAGTGTGTAAGTCTGAAATTGACTGATCTTTCCTGGACAGGATAGTCAATGTTTCTTGGGGACAGTCAAGAGACGGATGGACAGACACACTTGGATAAGCCATGAGCATTCTGAATGGTGCAGCCAAATGGCCAACTGCTGCCCCTACGCCATGTGTTGTTCCTCAATTCGGCCCTCTATGCATTTACAGAGATATACTGCTGCCCCTACCCCTTGTGTACAAAAGCAGAAATGCAACCAATTCATTGAGTTGTGTAAATCTAATAGTATTCATTGTATTCAGGCATTTCAATTCCGAACATTCATTAGGGTAGTGAATGTTTGTAAGAGGGGAAATATTTCTTGACATTTATTACAGGCAACTTATAATATCAATACATAGCAACTACAAAAATAGGTGCCAGAAGAACAGTGAACATGAAGGGCTAAACTCAAGAAAGTTAGTAGAAGAACAAAAACGGGGTTAACAAAAGCATTAGCGGGCAATAATTTCAATAATCCAAATAGAGTTTATTGGTTTATTAAGGGCAAGAAATTAACAAGAGAAAGAATAGGGAGATAGGGGAGATAGAAAAGCAAGTCTGGAGATGTTACGGAGATAGGAAAGCAAGGCTCGAGGAAGCAGCCTGTGCACAGAGTCAGAGAATATGTTAAACACGTACTTCACTTGGAGAAGCAGTTCCTGGATTCACTGTCAGTCCCTAATAGAGTGCTTTTAGCAACGTGACACACAAGCTGACGAAGAATTGAAAGTTTATGTAGGATAAAAAGTGGACAAATCCCTAGATGTGGATGAACGGTTCACTAGGCTGATGTGGAGGATGAGGGAAGAGATTGCAGCTTCCTAAACTTTGTGGGTTTTTTTATTTTGCACCACCAAGAGTGAAAAATGCTCGAAACGTCATTTCCCCTGGCACTCTAATGCTACTTGACCTACTGTGCTTTTCCCACACCGCATTCTTTGACTCTAATTTCCACCATCTACAATCCTCACATTCTTCCTGTACACTCTCCATTCTAATTCCATCATTCCATGTGATATAGTGACCAGAACTACATGCAGCACACAGGCTGTGACTGAACTAGTTATTTATACAGTTCTTGTATAAATAACTGCTCTTACATTCTGCACTTGACCTCAGAGAGGAAATTGTGCCATTTGCTGCCTTATCTGGATTATTGATGATGCCGGATACCTTCAGGGTAAAAGCAAATTACTGCGGATGCTGGAATCTGAAGCCAAAAGAGAAAATGCTGGAAAATCTCAGCACGTCTGGCAGCATCTGTAAGGAGAGAAAAGAGCTGACATTTCGAGTCTAACTGACCCTTTGCCAAAGGAAAAAAAAGGGAGAAATAGGGAGGTATTTATACTAGGATCTGTCCACACTGACAGTATGCTCATTTATTGTGTATCCTTTATATTGATTGCTGTCCCTAAATTACTTGACTTGCACTTCTCCAGGTTGCTTGGTACATTCACCCGGACCTCATAGCTTCCATTTTTATGCAGACTGCGATGTGTTCGCTCATCAAATCAAATAAGTCACAATAAGTCTCTGCATGAAAACCAAACAGCCAGATTAATTGCATACAGCTTTCCCTACAGAAATTCAGGCTGACAGTCCTGGATTCCTTTGGAATTTTCTAAGGCTCCATTCTTCCTGGCTCGCAGAATTCTGAATTGTAAGTATTCAGTCAGCCCCTTGCTTCATAATAAACGAAGCTACAATATCAGCAGGTGTCTGATACTTTGCAACTGTTCATTGAGGAACCGAAAATGATAAACATTGAGCAAACATGGCAGGACATTTTTCTCCCCAGCTTCTTTTAAGGATATGAATATCCTTCATAGTTCCTCTGTCTCTTTAAATTTATAACTTACAACATGTTGGAACGGTAAAATCTGCACAAGTTAAGAGCCTGAATCTTTTGACTTGGCCAATCTCATTTCTGTCAGTGTCATGGCGGGTTTGTCTCCACAAGTCTAATTGAATGTTCTCATAATAACAACATCCAGAATTTGCCTCATTAACTACCTGCCCTGCCTCTATGTCCCTTCTTTCAGGTGATACGAGCCCAATGATTACTTTCCGCTTTGTTATAGGTATGAAATCTGCCCACTGCCCAGGTTTTCCAAAACGCAGCGGATTCCCTGCTACAGATGCCATTTTAAAAACGTCATTGCACTCTTGGATTGACAGTCCGAAACTGCCCTGGACATGAAGGCGGAGGGTGTGGGGCGATTGGGAAACATGTAAACTGAGGGCCCTACTTTGTGGCTGAACCCCTGAGGTTCTGGTGGATGGCATGGTACTGGACAGGGACACTATCTTCCTCCAGGATAAATAGACAAAGACTTTTACCTGGCGTCGGGTAGTCCAGAACTAGAAGGCATGGGTTTAGGGTGAGAGGGGAAAGATATAAAAGAGAGCTAAGGGGCAATTTTTTCACGCAGAGGGTGGTGCGTGTATGGAATGAGCTGCCAGAGAATGTGGTGGAGGCTGGTACAATTGAAACTTTAAAGAGGCATTTGGATGGGTATATTAATAGGAAGGGTTTGGAGGAATATGGGCCGGGTGCTGGCAGGTGGGACTGGATTGGGTTTGGATATCTGGTCGGCATGGACAGGTTGGACCAAAGGGTCTGTTTTCATGCTGTACATCTCTATGACTCTATGACTGGCAGGGGAAGCCATGACACCAGACCTGCTAGCTTGTCTGAGATTGACCCGTGTGCCAGTGAGGTGCCAGCCTTCTGGGTGAATTACCAACAGTGTAGGAAGGACGCCGTGACCAGGGTAAGTGCCACCATCTGCACTTTGTGACCTTGCTCTCTCTCTCTCTCTCTCTCTCTCTGTTACTGCACCCACCTCTCAGCACGACTCAAGTTCTCCTAGTCTCACTGAATGCAGCACCCTTCTCTCGGTTTCTCTCTGACTTCTTCTCTGTCCCACTCGCCAGCTCTGCCTGGTGTCTGCGCTGCCCACTCACTCACTCAGGACACCTCCTCAACTTTCCCCCAGCTGTCCCAGCACTAACAGCTGTACCAACCACTTCCATCTCCCTAATTCCTCTTGATAATTCTCTCATTCCAGGAGGAACCATCCCAGAATAGGACAGAAAGAGTCAAGGGGGTATGAGACAGGCCAACATGCAGCTCCTCACCTCCTTACAGGGGAAGGATCCTGACCCTAACAACCACGACAGGCTGACTGACTGTATCCAAGCTCCCGGACTGGGATCTGAGATTCCCCTTGATTCAGTGTGCTCGGCACCATGACTGACTGTGGACAACGATATTCAGCTTCCTGTGTTTATGTCTGTGCTAAACACCCAGGCAATACAGCAGGCGGGTGAGCCTGGTAGCTCTAGCTGAGGGGAAACACTGTTGAGTGCAGGGGAAAAACAAGGCAATAATTCTGTGAGCATTCAAGTCCGCTCAAAGTGAGTGTGTACAAAAACGGAATGAGCAGCCCAGAGGGACAGGCCATGAGCTGGGCGGGTGTTCCAGACCACAGTATCCTTGCAGCAGCTTTGAGTATGTACAAACACAGAGTGAGCAGCCCAGAGGGATAGGCCAAGAGCTGGGTGTGTGTCCCTGAGCAACGTGTCCTTGTAGCAATACTGCAATGTTAGTTGTCAGTGCACCCTGAGCTGCAGCATTGAAGTACAGAAGCATACCGTCAGTTCGTCAGCAATGTGCTTTGAATGCATGGTGAGGCTGGCATGTGACAGATGCCAGTATTGGTGGGTGTCGAGTACATGCAGCTTCTGTTCATGCAGTGTCCCCCGAGACATTGGTGTCCAGGATAGAAATCTGCAGGAGCGAGCGGCGAGATGGACTCACTAGGTACCAGGTCTGACTTTCATGTCAAATTGACCTTATTGAGTTTCCACACAGTGGGGCAGGATATGAAGCTGCAAGTTGATGGGAGGGGATCCAAAATGGTGTAGCTGTTGATCATCAGTAATCATTCAGTCAGTATCTCGGCACTCCTGCACTCAAATCTTGACTTAAAGAACAGTCCAGCACAGGAACAGGCTCTTCAGCCCAGCAAGCCCGCACTGACACATGATGTCATTCCTAAGTTAAAACAAAAGTATTTGCTCTAATACCTTCTATGTAATTATATTCCTTACTTACTCATACTTGTGCCAAGATCCCTCTTAAACCTCGCAATATTAGTTTCTTCAACTCTACTAGGCACTTCCACATTCTGTCTGGAACAGCAAAAAAAAACTTACCTATCACATCCCCTGAACGTTTTCCCAACGGTCCTGAGTAATTGATATTTCTACTCTGAGGGAAAATAAAACCTCCAACTGTCCTTCTATCTATGCCTCTGATAATTTTGTAAATATCTTTCAGGTAGCTCCACAGCCAATGATGCCCAGGTGCACACAAACCATGTTTGTTCAGTTTCTCCGTCTGCCTAATACCCTACAAACCAGACAACATGCTGGTAAAACTTTTCCATAACTTCTCCAACACTTCAACATCGTGTGTCAACCAGTATTGTGCACAATATTCAAAATGTACCTCGAAATAAGTTTCTCTACAGCTGTAGTATGACCTCTTAATTTTCATTCTGCATGCTTCGATGCATGTCTGCAAGTTTGCCATCAGATCTCTTGATCGCCCTATCCACCCGTGTTACCACTTTCAGGTAACTGTGGAGCTGTACACCAAGATCCCTTCGGATGTTGATGCAATCAGTAGTTTTTCCATCCACTTTATACTTCTCTCCTGCATTAGACCTTCCAAAATGCATCATGCCACAATTGTACAAATAAAGTTACATCTGTGTTTTCTCTTTCCAAGTCTCCAGCTGACCTATATCCTGTTGTATTATCTGGCAATCATCTTCACAATCCAAAACTCCGTAAATCTATTTACAGATCTCCAGTCACAAAAACACTATCATTACTCTGTCTTCTATGACCAAGCAGTTCTCTATCCACCTTACTATCTGACCGCTGATCCCATTTCACATCACCTTCTGTATGAGCCTGCCATAAGCAACCATATCAAAGGCCTTGCTAAGGTCCAAATGGCCAACATCCAGCCCCACGCCCTCATCAATCGATTTTGTTACTTCCTCAAAATAATTAATTCAGGTTTGTGAACATGCGCTTCCCCACACAACTGTGTTGCCTGTCGCTAGTAAGTCCATACTAGAGTACTGTTGGAGTTGCACTCATTCAGACAAGTGATTATTCTATCATATTCGTGACATGAACCTTGGAGTGTAGATTCGATTCCTTGCAGTGTGGAAACAAGCCCTTCGGCCTAACCAGTCCACATCAACCCTCCAAAGAGTATCCAACCCACGCCCATTTCCCTCAGACTAAAACACTTCACAATTTAGTATGGCCAATTCACCTGGCCTGCACATCTTTGGACTGTGGGAGGAAACCCATGCAGACACAGGGTGAATGTGCAAACTCCACACTGCAAGGCCAGAATCGAACACAGGACTTTGGTGCTGTGATGTAGCAGTGCTAAACACGGAGCCACTATGCCGCTCTTGATGGCTCCCAAAGAGTGGGAGTATGCTGGGCCGTGATGGTTACTGTACAGTGGGAGGTATATCAGGCCGTGATGGTTACTGTACAGTGGGAGGTATGTCTGGCTGTGATGGTTACAGACTTAATGAGCTGTACAGAGTATGATTCTGCTGCTGCCAATGGCCCTCTGCACCTCATGTCTGCATCGTCATTAATTATTCAATCTGTTTAAGGTCTGTCCCATGCAGTACTCAAGGGGCTCCATATCATGGTGAGGAGGGTCTATAAAATGTGAAGATAGCCATTGCTCCCCATTGTGCAGTGACCATCCTTAGTGATATCTGAGATGGAGAAGTGTAACTGCAGCAGGCAGATCGGTGATGATTTGATCAATAAAACGTTTCCCTTTTATTGATACCATCATAACCTGCCACAGAGCAGTCTCGCAGCCACAGCATCCAGCATCAGTGTTGAGCACTATCATTAGATTAGATTCCATACAGTTTGGGAAGAGGCCCATCGTCCCAACCAGTCCACACTGACCCTCTGAAGAGCAACACACTCCTCTCTGACTAATGCACTGATCACGATGGGCAATTTACCATGGCTAATTCACCTGAACTGCACATCTTTGGACTGTGGGAGGAAACCCACGCAGACATAGGGAGAATGTGCAAACTCCACACAGGCAGTTACCCCAGGCTGCAATCAAACCAGGGAGTCTGGTGCTATAAGGCAGCAGTGCTAACCACTGAGCCACAATGCCATCCTATATTGATTATATACCAAAAAGATGTCTCCCTCTGCCTGGCTGTGTCCTGTCAGTGGGACAGACCCCACCAGAGAGGGTGGTGATTTTGCCTGAGACACGGTCCTGTTCACAGAATCCTGCTTTCCAGACATTATCTGACTGTTGCTTGATTAGCCAATGGGAAATATATACCAAGTCACTTTCACATTTTCTGTAATGAAGAGTTAATATCACTTTATTTCTTACATATTAAAAAATAAACCAAAATGATTGTTTTTCAGTTGAAAACAATTGAAGTGAACAATAATTTAAATACCAGAGCGCATGCCTAACTATTACACAATTCAGTGACTGTAGTAAACAGCTGATTCATGTTCAGATCAGTGAACACACCATCTTGCAGGCAGCAAATGTTTTGAAAATGACTTTGAAGAAAAGCCTAAATTCAGGCACAGTGTTATTGGGCTCACCATGACCTCCAAAGCACTGGCCATCTCCAAAATCTGTCCAGAGAGCTTCCAAACTGGAGCTGGGCAGTTACTCACACAAGCCCTCACAATAGACTGGTTAGAGACATACCTGAACAACAGGGAGATGTGTGTGGGGCAGACTGGTCAATGGACTAGCACATGGTGCTGGTCCAGACACAGTTCAATATTTATAACAATGACCTGTAAACAACCATGTCTTGCAAGTATATATCTTCTGTGTGTCACCTAAACTCTGTAATTCTAACCCTTGGACCCTATCCTGAAGGAAGGTGATATAAAGGTGATGGGCTCCTGCAGCACATGGTATCTTACATTGAATCCCTCATAAACCATATCCAGTGTATGTTAGCCCCACAATGTCAGTATCCAAACAGAATTGTGCAGCTCCATTGATGGCCAGCGTGATCCCAGCCCAACGTTCTTGTGTGTGACTTGAGCTGGAAATCTCTGTGTAAATGTTTGCAGCATTGTACTAACCATTAACAGCAAAGTCTCTTTACTGAAGGTCTGACATCTTTTCATAATACCAACTTTTAGGTTGTCCAATAAGCACAAAATCCACCCATTTATTCAGTAAACTGTTATAACAACAATGTGATGAAAACTCGGAGTAAGTCGCATTGAAATGATGAGTCTCCTTGCCACACCCAAGACCAAATTATTATTAATTACAAGGACTTTGAAAATATGCAATTATTTTCCCTTGTATTAATATTGTTAACTAACAGTCAATTCTCCTGCCCTCGAATATTGCCTGAACGTCTGAGTTATTTTTTCAGAACGACACTTTTTGACTCTGATCTCCAGCATCTGCAGTCCTCACTTTCTCCCTGCTAATATTTACTCATAATCATTTTCGATGCAACAATGTCACTGTGTGTTTAAACATGTTCCAGTCATATATGAGTACATTTTCAGTTGCTTCTCTCTATATCAGAGTTCAGTAATGTGGGATGAGATTGCCAGTGTCTGTGATGCTCGGTATGTAGGCCATGCCTCTGAGAGACCGTCAGATTGTTTCAAACAGCATATCCCTTCAGCTGTTCACAACAAGCAATGTACTGTCTGAACCAACCAGCCTGAGCTCACAAAACCCAAAAGACAGTGTCCAGCATTGAACAGGTCCAGACAATATTTTTAATGTTAATTTATTCATGAAATGTGATTGGGACGGCATTTATTGATAGATCAGGAACTTAAAACAGTGACACTGAAGGAACGGCAATATACTTCCCAATCAGGATGGTAGATGGCTTGGAACAGAACGCGAACATGGTGGGAGTCCCGTGTATCTGCTTCCCTTGTCCTTCTTGATGATCGGGTGTTCAGAGGTACCTTGTAAGGAGCCTTGGTAAATTTCTGCAGAGCACGGAGTAGATGGCAGGTATTGCTGCTACTGAGCGACGGTAGATGAGGGGTGAAGCTGCACTCACACAGGCAAATGGAAGTATTTAATCACACACACATTCAACATGTGTCTTAGCAATAGGGGGCAGGCTTTCAGAAATTTTGAGACGAGTAATTCCTGCAGAATTTCTAGTCCCTGACACATTCTTGTAGCCAATGAATTTATATGCGTCAAAGATTGGCGCTGGAAAAGCAAAGTAAGTCAGGCAGCATCTGAAGTACAGGAGAAGTCAATTTTTTTGGCATAAGCCCGGAATTCCTGCGATTTTGCTTGGTGTGAGTTCAGTTATGGTGGTGGCATTGTATATTAGAGGACGTGGTTCAATTTTCAACTGTTAGAAGTAATCGTTGTCTGGCACATGTATAATGGAAATGGTATTGTCACTGTTAAGCACACACCTGCATATTTCCAGGTCTTGGTACATTGGACACGGACTGATTCAGTATCTGAGTAAATCACGAATGGTGTTGAATACTGTCCAATCATTGGCAAACATCCCCAGTTGTGATTTTACAGTCATTTATGAAGCAGCTGAAAATTATTGGGCCTAGGGCAGAGAGCACTCTTACAGCTCACTGATGCTGTTTGACAACATATATGAATGGAATAAGATTATAATATCTCCCACAAGGAGCTGAGTGAGGACTTGGTTACCTCAATCAGTTAGACAGCTAGTTTGAAATACAGATTAATGCCAACAGTGTGGGTTCAAATCTTCACTGACTGAGGTGACTGAAAAGGGCTGTCCTACTCAACTTCTCCCTTGCTTGAGACATGATGACTGTCCAGTTAAACTACCGCCAGTCATCTCTGTCTAATGAGAGAGCAGCCCTATCATCCTGTAAGAGTATGGTGCCTTACTTTTCCATTTCTGATCTGCAGACTTACTCAAACACCAACACGGGGAACTGCTGCGGTGCTATCCTGGAACTGAGATGGCTGCTTTCCTCCAACCCCAGCCATCTTCCTTTGTACCAGGTATAACTTCAGTCAGTGGAAACGATTACTATTTGCTCCAGTTTTGCCGTTAATCCTGGATACAACACTTGGTTAAATGCAGTTATGATGATGTTAAGTGCAGTCACTGTCACCTCACATCTAGAATTCAGCTGCATGGTGTCTTGTTGTACATATATAAACTAAGGCTTCAATGAGCCCAAGGGATGAAAGCCCAAAATGAGTTTCAGTGAGCAGATTGGTGCTGAGGAAGTGCTGCTTGATCCCACTGTGGATGACATCTTCCATCCCTTTATTAATGAAAGAGATGAGGGCATTGGGGCAGTCATTGATTGTCTGCTGGTTTATCTGTGTGTGTACAGGACACACCCGGATAGTTTCCCACATTGACAGGTCGATGCCAGTGCTGTATCCCAGCAGGAACAGCTTGCATGGAATGTTATCAAGGCCCACAGCCTTTTCATTCCCATTCTCCAGCCGTTTGGAATTACCACACACTGTGAATCGAATTAGCTGAAGACTGCCATCTGGGGAAGACTAAAATAGATCATCCTATCGATACTTCTGTCTGAATATTGTTGTGGTCGTTTCAGCCTGAGCTTTTCTATTGTTGTGTTAGGCTCTTCCACCATTGAGGAAGGGGATATGTGGGGATCCTCCTCCTCCAGTGAGTTGTTTGATTGACATTACCATTCAACCTGACTTCATGTGACGTATTGAGAAGATTAAGTCAGATTTGTTGGTTAGATCTGTCTGTCTCTGGCTGTTTATGCTGTTTGGTGAGTAAGTGGCTCTGTTTGGTAACGTCATCTCATTTTGAGGTGTACCTGGTGCAACTCTTGGGCAGCCCTTCTGTATTCTCCCTTGATCAAGGGTTTATCACCTGGCCTGATGGTCAGGGTAAATTGGACCATATGCCAGGCAGTGACAGTAAAAATTGTGCTGGAGTACTATTCTACTACTATTGGTAATGACCCAAATCACCTCACCCACGCCAGTGCTGAGTTCTAGATCTCTTCGAAATCTGTCCCATTTAGCATGGGGACAGTATCTCTCACATGTGCGCTCTTGCGTAAATGCTTACGCATACACACACACACACACACACACACACACACACACACACACACACACACACACACACACACACACACACACACACACACACACATACTGTGTGCGGTAGTCATTGTTCCCAATATGGGCATCAATCAATGTCTCTGCAGCAAGTAGGTTGGTGAAGATGAGGTCAAGTATGTTTCTACCTGTCAGTCGTTCCCTCCCCACCCAGTGCAGACCCAGTCCAGCAGCTATGTTATTTTTGACAAGACCATCTCGGTCAGGAATGTTGCTGCTGAACCCCTCTTGGTGGTGATTTTGAAATAGCCCACCGAGTGTACATTCTCCAGCTCATTCACTCTGTCAGTGTGTCCTCCAAGTGTTCAATGTAGAGCGACACTGATCCATTAGCTGAGGGAAGGGAGTCAACAGGAGGTTTCTGTGTCTGTGTTTGATCTGCCACGTGATGCGTCGTTATGTCACATTGTTGCTTGAGGAGTCTGTAGGACGTCTCTCCCACATTTATCCCTACCCCCAAACGTTAGGAAGGAGGAACTTTCAGTGTCTGCACGGTTTTTACTTTTATGTCACTATTAATCGAAGGGCCTCTTCTGTGCTGTATGACATTCACTCTATCACTCTTGTGATTGGACAGTCCAAGGCCTCACTCCTTCAGTTACTCCCAGTGCCTTGTCTATTCCACAGATTTCTACAATAGTTTCTCTGGAAAGACATTGCACAATTCCATTTTTAAACTATCTACGTGTATCTCTGTACCTTTCCCTGTCATCTCCTCCAGCTGCTACATCCATCTGTATCTCAGTAATCCTCCGTATCACTACAACCTTTATATCATATTACAGCCCCATCTATCGCTGTAAACTCCGCCAGCCCCTACACCCCTCCCTATCTCTCTAACCTCCAGCTGCTTCACCTTTCTCCATATCCTGTGAATGAGTTCAAAACTATCTCACTCATCTATCATAGCATGCACAGGCCACATTTTTTGTGTAAATCCTTTCGTCTTGCTTTCCTATCTCTGTAACATCTCACATCTTGCTTTCCTCTCTCTCTGTAACATTTCCATCCTTTCTATCCTCTCCCTGTAACATGTCCAACCTTGCTTTCCTATCTCTGCAACAGCTAGAAGCTTGTTTTTCTCTTTCTGTAACATCTCCAGCCTTGCGTTGCTATCTCTGTAACATCTCCAGTCTTGCTTTCCTATCTCCGTATTGTTTCCAGCCTTGCTTTCTTATCCCTGTAACATTTAGAGCATGCTATCCTACCTGTGTAACTTCTCCAGCCTTGATTTTCCATCTCTGTGACATCTCCAGCCTTGATTTCCAATCTTTGTAACATAACCAGCCTTACTTTCCTATCTCTGTAACATCTTTGGACTTGCTTTCATTCACACCTCAGTGAATTGTTTTTTACACACCTCAGTGAATTGGTTATATATATGCTCCTGCTTTTTCTTCTTTCTTGGGCTTTATAAAATATCCCCAGCAGTGTGTCTTTCATTGTTTGGTCTCTAACATCGACTCATAACGCCTCATTTGAAGACACGTCCAAGGTATGGTCCCTCCTCACTGCAGTAACTGTTCCTTAATTAATAATGCAACATTAACTCCTCTTTAACCCCCTCTCCTGTCCTGCGGATCGTTCCAATACAACAGAATATTGAGTTGTTAGCCTTGACCTCTCTCGAACACGTCTTTGTGAAGGCAAAAACGTTCCACCTCCACATGTCAACTCATGCCATTATCACAACAGTCTGTCTGATAATACTGCCAGTATTAACGTAAGCTGGAATATAACACCTGGAACACTCTGTATATCGGAGCTCTTCAAACATTCCCTATTTGTTATCAGGCTGCCCAAACCATGGACCAAAATTGAAACTCTGGGACTGAATGAATAGTTGTTGAATTGGAATTCCTTTTTTAAAAATCTGTAATCATGAAGTGCAACTTTCCAGACCTGAGCAGTCAGCTCCACATACAATGAGTCCTGGTGGTTAATTCCCCGCTCAGTGTGCAGAGGGGACAGCCCTCAGTAGTGGAGAAAGTGAAGACTGTAGTTGATGGAGATCAGAGTCGAAAAGTGTGATGCTGGAAAAGCAGAGCAGATCAGGCAGCATCCGAGGAGCAGGAGAGTCGACGGTTCGAGCATGAGCTCTTTATCAGGAAGGGATTGGTGCATTCCTTTTTCTTTGATTCCATGATTCGCAGGACGTTGGGATCCTTACTTGCTCACGAAGGCAGCGCTGTATATAGCACTGAAATGGAAAGCAGTCAATCAGTTAGTTGGAAAGATTGTAGACAAGTTGAGGGGAAGTACAGACTGATTGAAGTACAAACATAAGGATAGTTAAACCCTTTGGGTCAGATAGGGTATAACCTAGGTTACTTCAGGAAATGATGGAAGAGATTGGCTTGCCTTTGGTGATAATCTTTGCATCCTCGCTGTCCACTGGAGTAGTGCCAGATGATTGGAGAGTGGCAAATGTTATTCTCTTGTTCAGTTAAGGGAATAGGGATAACCCTGGGAATGATAGAACAGTCTTACACCAGTGGTGTGCAATGTATTGGAGACAATTATGAGAGACAGGATTTACAATTCCTTAGAAAACGATAGTTTGATCAGAGATAGTCAGCATGTTTATTTGAGGAGCAGGTCATGCCTCACAAACCTTATTGAATTCTTTCAATATGTGAAAATACACATTGATGAAGGTAAACCAGTAGATGTGATGAACAAGAATTTTAGAAACGCATTTGATAAGATTCCCCATTGTCGGCTTATTCAGAAGGTAGAGAGGCATGGGACGCAAGGAAATTTGGCTGTCTGGACACAGGCGTGGCTGGACTATAGGAGGGAGAGGATGGTAGCTGATGGAAAGTACTCAGCCTAGAGCTCACCAGTGGTGTTCCACAGGGATCGGCTCTGGGGCCTATGCTCTTTGTGATTTTTATAAATGACTTTGCTGAGGAAGTGGAATGGTGGTTTAATAAGTTTGCCGATGACATGAAGGTTGGTGGGGTTGTGAATAGTGTGGAGGCTGTTGTAGGTTGCAGCAGGACGTTGACAGGATGCAGAGCAGGGCTGATAAGTGGCAGATAGAGTTCAAACTTCAAATGTGTGACGTGATTTATTTTGGGAATTTGTATTTGCATACAGAATACAGGGTTAAAGGTAGAATTATTGGCAATGTGGAGGAACAAAGGTACCTTGGGGTCCATGTCAATACATCTCACAAAGTTGCCACCCAAGTTGATAGAGTTGTTTAGAAGGTGTATGGTGCGTTGCCTTTCATTTTCAAGGGGTTGAGTTTAAGAGTAGCCAGGTTAATGCTTAGCTCTATAAAGCTGTGGTTCAACCACACTTGGAATATTGTGTTCAGTTCTGGTTGCCTCATTATAGGAAACATGGGGAAGCCTCAGAGAGTGGGCCAAACAGATTTACCAGGATGTTGCCACGAGTGGAGGACATGTCTTAAGAAGAAAGTCTGAGGGAGCTAGGACTTTTCTCCCTGGAGCAAAGATAGAGCTGATTTAATAGAGATGTACAAGATATTGAGAGACAAAGATTGGATATCCAGAGTCTTTTCAACAAGGGGCATAATTTTATGGTGATTGGAGGAAGGTTGTTATGTTCTGTGTAAGGACACGCCAGGAACTGTAGACCGGTGAGGCTGACAGGGCTGGTGAGCAAGTTGTTGGAGGGAACCCTGAGGGACAGGATGCACAATTATTTGGAAAGGCAAGGACTGATTAGGGATAGTCAACCTGGCTTTGTGAGTGGAAACTCATGTCTCACAAACTTGATTGAGTTTTTTTGCAGAAGTAACAATGATGATTGATGAGGGCAGAGTGGTGGACGTGACGTATTTGAACTTCAGTAAGGCGTTCAACAAGGTTCCCCATGGGAGACTGGTTAGCCGGTTTAGCTGTCATGGAATGCAGGGAGGACTAGCCATTTGGATACAGAACTGGTTTAAAGGTAGAAGACAGAGGGTGGCGGTGGAGGGTTGTTATTTACACTGGAGCTCTGTGACCAGCGGAGTGCCACAAGGATCAGTGCGGGTCCCCTACGTTTCAGCATTTATATAAATGATTTGAATGTGAGCATAAGAAGTATAGTTAGTAAATTTGCAGATGACACCAAATTTGGAGGTGTAGTGGATAGCGTAGAAGCTTACCTTGGTTTGCAACAGGATCTTGATCAGATGGGCCAATGGGCTTAGGAGTGGCAGATGGAGTTAATTTACATAAATGTGAGGTGCTGCATTTTGGAAAAGCAAATCTTAGCAGGAGTCATACTCCTAAGAGTGAGGTCCTTGGGTGTGTTGCTGAACAAAGAGACCTTGGAGTACATTTTCATTGTTCCTTGAAAGTAGAGTCGCCCATAGATAAGCAAGTGAAGAAGGCGTTTGGTATGCTTTCCTTTATTGGTCAGAGTATTGAAAACAGGCGTTGGGAGGTCATGTTGACGCTGTACAGGACATTGGTTCGGCCACTTTTGGAAAATTGCATGCAATTCTGGTCTCCTTCCTATCGGAAGAAATTGTGAAACTTGACAGGTTTCAGAAAAGATTTACAAGGATGTCGCCAGGTTTGGAGCATTTGAGCTGTAGGTGGAGCCTGAATAGGCTAGTGGAGGGCTCGATCGTAACACAGAATTTATAGCAATAATTTACAGTGTGATGTAACTGAAATTATGCAAGGAAAATTTGATTGTCTGTTAAGCCTTTCATCTGTTAGAATACAGTGATAGTTTCACTTCTTTCATGTGTAAATCACAAAACCTTTTTTAAAAGTTGCATTCTCGGGTTAGCTGTTAACAATGGTGATAGCTAGACAGTATGTTGAAGGTGTTGGCCCCCTGTGTTCTGTCTATGCCATGGTGTTTAGATCGATTCTAATCTAAAAAGTGAGATAACAGAGTTTTACATAAATTCATGCAGTTTTGAGCAAAGTACAATGTTGCTCTGCAAGTACAAATTCATCCCACAAATATATGTGTGCACGTGGGTCTTTGTGTGTCTCTGTCTG
The DNA here is from genome assembly GCF_047496795.1 of Chiloscyllium punctatum. Lineage (NCBI taxonomy): Eukaryota > Metazoa > Chordata > Chondrichthyes > Orectolobiformes > Hemiscylliidae > Chiloscyllium > Chiloscyllium punctatum. Next base: position 95,816,119 of record NC_092754.1, on the reverse strand, counting down.
GGGTGGGGGTTGTGAGTGTGAGAAAGTGTGTGCGTGTGTGTGTGTGTAGTGAGTGCAGAGTGTCTTAAGTCTGTGAGGGGGTGCATGTGTGAGTGTGGGAGTGTGTGTATCTGTAAGTGTGTGTGTGTGTCTGTGTGCACGTCTGTGTGTACCTGTGTCCGTGTGTATGTGAGAGTGTGTGTGTGTTGTAGCCTTTGCTCGGTTTCCCCAATGTACCATGCCTCCAGGCATCCTTGCCTGCAACGTATAAGATAGACAACGTTGGCTGAGTGACATGAGTACCTGCCATGTACAAGTTGGGAGGTTTTCCCACGCGTAATAGTGGTATCTATGTCCACAATCTGTCACGTCTTGCAGCGTCCATCGTGACAGGGTTGTATGGAGTTGTCCTGAGGGCAGGGCAGTTTGCTATGAACAATGATCTGTTTGAGGTTTGGCGGTCGTTTAAAGGCAGATAGTGGAGGTGTGGGGAAGGTCTTGGTGAGGTGCTCATCCTCATTGATAATGTGGTGCAGGTCATGAAGAACATGATTTACACATGAAAGAAGTGAAACTATCACGGTATTCTAACAAATGAAAGGCTTAACAGACAATCAATTTTTCAATGTATAATTTCAGTTACATCACACTGTAAATTTTTGTTACAAATGCTGTGTTGCGATCGAGTCCTCAACTATCACCTGATGAAGGAGCATCGCTCCGAAAGCTAGTGTGTTTCCAATTAAACCTGTTGGACTATAACCCGGTGTTGTGTGATTTTTAACTTTGTACACCCCAGTCCAACACCGCCATCTCCAAATCATGAACATCATGAGGGGTATGGATATGGTAAATAGACAAGGTGTTCTCCCTGGTGTGCGGGAGTCCAGAACTAGTGGACATAGGTTTAGGGTGAGAGGGAAAGATATAAAAGAGACCTAAGGGGAAACGCTTTTCTGCAGAGGGTCATACATGTAGGAATGAGCTGCCAGAGCAAATGTTGGAGGCTAGTACAATTGCAACATTTAAAAGTCATCTGGATAGGTATATGATAGGAAGGGTTTGGAGAGATATGGCCCGGGTGCGGGCAGCTAGGATTCAGTTGGGTTGGGATATATGGTAGGCATTGGCGGGTTGGACCAAAGGGTCTGTTTTTGTGCTGTACATCTCTATGACTCTATGACTCTAATTTAGAAATGACAATAATTTAGCATGCACTGTCAAAAAACAAATGGTTTATGTCATTAAATTGGAGCAAACAATATGTTGAAAACTTGCAATTTTTAGAATGAATAATAAAGAATGAAGAACAAAGAACATTCTAGCACAGAAGCAGGCCCTTCGGCCCTCCAAGCCTACACCTAACCAGAACCTCTGTCTAAACCTGCCGCCTATTTTCTTAGGAGCGGTATCCCTTTGCTTCCTGCCGATTCATGTGTCTGTCTAGATAAATCTTAAATGATGCTAACACAAAATACTCCAATACTGTCTGATCAGAGCCTTGTAAAGCCTCAGAAATCCATTCCTGCTTTAATATTCAAGTCCTCTCAAACGAAATGCCATCACTTTACCTTTCTGACCGGATAGGCCACTCGAAACAATGAATGTATAATGGACATTAATAAACTTACCATGGAGTTACAAAAATGAACAATGATTAAAGCATGCTGGGGAATGGATCCCAGCCTTCAGGAAACTCTTTGTGCTAATCCATAGCTGCAGAATCCAGTCAGGCTACAGCTCCCCACAGACGGTTTGCAAACAAACCTGACAGCGACAGACCCTGCAATACCCACCTGAAGATGGACTTTAATGGGACAATGGAATGTCACCCTGGGGCCATCAATGTACCTACCCTTAGTTAGGACTGATTGATCTGGGTAAATGAACTCGATCATTTCATTGGAAGATCCTCCATAGCCTCCCAAGGGCTTGAAGACTTGGAAGGATAACAATCACCTCAAAACCCCATCGAGTGCGGTACTGGAGAATAACCACTGATAAAGAAGACAACACCAAAACCATCAGAAGAATAAGAAGTCCTGGCTAATTTCTAATGTGGTGGTACACAATCAGCCAAAGTTAAGCTAAAGCGGTTTGTAGTATTTTTCATTACTTTATAGTAAACTGTATTGTACTAACATTGATTGTGCTCAATAAACAAATATAATTGTTTGTAAGACTTGAGTCAGTTCTTTTGCTGAATAAAAGACTTTAAACATACTGCGCAGCAGATACAACACCTTCCTAACTGTTGACTCAACCTGCAGGTTTACCTTGAGACAATCCTGTATGAGATCTCGCAACTCACTGTGCACTTCAGACTTCTGCATTTTCTCTCCATTTATAAAATAGTCCATGCCTCTCTCCCTCCCATCACCTCACGCTTTCCCAAGATGTACTCCATCTGCCACTTCTTTGCCCACTCTCCTATCCTGCCTCAATCCTTCTGCAGCCTCCCTGCCTCCTCAATGCTACATGTCATTCTACCTACTTTGTATCATCTAAAAGCCAAGCCAGAATACTCTCAGTACCTTAATGTAGATCGTTAATGTTCCCAACATAAAAAGTTGCGGTCCCAACACTGAGCCTTGTGTAACACCAGTTGTCATCAGCTGCTATCCTGAGAAGGACCCTTTTATCCCTACTAGTTTCTTGCCTCGAACAAAATTGGCCTTTATTTTACTCAGCAGCATCCTGTGCGGCATCTTATCAAAGTCCTCCTTGAAGTCCGGGTGGATAACATCCACTGGCTTACCTTTGACTCACTTTCTTGTTACATCCTCAAATAACTCTTACAGATTTATGAGGTATGACGTAGCATTGATGACACCATACTGACTTTGCCCAATTTTACAATTCACTTGCAAATATTAAAATCGTCGTCCTTCACAATGGATTCCAGGATCTTCCACACGACTGAGGTTAGGCTAATTGTTCTGACACTTTCAGCCTTTTGCTTTCTTGCCTTTTTAAAGAGGGTGTCATATTAGCAACTTTCTAGTATTCTGAGCTTCTCCCTGATTCTAGAAATTCCAGAAGGATCACCACAAATGTCTCCATCATTTCTTCAGCTATCTCCCTTGGAACTCTGGGATATCATCCATCTGGTCCAGTATATTTCCCCATTTAGTTTGTCGAGCAATTTCTCCCCTGGCCCCTCGCAATCTTGAATTTGTGGGATACTATCTGTGTTTTCACTGTTAAAACTGACGTGAAATAAATGTTCAGTTTCTCAGGCAGTGTTTGTTCCCCATTACTCTGTCGCCAGCGTCGTATTCCGCGTCCCAATAATCATTTCTGCCTCTCTTTTGCACTTTATATATTTAAAGAAACTCTTAGTCTTTTATATTACTGGCTAGTTTACCCTCATATTTAATCTTCTTCCTCCTATTTCTTATTTTGTTGCCCTCTGGTGGTATTTGTAAGCTTCCAAATTCTCTGGTTTCCCACGGCCATTTGCCATGTTATATGATTTCTCTTTTGCTTTTACGCTAACCCTGATTTCCCCAGTCAACCATTGTTGCCTAATCCTCCCTTTACATGCTTCTGTTAGCTTGGAATGAATCTCTACTGCGCCTCCTGAATTACTCCCAGAAACTCCAGCCATTACTGTTCCACTGTCTTTCCTGCCAGCCTACTCTCCCGATCAATTCAACCCAGTTCTTCCCTCATGCCTTTGTATTTGCTTTAACTCAGTGGTAATATTGTTAACTCTTCTATCTTCTTCCTGTCAAATTGAAGAGTAGGTTCAATGATATTATGATCACTGCCTCATAAAGTTTACTTTGCCTTAAGCTCCCTTATCAAGGCTACCTCATTGCACAACACTAAATCCAGTCTTGCCCGTTCCCTTGTTCCCTGTACCATCAGCTGCTCAAAAAAGCCATCTTATAGACACTCCACAAATTCCTTTTCTTACAAAGCACTACCAACCTGATTTTCCCAGTCCAGCTGCAAATCGAAATCTTCCTAATCATTATAATTTTGCTTTTTCTACACGTCTTTTCTACCTCCTGATGTGTCCACTGCCCCAGCTCCTGTCTGCGATTTGTAGACTGTATATAACTCCAAATAAGTTTTCTTTTCACCTTTGTCGTTCCTCCATTCTACCCACACACATTCCACACCATTTGTCCCTACTTTGAGTTTTGGAAACTGAGTGAAGTGACTGCAAAACACTTTATCATTGTCAAAAATTCATAGTTTAGACATTGATTAAAATATTACATTGTCAATTCCATTGGAATGTGGCCACAATCTATTTCTTTGGCCAAATATTCTATCTGTATTAGGGAAGAAATGCAGACTTTTGAAACTGTTAGAAAAGCAAGATATGAAGAGGAGTTGAAACTATACAGAGATTAAGGTGGGTCAAGTGAACAGAAAACTATTGTTGTATGGAGCATCGTAGGATGTATTGTCTGTGCGCGCAAAGATATTGGCCGGTTGAATTGAAAGGCAGTGTATTATTTCAATGGAGAGATTGACTTGAGGCATAGAGGAATCGGTCACCTGGATGACATAATAAAACCTTTATGTTTGCATAAAGCTTTGCGGGAGGTAAGATAAATGTAGAAATTTTCTGAAACAGAATACATGCAAAATTAAGGAAGATTTTCTACAGTTTTGCATAGTGGCAAGACAACATCGAGAGAACAATGGTCATACTGACATGCAAATCAGTCCAGACAAGATTCATTCAACTGACTCCTGTGTGAAACATTTATTTCAGGAGGAAATCTTGAACTGACTGACTCTGGATCGGCTGGAGTTTAGGTGACCAACATGTGATCTTGGTAAAGCCAAAAATTCCAAGTAGTCTTTTCAAGTTGAATTCTCAAACAATATTTCAGCTTGTGTGAGAGATTATTAGGAGTGGACTGGCTATACAACTGAAGAATATCTCAGTGAAGAAGATGTTGGTTGTTTTAATTCTCTCAAAGTGTCGTGTATTTGTGAACTCTCTTCCCAGATAGCAATGGAGGATAAAACATTGAATGTTCCTAAGGCAGAGGCAGGCAGATTCTTGACTAAGAACGATGCACTAACATTGTAAGGGCAAAGGAGGAATAAGAGAGACACTTCGACAGCGAAGTGGGTTATCTCAGATTACAACAGGATCTTGACCAGATGGACGAATGGGCTGTGAAGTGGCAGATGGAGTTTAATTCAGATAAATGCGAGGTGCTGCGTTTTCGGAAAGCAAATCTTAACAGGACTTACACACTTAATGATAAGGTTCTATGGAATGTTGCTGAACAAAGAGACCTTGGAGTGCAGGTTCATAGTTCCTTGAAAGTGGAGTCGCAGGTAGATAGGATAGTGAAGAAGGCGTTTGATATGCTTTCTTTTATTGGTCAGTGTATTGAGTACAGGAGTGGGGAGGTCATGTTGCGGCTTTAAAGGACATTGGTTAGGCCACTGTTGGAATATTGCGTGTAATTCTGGTCTCCTTCCTATCGGAAAGATGTTGTGAAACGTGAAAGGATTCAGAAAAGATTTAGAAGGATGTTGCCAGGGTTGGAGGATTTGAGCTATCGGGGTAGGCTGAACAGTCTGGGACTGTTTTCCATGGAGCGTCAGAGGCTGAGGGGTTACGTTATAGAGGTTTACAAAATTATGAGGGGCACGGATAAGGTAAATAGGCAATGTCTTTTCCCTGGGTCGGAGAGTCCAGAATTAGAGGGCACAGATTTAGGTTGAGAGGGGAAAGATATTAAAGAGATCTAAGGGGCAACGTTTTCGTGCAGAGGGTGGTGCATGTATAGAATGAGCTGCCAGAGAAAGTGGTGGAGGCCTGTGCAATTGCAACATTTAAGAGGCATTTGGATGGGTGTATGAGTAGGAAAGGTTTGGAGGGATATGGGCCGGGTGCTGGCAAGTGGGATTAGATTGGTTTGGAATATCTGGTCAGCATGGACGGGTTGGACTGAAAGCTCTGTTTCCATGCGTTACATCTCTATGACTATATGACTGTGTGACTATGACTCTATGACTATGATCACAATCAGCTCATCCAATATCTTATTGCATGACGGAGCGCTATTGGTGACTTACTCCTGAAGCTGGTTTCTGCATTTCTGTTGTCTTTAGATACTGAAAAATTATGAGATGATTCTCATGAGCATGAAGACTTTTCCTTTCAGATTATTGGGCACAGCTTTCCATATGTGACTTTTTAACAGCACTCAAAAGCACTCAGAGAAATTTCATGGTTTTGCAGAAAGGAGCATAGCGCAAAGTAAAGGTCTGCCTTGAAACTGCTTTAGAACTCAGATTGGGTCGAATGGATAACTTTAATTCTGCACATTTCCTTTCAGTTCTTCTTGTGAGATGAGTTTCATTAGCAAGGCCAGCATTCTGTTGCATATATGTAATTTCTATTCAGTATATGGTAATAAACCCCAGGGATTATAGTGGTGCAGGGACTCTAGCAGGTATGTTACAAAGAGAGAAACGGGGTTTTAGATTAGATTACTTACAGTGTGGAAAGAGGTCCTTCGGCCCAACAAGTCCACAACGCCCCGCCAAAGCGCAACCCACCCATACCCCTACATCTACCCCTTACCTAACACTACGGACAATTTAGCATGGCCAATTCACCTGATCTGCACATCTTTGGACTGTGGGAGGAAACCGGAGCACCCGGAGGAAACCCACGCAGACACGGGGAGAATGTGCAAACTCCACTCAGTCAGTCGCCTGAGGCGGGAATTGAACCCGGGTCTCTGGCGCTGTGAGGCAGCAGTGCTAACCACTGTGCCACCGTGCTGCCCATTGAACCATTTGATAGTGAATGGAGAATGATATAGCTTCAAGTCAGTGTGCTGTGTGACCTTGGAGATTTTATTCCTCACCATTTGATGCACACAAGCTGCGGAAATAGTGAGAATACATGCTCTGTTTTCAACAATGAAAGTGATAGTCAGACAGCATATAAATCGACTCTTCAGCCCAACGCATCAATGCCAGCCAGAAAACAATAACGGATTTGATTCCCAGTTGCCTGAAGACCTATAGCCTACTATGCCCTGGCAGTTTTTAATAAATGTTGCATTGCCTTGTATTATCTGTGGCCTGAGTGTGTTTATTGTTCTTTTAATATATGCACAAAATGGTTTCATGGACGCAGATAACACAGACATAAAGACAGCAGCAAGCTCATCAGATCAATAAAACTCTCTACTTTTTTCAATAATTATAGAAAATCCGATTGTCTTTCCAATTGCTTTGGGATTTTAATGGAGTTTGACCAGCATTAATTGCCCATGAGACGTTTCAGTCCCAGTTGATGTTGGTCCATCCAAGTGGGTGGTAGGATGGAATACCAGCAGTGCATCTCGTGCTGGTTTAACTGGGAGTAAATATTACTGGTGGTGGATGGAGTGTTACACAAGCCGTCATGCTGTGATGAACAGCTCGCAGGAAAACAGGAAAATGGACTCATTGTCACAGCGAACATATAGGATGCAATTTATTATTTTTCTGAGAAATAACAACCTTACAGCTCCCAGTCTTTATAATAATGAAGGGAAGTCTGTTTTTATGTTATTGGTGTTCTCAAAATAATGATGTCAAATAGCTGGAATAATGTTGGCACTGTCGTTGGAGGATTCTTGCACTGAGCATGTGAATTAACACAGATTATTTCAGAGATGGCTGGGCTGTCCTAGGTTAGTAAGTGCTGATAGTCCACGGGATGAGGCTCGTTTGTAATTTTGCCACTTACTGAGCACGGTTTGCCAGAACAAGACAACAAGTACCTTTGTTTGGTGCTTCAGAACCGATCAGAGCTTTCATGGCTGCCACCACATGGAATCATATATAAAGACAAGGCCCATCGAGTCTGCACCACGCAGTGCTAATGCAAGTGCTTTATAAATTTAGTGAAGTTACCTTCCTGAACCATCCTCCAAGGCAATGCATTCTAGACACAGACCCAGTTGGGGACTAAATCAGTCTGAACTCTGATTAATGACGTTATTAAAGCAGAGGTATGGAATATTTTGAAGGCATAGATAAATAGTTTATTGTTGAGAGAGGGGTGGTGAAAGGTTTTCAGGCTAGCCAAGAATGCGGATTAAAGTTACAATTAATGAGACATACTCATGTTGAATATCTAATTCATCCCTGTGATAATGGGATGTGGCAGGTTGATTAAACTGCCAAATTGGAATTTCAATGTAAAGATTCAACAAACAAGTTTAGAATGCTGAAATCCTCCATCTTCAGAGCATTTTCAATGGTTGAATTTTCAAGCGTTTATTTAAAATCACTTAATTTGTGCTGTAACACCAATTGCAGATATGGAAACTGTGACACTCCCAAGGCAGAAGAAATTCCAGTAATGAATGCAGTGATCAAAAGGAAAATTTTAGTCCAATGTTTGATTTAATTTAATTTTATCTAGAACACAACAATGTGAAAGAAAAGTACCACTTCCCGGAAGTTCTATGGAGGAGCTTCTGTATGAGTACATGTCATAGCAATGCAACAAACATCAGCCTACAGCAGTCACATTAACAAAGTTGCTTTGATAAGTCTATAATGCTTGCATTTTTCTGAGAGATTAGAGATTTTGTTTGCTTAAAAATATTTGCATCAATACAAAACCTTCAAAAGTGGTCAGTCGAAAATTGCTTGCCCATTCAATATTCTGATCTCAATTTGTAGTCGAACATTTAGATAGCTGAACTCTGAAGAAAGATTAAATGTATTGAACGACTGGGTTCCTATCTCCTCTGTTCCCCTTATTCTGCCTGTAGTGTCTTTCAAATCCCCTATGAAAGTTTTAAAGAAAAAAAAACTACTGATTTCCATTGTCCCACTACCTCTGGAAGTTGATCTACTTAATAAATACAGTTGATCAAAGAATATAATACTGAATCCCTGAGCATCAGCAATTTTATACCAGCCATCAGCCAATTGTGCATACAAGACCTAACTTAAAGTGTCTTCTTTCATGACTAATTTCAGCTGCATATACTGTGAAGAACGAGGAAATCTAATTTCTCCAGGAACAGATACAGAAAATAAGTTTGCTCCAGTTTGAGTATAAATGATCTTTGATTCAGAATTCAAAGACGTGAAAGGATATTGCTTGAGAGCTGTTGTTTAGATTGTTCAGGGGCTTCCTCTTGAAAGTATGTGACAGCAGTGCAACAAACACCTTTGCAGACCAGACCACAGCAATCGCAGTAAATTTGCATCTCTAATGCTTGCTTTTTTCCGACAGATTGAAGCTCTTATTTAACTATAACAACAGAAAGCATCAAAATAAAATCCGAAAGAACTGCGAATGCTGTAAATCTGAAAGAAAAACAGAGTTGCTGGAAAAACCATTGCTTTAAAACATCCAAATCTCTTCAGTGAAATGTTTCCCCAACATCAGCCCAGTCCTGAACGTTTTACCTCCCAGTGACCTCTCTGGCCTATACTGCAAGGAAAAATTACATCTCCCCGATATTCTCTGCCTCTCCCCCTACCTGTGCTCTGATTTCTTGCAAACCAGTTTATGCAAGTTTGACAGAAAAAATCACCAACTCATGCAGTCATCCTTCTGTCGTGTGAGCAGTTTTTTTAAAAAAAGCAGCTGAGTAAGTGCTACAATACTGAATCCAGATCCTTCAACCATTCCAGCAGCTGGACACAATTGTATATGCAGGCGCATGCGGATTTCAGTGACTAAACTTGCCTGTTCAATTGCAAGTCTGGTAAACCTGACGGCCTAAATGGCGATGGACATGGAATGCCGTGCCTTCCAAATCTAAGGCGGTCTCGAAAAAGTATGTTTGATACGATATGTTACCATGATTTTGCTTCATTCAGAGTACATGAAAGTGAAAGTAAATTGCCGGTGGGCAGACAAGTTGCGGGAAGATAATGTACAGACCCCTCATGAAAACACCACACAGCAGTGCAGAGATTACCATTCCTGACCATAGCAATCACATACTGCCTCGCCATTATATACATTGTTCTTTGGGTTTGAGAGTTTTTTCTAAACAGACAGTTTTAGGAGAGGACATCAAGGAAGCTTGAATTCAAATTGCTTGCAAATTTGGATTACTTATCCCTGATCATTTTCTCACTTAAAATGAATATATTCAAGAAATACGTATCCCATCGCATTCTCACCCTTATTACCAACTATAGTGTCCATCAAACCTGTGAAAGTGGTTGAAGAATAAAATCAGTATTGATTGCAGTATTCGTCTGGATTGTAAGAAGTTTAACAAAAGCAGCTGAACTCAGGCTGAATCCAGAGTCTGCAGCCATTCAAGCAGCTGGCAGTCAATACTAGCAGGAGGCAAATGCTTACGTAAGCTCTTAATTTATCTTGCTTGACCAGTTACCGTCATGGCAAGGTTGACAATCCAAACTGCATGGGATATGGAAAATATAGTTCTCCAGGATTGTTTGCAATACCTGGAAAATATGTCTGATGTTTTGTGTAATTCATACTTCATTTGATATTATATTCTCCAAGGCAATTACTGGAGAGCAAGCAGTTCCTGTGAAGTTATGTAGATACTTCCGTCTGCATCCAGGAATCATGTAGCAGGCCCTAGTTACCACAGTAAGCTTAACCCACAAAATATGTATTGCAACCAGAAGTTGATAGATAGTGTTATTTCTTACACAAGACTTCTGCAGTCATAATTTTATGAATTCTGGTGAAGCCCTGCTGGTGAACTGAGAGCTGGATTATAACGGGATGGTTTGCAGTGCCAAGGGTGGCATGGTACTGACAGTAGTTAATACAGACGTTGTTACCTGGTCACAAACCATTATTAAAATGCCATGATCCCAGGAGCCAACAGCAATAACAGAGTGAAGGCAGAGCAGCAACCTTTACTTTACTGCCATTAGTGGTGGGTATTGCTGAGCCTGCACTAAAGAGATTGGCAGGCCAAAGCCCAATGTGGTAGTTGAGGGGTTCTATGGCTCACAACACAGACAAACATGAGCGTATCTCAATTGGTGTCTTCATTTGCCCACCACTGACAAGATAACATAATGGTGCTTTGCCCCTGGACTCCCCTCCACTTGGCCTGACTCATGAGAATCTTGACAAGGGCCAGTTGACATGGAAAATTCAGCCCTGTATGTCGAGACAGTACCAAAGGTCCTCATTGGAGATATTGGAAAATTGGTTGCCTAGTCTCCATTTGGGACTGGAGCTCTTTAGTTGAGATATTTTGAGACGTTGCAACAAGTATCAAGTATTAAAGCATGGTGTCTCCCTTTCTTAGCTACCACACTCCAGCCTCATTATCTTGTCTTGCAAATAACCAATGAGGGTTTTGGGTAGTAAATCATCACCTACTGTAATTGTTTCTTGAACTAATTTTACAAAACTAGCTGTCAATGTCTTGAAATACTTACTCAATTTTTCAGGTTTATAATGATGATTTTATTTTGGATGTAGATCTTCGCTTAAAATGACTGAATAGCACTTTTCTGACTATTTGCAGATCACCTGACAGTCCAAAGTACCAGGTCGATGTAAAACTGTCCACTCCAAAATCTATCATGAAGAACGTAAGTTTGAAAACAATATGTGATTAATGTTTTGCTTCATTCAGAGTACACAAAATAGAAAGGAAATTACTTTCTAGGTACTTTCAGGAAACATCACACAGCAGCGCAGGGAGCACCACTCCAGGCAAGAGCATTTGCATTACTGTCTCTCTGTTATCTGCATTAGAATTAGGGCTTCAGAATTTTGGTTAAAAAATATTGTATTAGGAGAGGACATCAAAGACACTTCATTGTAAGTTTGCTGGAATTTTGTTATTGAAGTTTCTAAACTCTGAATATGAAAACATTCAAGAACTTGATATCCAATTTCTATGTTGTGTTCGCCGAGCTGGGAATTTCTGGTGCAGACGTTTCATTCCCTGTCTAGGTGACATCCTCAGTGCTTGGGAGCCTTCTGTGAAGCGATTCTGTGATCTTTCCTCCGGCATTTGTAGTCGTTTGAATTTGCCGCTTCCGGTTGTCAGTTCCAGCTGTCCGTTGCAGTGGTCGGTATATTGGGTCCAGTTCGATGTGCTTATTGATTGAATCTGTGGATGAGTGCCAAGCCCCAAGTAATTCTCTGGCTGTTCTCTGTTTGGCTTGGCCTATAATAGTAGTGTTGTCCCAGTCGAACGCACGTTGCTTGTCGTCTGCGTGTGTGGAAACTAACGTTAGCTGGTTGTGTCGTTTCGTGGCTAGTTGGTGTTCATGGATGCGGATCGTTAGCTGTCTTCCTGTTTGTCCTATGTAGTGTTTTGTGCAGTCCTTGCATGGGGTTTTGTACACTACATTGGTTTTGCTCATGCTGGGTATCTGGTCCTTTGTCTTGGTGAGTTGTTGTCTGAGTGTGGCTGTTGGTTTGTGTGCTGTTATGAGTCCTAGTGGTCGCAGTAGTCTGGCTGTCAGTTCGGAAATGCTCCTGATGTATGGTAGTGTGGCTAGTCCTTTGGGTTCTGGCATGTACTCGTTCAGTTGTCTTTCCCTTAGGCATCTGTTGATGAAATTGCGGGTGTATCCGTTTTTGGTGAATACATTGTATAGGTGTTCTTCTTCCTCTTTTTGCAGTTCTGGTGTATTGGCAGCTATCTTTAAAAGGTAATACAAAAGTCATCATTAGTCACAAACAATGAAAGGGTAGAAAAATAATGAGTGGGGCCAATTATCATAAATCCCCTGTTTAAACTTCATAGGGGCAGGGGCCTGGCTGAGGTAAAATGAAGAGGAAGTTGATGTCCAGTTCATGGTAAAAAAAAATGTAGTTGAGACTTGGGTGAGATGAAGCTTGACAGAATTTTAGAAAGGCTAAAATAAAGCAAAATTGCAGATGCTAGATATCTGAAACAAAATGAAACTGCTCGTGAATCTCAGCAGGTTTGGCAGCATATGTGGCGGGAAAGCAGAGTTAATGTTTTTTGAGTCCTGTGACCTATTGAGCATCTCCAGCTATTTCTGCTTCAAGTAGAAAGGCTGATTGTCATTGAGTGTTGGTAACTGACAACAACTGAATTGGAGACACCTGTGGATTCAGAGAAAAGTAACATTGAAGCTCCTGTGGTAATATCCACAACAACCTAATCCTGTTCAAATGCAGACATGGAATCAGAGACAGGAGAATCACAACATTTAAAATACTTTTGTTCAAAATTGTCTGGATAAATCCAACAACCAGATTCATCTCAGTGGTGGGAAATTAACTGTGATCTCAGCCTCAAGCAATGATACCGAGAGATCATATGGACTAACTTGATATGCTGACTAAAACATCTAATGTGTAACCTGTTTGCCTAAATCATCCGATGAAGGATTATAATTCTGAATCTTCAGTTTTCTTGCGCATTTAAGCCGGTTTAGAAATGTTGAAAATAGGAGCAGGAGGTGGCCATGCAATTTTTCGAGCCTGCTGTGCCATTCATCACAATCCTGACTGATTGGATTATCACCTTGTTTCATTAAATCAGCTGATCAAGGCTTGAAATGCAGCATTGTGAGACTCCTGGTTTTTTTTAAGTCTGGCAATAAATTATAGACCCAGACACCATTTTAGTTTGTTTTTCATTTTGTGGTTATTAATTAATTTGCACGTTAACATTAAAAAATGATAATCTCAATTCTACAGAAAAGAAAGCAGTGAAGAAGAAGTAAGTTTGATTTTTCATGTGGCTAAATCATATTTTTAATGTGGAATCTAACAACATGAGGTAGATTGCTAGAGAGTCAGAATGTCCTGTAAAATAATGTAGAGACTTTCTCATGAAGACATGCCCCGAAAACCAGTCTACAATATTTGTCCTTAAATTTCTCCAAAAAACATGCATGGATTATGATCAATATGTATGGTTGTCTCAGATACATTACTGGCAAATGTTGTAACGCCAATACCAAACTCATGGTCTCTTTCTCAACTGTCAAATGTTCCTGTTGATGAATGTTTAGCTTCCTGAGAAACAACTGATAAGTCTTTTTATCTTCTTGTTGTTTTCTTGTAAGAGTACAGCACCGACACTTTTATCTCTTGCTTCGATAACTACCTGGAATAGCTTTGCATTATTAGTTGTCGCTAATATTGGGGCAGTAGTTAACACAACTTTCAGGCTGACAAATGCCTTCTGACAGTTTTCCATCCATTGAAACTTCCTGCATTTCTACAGCAATTCAGTGAGTGAAGCAGCCACACTGCTAAGATTCCGTACAACTTTCTGATAAAACCCAATGGTAGTACTACCAAATGCAGAACAACCTCTGTTATCCGAACGTCAATTATCCTAATTTCAGATTATCCAAACAAGATCACAAGGTCAATCAGATCAGATATCTGAGCAATGAGTTATCTGAACAATCATTTATCCAACAATTAGTTATCACCACCCGTCTCATTTGGATAATCAAGATATTTTTGTCGTCATACTGCTCTTTTTGTCGATGGGGCCACCTGTCCTTGTTCAATAACATGGTCCAGGAGAGTGATTGGTTTTTTCATTAATTCGCTGTTTGCCAGGTTTATCACCAAGCCTGACTCCAAAAGTCGAATGAATAATTTTGAGAAATTCTGCAAATTTTTCTTCCATGTGTGACTAAAAATCAGGTATTCAATGTGTACCATGCAATTGGGTAACGAAGAAATTAGTTTATTGTTTAGTCTTTGAAATGTAGCTGGCACATTCTTCATACCACATGACATGACTGTAAACTGGTACAGTGCATTTTGGTGTCACGAAAGCCGGAATTATCTTCACCTTTTTGAATAAAAGGAAGTAGCTACCAGTATCCTTTGAATAAGTTGTACTGAGAAATATAAGTTTCTTGTCCCATCTTCTCATTATGGTCTTCCAAACTTGATTTAGGTCATGGATCAGATTTAGTAACTGCATGGGACTTGCGTAGGTCAACACATAATCATTGGATATTATCTGGCTTTGGTACCACTGATGTCGGTGATCTCAATTCACTACGACTGATTTTGATTATATTGTCTTTCAGCATGTGTTCAGTCTCTTTCTGAACTTGTGCCAACCTTCAAAGGTTAAGTCTATAGGATGTTGTTTGATTGGAACAGCATTTCCTCATTCCTGAAGAAGGGCTTATGCCGGAAACGTCGATTCTCCTGTTCGTTGGATGCTGCCTGACCTGCTGCGCTTTTCCAGCAACACATTTTCAGCACAGCATTTTCTCAATCAATATTATGTGTTGCGAGATTAGTAATTCCCAGGTTATTCCCACATATCTCCCCATGTGATTATAGT
The DNA here is from genome assembly GCF_047496795.1 of Chiloscyllium punctatum. Classification (NCBI taxonomy): domain Eukaryota; kingdom Metazoa; phylum Chordata; class Chondrichthyes; order Orectolobiformes; family Hemiscylliidae; genus Chiloscyllium; species Chiloscyllium punctatum. The sequence continues at coordinate 95,800,874 of NC_092754.1, read as the reverse complement.
AACTCTTCCAGGTCATTTCGATTTTCAACTGGAAGGTATTCCGCAGTTTATCCCAGTTTTCCAGAATTCCTCATTGTTCAATTTCATTTGAGGAGACCAATTCACAATCATCTGAAATTGGTTAGTCACTCTGTGTTGTAACCAGTAACACATTCTCTTCTGTTATCCGATCAAAATAGCTTTTGAATAAAACACATCTCTTCAAGCCACAGACTGGTCACAGAAATAGGTGGAGCAGTTAGCTATTTAGTCCCTTAAGCATGTGCTGCTGTTCAAAATGATGACGGCTGATTACCCAACTCAGTATCCTGCTCCATCATTGTTTCTGTAAGCTTTGATCCCTTTAGACCGAAAAAAACTCTTACGTTTTGGGCTCAATCAATTTCTATGACAGTGAATTCCAAAGACTCACTACTGTCAGGGTGAAGAAAGGTTTCCTCATCTCAGTCAAAATGCTCGAGCCTGAGATCGTGAGCCCTGTTTCTGGACTCTCCAGCCATGGAGAACATCCTTCCTGGTTATCTAATTCTGGACATAAACACTGACTTGTGCTGCATCTTGTGATCTTAGCCTGGGTCAATATGGAATGGTTGTTCTCAGTATTGCCACACTTTGACAGTGCAAGTTAATCTCTTGCTGACCACAGGCTGGAAGCAAGGTAGCCATTTGTTGCTAAAAGAGAGATAGGACTGAGTGCTCAATGCCCATATTCAAAAGGGAAGAAGACCCATTGAGGAGAGGTATTAGGGGTCTTTGTGTAGCTGCAATGGTGGACACTGATAGAAATTACTGACTCCCATATAATACAAAGGGAATCAGCAAAGGTGACCCATTGTGCTGATTCCTAATTACACATGTTGCACTTGCCAAAAGATAACACACATACATTTTTTCATGCACCCATGCACACTCTCTGACACGTGCACTCTCTTTCTCTTACACACACATCATTCTTTCTTGCACCCACGCACAGTCACACACATGCACTCTCTTTGACTTAAACAAACACTCCCGCTTTCTTGCACCCACGCACACTCTGATACACATGCACTCTTTTTCTCTTACATTCACTCTCACTCTTTCTTGCACCCATGCACACTCTCACACACATGCACTCTCTTTCTCTTACACGCACACACGCACACACTCTTTCTTGCACCCACGCACACACTCACACACATACACTCTCTTTCTCTGACATACATATTCACTCTTTCTGGCACCCACACACACAGTCTCACACACATGCACTCTCTTTCCCTTACACGCACGTGCACACACTATTTCTTACACCCATGCACACTCTCACACGCTCATACACATGCACTCTCTTTCTCTTACGCACACACAGACACGATTTCTTGCACCCATGCACACTCTCACGCACATCGTATCTCTTTCGCTTACACACACACAAACAAACACACACACACACTATTTCTTGCACCCATACACACTCTCGGACATGCGCATTATCTTTCGCTTACACAGACACATCCCTCTTTCTCGTACCCATGCACCCTCTCACACACATGTACTCTCTTCACTTACACACACTTCCGCTTTCTTGCACCCACGCACACTCTCATACACATGCACACTCTTTCTCTTACACACACACAGACACTCTTTCTTGCACCCACGCACACTACCTCACACATGCACTCTCTTTAACATACATACACACTCCCTCTTTCTTGCACCCACGCACACACTCTGAGAGAAATGCACTCTATTTCTCTTACACACACACACACTCACACACATACACACACACAGACTATTTCTTGCACCCACGCACACTCTCACGCACAGGGAATCTCTTTCTCTTACACACACACACACTCTCTTTCTTGCACCCATGCGCACTCTCGCACACATGCACTCTCTTCCTGTTACCCACGCACTCACTCCTCCTTGCACCCATGCACACCCTCACACATGCACTCTCTTTCTCTTACACACACACACTCTTTATTGCACCCACGCACACTCTCACACAGATGCACTCTCTTTCTATTACACACACACACACTCTTTCTTGCATCCACGCACACGCTCATACACATGCACTCTCTTTCTGATACACACTCACATGTACACACTCTTTCTTGCACCCACACACACTCATGGATACGTGCACTCTATTTTCTCTTACACACACATTCTTTCTTGCACCCACGCACACTCTCACACACACGCACTCTCTTTCTCTTACACACACACACACTCTTTCTTGCATCCACGCACACGCTCATACACATGCACTCTCTTTCTGATACACACTCACATGTACACACTCTTTCTTGCACCCACACACACACTCGCACATATGCACTCTCTTTCTCTGACACCACACACACTCGTTCTAGGCCCCATGCACACTCTCGCACACATGCACTCTCTTTCTCTTACACACACACACACACTTTTGCTTGCACCCACGCACACCCTCTCACACCTGCACTCTCTTTCTTTTACACGCACAGACACACACACTCTTTCTTGCACCCACACACACTCTCGGATATGTGCACTATCTCTCTCTTACACAGACACATCCCACTTTTGTGCACCCATGCACAAACTCACACTCATGCATTCTCTTCACTTACAAACACATCACTCTTTCTTGCACCCACACACAATCTTGAACACATGCACTTTCTTTCTCTTAGACACACTCACTCTTCCTTGCACCCATGCACACCCTCACACGCATGCACTTTCTTTCTCTTACACACACATTCTTTCTTGCACCAATGCACACTCTCGCACATATGCACTCTCTACCTCGAACACCACACACACTCTTTCTTGCACCCATGCACACTCTCACACAGATGCACTCACTTTCTCTTACACACACACTCCTGCTTTCTTGAACCCACGCACACGCTCATACACATGCACTCTCTTTCTCTTAGACACACACTCACTCCTCCTTGCACCCACGCCCACACTCCGACACATGCACTCTTTTTCTCTTACACACACACTTTCTTGCACCCACGCAAACTCTCACACACATGCACTCGCTTTCTCTTACACGCACACATGCATACACTCTTTCTTGCACCTACATACAAACTCACACACATGCACTCTCTTTCTCTTAGATACACACTCACTCTTTCATGCACCAATGCACACACTCTCACACACACGCACTCTCTTTCTCTTACACACACTCACACACACTCTTTCTCGCACCCACACACACTCTCGGATACGTGCACAATCTTTCTCTTACACACGCATTCTTTCTTGCACCCACGCACACACTCGCACACGTGCACACTTTCTCTTACACACACTCACTCTTCCTTGCACCCACGCACACCCTCACATACATGCACTCTCCTTCTCTTGCACACACACTCTTTCTTGCATCCACGCACACTCTCACACACATGCACTCTCTCTCTTACACGCACACATGCAGACTCTCTTACTTGCACCCACACACACACTCACACACATGCACTCTCTTTATCTTACACACACACTCTTTCTTGCACCCAGGCTCAGTCTCACCCTCATGCACTCCCTTTCTCTTACACACACATTTTGCACCCACACACACGCTCGGACACGTGCACTATCTTTCACTCACACACACGCACGTTCTTTCTTGCACCCACGCACACTCTAGCATGCAGGCACTCTCTTTCTCTTACACCACACGCACTCATTCTTGCACCCACGCATCTCTCGCACACATGCACTCTCTTTCTCTTACAAACACATGCTTTCTTGCACCCACGCGCACACTCACACATTTGCGCTCTCTTTCTCTTACACACACACACACTCTTTCTTGCACCCACGCACACTCTCACACACACGCACTCTCTTTCTCTTACACACACACACACACACACTCTTTCTTGCATCCACGCACACGCTCACAAACATGCACTCTCTTTCTCTGACACCACACACACTCGTTCTAGGCCCCATGCACACTCTCGCACACATGCACTCTCTTTCTCTTACACACACACTTTTGCTTGCACCCACGCACACCCTCTCACACCTGCACTCTATTTCTTTTACACGCACAGACACACACACTCTTTCTTGCACCCACACACACTCTCGGATATGTGCATTATCTCTCTCTTACACAGACACATCCCACTTTTGTGCACCCATGCACACTCTCACACTCATGCACTCTCTTCACTTACAAACACATCACTCTTTCTTGCACCCACACACACTCTTGCACACATGCACTTTCTTTCTCTTAGACACACTCACTCTTCCTTGCACCCATGCACACCCTCACACACATGCACTTTCTTTCTCTTACACACACATTCTTTCTTGCACCCATGCACACTCTCGCACATATGCACTCTCTACCTCGAACACCACACACACTCTTTCTTGCACCCACGCACACTCTCACACACATGCACTCTCTTTCTCTTACACGCACACACACACGCTTTCTTGCACCCAAACACACACATTCACACACATGCACTCTCTTTCTCTTACACACAAACTCCCTCTTCCTGGCACGCACGCACACCCTCATACACATGCATTTTCTTTCTCTTACACACACATTCTTTCTTGCACCCATGCACACTCTCGCACATATGCACTCTCTTTCTCTAACACCACACACACTCTTTCTCGCACCCATGCACACTCTCACACACATGCACTATCTTTATCTTACACACGCACTCTTTCTTACATCCACACACACTCTCACACACTTGGACTCTCTTTCTCTTACACGCACACACACTCTTTCTTGCACCCACGCATACACTCATGCATGCACTCTCTTTCTCTTACACATACTCACTCTTACTTGCACCTACGCACGCCCTCACACACATGCACTCTCTTTCTCTTACACACACACTCTTTCTTGCATCCACGCACACTCTCACGCACACGAACTCTCTTTCTCTTACACGCACACACACGTTCGTTCTTACACCCACGCACCTTCTCGCACACATACACTCCCTTTCTCTTACACCACACGCACTCTTTCTTGCACCCACGCAACTCTCGTACACATGCGCTCTCTTTCTCTTCCACACACTCAAGCTTTCTTGCACCCATGCACACCCTCACACACATGCAGTTCCTTTCTCTTACGCATGCACGCACCCTTTCTTGCACCCAAACACACACACTCACACACATGTGCTCTCTTTCTCTTACAAACACTCACTCTTCCTTGCACTCACACACACCCTCACACACATGCACTTTCTTTCTCTTACACACACACTCTTTCTTGCATCTACGCACACTCTCACAGACATGTACTCTCTTTCTCTTACATACACACTCTTTCTTGCACCCATGCACACCCTCGCACACATGCACTCTGTTTCGCTTATACGCACACACACACACTCTTTCTTGCACCTACACACACTCTCGGATACATGCATTAAATTTCTCTTACACACACACACACACACATTCTTTCTTGCGCCCACGCACACTCTCGCACATATACACTCTCTTTCTCTTACACCACACACAGTCCTTCTTGCACCCACGCACTCTCTCACATATATGCACTCTCTTTCTCTTACAAGCACACATACACACACTCTTTCTTGCACCAACACACACTCTCGGATACGTGCACTATATTTCTCTTGCACACACACGTTCTTTCTTGCACCCAGGCATCTCCCGCACACATGTACTCTCTTTCTCTTACACACACTCCTGCTTTCTTGCACTCACGCACACTCTCACACACTTGCACTCTCTTTCTCTTACACACACACACACACACGCACACACACTCTTTCTTGCACCCACACACACTCTCAGACATGTGCACTATCTGTCTCTTACACAGATGCATGCCTCTTTCTTGCACCCATGCACACTCTCACACACATGCCCATACTTCATTTACACACTCACATTACTCTTTCTTGCACCCACACACACACTCACACACATGCACTCTCTTTCTCTTACACACACACACTCACTCTTTCTTGCGCCCATGCACATCCTCACACACCTGCACTCTCTTTCTCTTACACACACACACACACTCTTTCTTGCACCCACACACACTCTCGCACACATGCACTCTCTTTAACACTACACACACTCTTTGTTGCACCCACGTACACTCTCACACACGCACTCATTTTCTCTTACACGCACACACACACTCTTTCTTGCACCCACACACACTCTCGCACACATGCACTCTCTTTAACACTACACACACTCTTTCTTGCACCCACGTACACTCTCACACACGCACTCATTTTCTCTTACACGCACACACACACACTCTTTCTTGCACCCACACACACTCTCGCACACATGCACTCTCTTTCTTTAACACCACACACACTCTTTTTTGCACCCATGTACACTCTCACACACATGCACTCTTTTTCTCTTACACGCACACACACACACACACTTTGTTGCGCACACACACTCTCGGATACGTGCACTATCTTTCTCTTACACACACACGTTCTTTCTTGCACCCAGGCATCTCCCGCACACATGCACTCTCTTTCTCTTACACACACTCCTGCTTTCTTGCACTCACGCACACTCTCACACACTTGCGCTCTCTTTCTCTTACACACATACACACACACACGCACACACACTGTTTCTTGCACCATGCACACTCTCACACATATGCACTATCTTTATCTTACACACGCACTCTTTCTTGCACCCACGCACACTCTCACACACTTGGACTCTCTTTCTCTTACACGCACACGCGCACACACTCTTTCTTGCACCCACACATACACTCACGCATGCACTCTCTTTCTCTTACACACACTTACTCTTACTTGCACCTACGCACACCCTCACACACATGCACTCTCTTTCTCTTACACACACACTCTTTCTTGCACCCACGCACACTCTCACGCACACGCACTCTCTTTCTCTTACACGCACACACACATTCGTTCTTACACCCACGCACCTTCTCGCACACATACACTCCCTTTCTCTTACACCACACGCACTCTTTCTTGCACCCACGTAACTCTCATACACATGCACTCTCTTTCTCTTACACACACTCAAGCTTTCTTGCACTCACGCACACTCTCACACATTTGCGCTCTCACACACTTGCACCCACGCACACCCTGACACACAGGCACTCTCTTACTCTTACACACACATTCTTTCTTGCACCAACGCTCACTCTCACACACATGCACTCTCTTTCTGTTTTACACACACACACAATATTTCTTGCACCCATGCACACTCTCACACACATGAACTCTCTTTCTATTACATGCACACTCACTCTTCCTTGCACCTACGCACACCCTCACACACATGCACTCTCTTTCTCTTACACACACACTCACTCTTTCTTGCACCCATGCACACGCTCACACACATGCACTCGCTTTCTGTTACACGCACACACACACACTCTTTCTTGCACCCACACACACTCTCATACACATGCACTCTCTTTCTCTTCCACACAATCTCACTCTTCCTTGCACCCACGCAACCCTCACACACATGCATTCTCTTTCTCTTACATAAACACTCACTCTTTCTTGCACCCACACACACTCTCATACACATGCACTCTCTTCTCTTACATAAATATTTACTCTTTCTTGCACCCACACACACTCTCATACACATGCACTCTCTTTCTCCTACACAAACACTCACTCTTTCTTGCACCCAAACACAGTCTCATACACATGCACTCTCTTTCTCTTCCACACAATCTCACTCTTCCTTGCACCCACGCACACCCTCACACACATGCATTCTCTTTCTATTACACACACACTCTTTCTTGCACCCATGCACACTCTTACACACATGCAATCTCTTTCTCTTACACGCACAAGCACACGCACACACTATGTCTTGCACCCACGCACACTCTCACACACATGGACTCTATTTCTCTTACACACACACAGACACTCTTTCTTGCACACATGCACCCTCTCGCACATATGCACTCTCTTCCTGTTACCCACGCACTCATTCCTCCTTGCACCCGTGGACACACTCACACATGCACTCTCTTTCTCTTACACACACACTCACTCTTTCTTGCACACACACACACACACACACACACACTCTTGGACATGTGCACTATCTTTCTCTTAAACAGACACATCCCTCTTTCCTGCACCCATGCACCCTCTCACACACATGCACTCTCTTCACTTACACACACATCACTCTTTCTTGCACCCATGCACACTCCCTCGCACATGCACTCTCTTTATCTTACAGCACACGCACTCTTTCTTGCACCCACGCATCTCTCGCACACATGCACTCTCGTTCTCTCACACACACATACACTCTTTCTTGCACCCGCACACCCACTCACACACATGCACTCTCTTTCTCTCACACACACGCTATCTTACACTGTCGCATGCATGCAATCTCTTTCTCTTACGTACACTTACTCTTTCTTGCACCCACGCACACAGTCTCACACACATGCACTCTCTTTCTCTTACACACACTCACTCTTACTTGCACCCACGCACACCCTGACGCACATGCACTCTCTTGCTCTTACACAGACACATCCCTCTTTCATGCATTGATGCACCCTCTCACACAAATGCACTCTCTTCACTAACACACATATTTCTCTTTCTAGCACCCACGCACACACTCTCACAGACATGCACTCTCTTTCCCTTACACACACACACACACACACAATTTCTTGCACCCACGCACAGTCTCACACACGTGGACTCTCTTTCTCTTACACACGCACACACACACACACACACACACACACACTTTCTTGCACCCATACACACTCTCGCACACATGCACTCTCTTCCTGTTACCCATGCACTCACTCCTCCTTGCACCCATGCACACCCTCACACATGCACTCTCTTTCTCTTACAGACACACTCTTTTTTTGCACCCATGCACACTCTCACACAGATGCACTCACTTTCTCTTCCACACACACTCCTGCTTTCTTGAACCCACGCACACTCTCATACACATGCACTCTCTTTCTCTTACATACACTCTCACACTTTCTTGCACCCACGCACACAGTCTCACACACATGCACTCTCTATCTCTTAGACACACACTCACTCCTCCTTGCACCCACGCCCACACTCAGACACATGCACTCTTTTTCTCTTACACACACACTTTCTGCACCCACGCAAACTCTCACACACATGCACTCGCTTTCTCTAACATGCACACATGCATACACTCTTTCTTGCACCTACATACACACTCACACACATGCACTCTCTATCTCTTAGATACAGACTCACTCTTTCATGCACCAATGCACACACTCTCACACACACGCACTCTCTTTCTCTTACACACACTCACACACACTCTTTCTCGCACCCACACACACTCTCGGATACGTGCACAATCTTTCTCTTACACACGCATTCTTTCTTGCACCCACGCACACACTCGCACACGTGCACACTTTCTCTTACACACACTCACTCTTCCTTGCACCCACGCACACCCTCACATACATGCACTCTCCTTCTCTTGCACACACACTCTTTCTTGCATCCACGCACACTCTCACACACATGCACTCTCTCTCTTACACGCACACATGCAGACTCTCTTACTTGCACCCACACACACACTCACACACATGCACTCTCTTTATCTTACACACACACTCTTTCTTGCACCCAGGCTCACTCTCACGCACATGCACTCTCTTTCTCTTACACACACATTTTGCACCCACACACACGCTCGGATACGTGCACTATCTTTCACTCACACACACGCACGTTCTTTCTTGCACCCACGCACACTCTAGCATACAGGCACTCTCTTTCTCTTACACCACACGCACTCATTCTTGCACCCACGCATCTCTCGCACACATGCACTCTCTTTCTCTTAAACACACATGCTTTCGTGCACCCACGCGCACACTCACACATTTGCGTTCTCTTTCTCTTACACACACACACACTCTTTCTTGCATCCACGCACACGCTCACACACATGCACTCTCTTTCTGATACACACTCACACGTACACACTCTTTCTTGCACCCACACACACACTCGCACATATGCACTCTCTTTCTCTGACACCACACACACTCGTTCTAGGCCCCATGCACACTCTCGCACACATGCACTCTCTTTCTCTTACACACACACTTTTGCTTGCACCCACGCACACCCTCTCACACCTGCACTCTCTTTCTTTTACACGCACAGACACACACACTCTTTCTTGCACCCACACACACTCTCGGATATGTGCACTACCTCTCTCTTACACAGACATATCCCACTTTTGTGCACCCATGCACACTCTCACACTCATGCACTCTCTTCACTTACAAACACATCACTCTTTCTTGCACCCACACACACTCTTGCACACATGCACTTTCTTTCTCTTAGACACACTCACCCTTCCTTGCACCCATGCACACCCTCACACACATGCACTTTCTTTCTCTTACACACACATTCTTTCTTGCACCCATGCACACTCTCGCACATATGCACTCTCTACCTCGAACACTACACACACTCTTTCTTGCACCCACGCACACTCTCGGACATGTGCACTGTCTCTTACACACACACATCACTCTTTCTTGCACCCATGCACACTCTCACACGCATGCACTCTCTTTCTCTTACACGCACACACACACACACTTTCTTGCACCCAAACACACACATTCACACACATGCACTCTCTTTCTCTTACACACAAACTCCGTCTTCCTGGCACCCACGCACACCCTCATACACATGCACTCTCTTTCTGATACACACACATTCTTTCTTGCACCCATGCACACTCTCGCACATATGCACTCTCTTTCTCTAACACCACACACACTCTTTCTCGCACCCATGCACACTCTCACACACATGCACTATCTTTATCTTACACACGCACACTTTCTTGCACCCACGCACACTCTCACACACTTGGACTCTCTTTCTCTTACACGCACACGCACACACAATCTTTCTTGCACCCACACATACACTCACGCATGCACTCTCTTTCTCTTACACATACTCACTCTTACTTGCACCTACGCACGCCCTCACACACATGCACTCTCTTTCTCTTACACACACACTCTTTCTTGCATCCACGCACACTCTCACGCACACGAACTCTCTTTCTCTTACACGCACACACACGTTCGTTCTTACACCCACGCACCTTCTCGCACACATACACTCCCTTTCTCTTACACCACACGCACTCTTTCTTGCACCCACGCAACTCTCGTACACATGCACTCTCTTTCTCTTCCACACACTCAAGCTTTCTTGCACCCACACACACCCTCACACACATGCAGTTCCTTTCTCTTACGCATGCACGCACCCTTTCTTGCACCCAAACACACACACTTACACACATGTGCTCTCTTTCTCTTACAAACACTCACTCTTCCTCGCACTCACAGACACCCTCACACACATGCACTTTCTTTCTCTTACACACACATTCTTTCTTGCACTCACGCACACTCTCGCATATATGCACTCTCTTTCTCTTACACGACACACACTCTTTCTTGCATCTACGCACACTCTCACAGACATGTACTCTCTTTCTCTTACATACACACTCTTTCTTGCACCCATGCACACCCTCGCACACATGCACTCTGTTTCTCTTATACGCACACACACACACTCTTTCTTGCACCTACACACACTCTCGGATACATGCATTAAATTTCTCTTACACACACACACACATTCTTTCTTGCACCCACGCACACTCTCGCACATATACACTCTCTTTCTCTTACACCACACACAGTCCTTCTTGCACCCACGCACTCTCTCACATATATGCACTCTCTTTCTCTTACAAGCACACATACACACACTCTTTCTTGCACCAACACACACTCTCGGATACGTGCACTATATTTCTCTTACACACACACGTTCTTTCTTGCAGCCAGGCATCTCCCGCACACATGCACTCTCTTTCTCTTACACACACTCCTGCTTTCTTGCACTCACGCACACTCTCACACACTTGCGCTCTCTTTCTCTGACACACATACACACACACTCTTTCTTGCACCCACACACCCACTCACACACATGCACTCTCTTTCTCTTACACACACACACTCACTCTTTCTTGCGCCCATGCACACCCTCACACACGCACTCATTTTCTCTTACACGCACACACACACACTCTTTCTTGCACCCACACACACTCTCGCACACATGCACTCTCTTTCTTTAACACCACACACACTCTTTTTTGCACCCATATACACTCTCACACACATGCACTCTTTTTCTCTTACACGCACACACACACACTCTTTGTTGCGCACACACACTCTCGGATACGTGCACTATCTTTCTCTTACACACACACGTTCTTTCTTGCACCCAGGCATCTCCCGCACACATGCACTCTCTTTCTCTTACACACACTCCTGCTTTCTTGCACTCACGCACACTCTCACACACTTGCGCTCTCTTTCTCTTACACACATACACACACACACGCACACACACTGTTTCTTGCACCATGCACACTCTCACACATATGCACTATCTTTATCTTACACACGCACTCTTTCTTGCACCCACGCACACTCTCACACACTTGGACTCTCTTTCTCTTACAAGCACACGCGCACACACTCTTTCTTGCACCCACACATACACTCACGCATGCACTCTCTTTCTCTTACACACACTTACTCTTACTTGCACCTACGCACACCCTCACACACATGCACTCTCTTTCTCTTACACACACACTCTTTCTTGCACCCACGCACACTCTCACGCACACGCACTCTCTTTCTCTTACACGCACACACACATTCGTTCTTACACCCACGCACCTTCTCGCACACATACACTCCCTTTCTCTTACACCACACGCACTCTTTCTTGCACCCACGCAACTCTCGTACACATGCACTCTCTTTCTCTTACACACACTCAAGCTTTCTTGCACTCACGCACATTCTCACACACATGCGCTCTCTTTCTCTTACACACATACACACACACACACGCACACACACTCTTTCTTGCACCCACACAAACTCTCAGACATGTGCACTATCTGTCTCTTACACAGATGCATGCCTCTTTCTTGCACCCATGCACACTCTCACACACATGCCCACTCTTCATTTACATACACACATCACTCTTTCTTGCACCCACACACACACTCACACACATGCACTCTCTTTCTCTTACACACACACACTCACTCTTTCTTGCGCCCATGCACACCCTCACACACAATGCACTATCTTTCTCTTCCACACACACACACTCTTTCTTGTACCCACACACTCTCGCACACACACTCATTTTATCTTGCACGCACACACACACACTCTTTCTTGCACCAGCACACACTCTCGGATACGTGCACATTCTTTCTCTTACACACACGTACATTCTTTCTTGCACTCATGCACTCTCTCCCACATATGCACTCTCTTTCTCTTACACAACACACACTCTTTCTTGCACCCGCGCAAACTCTCACACACTTGGATTCTCTTTCTCTTACACGCACACGCACACACACTCTTTCTTGCACCACACACACACTCACACTCATGCACTCTCTTTCTCTTACACACACACTCTCTCTTACTTGCACCCACGCAACCCTCACACACAATGCACTCTCTTTCTCTTACACACACACTCTTTCTTGAACCCACACACACTCTCGAATATGTCCACTATCTTTCTCTTTCACACACACGTTCTTTCTTGCACCCACGCACCCTCTCGCACACATACACTCTCTTTTTCTTACACCACACGCACTCTTTTTTGCACACACGCATCTCTTGCACACATGCACTCTCTTTCTCTTACACACACTCACGCTTTCTTCCACCCACGCATACTCTCACACACTTGCACTCGACACTCTTTCTTGCACCCACACACACATTCGGAAATGTGCACTATCTGTCTCTTACACAGACACATCCCTCTTTCTAGCACCCATGCACACTCTCGCACACATGCACTCTCTTCCTGTTACCCACGCACTCATTCCTCCTTGCATCCATGCGCACCCTCACACTTGCACGCTCTTTCTCTTAAAAACACACTCACTCTTCCTTGCACCCACGCCCACCCTCACACACATTCACTCGCTTTCTCTTACACACACAGAATATTTCTTGCACCCACACACACTATCACACACATGGACTCTATTTCTCTTACACACACACAGACACTATTCCTTGCACCCTTGCACACTCTCGCACATATGCACTCTCTTCCTGTTACCCACGCACTCATTCCTCCTTGCACCCATGGACACACTCACACATGCACTCTCTTTCTCTTACACACACACTCACTCTTCCTTGCACCCATGCCCACCGTTACACACATGCACTCGCTTTCTCTTACACACACATTCTTTCTTGCACCTACGCACACTCTCACACACATGCACTCTCTTTCTCTTACACACACTCTTTCTTGCAAACACACACACTCTTGTATACGTGAAATATCTTTCTCTCTCTCACACACACACACACATTTTTTCATGCACCCACGCACACACTCAGACACGTTGTCTATCTTTCTCTTTCACACACACTCACTCTGTCTTGCATCCACACACATACTCACACACATGCACTCTCTTTCTCTTGCACACACACTTCCGATTTCTTGCACCCACGCACACTCTCATACACATGCACTCTCTTTTTCTTACACACACACAGACACTCTTTCTTGCACCCACGCACACTACCTCACACATGTACTCTCTTTAACTTACATACACACTCCCTCTTTATTGCACCCACGCACACACTCTGAGAGAAATGCACTCTATTTCTCTTACACACACACACACACTCACACACATACACACACACAGACTATTTCTTGCACCCACGCACACTCTCACGTACACGGACTCTGTTTCTCTTACACACACACACACTCTTTCTTGCACCCATGTGCACTCTCGCACACATGCACTCTTTTTCTCTTACACACACTTTCACTCTTTCTTGCACCCTCGCACACTCTCACACACATGCACTCTCTTTCTCTTCCCCGCACACACACAATCTTCCTTGCACCCATGCTCACTCTCGGATACGTGCACTATCTTTCTCTTACACACACACATTTTTTCTTGCACCCACGCACACTCTCGCACACATGCCCTCTCTTTCTCTTATACACAGTCACTCTTCCTTGCAACCATGTAAACCCTCGCACACATGTACTCTTTGTCTCTTACACACACACACTTTCTTGCACCGACGCACACTCTCACACACATGCACTCTCTTTCTCTAACCCACACACACACACTCTTCCTTGCACCCACGCACACTCTCGGATACGTGCACTATCTTTTGTCTTACATACACACATTCTTTCTTGCAGCCACGCACACTCTCGCACACAAGCACTCTCTTTCTCTTGCACACAGTCACTCTTCCTTGCACCCACGTAAACCCTCACACACATGTACGCTATTTCTCTTACACACACACACTTTCTTGCATCCACGCACACTCTCACACACATGCACTCTCTTTCTCTTACACGCACACACATACACACTCTTTCTTGCACCCACACACACACTCACACACAAGCACTCTCTTTCTCTTACACACACACTCACTCTTCATTGGACACACGCACACCTTGACACGCATGCACTCTCTTTCTCGTGCACACACAATCTTTCTTGCGCCATGCACACTCTCACACACATGCACTCTCTTTCTGTTACACACACACACACACACACACAATTTCTTGCATCCACGCACACTCTCACACACATGGACTCTCTTTTGCAAACACACACTCTCTTTTTTGCACCTATGCACACTCTCGCACACATGCACACTCTTCCTGTTACCCACGCACTCACTCCTCCTTGCACCCATGCACACCTCACACACATGAACTCTCTTTCTCTTACATACACACTCACTCTTTCTTGCACCTACGCACACACTCGCACACACATGCACTCTCTTCTTCTTACACACACTCACTCTTCCTTGCACCCTCGCACACCCTCATTCTCTTGCACTCTATTTCTCTTAAACACACACACTTTCTTGCACCCACGCACACACTCACACACGTGCACTCTCTTTCTGTTACTCACACATACTGGTTCTTGCACCCACGCACACTCTAACATACATGGACACTCTTTCTTTTACAATCTCACACACACACACACACACACTTTCTTGCATCCATACACACTCTCACACACATGCACTGCCTTTCTGTTACCCACGCACTCACTACTCCTTGCACCCACGCACACTCTCTCACACAAGCACTCTCTTCTCTTACATGCACATCACTCTTTCTTTCACCCTCGCAGATACCCTTGCACACATGCTGTCTCTTTATCATATACAAACACTCTCTCTTCCTTGCACCCACGCACACCCTCAAACACATGCACTCTCTTTCTCATACACACACATCACTCTTTCCTGCACCCAAGCATACTCATCACATGCACTCTCTTTCTCTGACATACACTCTCACTCTTTCTTGCACCCACGCCCACAGTGTCACACACATGTACTCTCTTTCTCTTCCACACACACTCTTTCTGCACCCACGAACACTCTCACACTCATGCACTCGCTTTCTCATCCATGCACACACGCACACCTTTTTGCACGCACACACACACTCACACACATGCACTCTCTTTCTCTTGCATAAGCACTCACTCTTTCATGCATCAACGCACACACTCACACACAGGCACTCTCTTTCTGTTACACACACACACTGTTTCTTGCACCCACGCACACTCTCACATACATGGACTCTCTTTCTTTTACAGTCACACACACACTTTCTTGCACCCATGCACACACTCGCACACATCCACTTCCTTCCTATTACCCACGCACTCACTCATCCTTGCACCAATGCCCATCCTCACACATGCACTCTCTTTCTCCTATACACACATCACTCTTTTTTGCACACACGCACACTATCTCACACAAGCACTCTCTTCTCTTACACACACATAACTCTTTCTTTCAACCTCGCAGATACGCTTGCACACATGCTGTCTCTTTATCTTACACAAACACTCTCTCTTCCTTGCACCCACGCACACTCTCACACACATGCAGTCTCTTTCTCTTACACACACACCCGCTTTCTTGCACCCACACACACTCTCACACACATGCACTCTCTTTCTCTTACATACAATCTCACTCTTTCTTGCACCCACGCCCACAGCGTCTCACACATGCATTCTCTTTCTCTTCCACACACACTCTTTCTTGCAACCACGAACACTCTCACACTCATGCACTCGCTTTCTCTTCCACGCACAGACGCACAATTTCTTGCACCCACACACACACATGCACTCTCTTTCTCTTGCATACGCACTCACTCTTTCATGCACCAACGCACACACGCTCACACACAGGCACTCTCTTTCTATTACATACACACTCACTCCTCCTTGCACTCTCGCATACCCTCACACACATGCACTCTTTCTCTTACATACACACACTTTCTTGCACCCACGCACACACTCACACACGTGTACTCTCTTTCTCTTATACACACACACTTTCTTGCACCCATGCACACTCTCACACACGTGTACTCTCTTTCTCTTACACACACATTCATTCTTGCACCCACGCGCAATTTTGCACACATGCACTCTCTTTCTCTTACACACTCACTCACTCTGCCTTGCACCCACGCACACCCTGACACACATGCAGTCTCTTACTCTTACACACACATTCTTTCTTGCACCAACGCTCACTCTCACACACATGCACTCTCTTTCTGTTTTACACACAAACACAATATTTCTTGCACCCATGCACACGCTCACACACATGAACTCTCTTTCTATTACATACAAACTCACTCTTTCTTGCACTCATGCACACACTCGCACACACATGCACTCTCTTTCTCTTACACACACTCACTCTTCCTTGCACCTACCCACACCCTCACACACATGCACTCTCTTTGTCTTACACACACACTCACTCTTTCTTGCACCCATGCACACGCTCACACACATGCACTCGCTTTCTGTTACGCGCACACACACACACTCTTTCTTGCACCCACACACACTCTCATACACATGCACTCTCTTTCTCTTACATATACATTCACTCTTTCTTTCACTCACGCATAGTCTCATACACATGCACTCTTTCTCTTCCACACAATCTCACTCTTCCTTGCACCCACGCAACCCTCACACACATGCATTCTCTTTCTCTTACATAAACACTCACTCTTTCTTGCACCCACACACACTCTCATACACATGCACTCTCTTTCTCCTACACAAACACTCACTCTTTCTTGCACCCAAACGCAGTCTCATACACATGCACTCTCTTTCTCTTCCACACAATCTCACTCTTCCTTGCACCCACGCACACCCTCACACACATGCATTCTCTTTCTATTACACACACACTCTTTCTTGCACCCATGCACACTCTTACACACATGCAATCTCTTTCTCTTACACGCACAAGCACACACTATGTCTTGCACCCACACACACTCTCACACACATGGACTCTCTTTCTCTTACACACACACACATTTTCTTGCATACACACACACACACACACACTCTCTTGGACATGTGCACTATCTTTCTCTTAAACAGACACATCCCTCTTTCTTGCACCCATGCACCCTCTCACACACATGCACTCTCTTCACTTACACACACATCACTCTTTCTTGCACCCATGCACACTCCCTCGCACATGCACTCTCTTTATCTTACAGCACACGCACTCTTTCTTGCACCCACGCATCTCTCGCACACATGCACTCTCGTTCTCTTACACACACACATACACTCTTTCTTGCACCCGCACACCCACTCACACACATGCACTCTCTTTCTCTCACACACACGCTATCTTACACTGTCGCATGCATGCAATCTCTTTCTCTTACATACACTTACGCTTTCTTGCACCCACGCACACAGTCTCACACACATGCACTCTCTTTCTCTTACACACACTCACTCTTACTTGCACCCACGCACACCCTGACACACATGCACTCTCTTTCTCTTACACAGACACATCCCTCTTTCATGCATTGATGCACCCTCTCACACAAATGCACTCTCTTCACTAACACACATATCACTCTTTCTAGCACCCACGCACACACTCTCACAGACATGCACTCTCTTTCCCTTACACACACACACACACACACACAATTTCTTGCATCCACGCACAGTCTCACACACGTGGACTCTCTTTCTCTTACACATGCACACACATACAAACACACACACTCTCTTTCTTGCGCCCATACACACTCTCGCACACATGCACTCTCTTCCTGTTACCCATGCACTCACTCCTCCTTGCACCCATGCACACCCTCACACATGCACTCTCTTTCTCTTACAGAAACACTCTTTTTTGCACCCATGCACACTCTCACACAGATGCACTCACTTTCTCTTACACACACACTCCTGCTTTCTTGAACCCACGCCCACTCTCATACACATGCACTCTCTTTCTCTTAGACACACACTCACTCCTCCTTGCACCCACGCCCACACTCCGACACATGCACTCTTTTTCTCTTACACACACACTTTCTTGCACCCACGCAAACTCTCACACACATGCACTCGCTGTCTCTTACACGCACACATGCATACACTCTTTCTTGCACCTACATACAAACTCACACACATGCACTCTCTTTCTCTTAGATACACACTCACTCTTTCATGCACCAATGCACACACTCTCACACACACGCACTCTCTTTCTCTTACACACACTCACACACACTCTTTCTCGCACCCACACACACTCTCGGATACGTGCACAATCTTTCTCTTACACACGCATTCTTTCTTGCACCCACGCACACACTCGCACACGTGCACACTTTCTCTTACACACACTCACTCTTCCTTGCACCCACGCACACCCTCACATACATGCACTCTCCTTCTCTTGCACACACACTCTTTCTTGCATCCACGCACACTCTCACACACATGCACTCTCTCTCTTACACGCACACATGCAGACTCTCTTACTTGCACCCACACACACACTCACACACATGCACTCTCTTTATCTTACACACACACTCTTTCTTGCACCCAGGCTCACTCTCACGCACATGCACTCTCTTTCTCTTACACACACATTTTGCACCCACACACACGCTCGGATACGTGCACTATCTTTCACTCACACACACGCACGTTCTTTCTTGCACCCACGCACACTCGAGCATACAGGCACTCTCTTTCTCTTACACCACACGCACCCATTCTTGCACCCACGCATCTCTCGCACACATGCACTCTCTTTCTCTTGCACACACATGCTTTCTTGCACCCACGTGCACACTCGCACATTTGCGCTCTCTTTCTCTTACACACACACACACTCTTTCTTGCACCCACGCACACTCTCACACACACACACTCTCTTTCTCTTACACACACTCACGCTTTCTTCCACCCACTCTCACACACTTGCACTCGACACTCTTTCTTGCACCCACACACACATTCGGAAATGTGCACTATCTGTCTCTTACACAGACACATCCCTCTTTCTAGCACCCATGCACAGTCTCACACACATGCACTCTCTTCACTTGCACACACACATCACTCTTTCTTGCACCTACGCATGCACTCTCACACTCATGCACTCTCTTTACTTACACACACAGGCACTCTTTCTTGCACCCATGCACACACTCGTACACATGCACTCTCTACCTGTTATCCACGCACTCATTCCTCCTTGCATCCATGCGCACCCTCACACATGCACGCTCTTTCTCTTAAACACACACTCACTCTTCCTTGCACCCACGCCCACCCTCATACACATGCACTCGCTTTCTCTTACACACACACAATATTTCTTGCACCCACACACACTCTCAAACACATGGACTCTATTTCACTTACACACACACAGAAACTCTTCCTTGCACCCTTGCACACTCTCACACATATGCACTCTCTTCCTGTCAACCCACGCACTCATTCCTCCTTGCACCCGTGGACACACTCACACATCCACTCTCTTTCTCTTACACACACACTCACTCTTCCTTGTACCCATGCCCACCCTCACACACATGCACTCGCTTTCTCTTAAACACACACTCTTTCTTGCACCCACGCACACTCTCACACACACGCACTCTCTTTCTCTTACACACACACACACTCTTTCTTGCATCCAGGCACACGCTCACACACATGCACTCTCTTTCTGATACACACTCACACATACACACTCTTTCTTGCACCCACACACACACTCGCACATATGCACTCTCTTTCTCTGACACCACACACACTCGTTCTAGGCCCCATGCACACTATCGCACACATGCACTCTCTTTCTCTTACACACACACTTTTGCTTGCACCCACGCACACCCTCTCACACCTGCACTCTCTTTCTTTGACACGCACAGACACACACACTCTTTCTTGCACCCACACACACTCTCGGATATGTGCACTATCTCTCTCTTACACAGACACATCCCACTTTTGTGCACCCATGCACACTCTCACACTCATGCACTCTCTTCACTTACAAACACATCACTCTTTCTTGCACCCACACACACTCTTGCACACATGCACTTTCTTTCTCTTAGACACACTCACTCTTCCTTGCACCCATGCACACCCTCACACACATGCACTTTCTTTCTCTTACACACACATTCTTTCTTGGACCCATGCACACTCTCGCACATATGCACTCTCTACCTCGAACACCACACACACTCTTTCTTGCACCCACGCACACTCTCACACACATGCACT
This sequence comes from Chiloscyllium punctatum, assembly GCF_047496795.1. Lineage (NCBI taxonomy): Eukaryota > Metazoa > Chordata > Chondrichthyes > Orectolobiformes > Hemiscylliidae > Chiloscyllium > Chiloscyllium punctatum. Next base: position 95,778,923 of record NC_092754.1, on the reverse strand, counting down.
CTCTTTCTCTTACACGCACACACACACACACTTTCTTGCACCCAAACACACACATTCACACACATGCACTCTCTTTCTCTTACACACAAACTCCCTCTTCCTGGCACCCACGCACACCCTCATAGACATGCATTTTGTTTCTCTTGCACACACATTCTTTCTTGCACCCATGCACACTCTCGCACATATGCACTCTCTTTCTCTAACACCACACACACTCTTTCTCGCACCCATGCACACTCTCACACACATGCACTATCTTTATCTTACACACGCACACTTTCTTGCACCCACGCACACTCTCACACACTTGGACTCTCTTTCTCTTACACGCACACGCACACACAATCTTTCTTGCACCCACACATACACTCACGCATGCACTCTCTTTCTCTTACACATACTCACTCTTACTTGCACCTACGCACGCCCTCACACACATGCACTCTCTTTCTCTTACACACACACTCTTTCTTGCATCCACGCACACTCTCACGCACACGAACTGTCTTTCTCTTACACGCACACACACGTTCGTTCTTACACCCACGCACCTTCTCGCACACATACACTCCCTTTCTCTTACACCACACGCACTCTTTCTTGCACCCACGCAACTCTCGTACACATGCACTCTCTTTCTCTTCCACACACTCAAGCTTTCTTGCACCCACGCACACCCTCACACACATGCAGTTCCTTTCTCTTACGCATGCACGCACCCTTTCTTGCACCCAAACACACACACTTACACACATGTGCTCTCTTTCTCTTACAAACACTCACTCTTCCTCGCACTCACAGACACCCTCACACACATGCACTTTCTTTCTCTTACACACACATTCTTTCTTGCACTCACGCACACTCTCGCATATATGCACTCTCTTTCTCTTACACCACACACACTCTTTCTTGCATCTACGCACACTCTCACAGACATGTACTCTCTTTCTCTTACATACATACTCTTTCTTGCACCCATGCACACCCTCACACACATGCACTCTGTTTCTCTTATACACACACACACTCTTTCTTGCACCTACACACACTCTCGGATACATGCATTAAATTTCTCTTACACACACACACACACATTCTTTCTTGCACCCACGCACACTCTTGCATATATACACTCTCTTTCTCTTACACCACACACAGTCCTTCTTGCACCCACGCACTCTCTCACATATATGTACTCTCTTTCTCTTACAAGCACACATACACACACTTTTTCTTGCACCAACACACACTCTCGGATACGTGCACTATCTTTCTCTTGCACACACACGTTCTTTCTTGCACCCAGGCATCTCCCGCACACATGCACTCTCTTTCTCTTACACACACTCCTGCTTTCTTGCACTCACGCACACTCTCACACACTTGCGCTCTCTTTCTCTTACACACATACACACACACGCACACACACTCTTTCTTGCACCCACACACACTCTCAGACATGTGCACTATCTGTCTCTTACACAGATGCATGCCTCTTTCTTGCACCCATGCACACTCTCACACACATGCCCACTCTTCATTTACACACACACATCACTCTTTCTTGCACCCACACACACACTCACACACATGCACTCTCTTTCTCTTACACACACACACTCACTCTTTCTTGCGCCCATGCACACCCTCACACACCTGCACTCTCTTTCTCTTACACACACACACTCTTTCTTGCACCCACACACACTCTCGCACACATGCACTCTCTTTAACACTACATGCACTCTTTCTTGCACCCACGTACACTCTCACACATGCACTCATTTTCTCTTACACGCACACACACACACTCTTTCTTGCACCCACACACACTCTCGCACACATGCACTCTCTTTCTTTAACACCACACGCACTCTTTTTTGCACCCATGTACACTCTCACACACATGCACTCTTTTTCTCTTCCACACATACACACACACACGCACACACACTCTTTCTTGCACCATGCACACTCTCACACATATGCACTATCTTTATCTTACACACGAACTCTTTCTTGCACCCACGCACACTCTCACACACTTGGACTCTCTTTCTCTTACACGCACACGCGCACAGACTCTTTCTTGCACCCACACATACACTCACGCATGCACTCTCTTTCTCTTACACACACTTACTCTTACTTGCACCTACGCACACCCTCACACACATGCACTCTCTTTCTCGTACACACACATTCTTTCTTGCACCCACGCACACTCTCACGCACACGAACTCTCTTTCTCTTACATGCACACACGCGTTCGTTCTTACACCCACGCACCTTCTCGCACACATACACTCCCTTTCTCTTACACCACACGCACTCTTTCTTGCACCCACGCAACTCTCGTACACATGCACTCTCTTTCTCTTACACACACTCAAGCTTTCTTGCACTCACGCACACTCTCACACACTTGCGCTCTCTTTGTCTTACACACATACACACACACACACACGCACACACACTCTTTCTTGCACCCACACAAACTCTCAGACATGTGCACTATCTGTCTCTTACACAGATGCATGCCTCTTTCTTGCACCCATGCACACTCTCACACACATGCCCACTCTTCATTTACACACACACATCACTCTTTCTTGCACCCACACACACACTCACACACATGCACTCTCTTTCTCTTACACACACACACTCACTCTTTCTTGCGCCCATGCACACCCTCACACACCTGCACTCTCTTTCTCTTACACACACACACACACTCTTTCTTGCACCCACACACACTCTCGCACACACACTCATTTTCTCTTACACGCACACACACACACTCTTTCTTGCACCCACACACACTCTCGCACACATGCACTCTCTTTCTTTAACACGACAAACACTCTTTTTTGCACCCATGTACACTCTCACACACATGCACTCTTTTTCTCTTACACGCACGCACACACACTCTTTCTTGCACCAGCACACACTCTCGGATACGTGCACATTCTTTCTCTTACACACACGCACATTCTTTCTTGCACTCATGCACTCTCTCCCACATATGCACTCTCTTTCTCTTACACAACACACACTCTTTCTTGCACCCGCGCAAACTCTCACACACTTGGATTCTCTTTCTCTTACACGCACACGCACACGCACTCTTTCTTGCACCACACACACTCACACTCATGCACTCTCTTTCTCTTACACACACACTCTCTCTTACTTGCACCCACGCAACCCTCACACACAATGCACTCTCTTTCTCTTACACACACAGGCACTCTTTCTTGCACCCATGCACACACTCGTACACATGAACTCTCTTCCTGTTATCCACACACTCATTCCTCCTTGTATCCATGCGCACCCTCACACATGCACGCTCTTTCTCTTAAACACACACTCACTCTTCCTTGCACCCACGCCCACCCTCATACACATGCACTCTCTTTCTCTTACACACACACAATATTTCTTGCACCCACACACACTCTCACGCACATGGACTCTATTTCACTTACACACACACACAGACACTCTTCCTTGCACCCTTGCACACTCTCACACATATGCACTCTCTTCCTGTTACCCACGCACTCATTCCTCCTTGCACCCGTGGACACACTCACACATGCACTCTCTTTCTCTTACACACACACTCACTCTTCCTTGCACCCATGCCCACCCTCACACACATGCACTCTCTTTCTCTTACACACACACTCTTTCTTGCAAACACACACACTCTTGTATACGTGAAATATCTTTCTCTCTCTCACACACACACACACATTTTTTCATGCACCCACGCACACTCTCGGACACGTGCACTATCTTTCTCTTTCACACACACTCACTCTGTCTTGCATCCACACACATCACTCTCTTTCTCTTACACACACACTTCCGCTTTCTTGCACCCACGCACACTCTCATACACATGCACTCTCTTTCTCTTACACACACACAGACACTCTTTCTTGCACCCTTGCACACTCTCGCACATATGCACTCTCTTCCTGTTAGCCACGCACTCATTCCTCCTTGCACCCATGGACACACTCACACATGCACTCTCTTTCTCTTACACACACACTCACTCTTACTTGCACCTACGCCCACGCTCACACACATGCACTCGCTTTCTCTTACACACACACTCTTTCTTGCACCCACGCACACTCTCACACACATGCACTCTTTTTCTCTTACACACACACTCTTTCTTGCAAACAAACACATTCTTGTACACGTGAACTATCTTTCTCTCTCACACACACATATACACACATTTTTTCATGCACCCACGCACACTCTCGGACACGTGCACTATCTTTCTCTTACACACACACTCACTATTTCTTGCACCCACACGCACTCTCACGCACGTGCACTGTCTCTTACACACACATCACTCTTACTTGCACCCACGCTCACTCACACACATGCACTCTTTTTCTCTTACACACACTCCCGTTTTCTTGCACCCACGCACACCCTCACACACATGCACTCTCTTTCTCTTGCACACACACTTTCTTGCACCCACGCACACTCTCACGCACATGCACTCACTTTCTCTTACACACACACATACACTCTTTCTTGCACCCTCGAACCCACTCGCACACATGTACTCTCTTTCACTTACACACACTCCCGCTTTCTTGCTCCCACGCACACTCTCACACACTTGCGCTCTCTTTCTCTTACACACACACACACACACACACACACACACACTCTTTCTCGCACCCACACACACATTCGGACATGTGCCCTATCTGTCTCTTACACAGACACATCCCTCTTTCTTGCACCCATGCACACTCTCACACACATGCCCTCTCTTCATTTACACACACACATCACTCTTTCTTTCACCCACACACACTCACACACATGTACACTCTTTCTCTTACACACACACTCTTTCTTGCACCCACGCACATTCTCACACACATGCACTCTCTTTCTCTTACACACACACTCTTTCTTGCAAACACACACACTCTTGTATACGTGAAATATCTTTCTCTCTCACACACACACACACACATTTTTTCATGCACCCACGCACACTCTCGGACACGTGCACTATCTTTCTCTTTCACACACACTCACTCTGTCTTGCATCCACACACACACTCACACACAAGCACTCTCTTTCTCTTACACACACACTTCCGCTTTCTTGCACCCACGCACACTCTCATACACATGCATTCTCTTTCTCTTACACACACACTCACTATTCCTTGCATCCACGCACACCATCACGCGCTTACACTCTCTTTGTCTTACACGCACACTTTATTGCACCCACGCACACTCTCACACACTTGCACTCTCTGTCTCTTACACACACACACGGAAACACTCTTTCTTGCCCCCCCCACACACACATGTACTCTCTTTCTCTCACACACACACTCACGCTTTCTTGCACCCACGCACACCCTCACACACATACACTCTCTTTCTCTTACACTCACACACACACACATTCTTTCTTGCACCTATGCACACTCTCGCTCACGTGCACTCTCTTTCTCTTACACACACACTATTTCTTGCACCCACGCACAATCTCACACACATGCACTCTCTTCCTCTTACACAAACACACGCACACATTCTTTCTTGCACCCACACACACTCACACACATGCAGTCGCTTTGTCTTACATACACACTCACTCTTCATTGCACCCACGCACACCCTGACACACATGCGCTCTCTTTCTCTTACACACACATTCTTTCTTGCACCAAACGCACACTCTCCCACATATGCACTCTCTTTCTCTTACACCACACACACTCTTTCCTGCACCCACGCACACTCTCACACACATGCACTCTCTTTCTCCTACACACACACACTCTTTCTTGCACACACGCACACCCTCACACACATGCACTCTCTTTCTCTTACACGCACACAAACACACTCTTTCTTGCACCCACACATACTCTCGGATACGTGCAATATCGTTCTCTTACACCACACACACTCTTTCCTGCACCCACGCACACTCTCACACACATGCACTCTCTTTCTCCTACACACACACACACTCTTTCTTGCACACACGCACACCCTCACACACATGCACTCTCTTTCTCTTACACGCACACAAACACACTCTTTCTTGCACCCACACATACTCTCGGATACGTGCAATATCGTTCTCTTACACCACACACACTCTTTCTTGCACCCACGCACACTCTCACGCACATGTACTCTCTCTTACACACATAAGTTCTTTCTTGCACCCACGCACACTTTCGCACACATGCACTCTCTTTCTCTGACTCCACACGCACTCTTTCTTGCACCCACTCGCACGCGTGCACTCTCTTTCTCTTACACACACACTTACTCTTTCTTGCACCCATGCACACTCTTACACACATGTACTCTCTTTCTCTAACACGTACACTCACTCTTTCTTGCACCCACACATACTCTCACGCACATGCACTCTCTTTTTCGTACACACACACACTCACTGTTTCTTGCACCCACACACACCCTCGCACACATGGTCCAGAACTAGAGGGCATAGGTTTAGTGTGAGAGGGGAAAGATATGAAAGAGATCTAAGGAGCAACTTGTTCACTCAAAGGGATGTTTATGAATGGAATGAGCTGTCAGAGGAAGTCGGGGAGGCTTGTACAATTGCAACATTTAAAATGCAGCTCAATGGGGTATATGAATGGGAAGGTTTGGAGGGATATTGGCAAAATGCTGGCAAAAGAGACTAGAGTAGGTTAGGATAGCTGGTCGGCATGGGCGGTCTGTTTCCATGCTGTACATCTCTATGAATGTAAGACTCCACGATATTGTTACTCACTCCCGGATATCTGTTATTCTGTATGTGAACCACCCCAAACTCCTCGATAAGATTCCAGTCTGTAACTCACTCCTGGGTGTCTTATATGCTGTATATAAACCATAAACCATTCAATTAGACACCAGTCTGTCCCTCACTCCTGGGTATCTGATATGCTGTATGTAAGCCCTAAACTCCTTGATTAGATTCCAGTCTGTCCCTCACTCCTGGGTTTCTGTTATTCTGTATATAAACCATAAACCACTCAATTAGATTCCAGTCTGGAACTCACTCCTAGGGATCTGTTATTGGATCCATGAAGTGATCCTTTTTGGATGTTAGACTGAAGACAAGATAAACTAAATGGTCAAATGTTACATTAGGAGCAAGAACACAGAAAGCTGCTGGTACATTTCTGTCCTGTTACATATCTCCAAGTTTCAGATTGGGGCAGAATTTTGTCACAATGGGGAAAGTCTCAAAAGCTGTTTACTGTCCAAGATGCTATAAAGAATAACAGATAACACGGGGAGTGTTCCAGACTGTAATCTAATCGAGGGGTTCAGTGTGGTTTATGTACAGAATAGCAGATTGACCAGAGTGAGTTACAGACTAGCATGAATTCCCTTGCAAGATAGGAAATGGAGACAGCTCCTGGAAGTTGTCTGTATCTGTGTGTGTGTGTGTGTGTGATTTGGTGTGTCTGCGTATGTCTGTTGGTGTGTGATTCTATGTGCGTTTTCAATGTTTTATATATTTTCAAACTATATTGATGTTGCCAGTCTCTCTTGCTTTTCCTTATTTATAAACTCAATGTCATCGTTTTGCTGATATAAAATGGATGCTGTGGACAAATCTAAGCTATCTGCCTGACTGATTGTTGTCAGGAATACTTTCAGCAAGGGAGAGGGGGCAATGTGTCAAAAACAATTTCCATTCATTGATGCTAGCAGAGATAGGAAATGGAGACAGCTCTTTGAAGGTGATTAAAATGCAAATCCCAGAACCTGTTTACAGTGAATGCGGAGAGACAATGTGACATTCCAGTAAGGTCTGCCTTACTTTCCAAGCTCCTAGCATATGAGAGAAACATAATATGCAAAACCTGAAAGAGCTCAGCCACTGAATTGTAGATTTGCAGTGTTGGATCAGAATCCTACCTGGCTAGACCTCATCCCAAATTGAAGGGTTTCCCAAATCCCACGCTGATCTTCTGTGGGTTCAAATTGTGAATCATTTGACTAGATTTTAGTCTGTAACTCACTCCGGGGTATTTATTAGTCTGTATATAAAACATCCTGAATCCTTCGGTTAGATTCTAATCTGTAACTCACTCTGGTCAATCTGCTATTCTGTACATAAACCACACTGAACCCCTCGATTAGATTACAGTCTGGAACACTCCCCGTGTTATCTGTTATTCTTTATATAAACCACCCTGAACCCCTCGAATACATTGAGTCTCTAACTCACTCCTGGCTATCTGTCATTCTATATCTGAACCACCCTGAAAACCTCGATTAGATTCCAGTCTGTAACTCACTCCAGGGCATCTGTTATTCTGTATATAAACCACCTTAAACCCTGCGATTAGATTCCAGGCAGTAACACGCTCTGGGGTATCTGTTACTCTGTATATAAACCACCTTGAACCCTTCGAAGAGAATCCAGGTTGTAACTCATTCCAGGCTATCTGTTATTCTATATCTGAACCACCCTGAACCCCTCGATTACATTGAAGTCTGTAACTCACTTTGGCTATCTGTTATTCAATATCTGAACCACCCTTAACCCCTCGATTAGATTCCAGGCTGCGACTAACTTTGGGGTAACTGTTAATCTGTATATAAACCACCCTGAACCCATTGATTAGATTCCAGGCAGTAACACACCCCGGGCTATCTGTTATTCACTATACTAAACTCCCTGAACCCCTCGATTAGATTCCATGCTATAACTCACTCTGGGCTATCTGTTATTCTGTATGTAACCCACCCTGAACAGCTCGATTCGATTCTACGCTGTAACTCACACTGTAGTATCTGTTATTCTGTATATAGACAACCCTGAACCTCTTGATTACATTCCAGGCTGTAACTCAATGCAGGGTATCTGTAATTCAGTATATAAACCACCCCGAACCACGCGATTAGATTCCAGGCTTTAGCTCACTCCGGGTCATCTGTTATTCTGTGTATAAAACACCCTGAACCTCGCGATTAGATGCCAAGCTGTAACTCACTCCGGGCTATCTGTTATTCTGTATATAAACCACCCTGGACCACGCGATTAGATTCCAGGCTGTAACTTCCTGTCAGGGTTGAAAGGAAAGGCTGGTCGTTATAGGGAATGCTGGCTGACTAAAGAAATTGAGGGTTTGTTCCAGAATAAGATGGAAGCATATGCCAGGTATAGATCGAGTGAATTCTTGGAAGATTTTAAAGGGAGTTGGAGTATACTTAAGAGGGAAATCAGGAGGGCAAAACGCGGATATGAGATAGCTTTGGCAAATAGAATTAAGGAGAATCCAAAGTGTTTTTACAAATATACTAAGGACAAAGGGTGACTAGGGAGAGAATAGGGTCCCTTTAAGATCAACAAGGCGCCCTTTTTGTGGAACCACAGAAAATGGCGGAGATATTAAATGAATATTTTGCATCAGTATTTACTGTGGAAAAGGATATGGAAAATATAGATTGCAGGGAAATCGATGGTGACATCTTGCAAAATGTCCAGATATACAGAGGAGGCAGTGCTGGAAGTCTTGAAATGGTTAAAGGTGGATAAATCCCCAGGACCTGATCAGGTTTACCCGAGAACTCGGTGGGAAGCTACAGAAGTGATTGCTGGGCCTCTTGCTGAAATATTTGTATCATCGATAGTCACAGGTGAGGGGCTGGAAGACTGGAGTTTGGCAAAAGTGGTGCCACTGTTTAAGAAGGGTGGTAAAGAGAAGCCAGGGGGCAATAGACCAGTGAGCCTGACCTCGGCTGTGGGCACGTTGTTGGAGGGAATCCTGAGGGAGAGGGTATACATGCATTTGGAAAGGCAATGACTGATTCAGAATAGTCAACATGGCTTTGTGCCTGGGAAATCAGATCTCACAAACTTGATTTAGTTTTTTAAAGAAGTAACAAAGAAGATTGATGAGGGCAGAGCAGTGGATGTGATCCATATGGACTTCAGTAAGGCGTTCAACAAGGTTCTGCATGGGAGAATGATTAGCAAGGTTAGATCTCATGGAATACAGGGAGAAGTAGCCATTTGGATAAATAACTGGCTGAAAGGTAGAAGACAGAGGGTGGTGGTGGAGGGTTGTTTTTCAGACTGGAGGCCTGTGACCGGTGGAGTGCCACAAGGATCGGTGCTGGGCCCTCTAGTTTTTGTCATTCACATAAATGATTTGGATGCGACCATAAGAGGTACAGTTAGTAAGTTTGCAGATGACAGCAGAATTGGAGGTGTAGTGGAAAGTGAAGTGGGTTACCTCAGATTACAACAGGATCTTGACCAGATGGGCCAATGGGCTGAGAAGTGGAAGATGGAGTTAAATTTAGATAAATGCGAGGTGCTGCATTTTGGGAAAGCAAATATTAGCAGGACTTCTACATTTAATGGAAAGGTCCTAGGGTGTGTTGCTGAACAAAGACACCTTGGAGTGCAGATTCATAGCTCCTTGAAAGTGGAGTCGCAGGTAGATAGGATAGTGAAGAAGGCGTTAGGTATGCTTTCCTTTATTGGTCAGAGTACCGGGTACAGGAGTTGGGAGGTCATGTTGTGGCTGTACAGGACATTGGTTATGTTATTCTTGGAATATTGCGTGCAGTTCTGGTCTCCTTCCTATCGGAAAGATGTTGTAAAACTTGAAAGGGTTCAGAAAAGATTTACAAGGATGTTGCCAGGGTTGGAGGATTTGAGCTACAGGGAGAGGCTGAACAGGCTGGGGATGTTTTCCCTGGAGTGTCGGAGGCTGAGGGGTGGCCTTATAGAGGAATACTATATTATGAGGGGCATGGATAGGTTAGGATAAATAGACAAAGTCTTTTCCCTGGGATCAGGGCATAGGTTTAGTTTGAGAGGGAAAAGATATGAAAGAGACCTAAGGGCCAATATTTTCACACAGAAGGTGGTACGTGTATGGAGTGAGTTACCAGAGGAAGTGGTGGAGGCTGGTACAATTGCAACATTTAAGAGGCATTTGGATGGGTATATGAATAGGAAGGGTTTGGAGGGATATGGGCTGAGTGCTGGCAGGTGGGACTAGATTGGGTTGGGATATCTGGTCGGCATGGACAGGTTGGACCGAAGGGTCTGTTTCCATGCTGTATATCTAAATGAGTCTATGACTCTGAACTCACTCCGGGCTACCTGTTATTCTGTATATAAATCACTCTGAAACCCTCGCTTAGATTCCAGCCTGTAACTCACTCTGGGTATCTATCATTCTACACATAATCCCATCCCAAAACCCCTTGATAAAATTCCAATCTGTAACTGACTTCCATTTTTAAGGGACTCTGTACATTAGCCACCTCAATCATTTGATTGGATTCCAGTCTGTATCACAGTTCTGGGTATCTGTTATTTTGTATATTAACCATCCAATCCAAACCCTGTTAAAATTGCCCCAAGTGTTCAGGGGTGAGTAGGTGAGATGCGTTAGTCAGGGGTAAATGTGGGGAAATGGGTCTGGATGGGTTATTCTTCTGAGGGTCAGTGTGGTCTTGTTGGGCTGAAGGGCTTGTTTCCCCACTGTCGGGATTATATGAATCACCCAGAACCCTCTCGATTAGATTCCAACGTGTAACTCACTTCCATGTATGTGTGACTGGCATGTTTCAAAAACACCCCAAAACCTTCGATATTCCACTTTGATAAACACGAGGTGCTGCATTTTGGGAAAGCAAATTTGAGCAGGATTTATACACTTAATGTTCAGGTCCGAGGGAGAGTTGCTGAACAAAGAGACTTTCAATTGCAGGTTCGTAGCTCCGTGAGAGTAGAGTGGCAGGTGGATAAGATAATGAAGGCAGCGTTTGGTATGATTTCCTTTATTGGTCACAGTTTTGAGGAAAGGCATTGAGAGGTCATGTTGCGGCTGGACTGGACATGGGTTAGGCCACTGTTGGAATACAGCATGCAATTCTGGTCTCCTTCCTATTGGAAGGATGTTGTGAAACTTGAAAGGGTTCATAAAAGATTTACAAGGAGGTTGCCAGGGTTAGAGGATTTGAGCCACAGGGAGAGGCTGAATAGGCTGAGGCTGTTTTCCCTGGAGCATCAGAGGCTGAGGGGTGTCTTTATCCTGCTTTATAAAAACATGATGGGCATGGATAAGATAAATAGGCAAAGTATTTTCCTTGGGGTTGGGGAGTCCAGAACTAGAGGGCATAGGTTTAGTGTGAGTGGGGAAAGATATGAAAGAGACCTAACGGGCGACTTGTTCACTCAGAGGGTGGAACTTGAACGGGTGTGTCAGGAATACTTTCAGGAAGGGAGAGTGGGCAATGTGACAAAAGCCATTTCCATTCATTGATGCTAGCAGAGATAGGAAATGTAGACAGCTCTTTGAAGGTGATTAAAATGCAAATCTCAGAATGGGTTTACATTGAATGCGGAGAGACAATGTGACATCCCAAAAAGGTCTGCCTTACTTTCCAAGCTCCTAATATATGAGAGAAACATAATATACAAAACCTGAAAGAGCTCAGCCACTGAATTGTAGATTTGCAGCGTTGGATCAGAATCCTGCTTGGCGAAGCCCCATCACAAATTGAAGTGTTTCTCAAATCCCACACTGACCTTCTGTGGGTTCAAATTGTGTCTACAAATTAAAAAAAATGCACCTGCAATTAAACAAAGCTCTTTCTGGAACTTTGTGTGACTGTTGGTTTAAGAATCTTTCAACAGGATTGAAGATAAATGAGACAGTGAGAGACAGGTAGCACTGTAACCAGAATGGCAGTGCAGTATAAAAGATATTAATATCTTTAGTGAAAGGAGAAAACAGGAGGATAGTCCTCAAACTAGGACCGTGGGGAGTCAGTAATGTCGTGTACCATCATGTTAACTTCCTGATGTTTCTGTGCAAGATCAGCCAAACCCCCTAGACAATAAAGTTTCAGAATTTCTCACAAATGTAAACACAAACATTGTGATTTTTCTATTCTTACTGCAAATCGCATTCCAGAATATTCTCTTGTACCTGCCAATGTTTTCAATATAATTCACAAAACACTGACAGCAAAGTAGATGACATGATGGGATGTAGCCAACTGTTACACTCGGTACCTTCATGTTGCAATGTAATAATATCCAGTCAGAAACCTGCCCTGGGTCAGGAACAAAACCTATTTCGGACTGGGCAGAGAACGGGGATTTTGTCTGTCACTGAGTTAGTTTGGAAATCTGTGTTGCACATGGACATTTCTCCACATTATATTCATTTTCTATGTATGGGTGTGTGTGATGGAGAGAGTTTAAACTGAGTTTAACTCTGCGTCTCTGCTTAGGGATTCACTGTCCTTCAGATATTTGACTGCAACACAGAGAGAGAGGGACAGAGTGGGAGCGAGAGAGACACAGAGACAGAGGGACAGATAGACATGGACGAGAGAGAGAGAGAGAGAGAAAGAGGTACAGAGAGAGAGAGACAGAGACATAGAGGGACAGAGAGAGAGGATCAGAGAGGCAGAGAGAGAGGGACAGAGAAAGAGGGGGAAACAGAGAGAGATGGGACACAGAGAGGAAGAAAGGGACAGAGAGTGAGAGGGAAAGAGAGACAGAAGGACAATTCGAGAGAGAGACACACAGACAGAGAGAGGTGGACATAGAAAGAGAGAGAGGGACAGAGAGACACGCAGAGAGAGGGACTGGGACAGAGAGAGGGGGACAGAGAGAGAGAGGGACACTGAGAGAAATAGGGACATAGAAAGAGAGAGAAGGACAGAGAGACACACAGAGAGAGAGAGAGGGACAGAGGGACACATAGAGAGAGAGAGTGATAGAGGGACAGCGAGAGAGAACGGGACAGAGAGAGAGAGGGACACAGAGAGAGGTAAGTAGAGGGACAGAGAGAGGGAGAGAGGGAAACAAAGAGAGAGAGAGACAGAGAGCGAAAAGGAGAGAGAGGGAGAGGGACAGAGAGAGGGACAGAGAGAGATACACACAGAGAGGGACACAGACAGAGAGAGAAGGACACAGAGAGAGTGATGGACAGAGAGAGAGACACAGAGAGAGAGAGGGACACGGAGAGAGAGAGAGGGACAGAGAAAGAGACACAGACAGAGGGGGACAGAGAGAGAGGGACACACAGAGAGAGAGACAGGGACAGAGAGAGATCGAGAGAGAGAGGGATACAGAGAGAGTGACAGACAGAGAGATTGAGGGACACAGAGAGAGTGAGGGACACACAGAGAGGGGGACAGAGAGAGAGGGACACAGAGAGAGTGACGGACACACAGAGAGAGCGAGGGACACAGAGAGAGAGGGAGGGACACAGAGAGAGTGAGGGATACAGTGAGGGAGAGGGACGCAGAGAGGGAGAGAAACGCAGAGAGAGAGAGGGAGGCAGAATAGAGAGGGACACAGAATAGAGAGGGACGCAGAGAGAGACGGACAGAGAGAGAGAGGGGGGGACACAGAGAGAGAGTGGGGGACAGAGAGAGAGCGGGACACAGAGAGAGGGACAGAGAGAGAGAGGGACAACAGAGAGAGTGACGGAGATTCAGAGAGAGAGGGAGGGACACAGAGTGAGAGGGAGGGACACACGAGTTTGAGGGATGCAGTGAGAGAGAGGGACGCAGAGAGAGAGAGGGATGTATAAAGAGGGGGACACAGAGAGAAGGACACATAGAGAGTGAGGGACACATAGAGATTGAGGGACACAGAGAGCGAGAGAGGGACAGAGAAAGAGGGACAGAGAGAGAGGGTCAGAGAGAGAGGGAGGGACACAGAGAGATAGGGACACAAAGAGAGAGGGACGCAGAGAGAGTGAGGGAAACAGAGAGAGACAAGGGCAGAGAGAGAGGGGAGAGTGGGACACAGAGAGAGTGTGGGACACGCAGTGAGAGGGAGAGAGAGGGACAGAGAGAGTTAGAGAGAGATATGGACACAGAGAGAGAGGGACAGAGAGAGAGAGGGACAGAGAGAGAGGTACAGAGAGACAGAGAGAGAGAGGGGTAGAGAGTGAAAGAGAGAGATGGACACAAAGAGAAAGAGAAGGGCAGAGAGTGAGAGGGAGACAGTGGGACACAGAGAGAGAGGGACAGAGAGAGAGTGAGGGACACAGAGAGAGGGACAGAGAGACAGTGAGGGATAGAGAGAGAGGGACAGAGAGAGAGTGAGGGACACAGAGAGGGAGAGGGACACACAGAGAGCGAGGGACAAAGAGAGGGAGAGGGACGCAGAGAGGGAGAGGGACACAAAGAGAGAGAGAAGAACACAGAGAGGGACAGAGAGAGAGAGGAACAGAGAGAGGGAGGGACACAGCGAGATAGGGACACAGAGAGAGCGAGGGACAGAGAGAGAGAGGGACACAGAGAGAGTGAGGGACACAGAGACGGACAGGGGCGCAGAGAGGTAGAGGGACACAGAGAGAGAGAGAAGGACACAGAGAGTGACAGAGAGAAACAGACAGAGAGACGGAGGGACACAGCGAGATGGGAACACAGAGAGAGCGAGGGACACAAAGAGACGCAGAGAGAGAGGGACAGAGAGTGTGATAAAGAGATAGAGGGACACAGAGAGAAAGAGGGATAGAAAGAAAAAGAGAGGGGGAACAGGGACAGAGAGAGAGGGAAATTCAGAGAGAGAGGGACACAGAGAGAGAGAGCGACAGAAAGAGAAAGGGACAGGGACAGAGAGAGGGACAGAGAGAGACACACACAGAGAGAGACACAGAGAGAGAGCGAAGGACACAGAGAGAGTGACCGATAGAGAGAGAGAGACTCCGAGAGAGAGAGGGACTGGAGAAGAGAGGTACAGAGAAAGGGACAAAGAGAGAGAGGGGGACAGAGTGAGGGTCACAGAGAGAGAGAGGGACACGGACAGAGAGAGATCGAGAGAGAGAGGGATACAGAGAGAGTGACAGACAGAGAGAGAGAGGCACAGAGAGAGAGAGATGGACACAGAGAGAGTGACAGGCACAGAGAGAGTTGGGGTCACAGAGAGAGTGAGGGACACAGAGAGAGGGACAGAGAGAGAGAGGGACACAGGGGGAGAGAGGGACAGAAAGAGAGGCACAGAGACAGAGTTACACAGAGAGAGTGTGGCACAGAGAGAGAGACAGAGAGAGAGGGGACATAGAAAGAGAGAGAGGGACATAGAGACACAGAGAGAGAGAGGGACAGAGGGACAGAGAGAGAGAGGGAGATAGAGACCAAGGGACAGAGAGAGAAAGGGACAGAGAGACTGAGAGAGAGAGAGAGAGAGAGAGAAGTGTCTGTGTGTATGTGAAAGAGTGATTGCAAGCGAGTGTGTATGTGCATGTGAGAGAGTGTGTGCACAAGGGAAAGAGAGTGAGTGCACACGTGAGATAGAGGGTATGTGTGAGCGAAAGAGTGTGTGCATGTGGAAGAGTGTGCACGAGAGAATGTGTGTGTCCAAGATAAAGCATGTGCACATGTGCGAAACAGTGTGAGAGCATAAGAGTGTGTGTGTTTCTGAGAGAGAAAGACAGCGCATGGATGTGAGAAAGTGTGTGTGCATGCGAGAGAGTGTCTACATGTGAGAGGAAGGTTTTGTGTTCACACTTTCTGTGTGAGTGTGTGCCAGAGAGACGGGGGATGGAGAGAGAGAGAGAGAGAGAGAGAGAGAGATTGTCTGTGTGAGAGAGAGAGGGGGGAAAGACGGTATGAGTCTGCATGAGAGAAATACCGATTGTGCCTGTGAGAAAACGTGTGTGTGTGTGTGTGGCAGGAGAGTGTGTTAGAGTGTGTGTGAGAGACTTTGCGAGTGTTTGTGAGAGAGACAGAGTTTTGGAGAGAGAGAGTGGGCGTGTGAGGGTGAGAATATATGAGATGGTGAATGTGAGTGCGTGGGGTTGCGTGTGTTAGGAAGTGTGTATGAGAATGTGTGTGTATGAGTGTGTGTAACTGAGAGAGTATGTAGAAGCGAGTGTGTGAGAGAGAGAGAGAGGACGAGTGAGTGAAAGTGTGTATGTGTCTTGTCTGTGTCTGTGTGTGTCTGTCTGTGTGTGTCAATGCCTGTCTGTCCGTGTCTTCTCTTTGTGTGTGCGTGTGTATGCGTGTGCCTGTTTGTGCGTGTGTGTCGGTGTCTGTGTATGTGTCTTTACGTTTGTCTTTGCGTGTGTGTGTCTGTGTGTGTGTGTGTCTGTGTGGGGGAGGTGAAGGCAGGGGAGCAGAGAGGGTGAAATGTGGGTATTGAGGGGCAGGCACGAGATCCATGATTTAAATTCCCAAACTCTGCCAATATTTTTGAGAAAGGGAAAGGAAATTCAAGAATGAAAATCAAGTTAGAAATGACAGGATGTAGAGCAGGGCAGGGAGAGACAGACAGACAGACAGAGAGAGAGACAGATCGAGAGAGAGAAGCACACACAGGGACAGAAAGAGAGAGACAGAGAGAGAGAGACAGAGACACAGAGAAGAGAGAGACACAGGGACAGAGAGAGAAAGAAACACAGAAGGTGGGAGACACAGGGACAGAGAGAAAGCGATAGAGACTGAGAGACACACACACACATAGGAACAGAGAGAAAGAGACAGAGAGAAAAAGAGTGACAGAGAGACACACACAGAGACAGTCAGACAGGGACAGAGACAGAGATTAATTCTAGAAATCACACATACAGCAGAAAAATCCCAAGAAAACCTCAGCAAATATCCCCCTTTCCATTTCCAGCCCAGTGTGTGTGTGTGTGTGTGTCTCAGGAAGCCTGTCTACAATCAGGCTCTGAGACGCTAGTGTGGGAGTAACCTTTAATATTTTCAAACTGCACTGACACAACTAATACGGCTTCAAAAAAAAGAGTTGTAGCAACTGGGAAAGATGACACGTTGTTGCCCCAAAATTAGCATCTCAGTGGGCAGCAAGATCCCACAAGGCTGCTGTCCTGGGAATTAACATGTCAATCAGACAGAGCCCTCCCCTGGGAGCAGACTGACAGACGATGCAACGTGTCAGAGAGGGCAGGGGTCGGGTCCACTAACCCCTCACCCAGAATAAATGTGCGCAAACCCTGTTCTCTCTCTGTATGGAGAATGAGCAGCCCTCCATGTCTGGCTGAGACAGAGTGTGTGTGCGTGCGTGTGTGTGTCTATGTGTTTAATAATGTTTTCAGCCTCTGGTTAATTGCTTTCTTATGATTTGTTTGTATTTTGATGTTGCTGTGAGGTTACGAAATTCATTGGGGATGGGGGAAAGGATTGATGGGATTCTGTTTAAACTGGGATCTTGCTGTGTAATTTTGCATCACACTGCTCTCGCTCCCCCAGCCCCCCCACCAACTTATCTCTTCTCTCTCTAATCCCGAGGAAAGCAGGAAAGTGAAGATCCAAAATGCCTGGGGGCCAGGAAAGCCTTGGATAAGAACAACCTCCAGAGGGCAGGGAGCACAGGCCTGAGGCCTGTTGGCCAGGCTGCAGACCGTGGGGCCCAGGTGAGTGGAGGTCCGTTTCTTCCCCCGAGGTTTCATTTCCTCTGGGGGTGGGGTGGGGGTGTGAGCCTGGTTTGTCGGGGCCTCTGGTTAACTGGGACCTCTCAGAACACGGGTTTGAAGCCTGGGGTTAAAGTAACCAGGGCATTGGTGACACAAACAGGTGAAACCCCCAGGATCTGGGAGCCGGGACTCCCTCAGGAGGGAACTGTAAACCAAAATATCTGATCCTCTGGAAAGAATTGTCACACTATCAGAGGAAAGTGGGTCACAGTTAGGGCAGGATGATCGAATTCGACACTGAGAGAAAAAGAGTGAGAGAAAGAAACGGAAAATGGTGAGAGCAAGAGAAACAGGAGAGAGAGAGGGGAGCAGTGTGAGTTTGTGAAATAGCTGCAATATTTGATTCTGGGGTGACAGGAAATAATTAAACTGGAAATAAAAACGATCAGATTTTTCAGCTTCTGCAGCACAGTCACTTGTGGGATCTTGCTGTGTGTCAATTGCCCTAATGCCATCGTTGCAGGCAGTGAGTGGTTTTAATCAGCTAACCCGTCATTTCAAAAACTTTTCAACATGAAAACTCAACTCACACCCGACGTGTTTGTATTTGGATGTTGATGAGAAATTGTCTGTTTCACTGAGAGGGGAATAGCTGGGATCTTGCTGTGCTATCTCTCTGTGAAAGATTTTCCTGCTCAGCCTTCCCACTAATGCTGTCTCTTTCCTCCCAAAGGGATCTTCCTGGCCACTTGAGGATTTGAAAAGAGTTTGTTTGGGAGCAGGAAACCTTCAAACAAGAGCTTCCTCCAGAGGGGGAACGCAGTCCTGAGGCCTGTTTGACAGGCTGCAGCCTGTTGGGCCCAGGTGAGATTTGTCTGTGTATTACCCCGAGATTTAATCTTCTCTCTCTGGGGAGGGGGGGGCGGCTTTTACCGGGACCTCTGGTTAACCAGCTCCTATCGGATTGCGGCCTTGTTGTTTTTGAACAGGTTTAAAGCCTGGGGCTAAGGTAACTGGAGCCTTGGGATTTGACCCAAATATGTCAACAATTAGCCAGCATCACCCAGGACGTGTGTGGGGTTAGATTGCTGCTTGTGGGATCTCGCTGTGCATACGTGTTTATTAATATTTCTAGCCTCTGGTCAACTGCTCTGCGGTGATGTCTGTATATTTCAATGTATCTGTGATGGTCAGCAATTCATTCATTCTGCAATAATTAAACTGAACCAGGGTAACGTAGGAGATTGGGGAAGGCAGAGAGCTGTGGGATCTTGTTGTGCTTTTGGTGCCACTGTTGTATTTTATTTCAAATTGATTTGTTTTTTTTCTCAGTGTGTTTCCCCACACCTCGCTCCCCCTAACGCTGGGGGTGAGGAGGAGATTGGATCCAGGAGCTGAAGCTCGGGACAACGCAGAGACAGAGAGAAGGAATCATCAGACGCAGAGAGAGAATAATCAGAAACTGTCCTGTCTCCTTGTCGTTCATTTACACACACACACACGGAAAAGAATTGTATGGTTCAGGTTGTCTCTGGGATTGTTACCACAAGGGGGAGTGTTCTCGTCTGGACTGGGGGAGACAAAGGTGGGAAAAGATGGAGGGGGAGCTGCTGCACAGTCTGATCCCACAGATGTCACTGCCTCCCTCTCTCACTCCAGCTCCAGGGACAGAGAGATGTGTGTAAGGCGAATGGGGGTGTGAAGGGAGTGAGAGAGATGGAGAGAGACCGAGAGCGCTGACTGTACCGTTGAAAGTTCATTGGTTTAAAATGGATTTGAGGCCTGGGGTTAAAGGGACCGGGGCCTTGGGATTGTGACACAAACTGGTTACACCCCCAGGGTCTGGGAGGAAGGACCCTCGGAGTAGGGAATTAATACCTTAACACGATAAACTCTCTCCAAAGCCCCATTCTAATGTCAGAGTCATGTGCATAGGCAGGGCGATAAAATGTGAGAAATCTGAGAGACAGAGAGAAAGATCTTCGAGATGGAGGCAGCGAGAGGCGGGAACACAGGGAAAGAGATTTCAGAGGTAGAGGGAGAGAGGGGAGAAACAGAGACATCTCGGAGATGGAGAGAGTAAGAGGGGGAACAGATAGAGATTGCGAAGAGAGATCAGAGATGGAGACAGCGAAAGGAGGAACAGAGAGAGAGAGAGAAAACCGAGAGAGATCTTAGATGGAAAGAGCACAAGACGGGGATCAGAGAGTACAGGGCACAGAGCAGGAAGGGGGAAATGTTTGGAATTTGTTCAACAGGAGGATTTCACCCTCTTGTACCGGAGACAGAAACAAACCCTTAACCAGCATCAGGGACACACACGATCTGTCTGTGGTTACACTGCTGCTCGTGGGATCTTGCTGTGTGCTTCAAGCAAGAATCTGGTTAAACGCTCAATGGTGATCTTTACATTTCGATGATGGAGATGCCAGTGTTGGACTGGGACAACGCCAGGTTATAGTGGAACAGGATTCTCTGAAAGCTAGTGTTGTGTGATGTTTAATGTTATATATCGATATATATGGACACAGAGGGGAGGAGGGAATTATGTGTTTTTGGGGGCGTTAATGTGGGGGTCCTGTTTTATTTGGATGGAGAAAGAACGTGACATTAAAAGAGATTTTTAAAAATCTGTCATTCAATCCTGGGGAATGTCGAGGGGGGAATTCTGGGGAAGAAAGACGAGGCGGGGGAAATTCGAGGGGGGAAGGCGAGGGGGAAGTCGAGGGGAGGAAGTCGAGGGTTGGAAGTCGAGGGGGCAAAGTTGAGGGGGGCAAAGTCAAAGGAGTGTCGAGGGGGGAAAGTCGAGGGGGGAAGGGACAGAGAGAGAGAAAAGAAACAGAGAAAGAAAAAAGAGACAGAGAGAAGAGAGACAGAGAGAGAAAAAAGAGACAGAGAAAGAGAAAAGAGACAGAGAGAAAGAAAAGAGGACAGAGAGAGAGAAAAGGGACAGAGAGAGAGAGAAAAGAGACAGAGAAAAGGGACAGAGAGAGAGAAAAGGGACATACACAGAGAGAAAAGGGACACACAGAGAGAAAAGGGAAACACACAGAGAGAAAAGGACGGAGAGAGAGAAAAAGGACAGAGAGAGAGAAAAGAGACAGACAGAGAGAAAAGAGACAGAGAGTGAAAAGAGACAGAGAGAAAAGAGAGAGAAGAGACAGAAAGAAAAGAGGACAGAGAGAGAGAGAAAAGGGACAAAGAGAGAGAGAAAAGGGACAGAGAAAGAGTTAAAAAAAAGGGACAGACAGAGAGAGTAAAGGGACAGAGAGAGAGAGAAAAGGGTCAGAGAGAAAGAAGAGACAGAGAGAGAAAAGAGACAGAGAGAAAAAAGGGACAGAGAGAGAAAAGAGACAGAAAGAGAAAAGAGAGAGAAAAAGAGAGAGAGAAAAGAGAGAGAAGAAAAGAGATAGAGAAAGAGAAAAGAGACAGAGAGAGAAAGAAACAGAGAGAGAAAAGAGAAAGAGAGAAAAGAGACAGAGAAAGAGAAAAGAGGACAAAGAGAGAGAGAGAGAAAATAGGTACAGAGAGACAGAAATGGAAGAAAGGCAGAGAGAGACAAAGAAAGTGAGTTAGAAGGAGAGAACACAAGACAGACAGAAAGGTGGATGGAGAGTCACAGAGACAGAGAGGGAAGGGGGAAAGTGAGGTCGAGAGAAAAGTGAGGCAAGGGGAGACATGGAGATGGTAAGGAGCCCCATACTCATCATCCCCCCAGCTGCTCTAGGCTCCATCTCCCCAAGGTCTCTCTCTGTGTCCCATCAGGGACTGAGGCTGATTAAAGTGTCAACCCTGGGATTGAGATTCAAACACAACTCACACATTCTCTCACTCACACTGAGAGACATAGAGACACTAACTCCCCAATACTCACCCCTCGGCACGCCACATGACAAAAGGAATGATGGCTTCCTGAGCCTGGTTTAAATAGCCCCAGGTCTATCACTTAACCCCCATCTCCTCACAAATCCCAGCTGATCCAGTCAGCTCCCAGCTCCATTACCTGGAACCCACCTCACCCAGGTATGGAACACACCAACTACCATCTTTGTGAGATTGCAGGGGGGTCTGGGAGGAAACAGCAGATCAATGGGTTAGACCAGGGCTGACCCAGTCTGTTCCTGTGTCTGTACAACCAGCGACCCCCCCCCCCCCCCCCCGCCACCCCCGCAACCACCCACTCAGCCCAGCCTGGGAATACACACACAGGCACAGACACAAAGCTGCAGGTTCAAATCCTAAACAATCCCAGACACACACAACACAAAACCACACAGGTTTCACCAACAAACTGATACAAGACGTTTGTCCAATTTAACACACATTCTTTGGACAAATTCATCCAACATTTTTGCCTGGCTGAGCACAGCCTTAGTGTACGAATTAAGACAAGAGTTTTGTGCAGATTGATACAATAGTTTTGCCCAAATTAATACAAGTTTATTCCACATGTTTACACAAGGTGTTTGCACAGACAGATGCAAATACCATGAACCAGTGAGCTATGCTGAGTTTCAGTTTGATCGGAATGAGAATACATCTTCTCTGGATGAATACAGTCCCTTTCCTTTTCTAGGTTTAAGCATCGGTCATGTCGCATTTGGATGCTCCTGAAAAAAAAAGCTGCATTACATTAACGTCCAGTTGAAGATATCCTCTTTTTAATCTATAATTCTCTCCAGAAGCTGTTTGGTTTGGATTGCTACATAATGCCTCTTTTCTCCTTCTCATTCCAGCGTGCTTTACCAACATGTAAAATGTTGGGAACTTTATACTGCTTCTTGTCTTCAATGTAATTTTATTCTGATCTCTGTCCGGAATCTGCTTGACTGCCCCAAGGGGAGTTTACAATAGTCTGCCCTCTTGTGGGGTCAGAGCACATTGCTGTGAGTTTGTCTGACTGCTCCATAGGGAATTTACAATAGTCTGCCCTCTGGTGGGTTTAGAGCAGATTTCAGAATCTTCACTGAAATGCCAGTGAAATTTAAAAAAATCAATTCTGTTGTTCATTCAATTATTTCTAAACTGAAGTCCCTGTTCCCAGTCCAAACAAATCCAAACAACACTAAAGGGAAACAGGGATGGACATATACACTCCAGATTATTCTATCTTTCTAACTTAGTATAAAATTTTATTTTATTTGGTTCAACTGTAAAAACATGTCGTTTCTTTGATTAATCACTTCTTAATGAGATTGAGAAAGGGTTTAATTGAAATGTAACTACTCTATCTGACACACAAGACAAATGTGCTGTTGCTGATGTTATCAGGGCCCATCGAATTGAGAAAAAGGTTTTGATACAGCGAGTTGTTCTGGTCTGGGATATAATTCATATCAATTCGAATCCACAACAATATGTATGTAAAAGCACGAACATCTCCAAAAAAAAAGAGGATTTAAATATAAACATGAACACTTCCCATCCACAACAATATTTGTATTTATAAACAAATAGTTCCTATGCAAAAAAAATTTCTAAATAAACTGAGATAGTCCGATGCACAGTAATATTTACATGTAAACAGATCAGCTCCAATATTTATGCATAGACAAATAGCTCTATGCAACAATGTATAAGGTATATTGCATGTACTGTATAATACAAAACCTGAAATAGCTCAGCCATTGAATTGTGGATTTGTAGCGTTGCCCTCCCTTCCCTGAGGACCAGGACTTGGGGCTGAGTCTGTCTCTCTCCAGTTCAGCTTCTCCAACATAAAGACACACAACAACATCGGTAACTCTGCTGCTCGGCACGCTTTAATGAACATTTTTATTGTTTACAAATGGAAGTGATAGACACAGTCAGTGGGATGGTGCCTTTTCTCACTGGCCCCTGAGTTGTGAGAAACATTGAAATGTTTCCCTGTAACCCCCCTGTGGGATAAGGTTTGACAAACCAGCGCTACCCTCAGTCTGTTACCATAGCGACAGGCTGCTCCATCGCTGAAACACTGAACTGAAATGAGAAAATTCCGGATGGATTGATTAATGAGGGAATTTGATGGATGGATGGATTTGGGTGAAGGGATATTTCAGCACATTCTTCAGCTGCTGCCTGAACTTAGTCTGGGGCACGGCATAAATCGCGGTGTTTGTGCAGCAACTGAGGAGCTGCAGCATGAAGCCCAATTCCAGCACAAAGCGATGGAGATACAGAGAGGAATGAACAATATCAGTCATCCGGTACCATATAGAATACAGCATTAACATTGACCATAACAGGATGAAATTGGCCGAGATCACAAACAGTAAAATGATGGATTTTTTTCGGTTTCTCATTTCTGTGTCAGATTGAGCGTCCTCATTGGTGTGAGTGCGGAGTCTCCTGTGGGCTCTGCTGGTCACTAAAATGTGTCTGACGGTGAGAACATTGAGCAGCAGAATCAGGAGAAATGGGACACACGGGGTTAGAATGTGGTGGAGGGACTCGATTGTGACCCAGACACTGGAGTAACGTACAGCGTCTGTTATACCACAAAACCAGGGGAGGTTCCACAGCCAATACCGAGCCTCGAGCATAAAATACCAGAAAATGTTCTTTAAACAGCTCAGCACAGTCACTGCTCCCAGAACCACAGCCGCCGTTTTCTCACTGCAATATTTACTTTTCAGCTTCTGACAACAAATGGCCACAAACCGATCAAAGGTGAAAGTGACAGTGAACCAGACAGAGCAGTCAGTGGCTGCATAAATCAGGACAGTGTGGATATTACACATGGGGGCAGCGTCTATCAGGAAATAAAACTGGGCGGCACGGTGGCACAGTGGTTAGCACTGCTGCCTCGCAGCGCCGGAGACCCGGGTTCAATTCCCGCCTCAGGCGACTGACTGTGTGGAGTTTGCACGTTCTCCCCGTGTCTGCGTGGGTTTCCTCCGGGTGCTCCGGTTTCCTCCCACAGTCCAAAGATGTGCAGGTCAGGTGAATTGGCCATGCTAAATTGCCCGTAGTGTTAGGTAACGGGTAGATGTAGATGTAGATGTAGATGTAGGGGTACGAGTGGGTTACACTTCGGCGGGGGTGGTGTGGACTTGTTGGCCCAGAGGGCCTGTTTCCACACTGCAAGTAATCTAATCTAAAACTGTTCCCGATAAACAATGGGAATGTGTCTCCATGGCCCCCAGGTAACGTTTGACACATGGAGACAATCCACAATCTTTATAAAGCAGGACGTAGATGGTCACTACGTTAACTGTGAGGAAGGAAAACAAACCCATTATCCATCAGCCTGGAGGCAAAGGGACCCGTTTGATCGGGGACACAGTGAGATTTTCAAATGTGTCCCTGTATTCAGGGATTTATTAAAATAATTAGATCTGGAATAACAACAGTAATTTGAATTACTGACAAAAATGAGACATAAACCACTAGAAACCCTCCCTCCCCAAACACACAGAGACACATCCATAAGGACAGATGGTTTCTAGAACATTCCCACACACTCGATCACTCGAGAGCAGACACAGGTCACTCCTTCCCAGTTCCTAATACGGAGGGTGGAAACGTTGCTGTACTGAAGGATTCTGTCCCGGTTTCCTGAAGACAAACGGAGTTTGGGAATTCCTGTATTTTGGTCTAAATTGTGGTCGATCCTGTGTCATGAAGAAATGTAAATGCAGGGAATACATATTCACCGCTTTAACTGCCTGAGGGACCTTCAGAACAGTGTCTCCTTCTGCCTGGAACGGGATCTCTTCCCTCGGGATCTTATCATTTGTTCAATTCACTGACGTCCGGCCGTTCACAAACAATGTCAGGGACAGAACTTTCCGGGGAATGTCAGTTATAGAATGTCAGGGACAGAACGTTCCGGGGAACTCCGTGACCTGTCCATCATCTTTCCCCACTACCCACCCCACCAACATGATGTACTGTGCCTGGGAACACTGTCACATAAATGGGGTGAGAGACGGAGGGACAATCACAGGAATGGGATCTAAAGGCATTGCCAGAACAGCTGAAATTGTTAGATTGACCACATTTTCAATCCACCTCACAGAACCAGCCCAGACACCATACACCCAGGTAATGTCTGACACAAGGAGACAATCCACAATCTTTATAAAGCAGGACGTAGATGGTCACTACGTTAACTGTGAGGAAGGAAAGCAAACCCATTATCCATCAGCCTGGAGGCAAAGGGACCCGTTTGATTGGGGACCCATTGAGATTTTCCAATGTGTCCCTGTATTCAGGAAATTATTAAAATAATTGGATCTGGAATAACAAATGGGAAGGTCTGAATTACTGACAAAAATGCGACATTAACCACAAGAAACCCTCCCTCCCCAAATCCACAGGAGATGTCTGTTCACCGTGGAACACTGTACAGACCAGGCCAGTGTACTGCTCAGTACAACCCAGCAATCTGTCCAGCTTCATCCATTGCATTGGTCAATACGATCAGGAAATCTGTCCAGAGTGAAACACTGCACAAATCATGTCAAGGAACTTATCTTCAAATGCAGACAAGACGTCTGTGTACTATGGAAAGCCTGGGTAGAGACAGAAAATCTGCAGACGCTGGAATCCAAAGTAGACAGGCTGGAAACTGGGAGAACACAGCAAACCCAGCAGTATCAGGAGGTGGAGAAGTCGACGTTTCTGGTGTAACCCTTCTGCAGGAGTCCTGAAGGAGGGCTACACCCGAAACATCAAATTCCGCACCTCCTGATGCTGCCTGGCTTGCTGTGTTCCTCCAGCAAGTATTCAGCAGGTTAAGGTGAGCAGATCACAGCAATGCATGGATCTTCAATCCCGGATTAGATATCTGTCCAGCATGGAGAGCTGTGCAGGCAACAGCAGGACACTAATGAGTGAAGCTGAAACAAATACCCATCCAGCATGGGGAGCTGCAAAGCCCACATCATTGCATTATCTATAAGCCTCAACCAGATATTCTGACCATTACAGCGAACTGTGCAGTGATCACTTGTTTAATAATCAGTAAACCAGGGGCAGTTACCCTCCCAGCATGTAGTCCGTGTAGACCACCCCAGTGCATTGATGTGTAAACCAGGAGCAGTTATCCTCCCAGCATGCAGAACTGTGTACAACACCCCAGTGCATTGATCTGTAAACCAGGCGCAGTTACCCACCCAGCATGCAGGACTGTGTACCCCACCCCACTGCATTGATCTGTAAACCAGGAGCAGTTACCCTCCCAGCATGTAGGACTGTGTACCCTAACCCAGTGCATTGATCTGTAAACCAGGAGAAGTTCCCCTCCCAGCATGTAGGACTGTGTACCCCACACCAGTGCATTGATGTATAAACCAGGAGCAGTTACCCTTCTAGCGTGTAGGACTGTGTACATCACCCCAGTGCATTGATCTGTAAATCAGGAGCAATTTCCCTCCCAGCATGGAGAGCTGTGTATCCCACCCCAGTGCATTGATCTTTAAATCAGGAACAGTTACCCTCCCAGCATGTAGGACTGTGTACACCATCCCAGTGCATTGATCTGTAAACCAGGAGCAGTTACCCTCCCAGCATGTAGGACTGTGTACCCCACCCCAGTGCATTGCTCAGTAACACTGTGTTAGATCACTGCCCAGCGTGGGGAAACTTGCAGCCCATGCTGGAAGTGAAAGGATGCACAGCTCCGATTCATTTACAGCTCCATATTCTCCATTGTGCCATGTCAAGGAGGTGCTGTGGGTGTGAACATCACTGCCAGAGAGAGATGGTGGGGAACCAATTTAAATAGCACCACATGGGAGGGTTTTGGGAAATAGACAGAGAGGGGGAGACTGAGAGACAGTGTCATGGAAGGAAGTGTTCTCAGGTTTCAGAATGCTCAAATATAGACACATTGATAGCATTCTGTAACATGAGCCAGTCTTCCCAGGAAAGCTGGGAAAAGGGGATATCAGGTCAGATGAAACAACAGCTGCTGTGTGGTTTTGATACTCAGTTTATGTAACTAAAATAAGCATTTTATTGAAACAGTATATTGGTATAGAGCTGGAGTCGGATAATAAGCAGTTAAGAGAAAGGGGTCTCAGAGTTGTGAATAGTTGATGTAAAATGTTCACTTTCAAAGTGAAAAAATGAATTCATGTTTTTATTTAAACAGTGGAATTTAGGAATTCTCCGTCACTCATATTTTAACAGTTGATGGTGTGAATTGAGCATTTCTTTATGTTTAGTTTAAATTCCCAGATGAGCTTCACGCCATGTCCTAACAATTGCTATGCGTATATGTGTGTGTCTCTGTGTGGGGCAGGTTTGGTTGTCTCTGTGATCCATAAAGTGATGCAATTCCACCCTCTGCTGGCCTGGACACGCCACTGCACAGACATTGGCAGAGGGAGAAAACCAGCAGGGATCTATTCAGATAGGGGGAGGAAGATGGCAGCTGCTCACAGCACCATCCAAACTGATGTCTTATCCATGGACTGGTCTAAATGTCCTTTAAACGTTGTAACTGTCCCTGCAATCACCACTTCCTCTGAAAGTTCATTCCACACACAAGCCAGCTTCGGTCTAAAATATTTACCTCTCATGATTTCTTTTCATCTTTTTCCTCGCACCTTAAAATATCCCTCAGTTTGGAATCCCCAACTCTAGGGAAAAGACGTCACAGCTTCAGCTTTTCTGTGCCCCTCATGATTTTATAAACCTCTGTAAATTTACCCCTCAATCTCATACTCTCCAGTGAAAAAAGTCCCAGCACATTCAGCCTCTCATCATAGCTCAATCCCTCCATTCCCAGCAACATCCAGGTTAATCTCTTCTGAACCCTCTCCAGCTTAATAATATCAAGGTCCATAATATCAAAGTGAATAGTCAAGGTATTCTCTAAGTGTAGGGAGGCCAAAACTAGAGGACATAGCTTTAAGGCGAGAGGGGAACATTTAAAAGTCACCTAAGGGGTAGCGTTTTCAAGCAGAGGGTGGTTGCCTATGGAATGAGCGGGCAGGGTGACCAGACTGGACACAGTATTCCGGAAGAGTCCTCACCTATGTGCTGTACAACCTCAACATGATGTCCCAATTCCGATACTCAAAAGTCTGACCAATGAAGAAATGTACAAAACACCTTCTTAAGCACACTATATATATGAGATGCAAATTTTAAAGAATTATACCTGATGGCCTAGATCTCTCTTCTACAACACTGCCAAAGGCCCGACCTTTAATTGTATAGGTCCTGCTCTTGTTTGACTTACCAAATCCAACACCTCGCATTAATCCAAACTAAACTCCATCTGCCACCACTCAGCCCAGTGTAATGTATTACTGCCACGTCACCCTCCCCCTTCAATTTAAAATGGCCATCCCCTCTCCAGGAGGCCTACACACTCCGGCCTTGATTTTCACAAAGACCCCGAGCTTGGTTTGCCTTCTGTGGTTAGCGGAAGCAGGGACAGATTGCAGACACAGTCTTTGGGAGGAGAGGGTGGACAGTAATCAGCGGCCTGGTATCATTTCATGGTTTTTGGAAGAGGGCAGTCGCACGTTAGAGTTGGGTAATTCTGATCGTTTTTTTGGGGTGTTAGAAATTAAGATCTCCCTTCGCCTCTGGTGTTGAGTAATAAATATCTATTTGAGCCCATTCATTGGGCAGAATGTGTCTGCAGGACTTCTTTCCCTAATATTGTGCACTACAGATAATAGCAATGAAAGATATTCATAGTTATAGATGTAGGCTTGCTCGCTGAGCTGAAAGGTTCATTTCCAGACTTTTTTTTTGCCTTACTAGGTAACACCTTCAGTGAAAGATGGATCCAACACACCACGCTTCTATGGATTTCCCAAAATTCACAAACGAGGAGCCCCCCTCAGACCCATAGTCTCGCTACCTGGAACACCAGATTACAGATTGGCCAAGGAGCTACACAAAATACTAAGATAACTTAGTAGAAGGCTCACGCCACTCCATCCACTCCATCCACTCCACCCAAGAATTCCTGAGGACCATTAAAGACACTAAAACAGAAGAGGATGAAATAATGGTTTCCTTTAATGTAACAGCCCTGTTTGCCACAATCAACATTAACCTGGCCAAGGAAACACTGGCTACACTATTAGAAGACCCAAAGATATAGACACCAAACACCACTAACTTCATCAAAGAGAATGTCATCAAGCTAGTGGACACATGCCTTACCACCCACTTGACCTTCAACAACAAAACCTACAGACAAACCAATGGAACACCCATGGGATCTCTGATATCAGGGTTCTTAGCAGAGGCAGTAATGCAGAGACTTGAGAAAACAGCTCTGCCAACCATCCAACCCAAACTCTGGCCCACGATGTAGATGAGACCTTTGTCATCACTAAACGAAACCAGTTAGAAGAAACTTTCAAGACCATCAATAATACCCTTACTGGCAAAAAATTGACTAAAGAGGAGGAAAACAACAACAACAAAACTGCCATTCCTAGATGTCACAGTAGAGTGAATAGCCCATGGGGAACTTCAAACCAGCGTCTACAGAAAAACAAAACATATGGACCAAATGTCGAACTACAGAGGCAATCGTCCCAACACACACAAACGAAGTTGCATCAGAACATTACTTCAACGAGTCAACCCACACTGCAGCACAGACGTACTACACAGAGCCGAGGAAAATCACTTATACTGTGTATTTAAGAAAAAATGGGTACCCAATGAACACAGTCCGCCGATCTCTTAGAAACAAACCCAAATCAGCAGACAAAACACGTCCAGAATCCCTAGCCACTCTCCCCTACATCTAAGACATCTTGGAAATGACTGCCAGACTACTCAGAACCCTTGGCATAATTGTAGACAACAAACCCACCAACAGACTAAAACAGCAGCTAATGACCTTGGAAGACCCTTCCCAGACAATGAGCAAAACTAACATCATTTACAAAATACCGTGCAAGTACTGTAACAAATAATACATTGGATAAACAGGCAGAAAACTAGGATACATGAACACCAACTAGCCACAAAAGGACATGACCGTCTCTCACTAGTATCATCACATACAGAGGAGGAAGGACACCACTTCGACTGGGACAATACATCCATCCTAGGACAAGCCAAACAAAGACATGCACTAGAATTCCTAGCAGCATGGCATTCCAACCAGAACTTTATCAACATTCACATCGAGTTATACCTCATCTACCACCACCTGAGAAAAGGAACACGAAGTGACTTCACTACAGGAAATAACATAATCAAAGGAAATGACATCACCAACTCAAAGAAACCCAAACATATAAATAGAAAGCAGGAGGTTTCAGCATTGCTTTGCATAAAGTACACTGAAGATGTTACCTAGTAAAGTAATGAAACGTCTGGAAATGAAACTTTCAGCTCAGCGAGCAAACCTATATCCAAATCCTCAACCTGAGCTACAAATCTTCTCAAAACTCATTATGTTCATAGTTAATTTCGATGGCACAGCACGTGCACTCAACATCCTATAGTTGAGACAAATATCTTGCACTTGGTTAACAATACGAAGTGATTTCTTTTTGTAATTCCATAATGGTAACCTGATTATGATAAATCCACACCGAGCTGAAAGATTGCACTTAAAATATGATCCAAAATCTGGGTATGGTAGTGTCGTGGGTAGTGTCCCTGTCTCTGATCCAGAACTCTGGATTTGATTCCAATTCCTGAACTTGTATAGTAGTGTTCCTAGCTCTGGACTAGATGGTCTGGATGCAAGTCCGGCCTGTTGCAAGGGTATGTCACATCATGTCAGAACAGGCTGATGAGCAAACACACACGAGAATACTGTTACAGCTTTATGGGTATTGATGAGTGGTGCTAGTGTCCCTGCCTCTGGGCACAAAGGCCGAGGTACAAATCCCAAAGAAGTATTTCATAATGCATCTGAACAAACTGATTAAAATGGATTGACAATTGTGACCTGATGGAGAAAGAAGAGGTGTCAGTGTTGAATTTCAGAATTTAGGACCAGGATGACTGAAAACACAGCTAATCGTGTTGATTGGAGTCACAATTCGCAGCAGTAAAGGTTTATAAACTCAGAACGGTCATGGGTAGGGTGAGTAGTCAGGGTTTTTCCCCAGGTTAGGGGCATCTAAACCTAGAGGGCATTGGTTGAAATTGAGAGGGAGGTGTGTTTATGGAATGAGCTGCAGAGGAAGTGGTGGAGGCTGGTACAACTACAGTATCTAAAAGGCATCTGGATGCTGACAGACCTGCCAAGCTTTTCCAGCAATTTCTGTATTTGTTTAAAAAAAAACATTCATCTTAACACAGGTATTCTGAATATATTAAACATTTTACTTTTTAATGACACAGGGACATATAGTCATATCTTCAAATCGACCGAGACCATTTTCTGCTCAGGGTATGACTCTGTGCATGACAGCAGCAATGATGCAACTACATGGAAAAGGGAATGTGATGGAGACATAGTTTGGACAGCGTACAAGGAGACATCACATGGTCCATTATTGTGTGATTCAGCTCAGAGAGGGAGGAAAATGTAATCTGCCGAGAAGGAATGGCCTGTTGCACTCTCTCTCTCCTTCATTGTTCCTCATCACAGCAATGTGTGCGAGCTAAAATAAGAACTCTATAGTCATCGTTACCATTCTTATTTTTATAGAATTCCTGCAGTGTGAAAACTGCCCAACAAGTCCATACCAACCTTCCAAAGAGTAACCATCCCAGACCCGTTCCCCTACATTTACCCTGACTAATGTAACTAACCTAAAAAGCCCAGAACACTATGGTCAATTTAGCATGACCAATTCACCTAACCTGCACAGATTTGGACTGTGGGAGGAAATTGGCGCACCAAGAGTCTCACGCAGAAAGGGGAGAATGTGCAAACTCCACGCAGATAATCGCCCAAGGTTGCAATTGAACCCAAGTCCCTGGTGCTGTGAGGTGGCGGTGCTAACCACTGAGCCACTGTGCCACTCTTTGGGTAATCCCTGACCAGAATTCATTGGAATCTCGTCACTGTCTAATTGAAAGGGAATTCAGCCAAATCCAACTGTTCCAGGATGAAATCCTATTGTTAGCAGCTTGTGTGAGTAGAATGTCTTCAGAAGCAGAATAACATTTTGGACAATCTCTCAGTTTTTCCTTTTATCATGAGTTAAACTAATGTCTGGGCAAAGTTCTTTCAACTTGAAGTTGCAGAGATTTTGTTTATTGTGTGTGCATGCGTGCGTGTGTGTGCCTGTGTGTGTGTGCCTGTGTGTGTGTGTTTGTTTGTGTGTGTGTGTGCGTGCACAAAGAACAAAGAAAATTTACAGCCCAGGAACAAGCCCTTCATCTGCCACTTTTCCGCCCAACTCTCCAGTCTATCTATATCCTTCTGTATTCTCTGACAGTCCCTTGTGCTTTCTGCAACTCCACCAATTTTCGTGTAATTTGAAAACTTGATAATCATACCAACAGTGCCCTCTTCCAGATCAGTTATATATATTACAAACAACAGTGGCCCCAACACTGACCCTTGTGGAACACCACTGGTCACCTTTCTCCATTTCGAGAAACTCCCTTCAACTACTACTCTCTGTCTCCTGTTTCTCAACCAGTTCTTTATCCACCGAGCGAGAATACGCTGCACACCATATGACTTCAATTTCTCCATTAGTCTACCATGGGGAACCTTATCAAACGTCTAACTAAAGTCCATGTACATGCCATTAACAGCCCTTTCTTCATCTATTAACTTGGTCACTTCCTCGAAGAACTCTATTAAGTTGGTAAGGCAGAATCTCACCCACACAAAATCATGTTGCCTATCTCTGATAAGCTCATTCCTTTCTAAATATAAATAGATCATATCTCTCAGTACCTTCTCCAGCAACATTCCCACCACTGACGTCAGGCTCACTGCTCTGCAGTTATCTGGAATATCCCTACTACCCTTCTTGTACAGGGGGACAACATAAGCTACCCTCCAGTCCTCCGGCACCTCACCTGTATTTAAGAATGCCATAAAGATATCAGTCATGGCCCCAGATATTTGCTCTCTTGCCTTCCTCAGCAACCTGGGATAGATCCCATCCGGTCCTGGGGATTTGTCCACCCCTACGCAACACATCTTCGTATGTATGTGTGTGTGTGTGTGTGTGTGTGTGTGTGTGTGTGCGCGCGCGCACGCACACCAGTGTTTTTAGAAAGGGAAATGTTGATTCTTTATTTCCATTGTCCAAACCTTTGCCATTCATCTTTCTATCATAGTTTGAGTGACATTGCTCTGGATCATAAACGTGCTATTTCAGCAGATTAAACAAACTAGCCTGACTTGTTCCTAAAACTGACCCTGACCCAGTCTGAGATTGATATCATGGGCCATCTCACCAACCTGGTTATATTTATCATTTGTTGTGAGCAGTGGAAGATTGGGACTATAAAAGGAAGCAGTGACCCAAAAAGCAGGGCAACTATAGACCGGTGAGCCTGATGTCAGTGGTGAGTAAGTTGTTGGAGGGGATTCTCTGGGAAAGGATTTACATACATTTGTTAAGGCAAGGGCTGATTGGAGTAGACAACGTGGCTTTCTGCATGGGAAATCATGTGTCATTAATTTGGTTGAGTTTTTTGAAGAGGTGACAAAGAATATTGATGAATGCAGTTTGATAGACATTGTCTACATGGACCTCAGCAAGATGTTCATAACATTCCGATTGATAGACAAATTAGGAAGTTTCGGTCACATGGGATGCAGGAGAAGCTAGTCACAATTGGCTTGAAGGAAGAGGGGTATTTTTCAGACTGGAGGCTTGTGAGCAGCAGTGTGCTGTAAGAATCAGTACTGAGTTCACTGCACTTCATCATTTATGTAAAGGATTTAGATGTGAATATTGGGGCCATAGTTAATAAGGTTCCAGATGACATCAGAAAGGTGGTGTAGTAGATTATCTCAGAGTACAACAAGACCGCAATTAGATGGGACAAAGGGGCAAGGAGTGAGAGATTAAGTGTAATTTAGATAAGTACGAGGTTTTCCATTTTGGGAAGGCAAATCAGGGCAGAAATTATATGCTTAATGGTAAGATCCTGGGACATGTTGTGGAACAAAGGGACCTTGGACTGCAGGTGCATTGTTCCTTGAACGTGGAGTCGAAGGTAGACAGTGTGGTGCAGAACACATTTGGCACATTTGCCTTAATCAGTCAGAGCATTGAGTATAGGAGTTGGGGTGGCATGTTGCATCTGTATAGGATACTGCTGAGGCCACTTTAAGAATACTGCATACAATTCGGTTAGCTGCAGAAAAGTTTTACACGGATGGTGCAGGACTGAAGGATTTAGGTTTTAGGGAAAGGCTGGTTAGATTAAGGTGTTTCCCCCGGAGTGCCAGAAACTGAGGGGTAACATTATAGAGTTAAATAAAATCATCAGGGGCATGGATATTCTGAACAGCCACATTCTGTTTCCCAGGATAGGGGAGTCCAGAACAAGATGGCATAGGTTGAAGGCGAGAGAGCGAATAATTTAGAAGGGACCTTAGGGTAAATGTTTTATACAGCGAGTGGTGTGTGTCTGGAAAGTGCTGTCAGAGGAAGTGCAGAAGGCGGTTACAATCGCACATTTAAAAAAGTATCTGAAAGAGGAGGGATATTGGCCAAATGTTGGCAAATGGGATGAGATCAGATTTGATGTCTGATCGGAGTGAACAGATTGGACTAACGGGTCTGTTTCCATTCTGCATGGCTCTCTAATTCTATGAGGGAATACAAAAAATTCTGAAAGGACATTTCAGAACGAAATACTGTTCACTGGAAGTTTATCGTGCCTCTATGTTCACATTGATAGAAAGCTGCGTTAGTTAAATATTTGACAGGGAAGTGAGTCACAGATAATGGGACACAGACATGAAAGTAGGGCTGAGATCCCAACCTGATCAGCCACGATCTTAGTGCCTGGTGGAGAATGTTCAAAATGTCTAATGACTCACTCCTGCTCCTCAGTCCCATGTTCCTGTGTTCCATTCAGCCCCTCAGACCAGCTCGACAGGAGGAGTTGGAGGCTAATTACTCCTATAACCTGGTGCTCAAAAACAGAGGAGACCGTTCAGCCCCTCAGTACAGTCCCACACGCTTTGAGGTGATTTGGGAAATGTAATTGGAAAACCCAGGCAGGGTATGAAAGAGGCCCCTTATCTCACTTTACAGAGCTTCCCATCTCTGCAACTTGTGCTTCATTTGTTGATCATGTTGCAGACCCAGATTCACTGTGAATACAGCCCCCATACCTCACCCAGAGATGGCTCACAAAATCCTCTGGTCTCCCTGACTACAATATTCAATAACAGAACATTCATGAAAATAACACCCACTAAATTTCCAATAACAGAATGGGAGAACATCAGAAACAGGGGTATGTTGTTCACTGACAAGCCTGACAGGACAATTTCCATCTACCTCCTCTTCAAATACTTTCAGTCATCGAGTTCCACGAACACTCTTGAGAAAAGAAATCCTGACTTTCAACACCACCTGTTTGAAGAAAACACTTGCTGCTCCTATATTATGGCTTATTGATATGAACAAAAGAGGTTGACTCAAGGGTCCAGGTAAAACTAACTGGCCCTGATATCAAGGAGCTGAACAAAACTGGACTTAATGGAAATCAGAGTAAACTCTCCAGTGTTTGGAGTCAAACATGGCAAAAAGGAAGCTGTTCATCATCTCAGTCCTGGGTCACCTCTATGGGAGATCCTCAGGGTAGCATCCTCTTCACAAACATCTTCAGCTGCTTCATCAATGTCTCCCCACCCCGACCCTCCACCATAATATCAGAAGAGGGGATAGTCACTGAAGATTCCACAATGTTCAGAACATTTGTCCCCAGTCAGCTCCTGAACTGGAATGTGTCCATGAGCAGCAAGACCCAGACTTCATTCAGGCTTGTGCTGCTAAAGGGTCAGTAACATTCACGTAACAGTACTGATAGATTATGCACACTGCCACAGTGAAATGAAGAGTTCATTCAGCACCTCACGCTGGTTTCACAGGAATATGAGGAAGTCATTTAGCCCATTGACACTATTGGAGAAGAATACGGACAGACTATTCAGTCCCTCCAGCCTATTACTCAGGAAGAGAAGGAGGCCAGTGTGATTAAACACACCAGAGACCTTCGAAAATATCTGTAGGTTGTAGCCGAGACTCTAATGTTTTCTTATTTTAAAGGAAATGTAAAATGTCTGTCGCAGATGCAATGTGACTGGTCAATCTACTTGGTGTGAAGCAAAACACCATTTATTTAAACATGAAAGATAAAATGAAACCAAAGAAAGAGGAATTTAGAATAACGTAATTCTATCGGACAAGTTAACAGAATAATAGATCTAGGAACTATTACCAATGAACTGTTCCAAGATAGGAAAATCCCATAAACACAGCCCCTGGCAGAAAGGAAAATTCAGACACAGAATGTCACAAACATTTCTCCAATCCAGGAATTAAAAACTGCATCAAGAGAAAATTCAGAGAGAATAACAGCCAGGAGATAGTCACTGAAGCTTCCAACTTTATTGAGACCCCAATAGTTTCTGATGTTAGTGAGAAACCAAAGCCCAGAGATCCTAATCTGTGATTACTGGCCACACTTATTCAGGCTGCATTAAGATAAACCTAAGGCCTCGCTAGCTGTTTACTCAAGTGGTCTTAACTAGACAGCATGGTAACAAGCGTTCAATCTCTTTCTTAAAATAAACCAGGACAAAATAACCTCTTAAAGCTGCTGTATTGTCACACTTGTCAGCACATCGATTTGTAAAACAGGAACGAGGGGTAACCCAGTTAAGCCCTTGGCCTTGTCCAATCGGACAAGGAAGAAGCCAGTCAGTCCGTTGAGTCACTGACACAGCAATAGGATGAGGCCATTCAGCCCCTTGAGTCCCTTACACAGGAACAGGAGGAGGCCATTCAGCCCCTTGAGTCTCTTACACAGGACAGGAGGAGGCCATTCCCCCTCAACGCACTTACAAAGGGACAGAATGAGGTAACTGATGCTGATTCCTGATGAATCGCTTATTTTCAAAACGTGGATTCTCTTGCTCCTCGGATGCTGCCTGACCTGCTGTGCTTTTCCAGCAATCCACTCTCTACTCCAATCTCACATGGCAGGCTGCTCAGGAAGGTTACATCGCGTGAAATGCTGGTTGAAATGGCCAATTGGATATACAGTTGGTTTGATGGTAGGAAGCAGAGGGTATAGTGGAAGAATGTTTGTCAGACAGGAGGCTGGCTCCATTGCTTTTTGTTATCCATGTTTGGGTTGAGAATGTTCAAGGCATGATTTGTAAGTTTGAAGATGACACTAAAATGATCAGTGAGGACGTTTCTCAGAAATTGCAGCAGGACCTTTATTAGGTGGGGATGTAGGTTGATAAATGGCAATTGGAGTTTAATATAGAGGTGTGAGGTCTTGCATTTCGGAAACTCAAATCAAGGTAGGAGTTTCACGTTGTATGGGAGGGCCTTAAGGGGTGTAGTGGACAGAAAGACCTTAGCGTTCTGGTGCACAGTTGAGTCACAGGTAGACAGGGCAGTGAAGAAGGCTTTTGGCAAAGTGGCCTTCATCAGGCAGGACATTGAGTATAGAAGTTGGGAAGTTATGTTGCAGTTACACAGGACTTTGGTAAGGCCTGATTTGGAGTATTGTGTTCAGTTTTTGTCACCTTGTTATGGGGAGGATGCTGTGAAATTAGAAAGAGAGCAGAAGAAATTGACAAGGACGTTGCCAGGACCCAACGGTCTGAGTTATAGGGAGAGGCTGGACAAGCTAGGACCTTTTCTTTAGAGTGTAGGAGACTGAGGGATGGAACGTTATAGATCTGTATAAGATCACGAGGAGTATTGATAGGGGATCAGTTTAAGGTTAGAGGGGAAGGAATATAAGTAAACCTGAGGGGTCACGTCTTTGCACAGAGGGCTGGTACGTGGATGAGCTGCCAGCAGATGAAGTTGAGGGTGGTACATTAACAACATTTCAAAAGCATTTGGATAAATATGTGGATATGAAAGGACTAGAAGGATATGGGCCAACTGCAGGGAAATGGGATTAGCATGGATGGACATTTTCAAGGTGGAGTCGAACCACTCTTACTTAAAACCAGAAAAGCTCGATTCATCGCATAATCTGTTAAAATATGAGCCACACAGATCTCCTACATTCCACTATTTAAACAAAAATTAACAAGTTAGTTTCTTAATAGTGAACACTCAACAACAATTATTCACAAATGCAAGCTCCTCTTTTCTTAACTACTTACTATCTCACTCCAACTTTATAAAAATATGCTGTTCCCACAACCCACATATTAAACATTACAATCTCAAGACCACACAGTCTCCATCTTCCCCGCTGTGTTCACTCTTCCAGCTGCTGAAATCTCTGGGTCATGATTCTTTTTTACTGCAAGTAGATTTGACATCCACATTTGATGGACAGTGTTTGAGATGGCCAGTTAGCACTCCTGCTCTACAGCAGTTACTCTGTTGTTGAATGGCAGTGGCTTGCCGTCTAGTGTTCAAAATGCTAGGTTTATATACTCCCCATGATACAGTATATCACATAAGTTGATTGCTTTCCAAGTATGCAAATAATAATATTCAAATTCCGTTGGCTTCTGGTATCCTGAACATTACTTAAACTCTTTGGTAATATTTGAATTGTTGTCAACACAGCAAGCAAAACTCAGGTATCCATTTCCCAGCTAATGGTGACATGTGAAACAGCCTGACCTTTAGCTGGCATCTGTGGCTATACTTTCTATTCAGTAAAACCCGTTCTGTCTTAAAGTGACAAGACATGGTTTCGGCTTCATAACACCTCTCCACTTCAGAAAAGAAAAGGAACCATTAGAATGAAAAGATGTCATCATTCCTTTTCCTCTAATTCTTATTCCCATTGTTATGAAATAGAAAAGCATTAATCTTAGCTATACCATTCATATTAGTTATGCACACATATATAACATTGGAATAAGTCAAATCTTATGGAAATGTTTTCCTTTTAATCCGCGATAACACATCTGCTATCTCATTTTAGAACCCACAGCATGTACATTTTGTAAGTTTAAAGTCGGTAACATAAGCCTCCAATGAAATAGTCTCATATTCTGGTCTTTAAATCTTCAAAAAAAAATGTGAGAGATTTGTTGTTGTCCA
The DNA here is from genome assembly GCF_047496795.1 of Chiloscyllium punctatum. Classification (NCBI taxonomy): domain Eukaryota; kingdom Metazoa; phylum Chordata; class Chondrichthyes; order Orectolobiformes; family Hemiscylliidae; genus Chiloscyllium; species Chiloscyllium punctatum. The sequence goes on along the minus strand of NC_092754.1, from coordinate 95,738,362 downwards.
CAACTGTCTCCGACAATTTGTTTTTCATAGAAATATTAAAATATTGTCAGGCCAGTACGAAACTCAATCATTCTTTTTCAATAATGGAGATTTTTTCTTCCGTGGATATTGAGTTTTTTCGACCAGTAGCCAATTGGCCATTCAATTCCATTATCCTCTTTGTGTATCAAAACATTTCCGACTCCTATATCCCGAGCATCAGACACAATTTTCAAAGGTTTTCAAAATATTTGGTGCAACTAAAACTGGTATGGGGTGATTATTCCTGCTTTAAAATTCTCAAATGCCCCCCGGAATTGTTCTGTCCACCTTAATTCTGTGTTAATCTTAAATAAATCCATCAGTGGTGCCAATACGCTGCTGAAGTTTGGAACAAGCTTCCGATAGAACCCACTCAGTTCCAACAATCGAAGCTCCTCTTTCTTCAAGGATGGTCGTCGAAATTCCTCAAAGCCCTTCGTCTTTGTGTTCATGCGGTCAACCTTCCATGTCTAATGTAATGTCCCAAGAACGTCACCTCTGCCTTCGCGAATTCAGTTTTCTTTAAGTTTATTACCAAGTTTGCTTCTTGCAATCGTTCAACATGCTCTGCCAACTCTAACATGTGAGCTTTCAATCACTTGCTAAAGATCACTGTATCATACAGATAAACTACATAATTTTTTCATCTGGCCACAACTCTGTTCCTGAATGTGGATGGTGCATTATACATTCACATGACATACTCGATAACGTTTTTGTCATATCTGGTATCTTTACCAGATAGTTTAACTGACTCAGCACTTTTTTTTAATTTGAAAGGTGCCACTAAATCTGGCTTTGAAGGGATTTCCTACCACTGGTGGCAATACTAATGCATCATCCCCACGGGAAATCGTCAAAGTTTCAGAGTTTTTATCTGCCACCTGCTTCACTCTATGCTGTGCCCTCTTCAGATGCTGTTTAGCTAACTCACCTACTCGATCGAATCTCTACCTCACCTCATATACATAATCCAAGTGTGAGATCACTGACTTTATATTTAATTAATTTGAAAGGACCTCTCAATTCATGTACGAATATTAATTCAGAGGAAGTAAACTGAGTTGATTTATTTGGGATATCTCCGATGGCAAACAATATAATGGGGCATCTTTATCCCAATCATTCGGGTAATCCTGACAGTACGCTGTTAACATGGCCTTCAGCTTCTGATGCTAACTTTCCAAGGCTCCCTGGGATTCAGGATGGGCCGCACTTGATTTGAAGTGCTGAATACGTAAGCTATCCATGACTTCCTACTGTAACCTACGACAGTGGGCTCTTGTTACTACACTGTCTGGAAAAATTCTGGAAATTTTTTCATTTAACTCCCCAGTCCCTTAGTCTTCCTTTGCCTTCTCCACCACAAGGGGTGTCTCTCCCATCTTGGATCTTAACTACAAGAACAAACTGTATTCGTGAAACTGACACTCTGTCGCTCACTCTCACTGTTACTTCCCCAATATTGATTTGGCACTCAAACCTGATGTTACACAAGGGAATGCTTAATTTCAGTCACCATTCCACAAATTATCACGGTCTTGAATAACATGTCAGAAAGAGTGAAAATACTTCCATTTCTTACTATTAGAGGCTGAAAGAAAGTGAGGAGTGCAGATGCTGAAGATCTAAGTTGAAATGTGTGGGGCTGGAAAAACACAGTAGGTCTGGCAGCATCCGAGAGGTAGGAGAGTTGACGTTTCAGGCATAAATCCTTCATCAGGAAAGTGGGGGGTTAAGGGGGGGTGGCTGAGAAATAAATATGAGGGTGGGGCTGTAGCTGGATGGGCGGGAGCTTGGAAGGCGATAAGTAGATGCAGGTAGGGTCTGATGGTGATCGGTCGGAGAGGAGGGTGAAGTGGATAGGTGGTAGGATAGCTGGAACCCTCAAACTATATAGCATCAACATCAACTTCACCAATTTCCAAATCACCCCTCCCCAAACCTCATCACAGGTCCGACTGTTCAACTTAGCATCGCCCTCTTGAACTGTCTAAATTGTCCATCTTCCTTCCCACCTATCTAGTCCACCCTCCCATCCGACATATCACTCTCACTCTAAACTACACCTTCCTATCGCCCTCCCAGTGACCCTCCCACCGGCCCAGCTACTACCCTCCCATTTATCTTTCAGCACCCTTTCCCCCCCACCACATTCCTGATGATGGATTTATACCTGATATTTCGACTGTCCTGCTATTAGATTAGATTACTTACAGTGTGGAAACAGGCCCTTCGGCCCAACAAGTCCACACCGACCCGCCGAAGCGCAACCCACCCATACCCCTACATTTACCCCTTACCTAACACTATGGGCAATTTAGCACGGCCAATTCACCTGACGTGCACATCTTTGGACTGTGGGAGGAAACCGGAGCACCCGGAGGAAACCCACGCAGACACGGGGAGAACATACAAACTCCACACAGTCAGTCGCCTGAGGCGGGAACTGAACCCGAGTCTCTGGCGCTGTGAGGCAGCAGTGCTAACCACTGTGCCACCTTGCCGCCCAAATTAGGATGCTGCCTGATCTATTGTGCTTTTCTGGCACCTCACTTCTCAACTATTAAAGAATGAGCAGATCCCGTATTTCACAAAATTATAATTTATTGTCCTCCCCGCCCACCTTCTGAGTAAACTTTTTCCACAGAGGCTAATTTTTATAGAGACCAGGCACTGACTCTATACATAGGCTGTGCACTCTCCTGCAGCTCCTTGGAAACTTGGGGTCTTCTTTACAAGTTTCACTAATGTCACTGGCTTAACCTCTTTTACTGCATCTTTTCCCAAAGTGTCTTCCTTCAACGCCTAGCACTGTGTCCCAACTTACTGCAGTGAAAACACCTTTTCTCAGTGCCCTTCTTAAACCATCAGCACTGTAATTCTATGTGTTCCACTCCCTTATAGTGAGAACACATGAGGCCTTTCATCACTTTTCAACCCGCTTAAGCTTATTTTTCACCTGTGGCAAACTATTGCCAGTGTGCTTTACACTATGTTTTGCAGTGTAGGATCTCCCTTTCTCCCAATTTCTATCCCTCAACAGGATGAAAATCCTCCCAGAAGCTAAATTTCATCTCATGCACCAATGCATATTTACCTGCCATTTCTGCCACGTTTCTGACTTCTTGAACTTTCTGTTCATTCTCATGAATTTTTTATATCTCTGGAAGTGAGTCTTTAAACTCCTCCAGCAGAATAATCTCCCTTCGAGCATCACTAGTATTATCCATTTTTATGGCGCACACCCATCTATGAAAATGACTGTGTTTAATTCTTTCAAACTCAAAGTAAGCCTGACCTGGCTCTCTCTCTATTTTTCTGACCCTCTGCCTATATTCTTCTAGCACCAATGCATAACCACTCAAAATAGTTAGATTTACATTTGAATAATCTCTTGAGCCGTCATCTGACAGCGCTGCACATACCTCACGATCTGTGCCCTCCAGCTTAGTCTGAACTCCCATCAATGCTTCCTTCTCCTTGCTGTTTTTACGCTCCACCTTACAAGCTTCTGTAGAATCTGAGCGACGTGGGCTTTGGGGAGATTAATGCTAGAAATTAATCTCGCCACATCATTTATGATCTTCTTAAGCATCATTGTGACATTATCTCCAGATATCCTGTCATGTTAGTGGAGTAGAGAAGGACAATGATCGTTCAACAATGCTCTGTATTTCCACCAGAGAGCTGAGACTGCTCTAACCTGGGTGGGAACCTTACAGCAGGGTGGTAAAGCATTTCTCCTGCTCTCCAGGATATTATTGAGATCACATTTGGAGTAGTGCGTACAGACTTAGTCTCTTCAATGAAGAAAGCATGTTGATATATTGGAAGCAGCTCAGAGATGGTCCCCTCAAGTGATTCCTGCAATGAAGGTGCTAGCGTATAACAAAAGGATGATCAGGTTGATCTAATAGGCATTGGAGTTTACAAAAATGAAAGAAGGTCTTATTAAAAATAGATGACAGGAAGGAGTCAACAACTGAAGTGAATTACACAGATAGTGGAGGAATCAATTCCGTTCTCCAGCCTGTTACACAGGAACAACATGAGGATATTCAGGCCTTTGACCCTGTTACACCAGAGTAAGATGAGGCGGTTCATCCCCTGGAGCCTGATGTATATTTACAGGAGGAGGACAATCAGCCCCTCGAATCTATAACACTGGACCCAGAGTAGGCCATGCTGCACCAGTATCCTGTTACACAGCAACAGGATCAGTGCATACAGCCACCTTACGTCTGTAACATAGGAACTGAAAGCGGTCACACAGTGTCTGGAGATTGTTACACTGGAATAACAGAAGGCCTTCAGACCCACCGAGCCTGTTGCAAGGGAATTGTATAACGATAAAAAACTATCTGAGACTTCTTTCATGAGAAAGGAGGAGGTAATTCAGACACGTGTTTGTTGTATGGGAACAAGAGAAGACCAATCACTCCCTTGGTCCCATCTCTGGGATACATGAGGATACCGTTCAGTATCTCCACCTATTATGGAGAATTATGAGAAGACCCATCAGCCCCTCAAGATGAGACACAGCAACGGGAAGGTTCCATAATCCCCCACCCCTCTAATGCATCAACAGGAGGTGGTCATTCTGGCCTTGGAGACGACAACATGGGAACGCCAGAAAGACTTCATCCCATCGATTTTGTACACCAACAGGATGATGAGTCCAATCAGCCACACATACCGCTTATGCAGCAATTGGAGCACATCTCTTAAAACCTTTTGCCCATCAAATAGGAATTCAAAGAAAACGTAAAGGTTTTCGAAAGGGAAGAACTTATAATAACTGAATACATTCGGGAGTAAACTGTAACAATAAAGTATTGTAATTTAAGGCAAATTATTAGAATGCATTGTTGAGGACATGTGAAAACTTAAACCACAATCCATCGGACTCAACATGGTTTTACAAAACATAAATAATGATTGAAGTGTTTTCTTGAGTTATTTAAAGATGTGACAAACAAGGTGGATAGTGGGAATCCTGGAGATGGAATATATCTGGTCTTCGTGAAGGATTCAGCTATGTCGCTTCTCCAAAATGTGAGTGGTAAGATCAGGAAGCATCGGTTTAGGAGTAATTTATTGGCTTGGATTGGTTAATCAACAAAGTGCAGTCAGATTAATTAAATGTGTCATTTTCTTTTGGAAAATGCAATTTATGGGGTGCCATAGATTTCAGTTCTCATGCCTCAATCGTTTGTGATCAATATTATTACTTGGTTGACGGGATAGAAAATACTATAGCTACATTTTCAGATGACACTAACATTGGTGGGAAATTACTTCGGAATGATGATGCAAGGGATTTAAAAACTATATGGATAGGTTGGGTGAATGGGCAATCATATGGCAATGAAAATTAAAGTTGGTATATATGGGGTTATTCAAGTTGGCCAGCCTAATAAAAAAGCAAATTATTATCTAAATGGAGAGAGATTTCAAAGTGCTTAAGTGCAGAGGGATCTGGGTGTCTGCTTGCATATCACAGAAAACATGCTTGCGGGTACTTCAAGTAATGAGAAATACAAGCATAACTTCAGCGTTTATTTCTAAAAGGATAGAGTAGAAAGGTAGAGAGTGTTGCTGTAGAAATGCAAGGCATTAGTGAGGCTGCAACTGCAGTACAGTTTGGGTGTCCTGCAGAATGAGGTATTTGCATTGGAGGCGATTCGGAAGAACTTTATTAGATTAATTCCATATTTAAAGTGTTTGTCTTATGATGAGAAATTAAGCAGTTCAGGCCTATACTTTCGAGTTTATAAGAAAGAGAGCTCATTGAGGTCTGTAAAATGCTAAGCGTAATTGAAAGAGCAAATGTGGAGTGGATATTTTTTCATGAGCCGCAATCAACATCAAGTGACGAGAGTTTGAGGATGGAGAGATGGCAGGAATATGGAACAGAGGCCACGATGGCATGATTGTATTCAATGGTGGAGAAGGTTCGAGGGGTTGGATTCTTGATGGATTTTCCTCGTTCATATTCAGCTTTTCGACTGTATTACACAGTAATGGGGGAGGATTGTGTATCAAACCGGAAGCAGGCACTCCGGAAAATCAGTCTTAATCAGTTTGACAGAACGTCACCAGTGGAGTCACACAGTGACCAGTGCTGGGTCCTCAACTATTTACAATCTAAATCAATGATCACGAGGATGGAACAGATATACAGATACTGAGTTTGGTGATGTTGCTGTGATAAGCAAGAGATTAAATTATCAAGAGAGGGTGGAGGGTCTACAGATAGATACAGAGAGGTAAAGGCAATGGAGAATAATTTGGCAGCTGAAATATAACATGATATAATCTGTCATTTCATTTACAGGAATAATGGAAGGCAGTATGTTACTGAAATGGAGAGGGATTACAGGACTTAATGGTACTGTGTACTGGGGGGGGGGGGGGGGGGTTCACGCAGACACGTTCACACATGGGAGGTTTTGCACCATCCCTGATCGTCTGCTCCTAGACACACCAAGTGACCCCATTGCTCTCCGTACACATGGAATGTTTTGAAGTGTTTGGTTGGTGATGGGAATGCTGTTTACAAACATGTATCAAGGGGGCGGCCTTTATCCAAGATACATTCATTCCTTTCTACATGGAGACCCGAACATGAGGGGAATGGCTGCCTGCTTGTGAATGAAGAGGCTGTGGATGCTGTCAGGACAGGGGTATTCACCAACATGGTGTACTGTGCATCGGCACGCTGCAAGATTAATAGAGAGAGAGCTCCTTCAGTTCCTCTACCTCTCCCCATTGACATGGCGACTCCACAGATGCCATGTACACCATCGGGAATCCCACTATACTGGACACATCCGGCAGCTCCCTGCTTAGAGAGAGTCAATGTATTTACCTCATCCACCAAATATATCCTCCATCACTGAAAGTTTACATTGATGGCAATATATTGGGAGATGACGGATATGTAACCCAGTCCTGTTTGGAAAGTTCCACAACATAGAAGCTGAATGAAACAGTGACCCTAACAGCCACTGGCAGCACCGTCCTTCCCCTGGTGTGAATCTGCAGGTCGTATTGAAGAAGGTGACACCGCTCTGTGACCAGATCCTTGTTCAGTCAGAGTCCCCTCACACTCTGATCCTGGGTTACGTGTAGTTTGCGAAGCTGTTCATGGAAAACTCGGGGTGGATACAGCAGATCCCTTTCCCTACACACTCTCACTGCGTGGTTTCAGAGCTTCCCCTCTCTGTAACCTCTGCTCCATTTGTTGCTCATGTTAAAGGCCCAGATGTTGTAACTACAGTCCAGAGGCTCCATCCAAACTTGTGTCAGCAAATCCTAAGGCTCCTTGAATGTCTGAGGCAGCTCACAGCACAACCTCCAGCAAACCATCCCCAGCCCCTCCACTAACTATTCAATAACAGGAGTCATTCAGAAACCCTTCGTCAATAAGTGTTGTGGACCAGATCAGATCCTTGCAAAATATATTAAGAAGGTCGCTTAGACCCAAACCTTTCCTTATTTTAAAAATAGGTGTGAAGAGTGCTTTCCACTGTGTTGTGATTGGTCAAACCACTCGACATTAAGCAAAATATAATCTATTCAAATGCTTTAGTTAAAATACAATCAAAGAAAAGAACATTTCGGGATGGCTTATTTGTTGTAACACTTACACAAACAATAGATACCGTAACTTATTAGTATACACTGCTTGGCGCAAAGATAAATTCAAATACAGATACTTACATGCAGTTTTCTGATCCAGGAGAAATCAACGTCAACAGAGAACTCAGAGAGAAAGGCAGCGAGGGATCATGAATTGATCAGCCATGATCATATTGAATGGTGGTGCTGGCTCGAAGGGCAGAATGGCCTACTCCTGCACCTATTGTCTACTGTATTGATACTTCCAACCATTCTGGGACCCGGAGCAGCTACTGAATGCTGCACCTAAAAACAAAACGACAAAACCTGGTCTGTGAGAGCTGGCCACTGTCCTTCCATTGTTACCACCGTTTTAATAAAGCTAAAGGCTTTCTCAATTATTTACTTAACCTGTTTTCAGACATCAGTTCTGCACCTCTGCCTTTAAAACCTCTCTTCAAAAAAAAACCAAGAGAAAATAACCTTTTTACAGAGATAGTATCCTCACAACTCCACCTGTAATAAAATGATACATCAATATACAAAGATGGATACATTTTAGAACTCCTAATCTTCCTCTATTAGTAGACTGCAATGCATATATATTACATTGACTTTGAGCATACAAATGTTCACAACGCGATTCGATTTCAGACGTTTTACTCCTGCTCAGAATGCCTTTGCCTTTCTTCATCCAACTCTCAACAAAGTATCAAACCTTAGTTTTTCTCGCCCTGTCAACTTTATAATTTCAAATTGAAATAATAAGCTCAATCGAAACAAACTGGTACTTTTCTCCCTAAACTTCTCCAAAAACCTTAAGGTTTTCACGATCAGTGATAAAGATTTGTCTCATGTATGTTATTCGCAATTTAAATGCTGAAATATTGTAACGCCAACACCAAGCTCAAGGCCTCCTTCCCCATTGTGGAATAAATCTGTTGATGTTTCCACTGGACACTCTGACCACACGTTACATAATGGAGCACTTCTCATCTCTCCAATAGCCCTTCTGAATGACATAGCTCCTCATGTCTCAGCATAAAGGAATTACACACTTCTGTACCTCTTAATGCTGTAACCACTTTACCTGCTACTCCTGGCCGATGCCAATAAACGTTACTCTCACAGGTACATGTTTTCAGAAGGTCTCACTCATTCTTCTCAATCCCTCACAGAAACCAAAGTTTGATTTCTGAACCAAATCATCATCAGCCATTTCAGCTTCTAATCTTGCCATTGTAACTCTCTGCTCTTCCACACGAGTTCTCACGACTGCAGGAAGTGAATTGTTGAACTTCTCCAAAATACAAAATTCTCTCAGAGTGTCATAGGTTTGCTCAGTTTTTAATACCCTTCCCAATCTTTCAAAATTTCTTTGTTTGATTCTTTCAAACACAACGTCTATTTAACCAGGGATGCTACTTTCGATTCCTGAAACACTGTCTGTTAGCTTCTGGCACAAGCTCATATGCACCTCAGATGGCTTTCTTCACTTCCTCATACTCAGCAGATACCTCCACTGATAGGGATGCAAATACCTATCAGCTTTGTTTGGATCAACTAAATCCACATGTTCTCTGGCATCTTCACTTGTTTAGCCACTTTCTGAAATGAAATTAAAACGGCTCCCCTGTCATTCTCATCAAATTTAGATAATGCCTGATATATATAAACAGATCCCCTTCAGGCCTTTGGCTACTATAGGGCTGCTCATCCTCGCTATCCTCCTTATCCAGCCTACCGTCTGCCTTCAACTCCGCCTTCTATGTCAACGTTCCTCTCTTATTACTAACTTTTGAAGTTGAAACTCTGCTTTTCTTCTCTCTTTTTCTCTCTTTCTTCTTCATTTCCTTTTCTTTTATTTCTACTTTTCATCATAATTCAAACTGTTTCAATTCCTTTCCATGTTCACGTTGTCTCATTTGAAATTGAATTCGGGCCATTTCCAAAGATTCTGATGGCGTTTCCAGCAAATGTAATTGCCGAGCTATAGCTGTAATTATCTATCATTTTCTCACAGACAAACACAACCCCAGCTCCAACTTGTCTGCGAATTACTACAGCTTTGTCTTCATTACCTTTTGTAAAACCCCTAACTTTACTTCTTCCACACCCAGAGAACTCTTACTGACTGAAGGAATCTTTTTACACAACACACTGTTTAAACCAACCGAATTCAGTGCCCAGAACAAAAGACACTAACCACTACCATACGTGAACTTTGAACTCAATAGCCTCCTGATTCATACTTTCCAGTGTCTGCAAGAAATTATTTTGGATTCTCTGGTTTCCTCCCACAATCCAAAGATGTGCATGTCACGTGAATTGGCCATGCTAAATTGTTCATAGTTTTCAGGGATGTTTGGGTTTGGTGCCTTATCGGGGTAAATGTGTAATCACAGGGTAAAGCAATGGGTCTAGGTAGGTTACTCCTCGGAGGGTCGGTGTGGACCTGTTGGGTCGAATGGCCTGTTTGCACACTGTAGGGATTGTAATTCTAAACCCAATTGGTTATTACCGATTTAGAACCAGACAAGAGACCCCAGTTTGTTATAGACCAACCAGACTGCCTCAAACTAGTTTAAGAAGGTAGCTTGGAAACCAACCTTTTCTTATTTTAAAAGTAGATGTGAGTTGGGTGTTCCAGATGTGATGCTACTAGTCAATCCACTCACCATTAAGCAAAACACAATATATTTAAACACTCTAATGAAAATCCATACAAAATGAAGAGGAATTTAGAATGACTTAACTATTGGAAACCTTAACCGAATAATGGTTACAGTACCTTCTACAAATGAATTGTTCCATTATACTAAAATAACCTAAACAGTCCCTTGGCAAAAAGGAACATTCAGATAGCATTCTTGCCGACAGTTCTCCAATCCAGGAGAAAACAGCATCATGTGAAGTTACAGAAAGAATAGCAGCTAGGGATAATTTACTAAAACTTCCAACCCTTCTGGGACCCCAAGCACCTAGTAACTGTTACATCTACAAGGAAAAACTTAGAAAGCCTGGTCTGTATGAGCTGGCCATTGTTACTATTATTTATTAAAAACCTTAAAAGCCTCGGAAGTTATTAACTTGAGCCGTTTTCAGTCGACAGTTTGGTCTTTAAGACCTCTTACTAAAAAAAAGAGAAAATAACCTTTTATTTAAAAAGTGACAGCATTGTCACACAATTTAGATGCCTGGTCCTTTACTCAGTGGGCTTCCTCGTATTACTGATTGCAAGGTCACCTGAGAGGGACAACCACAGGTACAGACCAAGTTACAAGGATGTGTCTCATAACTTCTGAATCACACACACACAGAGCAAACCTTCCCATTGTAGACAGTAATCTGAGGCGAGCATAGTTAGCATATGATAGTAAAGTTTGCAATACTCTCCAGATGTGCAGTTTACTGAGCAATACACTAGCATGGCCTGTCCATGGACCATCACATGGGACATACCGGGAAGTGAACAATAGCCTAACATTTACCATTTCATTATTTCTGAGCTACGCAATGCCAGCACTCGATACACTAGGGAGACAAAACCCAAGGCCAGTGAAAGATGCAGAGGGTTAGAGAGATTCACATTAAAGACAGAAACAGGTAGATAATTAACTGAAAATATATTGTGGAAATATGGGGGAAAAGACAGGGCAGAGGGACTAACTGGCGAAGTGAGATCTTCGAGAATAGAATTACCAGACTTAGAACATTGAATAAAGGCATTGTCAGATCAGCTGAAATGGTTTGTTACATCAAATTCTCAATCTGCTTCACAGAACACCACAAACAACATAAACTGGGACAAGATGACAGCCCAGCATGGAGAGCTGTGCAGACCATGCTAGTGTGTTGCTCAGTAAACTGCACATTTGGAGAGTATTGCAAACTTTACTATCAATGCTAACTATGCTCGCATCAGATTACTGTCGACAATGGGAAGGTTTGCGCTGTGTGTGTGCGTTCATCAGACTCTGATAGAGGGAGTGTGCGTGTGCGCAATAGGTGTGGTTGAATGTGAAACTCATTGTTTGAGAAGGAATGCACATGGAGGAAACTATTTTAAATACGTACAACTGACAGGCTTTTTGCTAATCAACAGAGAGAACGAGAGAAGTTTCATGGAAAAATGAGGTAAAGTGTTTGAGAATGTGAAAATAAAGGCATTGCAAGACACAAAAGCAATATACATCGGCGTGCACATGGATGGGAATTTGGTGTGAGGTCGAATCAGATTTGCTTAGGCAGGGTTGAAGTTGGGAGTGTCAGCAGCAGATTATTAACTTCATTAATACTGTATTTCATAGCTCAAGGTTCAAACAGCAAATGGAATAAACCAGTAAGATATATTCTGGAGTGGTGAGTATTTCAAGTTAGAAATGGTCAGGGCATGGTGTCATGAATCAGCTCATAGTCAAAGGGATCTCCCACAGTTGTGACTTGTCTGCTTCAGCCACAGATATTGGCCAGGGATGGAATGGAAACAATGGGAGGAAGTGGAGTTTGTAACCAGAACAGTAGACAGTGAGCTCCAAGCTCTTAATATTTAAATAACAAAGACAATGATACAATGCATTGTGGTTCTCCGCTGAAACTGAGTAGGTCAACATAGAGACCCGTGAATAACACTGCCAGAGCAGAGAGTGAGACAGTAATTGAACACGTTCATTGATGGTCTTTAGAGTGAATATCTGGATTCAGAGTTTCAACAGGAACAAAAATACTGGCAAGAAGTGTTTACTATATGAACTAACAATAATACAGTCGTAACTGATTTATAGAAAATAAAATCTTGTCAGTAACACTTACCAGGAACACCAACGATAGACAGGAAGGGATAATAAAAGTATTGAATAATGAGAAGAGCATAATAGATCAGCGATGATAATGACAATCAATCAAATGCAGAAAGATACCAAACATAATTGGATAGGCTGCTGTCTATTATTGGTATATTCCTGTCCAATGTTCTCAGATTCTGATCCATTGTTGGAACATTCCAGCCTAATGTTCTCAGATTCTGATCTCTCCTCTCCCTCTCTCTGGATCTGCTGATCCCTGTCAGTGCTGTCAGTGATGCTTCCGCTCATGTTATGGGTTGACAAATTGAACGGAGCCCATTTATCATTAAGAGATGGATAACCACCACTGGGATAATTAGAATCCATGGAGACTGGCATTAATCACAGTCACTGAACAAATAGGCTCAGTTTACCAGTTCCATACATCACTTTTCATTTACTAGTTTTGGATGGAATGGATGACGGTTGCTGAGGGATGGGCCATAAATCTTTCAATATTTTTAATCTTATGTTCTTGGTATATGAAAGTATTAACAGAACACTGCAGAGGTCTATATGTGTTCCACTCTGTTGATGAAAGGAGGCAGTTATAAAATAACAGATAGGCTGCATTAAAAAAGTCGGGTGAGTAAGTTTGTAGATACCTGAACCCAAAGTACGGTACTTATTGACCAGTGTGAGGCTTCTCCTGGTTTTAATGCCCTGTTATCAAATCCATTCATAACCTCGAGACAGAGCATTGAGACTGCTGCTCAGAAACATTCCGAAGCAATTCTGTCCCTATGGACCCCTTACAAAGGGATAAGAGAAGGCCATTCAGCCCATATTAGCCTGTTGCTACTTGAAAAGGTGGAAAACTGGAATATTGGCACATTTTGCCAAAAGAATAATTCAAAACAAAGAGATGTGTCGCTGCTGCTGTATGAGGTGTTACTGAGAGAGCACCTGGAGTACATTGTGTTGTCTGTGTTTCTGGAACTGAGAAGGGATGGACCTCCATTAGATACAGTTTAACGGCTGCTGGTAATCCACGGGTTGCTGTCTCATTTGATGTCTCGCGTCTGTTACACAGGGACAGGAGGAGGCTATGAAGTTTCTCGAGTGTGTTATAGAGGAAAAGGAGGAGGCCATTAAGCCTCTTGAGTCTTTTTCAGAGGGAGCGGAGGAGGCCATTCAGCACCTCGACCCTATTACAGAGGAATAGCAGGAGATCATTCAGCCTCTCCAGTCTATTACAGAGGGCCACGGGGAGCCCATTCAGCCTCTCGAGCCTGTTACAGAGGGGCAGGAAGTGTTTATTTAACATTCAAGTCTGTTACGCATAAATATTTTTTTAAAACCTGGTTTCAGAGAGTCCAGAGCCAATGTGATCCTGTTAGTGAGATGGGAAAGGCTGGTGGGTGCATGGAGTGCTGGATGGCTAGATATATTGATGCTCTGGTCAAGGGAAGGAAGGAGGCATATGCCAGATAAACACAGTTGAGATCAAGTAAATCCCGAGAGCAGTATAAGGGCAGTAAGTGTATAGTCAACGGGGAACTCGGGCCAGAAAAATGTAGACATGAGATGGCTTTATAAATAGGGTTAACGAGGCATTAAAGCAATTCTACACATCCTTCAATGGCAAAAGATTAACTAGGCAGAGAATAGGGCACCTTAAAGATCAGTAAGGCTACCTATGTATGGAACCACAGGAGATGGGAGGGATATGAAACAAATATTTCTCCTCCAAGTATTTAACGTGGAGGAGGTTACAAGAGCGACAAAATGAAGAAATATATAATGATATCTTGAAAAGTGTCTATATTACAAGGAGATGTTGGACATTTTAAAACATATAAAGGTGAACAAATCCCTGGAACCTGATTATTTGTATCCCAGAAGTTGGTGGGAAGCTAGGAAAGAGATTGCTCAGCCTTTTGCTGATATATTTGTAACATTGATTTCCACAGGTGAGGTGTCAAAAGACTCGAAGGCAGCTAACATAGAGTCATTATTTAAGAAAGTAAGGAAAAATCAAGTAACTATAGATCAGTGAGCCTGACGTCAATGGTGACTAAATTGTTGGAGGGGGTTTTGAGGGAAAGGATGTACATGCATTTGAAAAGACAAGGACTGAAGAGGGATTTGTACATTGGAGATCACGTCTCACTGACTCAGTGGAATTTTTTGAGGAAGTGATGAAGATGATTGATGAAGGCAGGAGAGTGGATGTTGTCTTTATGGAATTCAGTAAGAAAACCAAAATGTTCTACATGATACTCTGGTTAACAAGGTTAGACTGCCTGGGATCCAGGAGAGCTCGTCATTTAGATCCAAAATGTTATTGAATATTGGAGACAGGGCGTAACAGTTGACATTTGTCCATTGAACTTGGAGACCTGTGACCAGTGGCGTGCCACAAAGATCAATAGTGAGTCCATTGCCTTTTGTCACTTATACAAATCATTTGCATTTGAGTATATGAAGTATGGTCAGTACGTTTGTAGATAATACCAAATTTGGTTGTATAGTCAACAGTGAAGAATAATATCTCAGAATATAATGGGACGTTGATTAGGTGAGCTGAGAAGTGGCAGATGGAGTTTAGTTTAGATTGGTGTTGCATTTTGGCAAAAAAAATCAGGGCAAGACATATAGGTAGGGTCTTGACGAAGGCTACCAATCAAGGAAAAATCCATAGAAATTATAGAATCACTGCAGTGAGCAAACAGGCTATTCGGCCCATCGAGACCTCACCGAACCTCTAAACACTATCCTACTGGACGAACCCCTACCCTATCCCTCTGGGCCTGCATTTTCCATGGCTAATCCACCTCGCCTACACATCCCTGGGTACTATACGCAATTTAGCATGGCCAATCTACCCTTATCTGTATAGCTTTATACTGTCGGAGGAAAACATAGCATTCAGAGGAAACTCATGCAGACACGGGGAAAATGTGCAAACTCCACACAGGCAGTCATTCAAGGATGGAGTTAAAACCAGATCAGCTGCACTCTGAAGCAGCAATGCTCGTCAAAGAGCTACTGTGTCACCTTGTGGTGCAGGTTCTCAGTTCCTTGAAAGTGCCGTCACAGATAGACAGCAGAGTGAAGAGGGCACATGGTGATCTTCAATTTATTGCTGCGTACGTTGAGTCTAAGCTTTTGCATGACATGTTGCACCTGTACAGGACATTGGTTTGGCCGCTTTTGTAGTATTGCCTTTAATTCTGGTCTCCCTGCTGTCGGAAAGATGTTGCCAAACTTGAAAGGGTACAGAAGAGATTTAAAAGAATGTTGCGGGTGTTGGATGGTTAGAGTTACAGGGAGAGTTTGAATAGGCTGGGGCTATTTTCAAGTGTTGAGGCTGAGGGGTGACCTTAAAGACGTTTATAAAATCATGAGAGGCATAGATAAGGTAAATCTATGCCTCTCATGATAGAGGCATATGTCTTTTTCAATGTCTTTTTCCAGTATTGGCGAGTCCAAATTTAGAAGACAAAGGTTTAACTTGAGAGGGGAAAGATTTAAATAGGGACACGAGGGACAATGTTTTCACATAGAGTCTGCTGCGTGAATGGATGGAACAACCAAAATATGCGGTAGAAGCAGGTATAGTTACACCATTTAAAATGCATTTGGATGGATACATGCATGGGAAATATTTAGAGGGAGATGGGCCAAGAGCTGGCAAGGAGGACGAGATTTATTTAGGATATTTGGTCGGCATTGATGACTGGAATGAAAGGTCTTTTTCTGTGCTGTACATCTGAGACTTCATTGCCTCTTGAGTGTTTAACACAGGATCAGAAGGAGGCTATTTAGCTTCTGAATTCTGTCAGTTAACTTGTTTGCTCAATTACTGACAGTAAAATACAAAAATACATCATTCAGATTTTGATGGTGTTTTACAGAAGCAAGAGGAAAGCTTTTAGTCAAGAAAAGCCGTAAAGCATGTGAAGAGGCAATTTTGCACGGAGTGTGTTCTGCATATGGACTGAGGTGCCAGTGGAAGTGGTTGAGGTGGGTACAATAACAACATTGGAAAGGTATTTGGATAAATACATGGATAAGAAATGATTAGAGGGATACAGAGCAAGAACAGGGAAATTGAGCGAGTGTGGATGTACATTTTGGTCCGCATGGACCAGCTGGGCCGAAGGGTCTGTTTCCATGCATTAGAACCGTTTGACTGTAAATATGTGTGTTTCGGGATTGAGACAGAGAGGGACAGACTGAGAAAAAATGTCATGGAAAGATATGTTCACAGGTTTCAGAATGCTGAAATGAAGACATTTCTATAGCATCATGCAACACGGGTCAGTATTATGAAGAATTATGAGTGAATGGAATATTGCTGCGAGCTCAGGCGATAGAGAGTTTTGATTGAGCACTTGTTCTGCAGCTTTGTAACTGGGAGTGAGGACAGCAGAGTCTTCGGCTCATTGAACTGTATAAAACAGCAATTTGTCTCAGTGTCATTTTCATTGAGTGTGACAGAGGGATTGTCTGTACGAAGCTGAGCTAGTTGCCTGGTGCTATCTTATCGAACTCACCTCATTAAATACCACCCACCCCACCCACCTCTCATTGAATGCCAACCCGATTCTCCCACTCATCATGATTGGAGGTACTCACAGTCGCCCGGATGCCCCTTGATATTCCGTGTTCCCTGGCACTGTTGCCATCTTTAAAGGGCCAAGGTGCACACAGCTGATCTTTCTCAGTTTGGAGCTGCCCTGTACAGTTTACCCCGAGCATGACAGATAAGGGGTAATTACACTACAGTTTGTTGATGGAGCATGGTGTGCATAGTGGATGGGCTAGTACAGAGGGGGACAATTCCCTTTCCAGGATGGGCCATACCACCAGATCTACCGAGTATGGTCTGTGCTCACCACCCAACTCAGTGCAGTATCTGCGGTCTGAAGAATTGTCCAGCAATACAGGACAAGCATCAATTAACTTCCCCACTCTGTCAGCGTAAAACTTGCCGTATTCTGTCTGCTCCCTCACACTCACTGTATATCTGTTATAGCATCTACCCCCGATCAAGGCTCATACTCCACTTCTCTCACAGCCGCATGCAGCAGCTTCGCTCTCTCTCTCTCTCTCTCTCTATCTCTCGCCTTTGCAATACCCCCCACACACTTAGAAAATATTCCGGAGAATACCGATTATGGAATGTTCCAGATAATGTTCCAAATAATGCCCAGTTTCAGGAAAATGGCAGTGCCCCAGTGTGTAACACATAAGAGGAAGGAGTAGAGATGCACGTCTTCAAAAGCACTCACATTTCAAACCATGTTGAGGCTATTCAGCCCTTCAAATGTGCTCTAGCATTTAATAAGGTCCCGGCTGAACTGATGCTTTTCTCAGCTCCATGTTACGGGAACTTTCAGTCTTTCAACACCCTGGGTTCCTGTCACTGTCCAGACGGCACTCAGGCACTTTTACCCCAGTTTTCTTCAAGCGCCTGTTTGAGGACATTTCCCATGGAACACAATCTCCTAACAGTATATTCCATCAGCTATATACTTTCGTGCAATGGTAGCATGCTTCACACAGACCAAACAAAAATCTATACTAATTTAATGGATATAGATATCCAATCACACTTAATGATATTAAACCAAAGACAGCTTCTAAACACGTCTTGTTTTAAAATAGAATTTCGGGCAAAAAACATTTTTACCAACAGCTGTTATTTTGACCGTTATCTGAATTGTACTACTTTTCTTGTTATGAAAGTTTCTCTTGCCCTCTGTAACAGTTACACAGTCTCCTACGCAGTTAGCTGGACGGCAGGTTTGTGTTGTAGAGGGAGGCCTGCAGCGCAGGTTCAGTTCCTCACAGTGATAGAGATTACCATGAAGGTGATGCTCTCTCAACGTCACCCCATCACCCAAGGTGTGGTGATCCTCAGGATAAACCACCATGAGTGGTCTCTCTAATGAGAGTTCTTTGGGACCCTATTCTATCAATATTATCATTTTAATTTTAAAAAATTGAAAAGGAGTTTTTTAATATTATTATAATCCAATAACAACACAACTCAAATAACTGATCAAAATTACATTCAATGTTAGCATTTGATAAGGTTCCCCATGGTAAGCTCATTCAGAATGTCAGGAGGAATGGGATTCAGGGGAACATAGCTGTCTGGATACAGAATTGGCTAGCCAACAGAAGACAGCAAGTGGTAGAAGAAGCAAAATATTCTGCCTGGAAGTCTGTAGTGAATGGTGTTCCACAGGGCTCTGTCCTTGGGCCTCTATTGTTTGTAATTTTTATTAATGACTTGAATGAGGGGTTTGAAGGATGGGTCAGCAAGTTTGCATATGACACAAAGGTTGGAGGTGTCGTTGACAGTATAGAGGGCTGTTGTAGGCTGCTGCGGGACATTGACAGGATGCAGAGATGGGCTGAGAGGTGGCAGATGGAGTTCAACCTGGATAAATGCGAGGTGATGCATTTTGGAAAGTCGAATTTGAAAGCTGAGTACAGGAGGAAGGATAGGATTCTTTGCAGTGTGGAGGAACAGAGGGATCTTAGGGTGCATGTACATAGATCCATTAAAATGGCCACCCAAGTGGACAGGGTTGTTAAGAAAGCATTTGGTGTTTTGGCTTTCATTAACAGGGGTATTAAATTTAAGAGTCGTGAGGTCTTGTTGCAGCTCTATAAAGCTTTGGAATACAGCGTCCAGATCTGGTCACCCTATTATAAGAAAGATGTGGATGCTTTGGAGCGGGTTCAGAGGAGGTTTACCAGGATGCTGCCTGGACTGGAGGGCTTATCTTATGAAGAGAGGTTGACTGAGCTCGGATTTTTTCATTGGAGAAAAGAAGGAGAAGAGGGGACCTAATTGAGATATACAAGATAATGAGAGGTATAGATAGAGTCGACAGTCAGAGATTATTTCCCAGGGCAGAAATGACTAACACGAGGGGTCATAGTTTTAAGCTGGTTGAAGGAAAGAATAGAGGTGATGTCAGAGGCGGGTTCTTTACACAGAGAGTTGTGAGAGCACGGAATGCGTTGCCAGCAGCAGTTGTGGAGGCAGGGTCATTGGGGACATTTTAGAGACTCCTGGACATGCATATGTTCACAGAAATCTAAGGGTGCATACATGAGGATCAGTGATCGGCACAACATCGTGGGCTGAAGGGCCTGCTGTGTGCTGTACTGTTCTATGTTTTTTGTTCTATCTATGTGCATGTACATACAAAACAAGTTAAAAACACTAAACGGACAGAAGAAAAACAAAAATAAACAATAAATAATGAATAAATAATACTGCTCAGCGTAACAAAATGATAGCACTCGTTCTTCAAGAGTATTAACTGAATCACATTTTTATGTTCATTATTCTTCCTCTCTGGATATGAGATTCATTAGATAATATGTCTAATGTCTGTATAAAAGCCTTTCTGATAGTGGCAGATAAGCCTGTATCACGGTAATCCAAAAAGGTTTGCCATGTCATATATAAATCTCTGTTTTTTGGTGCACCATGCTAGTGAAAATGTCCAAAGGTCGATTCGTCATGAAGAGCTTAGGATGACCCAACAGACCTGGGGAGTTTTCAGACATCCAACAAAACAGAATGCTTTTCCTAGCACATAAAGTAATGATATTTTTCCCATATGCATCTGTGTAAAGTACCCTGGGCAGGCCAAGGCAAAGAGAAACCAGGTCCATCTCCACTTCAGTCCCCTAGACCCACTCTATCACACTGGACATAGTGCTCCAATATATATGAAGCTTGCAGCAGGACCACAAGCATTGAGAAAGAGTGCCTGTAGTCATTCTGCATTTAGTACATGCTAAAGATAACCCCACTTTGAATTTTGAGAGATAATCTGAGGTCAGATAGAGTTTATGAAGAATTTTGAATTGCATGGAATGAATCCTTATACAGATGAAATCTTTTGAGCATTTTCATAAGTATCCTCCCATGTCTCCAAAGTGTTCTGAACGCCCAACTGCCTCTCGCAGACATCACAACGCAACACAGTCTCGTCTGAGGGGACACTCTCCAACTAATGATTAAGGGTACTGACAGAGAGTGCAGCCTAAGCAATAAACACCCTCTTCTCTCAACGGATCTGTAAGAGTCTGTAAAAAGTGTGTGTTTTTTTTAAATCAAATCTCTGATCTGGAAAAAAAAACAGGAGAGGTCTCTACTAGGTAGTCCATACGTATGAGTTATTTGATCAAATGACATCATTGTTTCTCCCTCAAATAACACGTGGTGTCTCAGTGATGAGCATTGCTGCCTCACAGGACCAGGATCCGGGGTTTGGTTCCAGCCTTGGGTGACTGGTTGTGCAGAGTGAACATATTCTCGCTGTGTCTGTGTGGGTTTCCTCCCACAGTCCAAAGATATGCAGGTTCGATGAATTGATAAATCACACATTGTGTTCAGGGATTTGTAGGTTTGTCATTAGTCAGGGTAAATATAGGATGGTAGAGGAATGGGTCTGGGTGGGTTACGCTTCAAAGGGTCGAAGTGGACTTGCTGGGCCTAAGGGCTTGTATCGACACTGTATAGATTATACTAATTCTAAATCACTCAAACAAGGCACACCCCTGGCTGCCCACAGTTTAAACCTGGAATCCATTATCCCTGGTTGACAACCCGGTATACCAATTACAGGGGTAATAAAGATGGTTTTGGCTGTATTGCTCTTGATCTGACGCCTTGTTATTCATGCTTTAGCAGTATTGGTAATTATTGGGTTATGACAATACTCCATAAATATTGTCATTTTGTCTAAGAACAGCAAGGGTTCTCTTCGTATGAGAGGGTTCAATATCTAACCGTATTGACGCTGAATCCTCAGCAGCTCAAGCACTGATGTAGGATAAAAAGAGCTTAATTGATAGCTTTTAATCTGGGAGATCTACTCCCCACAATCTGTGGGGTAGTTGCAATTTGGTTAGTGTGATAAAGAGTTGCTCATGCTGCCAAATATAAGAGCTAAACCAGCCATTACGTCTCCTAAATTCCTGTCTGGGAAACATCAAAGGAAGCATTCACATGCAAATGAGGAAGGACATTCATTGAATAAGAGCTATCCGACCTAGCCAGGATATTGGAAGTGGCTCCTTTCTTTGAAGATCTTGTTTAATTTTGTCAAACACATAGACATTGTTCACCTTAAATAAATTATCAAAGGCGGATGCAATGAATATACTAAAATAGAGAAACAACCCGCCCCTCCATCCTGTTACCATTTCAAAGGAAACCAGGATTTGCCCTCAACAACAGGTATTTTCCTAAGGCCGCTCATAGGCATGGCCTCCAACGTCGTGAAAGTTATCTTATAGCCCGAAAATGCAACAAGCGAATTGATGCATTACATCACGTGAGCTGCCGAAATTGTGGGATTTGACAAAAACATAAGACCCTCATTTGTATCCAATATAATCTTATGTGACATCTATCCAACTTCTGGGCAGGTATGTTGTGGTAATATTTCCAATTGTGCAGGATGCCTCTGAATCTAAGACTGTTGCAGAGATGGGTAAGAGATCAACCGTCGTGTGGCATTTCTGTGGGTTAAAGAAGAAAATAAAATCCCTACTTGTGAGGTAGATCTGCCTCGAGATATCTAGTCCTGCACACAAATCTACTAATTGCTTACATTATAACGACGATATTGGTGGACTTTTGGACATTCTGCCCACTGTGGCGCCCATAAGAGCGTTGAAATGTCCTTCTACAGTAATGTGCCATGATGCAAGATAACTTAATTTGGAAAATGCAATTACCAGGATTTTAAGAGGGTGCGCCCAGTGTGTGTGTGTGTGTGGGGGGGGGGGGGGGTGGTGGGGGCGGCAATAAACATTCAAAATACTGTATTATTTCCCATACTTCAAGGCTTTGGGGATTATGCTCCTCCCGTGAGTGTCTAATACAATCTAATAATTTAAATGGAAGATTCTTCCTGTTCAGTATGGCGTCTCCCCTACTCCTAATATTAAAAGACGAGAAATAAAAACGATCAAACCCGCCCTGCTATAATGTCAAATGTTCCTTGTCATCGAGGTACATCTCGTGTAATAGGACAACATTGATCCTCTCCTTTTTAAGACTAGAAAGTATATTTTTCCACTTGACTGGCAGATGGCTTCCCTTAAAGTTCCAGGTACACCACTTAAGCACATCATTATCTATAACACACTGTAGCAACATTTCACCCTATAGTTTCACATCGAATTACACATCGCTGATCATTAATGAAAAAACACTCACAGAGCCTAAAAACTGTACAAACTAAAACTGCTACACGTAACCAGCTCTCAAAACGTTCCAAAGCTAAACACATAAAGAAACCAAACAACGAAACAAAGTCCAAAGTGCCAATGACACTTAATAGAGTAATTTACCCCCACATCACTCCCGACCACTGGTGACGCTTACATATCACAAAACTTTATCTTCTGCCCGCTGCCAATATGGCATCCAGGGCAATTAACAACAAAAATCGGGCTTTAACTGCCCTTAGGTGGGCACGTAGTCATCACAACCACATTCGTAACTCGCTCCAGCTTGAGCCACATCCCAGACACAAGCAAAGAAAGAGGAAATGAGTAGTAATATTAATGAAGAAGTTAAATTGAGTACTCTACCCATCCGCGAATAGAATTAAGCACTGGTTACTATGAGAAAAATCCAATAAAATTTCTTTAAGAGAGAAACATGATTATCTTACTTTAAAATATCCACAACGATTTTGCTTTCTCTGGTGAGTCAGACGGTTTCACGGATCCAATCAAAGCAATACAGAACACCGCTGGGAACCGGAAAGAATACTGAATCCTGAGTTTCCTTACTCTTCTCTTGAAAAGATTTTCTTTCCCAAATCACTGCCTCTGAAATGTCCTGAAAGATCATAATACTGGTGTCCTTGTGAATTAAAGCCATCGGATCTTTCCACTGGGTTCTGGAAGTTTCCATCAGTCTTTGTTTGTCCCCATAACTCTATAACTGCACATGGACAGGGCGAGGGCGCTCGTCTGAGGCTGACCTCTGCGCCATAACCTGATGCACTCTCTCAATCTTCACCCGTCCGTCTTCAGCTTCGAAGTGATGGAATACGGCAGCCAGTTCTCAAAAATACTCACTGGCTGTCCACCTGCCGTCTGGTCCAGCAGACGACGATGTATACATTCTTCATCCTGCCCCGTTCTCAAGGTCGTGATCTTGTTCAGTTAAGGTGCAGACCTGTTTTTCAAGGGCGAGCATCCGCTCCATCGAGGAATCAATTGTGGTCTCTGCCACTGCAGTTCGGCGCTCAAACTCATCCGTTCTGTTTCCAAGGCTTTCAAGTCATGTTTTTGGAGCACGGCTGAAAATGGCTCTAGCTTACTGCTGAACTTTTCTTTAATCATGCCTTCAATCATTTTACATAACTTGGTGAACTCAGTGACCAAGGCCGAGTGAGTAACTGGGTCCATGGAACGAGCAGAGTGGGTTGCCACTGCGGCTTCAGGCATGCTCGATGCTCCTGACAGGTACACAGCGTGAAGGAACTTACTCGATTCTTTCCTGCGTTTTGTCATTTCCACTTGACAAAATGGAATTAGTAAAGATTCAATAGCTCTTTTATTGTTTGATATTAAGTAAATGGCTGGGATGCAGTCGGTGAGAGTACCACTTGGCCCGTTCTGTGATGCAGAGATCAGCAAAGCAGACCTTCTGGATCGTGGCCATCTTGGATTCCCCCTTAAAATTTTATCAATATTATAAATTCGTTCTGCATTATATTAATGGATGT
This sequence comes from Chiloscyllium punctatum, assembly GCF_047496795.1. Classification (NCBI taxonomy): domain Eukaryota; kingdom Metazoa; phylum Chordata; class Chondrichthyes; order Orectolobiformes; family Hemiscylliidae; genus Chiloscyllium; species Chiloscyllium punctatum. Next base: position 95,714,136 of record NC_092754.1, on the reverse strand, counting down.
TCTGGAGCCGTGTTATTTGGTACAATTGCCTACATTTCCCTCCACACCGCACATTCCTGACAATCCCCGATAATCCTCGACTCTGTTGTTATTTATGAAATTTCTGTCTGTGCCTCAAAAATATTCAATATCTCTGCCTCCAATGCTATGTGGGGATGAGAGATCGAAAAACCTACAATGCTGCAAAATACAAAAATAAGCCTCAAGACCTGAGTTTGAGATTAGTTTTCCTTTGTCTCCTTATCTGGGAAAGGATATAATTACATTGGAAGCAGTTTGGAGATGTTTCACTTCACATATTCCAGGGATGATGGCCTTACATTATGAAGGCTTTAACAGGTTACTCATGATCTTATTGAAACATACAAGACCTAGAGGAGAGTGGATCAGATAGATATCGACTGGGTATAGTCCAAATTTCTTGTCATTTTTATAGAATATCTACAGTGTGGAAGCAGGATATCCCATCCAGCAAGTCCACACTGACCCTCCAAACAGCATCCACATGGACCTGCCCTCGCCCACCCTATCCATATAACCCTGCATTTCCCATGACTAACCAACACATCCGTGGGCACTATGGGCAATTTAGCATTGCCAATCCACTGTCAGCTGCATATCTTTGGACTGTGGGAGGAAATTGGAGCATTGTGAGGTTACCCACATAGATACCTGCGAAGAGAATGCTCAAACTCCATACAGAGCATCGCCCGAGGTTGGGATTGAACCCAGCTCATGGGAGTTAGCTGTGCTAACTCCAACCTGTTGGATCCGTTAGTTCCAACGTGCGCATCCCTTAGTTCTATTAGTTACTTGTGGCTGACTAAAGAATTCTTCCTGACTTGGTCCTGTCACTGAACCTGACCCAGTCTGAGACCTTTATCATTGGCCATGTCACCAACCTGGTTACATTTAAAATTTGTTGGGAGCAGTGGAGGAGTGAGACTTGAAAAGGAAACACTGACACCCTCCAACCTCAGTCAGAATAGGAATTAGGAAAATTCACCATGTGGGAATTCATTCAAGTGGGAATTCTCTTACCCAGAAGTTTGTGATGGCCGAATCTTTATAGTATATTGAGGTTGGCTTCGTCTGGTTGTCCATAGATGGTGAATCAGAGATAATAGTACATGAAGACAAAAGTGCAGCTGGGATCACAATGAGATGAGCCACGACCTTATTTACTGGTGGAAAATAAAGCAAATAGTGAGGTACTTATACGAGGAAAATACCTCACTACTTCTCCCCTTTATGTTTAACTTTGACAAAGGGTCAGTTAGACTCGAAACATCAGCTGTTTTCTCTCCTTACGGATGCTGCCAGACCTGCTGAGATTGTCCAGAATTTCCTCTTTTTATTTAATGGTGGAGTAGTTTCAAAGGGCCGAATGTCCACTCGTGTCCCTCAGCCCTGTGTTCTGATGTTCCATTCAGCCCTTCAGACCTGCTACAAGGGTAGATCGAGATCACTCCGATGGTTAGGTGTAGTTTTGGAAATGTATTTGGAAAATGCAGGCTGAGTCAGGATGTGACCCTACCCCCATTGTGTTTCCATATGTGGGTCATGTTACAGACCCAGTTACACTGGGGATACAGCCCCATACCCCACCCGGGGTTAACTCAAACAAATTCTCTGCTCTCCCTGAATGCAACATTGCACAACACAACTTCCAGGAAAACAACGAGTTACTTTCCAAAAGCATAACATGTGAAATGAATAAATAGGAACAAGAGTAGGCTATTCGGCCCCGCAGGTTTTGCCCTGTCATTTAATAATGATCATGGCTGAGCTACTCCAGGGCTCAACTCCACTTTCTTGCCGACTCTGTGTCTCCCTCCATACCTCTTTGGGTTATGGACTTCCGGACATTTACTACCTTCGAAGAAAAGACATCACTCTGTGTCTCAGATTGAAATCGATGTTCCATATTCGGTATCTATATCCTCGAGTTTGAGATTCCACCCAGGAGTGGGACTTGTCAATATCTACCTTCTCAAGCCCCTTCTGTGTCTTGTATTTTCCAGCCTCACTCCTCATTCATTTAAACCCCAATGAATAATCGCCTCACCATCTTAGAGGTTCTCAATAACTCAACACTTTCAGCCCAGGAAGACACCTAATGAACCAACCTAGTTACTTGCTACATCAGCATGCTGACTTTATGTTTCATACACAGGAACACCCCAATTCCTTTATACTGTACCTATTCTGGAAGTCCCCTCCATTTAATAACAGCCTGCCTTTTGGTTCTCAGTGTCATCCACAACCTTGGATGTGTATTACACTCAGTCCCGCCGTCAGGCTATCAGTATAGAATGCAAATAACTGATGCCATTGAACTGATATTTGTGGTATTCCAGCAGCTACACTTGATCATGAAGATCCATTCATCCTGACTCTCCGATTTCTATGTGTTAACCAATCACCATCCCATGTTACCACATTAGCCATCATCCTATGAACTTCTGTCTTGTGTAAGAACTTTTATTCTGTAATACCTTGTGGAAAATCTCTGGACAGCCTGGTTTCTACCAGACCCCCTTAATCAAGTCCACTTTTTACATTCTCAGGCATCTCCAGAAGTACTTTGCATGATTTTACAGAGCAAAATATAATTCCCTTTCACAAAACAACACTGACTCTACGTGAAGCTTTTCAAAATGTACATGCTGGCCAGGATTTCCAAATTAGGCTAGTCCCCATCTGGTTTCATTTGGCCCATATGCCTCGAAATGTTTCCCATTCATATGTTTGTCCAAATGACTTTAAAGTGTTGCAGCCATCCACGCATCTCCCACTCTTTCTCTGGCAGTTCATTCCATACCCACGCCACCCACTGTGTAAAACTTTTGCTCCTTCGTTCCTCTTTCACATTAAAACTATGCCTTCTATGTTTGAACTCCCCCATTCCATGGAAAATACCATGGCTATTCACCCTATCCATGCCTCTCATGATTTTATAAACTTCTGTAATGTCATCCCTCAACCTTCTACCCTCCAATACTAACTTCAAGAACAAGCATTTAAAGATAAGCACTGAAAATTTGACACTATATTAAACATGACAGTAAAACAATACTCAGCCGAAACTTCATACTGTTATTTGTTTTTCTCCATATTACAATACTAAGACAGCAAGAAACGCTTACTCGTGCGAATAAGAAGTCAAACACCTGAATTCCTTTGTCAAAAGGGGGTGATGATCTCGACAGTGAAAACATAGTTATGGCCAGATCTACATAATGTCACATAGTCAACATTCTCCCTCCTGGCCTCCCTATGACCTTATGTGGTTGTGTCTTCTTTATCTTGCACTGAGTAGAGAGAATCCCTTTCCCCCAGCCACGTCTTAATTTAAATCCGTTCTTTATCATCTTCTTGTTTACCATTGTTAAAAGTCTGTTTATCTTTTCCATACCTTCTTTTCCCTGTCACCCATCCCCCACCTCGGTCAAGGGGTTAAAAATCCCAGTTTCCAATCCTTTTCAGTTCTGAAGAAGTGTCACACTGGGCTTGAAACGTTAACTCTGCTTCTCCATCTCTGCAGATGCAGACAGACCTGTTGAACTTCTCCCGAAGTGAATAGGCACAGAACAATTTTTCAATTAAACAAATAACTATGGATACTGCAAATAAAAGTACAAAAATTGCTGGAGAAACTGGAAGCTTTGTAGAGGGTCACTGGACCTGAAAGTTTCACTCTGCATTCACTCCAGAAGATGCTGCATCATCATCTGCAGTTTCTTCAGCAATTTCTGTTATTGAACATTTTCCAAAGAAGTATATCAAAGATGCTCAAACATCCCATCCAACCTGGAGCGCTGTACACTGGGGACTGAACGATAATGCATGGTGACAAGTTCCTTGATTCTGAAACTGCATAAGACTGGCATCACTGACACTATGGACCTCTTAATCATGGTCAGGGAGAAAAACAGAGGGAAACATATTCACTTCGAACACAGAAGATGGCATTACTGATGAAATATTGTTGAGTGGGTGAAACACCTCACCCTCTTCATGCTACCACAGAATCACAAATGCCAGTTTTCAATCAATTCGATTCGCTGCATGTGACATTAAGAAATAGCTGAACACAGTAGAAACGGCAAAGGCAATGAGCCCTGACCCCATTCCGGCAAGAGGACTGAATATCTGTGCTGCACAACAAGCCATGTCCCTGAGGAAGCTGTTTCATTTCAGATCCAACTCTGACATCCTCTTGGCAATCAGGAAAATTACTCAACTATGTTCAATCCCCAAAAGGGGAATAACTAAAATCTGACCATTTACGAACCTTTCAGTCCCATCATGACAGTCAAATTGGTGGGAATTCTTTTTGACAGAGCTGTCAAACAGCACAAAACTAACCAGGCCAGTGTGATTGCCGTTAGGTCTCCATGTGGAGATGGTGCTGTTGTGGAAATGTCAATGGATTACTAATCCAGACCAGACTAATAGTCTGGTAGCTGGTGAAGTTAAAAATAATTAATAAAATATCGAGACCTAAAATCTGGTGTCAGTAATAATGATCTTGTGTCCAATGTTGATTGTTAAACATTGATCTTCTTCACCAATATGCTTTCAGGAAGTGCATCTCCCGTGCTTTCCTGGTCTGGCCTAAAAGTGACCCCAGACACACAGACATGTGATAAACTCTTCAATGGTCTCTGAATCTGCCAAGCAAGACACTCTATTGTATCAAATTGCTCCAAGGTCTTAAAGGATATAACCGGACAGAACACCCGACCCCAGCCTCAGTTTCGGAAAAGGGAATGGGAAGCATAGTCCTGTTGATCCTGCAGAGGCCTCCTTCCTAACATCTGAGAGCTTGTGACAACATTTACAGAGCTTTCCCAAAGACTGCACAGAAACATCAGGGAAGAAGGAGGTCATTCAACACATTGAGCTTTCCCCATTCTATTTCATGGCCGAACATCTCCTCAATGCAGTTTTCCCCATGCAGTGTACATTTCTCTGAATATGTTTAAACATTGTGAAATATAAAATAGGAACTGCTGTAATCCCTTTGATGCATCAATTTTGCTCCTCCATTCAATATACAGACAGTTCTCTGATGATGCCTAGTTATTAAATATGATATGGCTGTGGTCCCTTGTATTAGGCACCCTAGCCTGGGGAATTATCATCCCTGCTTCCAATTTGTCTCGCCCTGTCAGGGTTTTATGTATTTCAATGAGATCTCCACTCATTTTCCTAAAGCCCATGGAATACAGGATCAGGTGCCCCAAAGTCTGCTCCCACAACAAGCCTGTCATCCCAGAGAAGAGTCTGATCATCCTACACTGCACTCCCTCAATGTCAGTTTTGTTCTTTATTAGGTAAGGAGACCAAAACTGCACACAATATTACACAATGTTCGGGATGGGGTCTCACCAAGGCCCTGTGCAGCTGCAGTAAATGACCCTTACTCTTGTATTCAAATCTCCCTGAAATAAAGGTCAATACACTATTTATCTTCCTAACTGCTTACTGCTCCTACAACATTGCTTTCAGTGACTGGTGGGAGATCAAGATTCTTTTCAATGTTACAGTTCCCCACTTGCTGGGTCTATATACACTGGTCAACGTGCCAATGCCATTCCCAATATTGACTTCCGTGTTCAGAACTCACTGCCCTACATGGACTCAGAGGTCTACACAGAAATAAACAAAAACGCAGCTTAAGTTCCTTTATAGAGCAACATTTTCAACCAATCTCTTTTCAAATGATAGGCTGCCATTCTATTTTCCCATCAACGTACACAGCATCACATCTCTCCCATTGCTTTTCATCTGCCAGGTATTTGCCCAGTCACTCCGCTTGTCTCAATCACCTTGGAGCTTTTGTTCACATCCTCCTCACCCACTCACAAGCTGATATCGTTTAGTGCTGTCAATGGACTTGGGAATATTGCATTTTATCCCCTCAACCAAAGATATGATGTGGACTGGGAATAGCTCGATCCCAAATCCCGATCCTTGTTATATCATCCAAGCCCTCCGTTCAAAAATCATGGTTTTATTCCTACTCAGTGTTTCCTGTCAGCTCTCCCATTCTAAAACCATGACCATATATTATCCCCAGTCCCATACGATTCGAATTTGCACAATAGGCTTGGGGCTTTATCAAAAATCTTTCTGAGATTCCAATCGTATTACATTGATACCTTCTCCAAAATTTTGCTAAAAGCAACTTTCTCAAATATGATTCCCATTTCATAAATCTCTGTTCACTTTGTCCATACCCATTACTTTCAATCCAATACTTTCTCTAAAACTGTTAGTTGCTAATTTCATTCTATTCCCTTTTTCTCACCAATATAAAGTTCCTTAGTATTTCTAGGAAGTTTTCTTTATTGTTTTGCTTTGTTCTGTGAAGGCATAACTGAAGTATTTGCTCTATAGTTCTGCTATTTCCCTGTCCTCAATTATCCGGTAACAGACTGTAAGAAAGCTGTACCTTTTTCTCTTAATTTTGATACATTTCCAGAAGACATTAGAAGTTCACTTATATAGGTTTTAATACGATATTCTTCAGAAACCCATCAATTCCTATCTTAAGCTACTCAATGATTGACCTTCCACAACCATACAATCACAGAAGCACAGACTCTGTACCATCAGAAATACGGCACGGTCTACATTAGCCCTACTTTCTGACACAAGGCCTGCAGCCGTGAATCTTACGGCATTTCAAGTGCACAACCGTACATTTTCTAATGGTTGTTAGGTTATCATAACAATTCCCGTCTCAAAAAGCGTATTCAGGATCCCAACACACTCTGGGTGAAAAACAGTCCTCAAATCCTCACGAAACCTCAAACCCTTCACGTTAAAATTGTGGGCCTTTATCTAAAAGGAACAGCTGCTGTCTATCCACCCTGCCATTGTCCCCGTAATCTTATTCTTCTGAATCACAGCCCACTCAGCCTTCTTTCCTCCAAACTAAACAACCCGAGCTTATCCAGCCTCTCTCCATGGCTGATATGCTCCATCCCAGGGAACATCCTGGTGAATCCCCTCTGCACCCCCTCGAGTGCAATCACATCCTTCCTGTAATGTGGGTCCCAGAACTACACACAGTATTCCATCTTGGCCAATCCAAAGTTCCGCTTTGCTCTGATAATCTATGCTTCGGTGAATAACGGTCCACTATGCTTTCTCAAATTGTATATTAACTTGTCTGGTCATATTCAGGAATGTGTGGAGAAGCACCCTCTGACCTTCCTCGTGTGCTGCCGTTCATTGAGTACTCCCCTGTCTGGATCCTACTTCCAAAGTTCATCACCTCATTTTTATCAGTGTTAGGTTCCATCTGGCATTGATCCACCCATCCGACCATTCCATCTGCATCTTCCTGAAACACAAGACTTTCCTCCTCACTGCCAACCACCCGGGGAATCATTGTATCAAACACTCACCACTCGTCCATTCACAGCCGCATCATTTATGAATACCCCAAGTAATACGGTTAAAAATCACCCAACATCAGCTTATAGTCTAACAGGTTTTATTTCCAGAAGCACGAGCAATCGAAGCGCTGCCTCTTCATCAGGTGGTTGTGCAATTTGATGAAGAAGCAGCGCTTCGAATGATTGTGCTTCTGAGTAAACCTGTTAGACTGTAAGCTGGTATTATGCGATGTTTAACTTTGTCCACCCCAGTCCAACACCAGCACCTCCGAATCACAAATAATAAGCGCCACAGCACTCAGCCCCGAGGTAATCTATTGGACACTGGCCTTCAGTCACCCAACCAGCCTTCTACTACTACCTCCTGTCTCCTACCACTAAAGTTGATTTGGATGCAACTTTGCAAGTCACAAATAAGTCCTAGCTGTTCCCTCGATATTCTGTTCCGCTTGACACACTTGAAGATTATCTGGGGATTCTCCCTAATCTTGCCCTGCCAGTAGGTTGCCATGCCCCTGTGTTAGTTAGTCCCCTCCGAGTGAAGAATTTCCTCCTTATTGCAGTCTTAACTGTCCTGTCCCAAATCATGTCATTATTTTCCTTGAATTTGCATTAGATAGCCAAGGTAGCATTCTGCTAATTTCCAACTTGTCATATGTTTTGTGAATTTTCTAAATTTCACCTCATTCTTTGAAGCGCTAGAGAACACAGGCCAAGTTACCTCTTCAGGCAATCTCGCTATCTGAGAGATTAATCTGGACAATGCCCATTGCACATTCTCTGTGGTCAGTATATTCTTTCTGAGATTCATCACCAAAACTGTGTACAATACTCCAGCTACAGTCCCACCAACACGCTGTGAAACTAATTCAACATGCTTTACATCAACGTTCTGATTCTCTTCAATGAAGGCGAACCAAACTTTAACTTTCCACTGACATATATTCCTCCGAGTACCCTTCACATTCATTGCATTTACAAACTCATTATTTGAGTTCTTTTAGAAACCCTTCCGAAAATCCAAAATATGCCACTTCTAGTAGTTCCTCATTATCTGTGCTGTAAGAAACAGTTTCATATAATTCCAAAGTTTATCAAGTATGATTTCTCTGTCAGAAATTCATACCGATTCTCTCCATTGTTGCTGTTAATTTCGAAATAACAAAAATCTCATCCTGTGTAACAAATTTCAAAAGTTCCCCTACAGGTGTCAGGTTAATTGGTCTGCAGTTCTCCACGCTATGCCATCTTCCCTTTGCATCTGTTTGGATCCCTTCCATTCATCTAATGGATCACGTTTACTAACCTCCATTTATCCACAATAGCTTCCGGTCTCTGCAGAATGTGCAGGAAAATAAAACAGTCATCGATAGTGCAATTAATACTACTCTTGGTGATGTATTTCTGACATTTTGATAGGAAGTACATCTGTTTCTTCAGACTCAGCAATGCTCAATCCAGCTCCATGTTCAAGTACTACCTTATTACTGATATGAATTGACTTTCTGTCTTTAGTTCCAGGAGTCCGATATGATCACTTGGTATTATTGAGTGATTTCCTGGATCTTCCTCCATGAAGACAGCTGCAAAGTAACTGGTTGTTTTCATGGCCATTTCCCTGTTCTCCACAATGACCTCTCCATTCCAGATTACAAATTTCCACATTTGACCTTGCTTTTATTCTGTTTCCTTTGAAATGTAGATCGTAGACTGATGCATTCTTTGTGTTCCTGTTTGTTAGCATGCATGTTCTCTTTTTGATTTCCTTATCAGTTTCATGGCCTTCCATTTCTGGATCGTTAATTTCTGAGAAATCTCAGGTTTCCAGAATATCTGGAATTCTTCTGAAGTCACTTCCTATGATTAACATATTTTCAAACTTGTTATGTTCGCCATCATTGAGTCACTTTCGCACGCTTTCGTATTTGTACCTGAAATAAATAGACGTATTTTTCAGGCTTTGCCATATTTCTAAAACCTCCTGGTCCTGACCAGATGCATTCAGGAACACTGCAGGAGGATAGGAGCACAGCGAAGAAATTGCGGGAGTCCTGCTTGACTCTTTTCTCTCATTGCTGGCCAATGAGTGAAGTCCTGGACGACTGGAGGGTAGAGTATGCTGAAGCCATATTCAAGAAAGGCTACATAGGTAAACCTGGGAACTGAAATCTAGTGGGTAGGATACTTGAGAAGATTCAGAGAGATTGGATATATCTGCATTTGGAACGACAGGGTCTGATGCGGAGTAAGATTAGAATGGTTCTGGAAATGCAGAGCAGGTCATGCAGCATCGGAGGAGCAGGAAAATCGATGTTTTGGGCAAAAGCACTTCATCAATTTTAGCACGGCTTTGTGCATTGGAGATCATGACTTTTAAACGTGTTGGAGCTCTTTGATGAAGTGACCAGCAACGCTAAGGAGGGAAGTGTTGTATACATAGTCTATATGGATTCCAGTAAGGCCTTCAGTAAGGTTCCTCATGTTATGCTGCTCTGGAAGGTTAGATCGCATGGAATTGAGGGGGAGTTGGCAAATTAGGTACAAAATTGTCTTGATGGTAGGAAGCATACTGGAAGAATGCTGGTCAGAATAGAGGCCTGTGACTAGTGGAATGCCTCAGGGGCTGATGATGGGACCACTGCGTATTGCATATATCTATGACTTAGATGAAAATGTACAGGCATCGTTTGTAAGTTTGAAGACGACACTAAAATAGGCGGCATCATGGAGACTGAGGAAAATTATCATAAATTTCAGAAATTACGGCAGTACTTTGATCAGCTGGGGAAGTGGCTGAGAAATGGCAAATGGATTTTAATATAGATCAGTGTAAGTTCTTGCATTTTAGAAAGTCAAATCAAGGTTGGAGTTTCATGGTGAATGGTTGGGAGCTAAGGACTGTAGTCGAACAGAGGGACCTTTGAATTCAGTTGCATGGTTCTCTGGAAGTTGATTCAGAGGTAGACAGTGCAGTGAAGAAAGCTTTTGGCACACTGGCCTTAATCGGCTTGTATCACTCAGTAGCGAAATTAGGGAGTTATGTTGCAGTTATACAGGACGCTGCTGAGGCCATATTGGGAGCGTTATGTTCAGTTTTGTTCACTTTGCTATAGGAAGGATGTTAATAAACTGGAAAGACTGCAGAAAAAAATTATAATGATGTTGCCAAGGACACAATAGACAGAGTTATAAGGAGAGGTTGGACAAGCTAGGACCTTTTACTTTTTTGTGTGTGAGACTGAGGAGGGATCATATTGAAATCTGTAAGATCATGACAGTCATGGATAGAGTGAATGTACCCAGTCTTTTTTGCCCTAGGGTTGGGCAATCACAGACTAGAGAGCATCAGTTTAAGGTCAGAGGGGGCAGAGTAAAAGGGAACCTGAGGAATAACCTTTTCACACACAGGGGCTGGTACACATATGGAATGAGCTGCCAGGGGAAGTGATTGAGGCAGATACATTAACAACATTTAAAAGGCATTTGGACAAGTACACAGATAGGAAAGGATTAGAAAGATACGGGCCAATGGCAGATGAAATGGGGTTAGCGTGGATGGACATTTTTGTCGGAATGGATAGTTTGGGCTGAAGGGCCTGTCTCCGTGCTGCCGGACTCTGACTCTAACTACCATTGCTTGTCTCTGACTGAATTTTATATTGTACTTTCCCAGTTCACTAGAGCTATCTGGGCCCTTTAGCCTCTAGTCTTCCATGATGTTAAACTGGAAAGTTCTATTGTATTCTCTATTGTATGCAGACGCCGTGTAAAATGCACCTTATTAATGTTATTGTTCTTTAAAAGATGCTTCAGTACAAGGTTATTAATTCGTCATTCTGAGCACACAATACCAAATCCAAAATAACCTGCTCTCTAGTTTGCTTCACAACACACTCTTCAACTCATCTCATATACACTTACGGAATTTATTTTTCACAACATGTGCAATCACTTAGTTAATGCGGTTTAGATGCAACTTGAGACCATCCAATAAGATTGCAGTATCCACAATACTTGCCTATCTAATTTCCGGAGCATATGATGCTGAGATTTTCTGCTAGCTTTTTGGTTATGATATATAGCACACCAATATTTCCTTCTCCTTGCTATCTGTAAGCTCTACCTAAACTGATTCTGTGGAAGCTGAGGGACAGGTTTGTGTCGTTATTAGTGACAGATTTGGACAAGACATTCGGGGAGCCTCACCTCGACGCTGAGATGATCTGAAGAAATGTCCTGCAATACAGGATAAGCATCGATATTCTCCCCGCTCTGTCAGGATGAGTTACCGTATACTCTCTGCTCGCTCACACTCACTTTATATCTGTTATAGCACCTATCCCCGAACAAGGTTCATGATCTCTTTCCAGATAAGGCTCAGACATTACCATTATTGAATTCAGCAACTTTCTTCCTCATTTTCTCTGTCACCTACGCAATACCCCCCACATTAATAATCATATATGGATTCAAAACTGTCCACTGACTCACTCCAGACACCTCACAATTCCCCCCAACTACACCAGCACCAACAGCAGGGTCACCCATTCCCACTCTCCATCCCACCCTCCCTTTCTCCCATTTCAGGAGGAAGAGCCTGGAATAGGACAGAAAGGCAAAGCCGGGTGGTAGAGTGCCCGATACCCATTCCCTCACCCCCTCCCCTTGCCAAGTGGGTAGGACACTGGTACAAGCCAGAGAGGACTGGGATGCCTCGTGTGGAGATTCTGAAACATCCACGTCCCACAGACCAATTAAGGAGCAATGTTCAGTGAAAGACAACTCTCACTTTAAACCCACTGGCAGTTCCAATGACAGTCCTTTCATTTCCAAAAAGAAAAAGACACAGCTGCCTCACTGCACAGAGAGGTAGACACAGAAATACACAGAAGTATTGGTGAACACCCCAATATACGAACACACACAATACTTACAAGGAGATAGGCATACACATAGGTAGAAACACACAGAGACATATACAGTCACATACAAATAGACACAAACACAGTTAAGAAACATACAGGCTGATACACAGACAGACATAGACACACAAACACACAGATAACAAGCACATGGACACACACAGATATATATAAACACACACATACACACATACAGACACACGCACATATTTACACACAAACACAGACGCACACACACACATACAGACGCACACACACAAACATAGACAGACACAGAAAGGAACAGAAATTAGTGTCATTAAGACGCAAATCGATATGCTTCAGATTTGTAAGGGGATCAAGGATTCTAGGGAGAAGGCAGAAGAATGAGGTTGAGGTACATATAAGAAATTATTGAACGGAATTTTAGACTCGATGGGCTGAATGGCCTCATTCTGCTTCTTGTTTTAATGCTGTTGTGGTGTTATGCTCTCAGGTATTCTCTTTCTGAGACAGCAGCAGAGGCTGTGTTTGATACATATTTGATTGGAAAGGATAAGCGGGAATGTGGGACAGGTTTGAAGTGCAGAATGCTTTATGTTTATTCCTAATTATTGTGCCCTTATGTCTGAAAAGAGGTGGCGATTTGATGTTAGGTTGACACGGTTTAAAATAACGTGTCCCACAATGAAATAAGGACGTCCCTTTTACTTACATGTTGTGCTATCTGTGGTGTCCTCATCCTCAGGGAGCAGTGAAGACTCGGTTTTTGAAGAAGTTCAACGCTGAGCTTGACTGACCTTTGCTGGGCAGGAGAGTCAATGTTTATTGCGAACAGACAGGAGACGGATAGTCAGACACAATCGGATTAGTTATGAGCATTGTGAATGGTACAGCCGAATGGTCAACTTCTTCCCTACCCCATGCGCTGTGCCCTCAATCAATCCTTGAGGCTGTTACAGAGATATACTGCTGCCTCTACCCCATGTGTTGTTCCCTTAATCCACCCCTCAAGGCTATCACAAGATATACTGCTGCCTCTACCCCATGTGTTGTTCTCTCAATCACCCCTGAGGCTCTTACAGAGATATATTGCTGCCCCTACCCCATGTGTTGTTCCCTATATCCAGCCCTCATGGCAGTTAAAGAGATATACTGCTGCACCTTCCCCATGTGTTTTCACTCAATCCACCCCTCGATGCTGTTACAAGGTAGGGGACCACCCCTTTCAGTCATGCAGGTTCGTTACAATGAGAGGGGAGAAGACCATTCTGCCCCTCGAAAGAGTTACACAGGAATAGAGAATGAAGTAATTCGGCTCGTTGAGTACATTACACAGCCCAGGAGGAGACCATTCAACCGACCTTAGGTGCTACACAGGAACGGGAAGCTGTCGCTAACAGGAAATAGAGAGTAGAGATAAATGTTTATTTTCAGGTTGCAAGGCTCTAACTAGTCTAGTGCTGCAGAGATCATTGTGGGATCATCAATGACAAATAATCTGTATCAAAGATCTTGAGGAAGGGAACTGAATGGCACAAAGCTCAATTAGCGCATCACCAAGATGATCGTTCAAGATGTCGTCAAATGGAGGTAATGAGTCTGCAATGTGATACAGACAGGGAAGGTTAGTGAGCAAATGTTCAGCAGAAAGAACATAAGGTGAGTTGTCTACTGTGGCAGGGAGGATAAAACAATGGCGAACAATATAATTGTAGAGAGATTGCAGAACTCTGTGATACAGGCCGTTTCCATGTTCCTGGGACATGAATCATATGAAGTCATTCTGCAGATGCAGCAAGTGATTTGGAAGGTAAGTGGAATGATGCTGTTTCTGGCAAAGGTTATCATGTTTAATGCATCTGAACAGGGCGTTGCTGAGACCACATCGGATACACTGTGTGCAGTTTTGATCGCCTAAACTTAAAAAAAAGATATAATTCTTTCAGAAGATTTTTATAGACGTTTCCCTTCACGCATCCCTGACAGGAAGGCCTTTTGGTATGGGTGATTATCAGTTTTGATCTGAGGTGAGAAATCTTCTTGAACCATACATGACTTTCTGAAAGGTGTTTCAGCTGGATGCATGTTTCTTCTTGTAAGGAGTTTAAAGCTAGAGAATAATTGTAAGAATAAGATGTATTGATATCAATACACGTGTTATATAGACATCAACTGATCTTTACAAATTACACAGACGCATATAAACATACCATCAAAATTATCAATAAAATATCTATTAAATGTCATCAGATGATAAAGCAGGGATTTTTTTCTAATGAAAGACACTGCATGCAACAACAGCGCTGATGCACCTGCATATCTTTAGATTAGATTAGATTACTTACAGTGTGGAAACAGGCCCTTCGGCCCAACAAGTCCACACCGACCCGCCGAAGCGTAACCCACCCATTCCCGTACATTTACCCCTTTACCTAACACTACAGGCAATTTAGTATGCCCAATTCACCTGACATGCACATCTTTGGACTGCGGGAGGAAACCGGAGCACCCGGAGGAAACCCACACAGACACGGGGAGAATGCGCAAACTCCACACAGTCAGTCGGGAATTGAACCCAGGTCTCTGGCGCTGTGAGGCAGCAGTGCTAACCACTGTGCCACCGTGCCGCCCACATTCTCACCCGTTCCAGAGAATGCTCCAGGAGAGCACACATGGCCCAGCTTGATGTTCAGTTGACATTATTGTATGGTTCAACAAAGAGAGGGAGAAAAATGTTCCCTGCCTGAGAATCAGCAGCTGATTGAGCCCTCTCTCTTACTTTGTGCACCCGATAGCAAAATGTGAGACAATAGAATCCCTGAGTTATCTTCACCACTTGTGAAAGATTCCTAGTGAGGACTCATTGGAATCTCTCCACTTCTGGAAGCAAAGGGAGTTCAGCCAAATCCAACTGTACTCCAAATAAATCCATTACCAGCAGCTTGTGTGAGCAGGATAATTTCAAAGGCAGAAGAACATTTGGGACACTTTATCTTTTACCATTTGTTGCGAGTTGAACTTCCTGCATCTCATATTTTTCTCGAAAATGACACAGTCTGAGTCCTATACAATTGGTCATAACACTAAACTGGCTACATTTTAAATTGGTTGGAACCAGTGGAGGAGTGGGACTGGAAAAGGACACAGCGACGCTCCAACATTTGTCGGAACATGAATGAGAAACTCTCTTTGGACTGTTCAAGTGGGAATTCCCTTTTCCAAACGTTTATGGTGCCTGAATGATTGCATTTGTTCAAAGTTGTGACGTGTTCAAACATTTGACAGACAAGTGCATGTAGGAAAACTGTATGCAGACACAAAAGTGCTGCTGAAACCACAATCAGAGTAGCTACGATCTTAGTGTCTTGTGGAGTGGTGACAACGTGTCTAATGATCCAATCCTGCTCCTTAGTCCTATGTTCAATTCAGCCCCTCAAACCCCCTGCACAGTTGCTGATGGGGGCATCTTGCTCCAAATACCTGGTCCACAGGAACACAGGATCTCATTCATTCCCTCCAGGCTGTCACAGATAGTTTGGTGTTGGTTGGAAAAAGTTACTGCAAAACCCAGGCTGGGTTCAAAAGACAACTCTGGTCTCTTTACAGAGTGTCTCCTCTCTGCAACTTGTGCTTCATTTGTTGGTTATGGTATAGATCCAGGTTCACTGTGAATTCAGCCCCCAGACCTCACTAAGTGATGACTCATAAAGTACTTTGCTCTCTCTGATTGGAACATTTAATAACAGAACGTATGGGAAAATTATAACCATTAACTTTGTAATTACAGAAGATGAGAACATTAGGAACAGGATCAGGTAGTTCGGATAATCAAGACATTGTTTATGATCATGGCCAATCTACTGTTCGTATTAACTCATCTTTAATGTCCAATACTTCACACACCACCTCAGCTGTCTGACAGGTCAAAAATCCATCTACCACCTTTTTACATACTTTCAGTGATGTAGCTCACCTAGTTCTCGAGGCAAGATAATTCCTGACATTCACTACCCTCTGTGAGAGGAAAACACTCCCCACACAGACACCGTCACCTATTGATATGAACAAGAGAGGAACACAGGGGCTCGGCAAAGAATGAGTAGCCTTGATATCAAGGCAGTGTTTCACTGAGAATGTAATCGGAAGCGCCATCTTATTTGAGCTTAATGGGAATCAGGTGTCCCCTCCCCACTGGCTGGGGTCTTTCAGAGCACAAAGGAAGATGCCTGTGGGTGGGAGCCGGATATCTTCTCAGTCCCGGGAAATCTCTTCAGGAGATCCTCAGGGTAGCTTCCTCAGCACAGACATCTTCAGCTGCTTCATCAATGTCTTTCCCCACCATTAAAATGACCGGGGGTGGGGATGGTCACTGAGGGTTACAGAATGATATGAACATTTTGCCTCACATCAGCTCCTGATGCAGCCTGTGTCCGTGTTCAGTAAGACCCGGACAGCATTCAGGCTTGTGCCGTTAAAGTGTCAGTAACATTCATGTAACAGTGCTGTAAACACAGTTAAAAGAGGAGGTCATTCAACATCTCAAGCTGGTTACATCCAGAAATGTGGAAGCCATTCAGCCCATCAAAACTATTGAACAAGGAGAGGGACAGCCCATTCAATACTCCTGCTTGTTCCACAGGAAGAGAATGGGTCTGGTCAGTACATCGAACTGTTAAACAGGATCAGGTAGAGTCCAATCAGACCCTTGAACCTGTTCCATGGCACCTGAAGGAGGCCATTCAGCCCTACGAGATTGTTTCCATGAACAGGAGGGTGTCATTGATGCTCCAATATGACAAACCAATGGAGCAGAGACTGCACTCATTGATGGCTCTACGAGTTTCCTCGTGAGTCCATTGCCAGTGGAACGTCTGCTACTTTAACGTGGTTTGCTGGCAGTGAGGAGGGAAGCCAGATTTTTTGTGTCAAGTCTCAAAGAGGCATCTTCCATCTCTGAGTATGTTCTCCATGGAGGTCAGAAGATTATGGGAATAGTTAACTGTTTTAGAATGAAGGCGTTGTGGCTGCTGTCAGGATTTTGGATAATGTGATGTTCAGTGTCGGATCACACACCAAATGCACTAAATTCAAAGTCTGACGCTCTGTCCCTCTCTCTCTATCAATATAGGGAGTGGGGGTGGGGTGAGGAGAACTTTCTCAGAGGCTCTTGTAACCCGAGCAAAACAAGCCATGGTTTTATCACCGTATCAATGTCTGTTTCGAACATCATGAGAGACTGCAATTCCCCTTAAGTTTCAATGCAATCATCTTTCATTCTCTCACAGCGCTAAAGATTAATCTTCAGTCGACCCTCATTTAACCACCATCCCAGGGATTAGTCTGGTGAAAAACCTTTGCACTCTCTTTGTGGCAGGGTGATTATTTCTTATAAAGGAAAGAAAATTTGTCCACAATTTCTCAAGACTGGCTCAACAACACTCTCAGGTTTGATCACAATAATTCCTTTTCCTCACTGAGACAGCTCCGTTTCTTTCCTGTGGCGTAAAAGACCTTTCCTTGTCGCTACACGGCGATTGACGTGGAATTTAAAAGCTCCTTACATCTATATGTGAGCATCAACAAAGCCAACAGCAGAGATGCTTTGGAAGATGAACATCACACTCAGGGAAAGATGAAGAAAGAATGCACTTGAAATAAGGAATGGTCACCACATGAATGGAAATGAGCTGTAGGAATATGGGAAACAGGCAGAGGAAGGGAGTTATCGTTCCTTTTGTTCTTCCCTCATTGGTCAGGCCAGCCTATTAAGCCTATCTTGAACTGAGTGGCTAGTTCAGCTGTTGGACAGGACAGTAAATAGTAAAACACATTGCTGCGGGTTCACAGTCACACAGAGACCTGATCAGGGAAGAATGACTCATTGCCTTCACTAAAGGACATGATGCAAGCAGATAGGCTGTTTATACTTATTGATGATGGTTTCACTTCAGTGCCACCAATTTCCTTCATATTAACAGATTATTATTCTGTGGCTCTAGACCATGAGTCAATGACTTGACACCATGCATTATCTTCCCGTCAGACAGTTTCTGTGCATAGAACAAGTTAAACGTTTCAAGTGCAATTATTTTGTGATTGACATGTGGTTAGAAGGGGCTTAAAACAGATGATTCCAGATTTAACAGAGGCTCAAATGATGGTTTACTCAGAAGCTGCTCTGTGGCTGAGGAGGAGATGGGGATATCGTGATGGTGATATTGGACAGAATTAGTGAGTGGGGAGGATATGGAGATATCAATCTGTGCAGGGCTAGAAGGATTATGGAGTTTTAGAGTTTCTCCTCGCATATTTGTGAGTCATTTGAAAGTAGTGATTTCTAAGGAATGGAATTTTTGATTGGAGCTGAATACAATGACTTCCACCTTTCCTAATTTTAATAATATGAACAACAATTCAGTTTAACCTGCTTCAATATACAGTTAGAATGACTTACCAGGAACACCAACTATAGCGAGGATGGGATAGTAACCAGCTTGAAAAACAATCAGTACATCATAGATCCTCCATACTAATGGTATCGAAGGTTGGTGAAGCCAGTAAAGACTAGTGGATAAACTCCTGTCCATGTTGGATCATTCCAGTCAAATGTTCTCAGATTCTGATATCTCCTCCCTGTCTCTGAGGCGCTGCTGATCCCTGTTAGTACTGTCGGTGATGCTCCCACTCATACTATGAGATAACACATTAATAAAAGAGGCAAGCCCTCCAGTGACACATTTAGGATCCACGGAGACTGACATTAATCACAGTCACTGAACAAATAGCTCCAGCCAACGCCTTTCAATTCAATACTGTTTTATTACAATTAAGAATAAGGATGAACATTTACACAGTCTGGATTGGATATGTGAGGATGACTGAGGGAATGAATGTTGAGTATGCTAGATTAATTGTGCAACCATTCAGTCTGCATTGGATATGGAAGAAATGCCAGACGTTTATTTGAACATCAACATGCGTCTCTGCTTATAAATGGAAACATAGACCCTGTACCTACTGCTGAGGCATGAAAATATCAGTAAGAGATTGAGAGAATTTTTATAGGCCACAATCTGGAGTGAAAATGTACCTGAGACAGTGTGGGGTTATAACAGACAGACGGCATTGATATAGTAACAGAGAATTGCACCTCAGAGACAATGGGGACTCCAGATGTTGGAGAATTCAGAATGCGTAAAGAATGAAAATGGAGAAGGCACTATAGGTCAGGCAGCATCCGAGGAGCAAGAGAGTCAACGTTTCAGGCAGGACCCTTCTTCAGAACTGCGAAGGGGCAAAGGGGTTGAGAGATAAATGGGTGGTGTGGTGGGGGAGGCTGGGGAAAGGTTGGTATAGGTGAACTAAGCTAGGAGGCAATAGTGATAGGTCAGTGGGGAGTTGGAGAGGATCGATGGGAAGGAAGATGGACAGGTAGGTTCCCACAAGAGGGCGGATCTGAGTTGGTGGGTTGGATCTGGGATCTGGATCGGCGAGGGGAGATTTGCAAATTAGTGAGTTCTTTGTTCATGCTGTGTGTTTGTCGGCTCCCGAGGCAGAAGATGAGGTGTTCCTGGTGACATCCTGGTATATCTCTTCTGAACCCTCTTCAGCTTAATAATCTCCTTCCAATAACAGAACTGCACACAGTACTGCAGAAGACGCTTCATTAATGTCCTGCACAATCTCAGCATGACTTCTCAACTTCTAACCACAAAAGTCTGAGCAAAGAAGTAAACTTAAACACCTTGTCTATAAGTGCCACAAACTTCTGGGAATTCGATCTGGATCTGTGGGTCCCTCTTTTCTACAACACTACCAACACACTACTATTAATTGTAAAGCCCCCCCCTCCGCTTTTTATTTTACCAAAATGCAATAGCTCGCATTTATCCAAGTTAAACTCGAACTGCCACACCTCAACCCAATGAGTGATATTACTTGCCCCTCACCCTCCTGCTTCAGGTTTAAAAGATCCTCCCCTCTCCAGAAAGCCTACAAACAGAGGTCTTGAGTTTCCTAAAGACCAAGAGCTTGATTTGCTTTGTGCAAGCAGTGGGAGGAGAGGGTAAGAAGAGGCTGGAAAGTAAACCGATGCCTTGCATCACTTAATAATTTCAGGAAGAGGGAAGCCATATGTGAGAGGTTGGAAATAGTGGCCAGTGTTTTTTGACCAGAAATTGTGCTCTTTCTTCATCTCTGGTGTTCAGTATTGATATGTATTCGAGTTCCCTCATAGTGCAGAGTGATTCTGCAAGGTTTCGTACCCTAATATTGCAGATTACAGATAATAGCTACTTAAGCTGGAAATCATAGCCAAGCAATTAAAGAAGTTCATTGTTCATCTCGATGGCAGAGCACATACACTCATCATCCTATAGTTCAGGCTAATACATTTTATTTGTTTAACAATGAGAACTGTTGCCTGTGTTTTTCAGCAATGCTAATCAGAATTTAATAAATCCATATTGAGCTGAAAACTGACACTGAAAAGATGACTCAAATTCTTGGCATGGTTTAAGTCTTGTGTAGTGAGTAGCACCCCTGCCCCTGGGTCAGAGCTTTGGATTCGATTCCCTTCCATCAACTTGTGGTAGTGTCACTTTCTCCAGAACAGATTATCTCAATTCTGTTGTGGGGGTGTGTCACAGTATGTTCAAAGAAAGCTGATGAACAAACACACAGGAGAATCATGTTGCAGCTTTAGGGGCTATTGTTGATTGGTGGTAGTGCCGCGGCCTCTGAGCCTAAAGGTTCACATCCGACAGAGATGTTTCATTATATGTCTGAGGACGTGGATTAAAATGATTTTTGAAATGTGACTTGATGGAGTGACCTGAAGCTTATGCCCGAAACATCTATTCTCCTGCTCCTTTGATGATGCCTGACCTGATGCGCTTTTCCAACAACACATTTTTAAGCTTGATGGAGTCCATGCAAGGACTGCACAAAACACTAGATAGGACAAACAGGGAGACAGCTAACGATCTGTATCCATGAACACCAACTAGCCACGAAACGACACGACCAGCTATCCTTAGTAGCCACACACGCAGATGACAAGCAACGTGAGTTCGACTGGGACAACACTACTATTATAGGACAAGCCAAACAGAGAACAGCCATGGAATTCCTAGAGGCATGGCACTCATCCACAGATTTTATCAACAAACCCATCGACTTGGACCCAATATATCGGCCACTCCAGCGGACAGCTGGACCTGACAACCAGAAGCGGCAGAGACAAACCACTATAAATGCCGGATGAAACATCACAGAAGCGCTTCACAGGAGGCCCCAAGCAAAAAGGATGTCACCTAGACAGGGGACGAAACTTCTGCAACATAAATTCCCAGCTCGGCGAACAGAACCACAATAGGTATATACAGAAGCACAGACAAACCACCCCCACCACCACATAGTCTCCCGCCAGTAAACAGTTGCACACAGAAACACACACACACAATCCTACACCACCAAGCTGTTTCCTGCTATTGATCAGATATACACAGAAACACACACAATTCCCCTCTACCACTCTGTCTACTGCCATTAAACAGAAATACACAGCAATGGACACACACAACCCTCTATCAACACGCTGTCTCCTGCAATTCAACTGATATGTAAATAAAACACACATGCACACACCATCCACCGCCACCCTGTCTCCCGTCATTAAACAGGGATACAGAGAAACACATACACAAACCTGCACCAATACCTGTCTCCTGTTATTAAACAGTTATAGACAGAAACACAAGCACACAACCTTCCACCACCACCCTGTCTCCTGCCATTAAACAGATATATGGTGAAACACACACACACACAACCCTCCATCAGCACGCTGTCTCCTTCAATTAAATAGATATGCACGGAAACACACACACAACCCTCCAAAAAACCATGTTTCCTGCCATTAAACAGATATACACTGAAACACACAACACAATCCTCTACCGCCACGTTGTCTCCCGCTATTAAGCAGCTATACACAGAAACACACACTCACACACACACACAACCCTCCACTAACACCCTGCCTACGGTCAATAAACAGATATACGCAGAAACACACACAAAACTCTAAACCACCTTTCTGTCTCCTGCCATGAAACAAATATAACAGAAACACACACACAAGACACTCCTTCACCACCCTGCCTCCTTTGATTAAACAGGTATACACAGAAACACGCACACACAATCAGCCACGACCACACTGTCTCCTGCCATTAAACAGATATAAACAGAAACACACACATACAACCCTCAACGACCATCCTGTCTCATGCCATTACAAAGATCTACACAGAAACACACACACATTCTCGCACACAATGGTCCACCATAACACACTCTCCGGCAATTAAACAGGTATAAACAGAAACACACAAACATCTCGACACCATCCCCCTGTCTCCTGCCATTAAACAGACACACACAGAAACACACACACACACACAAAACGGTCTACTAATACCCTGCCTACAGTCAATAAACAGATATACACAGAAACACACAAAACTCAAAACCATCTTCCTAACTCCTGCCATGAAACAAATATAACAAAAACACACAGACAAAACACTTCATGACCATCTTGTCTCCTGTGATTAAACAGATTTACACGGAAACACACACACACAACCATCCACGACCACACTGTCTCCTGCCATTAATCAGATATAAACAGAAGCATACACATACAATCCACCACGACCATCCTGTCTCGTGCCATTACACAGATCTACACAGAAACACGCACACACAAGCTTCCACGAACATCCTGCCTCCTACCCATAAACAGATATACACAGTAACACATATACAAATCCCTCCACCACCACCCTGTCTCGTGCAATTAAACATATATCCACAGAAACACACACACCATCCTCCTCCACCACCCTGTCTCCTGCAAATAAACAGATACATACAGAAACATACACACATATTTCTAACACCACATTGTCTCCCGTAGTTAAACAGTTATACACAGAAACACGCACGCACACTACCCTCCACCGCCACTCTGTCTCAAGCCCTGAAATAGACGTATACAGAAACACATGCACACAACACTCCACGAACACCCTGTCTCCTGCTATTAAACAGGTACACACAGAAATATACACACAACCCTCATCACCACCCTGCTTCCTGCTATTAAACAGGTACACACAGAAATACACACACAAATATCCATCATCACCCCGTCTCCTGCCATTAAACAGATATACGCAGAAACATGCACACACAACCCTACATCACCACCCTGTCTCCTGTCATTACATAGAAATGCT
Organism: Chiloscyllium punctatum; assembly: GCF_047496795.1. NCBI lineage: Eukaryota > Metazoa > Chordata > Chondrichthyes > Orectolobiformes > Hemiscylliidae > Chiloscyllium > Chiloscyllium punctatum. The sequence goes on along the minus strand of NC_092754.1, from coordinate 95,690,511 downwards.
TTGAAACATACACATATCCCTCCACCATCAATGTGTTTCCTGTCTTTAATCAGATATACACAGGAACACACACTCAAGACCCTCCACCTCCACCAACCTGTCTCCAGCCCTTAAATAGATAATAACAGAAACACACACTCACACAACCTTCAAGACCACCCTGTCTCCTGCCATTGAGCAAATACACACAGAAATGTACACACACCTTACCCTCGACCACCACCCTCTCTCCTGCCATTAAATAGATATACACAGAAACAAACATACACAACTCTCGACCACCACCCTGTCTCCTGCCATTAAACAGATATACACAGAAACACACATACAACCTTCCATGAACATCCTGCCTACGCACAAACCTCCAACACCACCTTGTTCTCTTTCCATTGAGCAGATATATGCAGAAATATACACACACAACCCTTGAGCACCACTCTTTCTCCTGCCATTATACAGATATACACAGAAACACACACGCAATCTTCCAACACCAACTTGTTCTCCTGCCATTGAGCAGAGATATACATACACACACACACACAAAACCCTCCACCACCACCCTGTCTCCAGCTCTTCAACAGATCTACACAGAAACACACACACCGGCACAAACCTCCACGACCAACCTGTCTCCTACCCATAAACAGATATCCACAGCAACACATACACAATTCCCTCCACCACCACCCTGTGTCCTGCAATTAAACATATATCCACAGAAACACACACACCATCCTCCTCCACCACCCTGTCTCCTGCAAATAAACAGACATAGACAGAAACATGCACGCATATCTTCAGCACCAACCTGTCTGAAGCCATTAAAAAGTTATACACAGAAACGCACACACAACCCTCCAACACCATCCTGTTTTCCGGCCATTGAGCAGATATAAACAGAAATACATTCACACAACCCTCGATCTCCACCCTGTTTACCACCCTTAAACAGATATAAACGGAAACACAGACACATGCAGAACCCTCCACCACCACCCTGTTTCCTGTATTAATCATACATAGACAGAAACACACACACGACCCTCCACGAACACCAGTCTCTCTCCTGTCATTAAGCAGATATATACAGAAAAACCCTGCACCACCACCCTATCAATTACTATTAGACAGACATGCACTGAAAAAAAAACACACAGACAATCCTACATCAACACTCTGTCCTGGAATTAAACAGATATGCACAGAAAAACACACACAATCCTCCACGATCACCCTGTCTCCTGCAACTAAACAGATACATACAGAAATATACACACAAAACTCCAGCACCACCCTGTCTTTGGCCATTAAACAGTTATACAGAGAAACAAACACACACCATCCTCCACCACCACGCTGTCTCCTGCCATTAAACAGAAATTTACAGAAACATACAGACAACCCTTCATCACCACCCTGTCTCCTGTCATTAAACAGATATACACAGGAACACAAACACACACAACCCTCCATCACCACCCTGTCTCCTATGATTAAACAGATATACACAGAAACACGCACACGCCACCTTCCACCACCGCCCTGTCCCCTGCCATTAAACAGATATGCACTGAAACACATGCACACAACCCTCCATCACCAACCAATCTCCTGCAATTAAACAGATATACACAAAAACACGCACATACTCCCTCCACCACCACCCTATCTCCTGCCATTAAACGGATATACACAGAAACACAGACCCATACATCGCTCTACCACCACCTTGTCTCCTGGCATTAAACAGATATGCACTGAAACACACACACACAGCCCTCCACCACCACTCTGTTCTCGTGCCAATGAGCAGATATACACAGAAATGCGCACACTGAACCATCGACCACAAGCCTGTCTCCTGCCATGAAATAGATATACACAGAAACACACCCACATACACACTCCGGTGATTAAACATATATAAACAGAAAGACACACATCTCGACATCAACACCCTGTCTCCTGGAAATAAACAGACATACACAGAAACACACACACAACCCTCTATCCCCACATTGTTTTCTGCCATTAAACAGATATACACATAAACACACCCACATACACACAACCCTTGAACAGCAATTTGTCTCCTGTCATTTAGCAATTAAACAGATATTTGCAGAAATATACAGACAACCCTCCATCACCACCCGGTCTCTTGTCATTAAACAGATATACACAGAAACACGCACACCCATTCCTCCAACACCACACTGTCTCCTGCAATTAAACATATATACACACAAACACACACACACCAACCTCCTCCACCACCCTGTCTTCTGCCATTAAACAGATATACATAGAAATACATACACAACCGAGCACCACCACATTGTTTTCTGCCATTAAGCAGATATACACAGATACACATGCACAACCATCAACCGCCACCATGTCTCCTGCCATGAAACAGATGTACTCAGAAACAAAAACATGCCACCCTCCACCACCAACCTGTATCCTGCAATTAAACAGATATACACAGAAATGCACAGACACGACATTTCACCACCAAGTTGTTTTCGGCCATTGATCAGATGTACACAGAAACACACACACAGCCCTCCACCATCACACACTCTCCGGCAATTAAACATATATAAACAGAAACACACACATCTCAACACCAACAACCTGTCTCCTGCCTTTAAACAGACCTGCACAGAAACACACACACATAACCCTCCACCACAACCCTGCCTCCTGCCATTAAACAGTTATACATAGAAATACACAAACACACAACTGTTAACCATCAAATTATTTTCTGCCATTAAACAGATGTACACGGAAACGCACACACAGACACAAAACCCCCGACCAACATCCTGCTGCCTGCCATAAAGCAGATATACACAGACACACATGCACAACCCTCAACCGCCACCATGTCTCCTGCTATGAAACAGATATAATCAGAAACAAACACATACCACCATCCACCACCACCGTCTCCTGCAATTAAACAGGTATATACAGAAACACACACACAAACCTCCACCCCCAGTCTGTTTCCCGCAATTAAACATATATACACAGAAACATGCACACACCACCCTTGACCACCACCTTATCTCCTGCCAATAAACAGATATAGACAGAAACACACATACAACCTTCCACAAACACCCTGCCTACTGACCTTAAACAGATATACACAGAAACACTCATACATACACAACCCTCCATCACCACACTATCTCCTGCCAGTAAGCACACAGACACAGAAACACAGACACTCTACCCTCCAACACCATCCTGTCTCCTGCGATTGAATAGAAATACGCAGAAACACACACAACCCTCCATGACCACCCTGTCTCCTGCCATTGAACAGGTATACTCAGGAAACACACACACACCACCATGTCTCCTGCCATTAAGCACATATACACAGAAACACACACACAACCCTCCACCACCAACATACCACCTACCAATAAACAGTTATACACAGAAACACACACACAGCACCCTCCACCACCACTCTGTCTCTAACCCTTAAATAGGTATACACAGAAACACACATGCACACAATCCACCACAAACAAACTGCCTCCTGACATGAAACAGATAGGCACAGAAACCAACTCACAGCCCTCCACACCACCCTGTCTCCTGTCATGAAACAGATATATACACAAACACACACACACATCCCTCGACCATAACCCTGTTTCTTGCCGTTAGTCAGATATACACAGAAACACACTCACAACCCTCCACAACCACTCTGTCTCCAGCCCTTAAACAGATATACACAGAAACACACACACACACACCCTCCATGACCACCCTGTCTCCTGCCATTAAATAGATATACACAGAAACACACACAACCCTCCACCACCGCCCTGTTTCCTGCAATTAATCGAATATACACAGAAACACACACGCACACAACCCTCCATTACCACCAGTCTGTCTCCTGTCATTAAGCAGATATATACAGCAAAACACACACAACAATGCACCACTCTATCACCTACCATTAAACAGGCATACACAGAAAATAAAACACTCAAACAGACACCCAACCTACCAACACTCTGTCTCCTGGCATTGAACAGATATACTCAGAAACACACACACACACACTCACAACCCTCCACCACCGCCCTGTCCCCTACCAGTACGCACACAGTCATGGAAACACAGACTCTGTACCCTCCACCACCACCCTGTCTCCTACCAGTAAGCACATGGACACAGAAAAACAGATAATCTACCCTCCACCATCATCCTGTCTCCTGTCATGAAACAGATATATACAGAAACACACACACACACACACACACACACACACACGCACGCACACACGCACACGCACACACACACACACACACATACCCATGAAATTTACAGCTGGGGGAACGCCAGTTACGATGCAATTAGGCAAGATTTAGGAAGCATAGGATAGGGAAGGAACCTGCAGGGGATGGGCTTATTAGGAATGTGGAACGTATTCAAGGAAAACTCCTGAGTGTCCTAGATAAGTATGTACCTGTCAGCAGGGAGGACTCTGTAGAGCGCGGAGCCATGGTTTACGAAGGAAATGGGATCTCTGGTCAAGAGGAAAAGGGAGGCTTATATTAGGATGAGATGTAAAGGCTCAGTTAGGGCGCTTAACCGTTATAAGGTAGCCAGGAAAGACCGAAAGAGAGAGCTCAGAAGAACCAGGAGGAGACATGAGAAATTGTTGGCGGATAGGATCAGGGTAAAAGCTAAGGCTTTCTATGTGTATTTAAGGAATAAAAGAATGACAACAGTAGGAGTAGTGCCAATCAAGGATATTAATGGGAAGTAGTGTCAGGAGTCAGAGGACATAAGGGATGCACTAAATGAATATTTTTCGACGGTATTCACTCTAGAAAAGGACAATGTTGTCAAGGAGAATACTGAGATACAGACTACTAGACTACGTGGGATTGAGGTTCACAAGGAAGAGGTATTAGAAACTCTGCGGAGTGTGAAAATAGGTAAGTCCCCTGGGCCGGATGGGATTTATCCTAGGATCCTCTGGGAAGCCAGGGAGGAGATTGCCGAGCCTTTGGCATTGATCTTTAAATCGTTATTGTCTACAGGAATACTGCCAGAAGGCTGGACAATAGCAAATGTGGTTCCCCTGTTCAAGAAGGTTAGTAGAGACAACCCTGGTCATGACAGATCAGTGAGCCTTACTTCAGTTGTTTGTAAAGTGTTGTAAAAGATTATAATAGATAGGATTTATAATCATCTGGAAAAGAATAATTTGATTATGGATAGTCAGCACGGTTTTGTGAAGGTTAGGTCATGCCTCAGAAACCGTATTGAGTTCTTTGAGAAGGTGACCAAACAGGTAGATGAGGGTAAACTGGTTGATGTGCTGTATATGGATTTCAGTAAGGCGTTCGATAAGCTTCCCCACTGAAGGCTACTCGATAAAATGTGGAGGAATCGGATTGTGGGAGATATAGCAGTTTGGATCAGTAATTGGCTTGCTGAAAGAAGACAGAGGGTGGTGTTTGATGGGAAATGTTCATCCTGGGGTCCAGTTACTACTGGTGTGCTGCAAGGGTCGGTGTTGGGTCCGCTGCTGTTCATCATTTTTATAAACGACCTGGATGATGGAGTAGAGGGTGGGTTAGTAAATTTTCTGAGGATACTGAGGTCGATGGAGTTGCGGATAGTGACGAAGGATGTTGTAGGTTACAGAGAGACATAGATAAGCTGCAGAGCTGGGCTGAGTGGTGGAAAATGGAGTTTAATGCCGACAAGTGTGAGGTGATTCACTTTGGTCAGAGTAACTGGAATGCAAATTACTGGGTTAACGGAAAGACTCTTTGTAGTGTAGATGAGCAGAGAGATCTCGGTGTCCACGTACACAGATCCTTGAAAGTTGCCACCAAGGTTGACTGTGTTGTTAAAAAGGCATACAGTGTTTTAGCTTTTATTAATAGAGGGATCGAGATCCGGAACCATGAGGTCATGCTACAGCTGTACAAAACTCTAGTCCAGCTGCACTTGGAATATTGTGTACATTTCTGGTCACTGCATTATAAGAAGGATGTGGAAGCTTTGGAAAGGGTGCAGAGGAGATTTACTAGGATGTTGCCTGTTGTGGAGGGAATGTCTTACGAGGAAAGGCTGAGGGGTTTGAGGCTGTTTTCGTTGGAGAGAAGAAGGCTGAGAGGTGACTTAATAGAGATATATAAGATAATCAGAGGGTTAGATAGGGTGGACAGGGAGAGCATTTTTCCAAGAATGGTGACGGCGAGCATGAGGGGGCATAGCTTTAACTTGAGGGGTGATGGATATAGGACATATGTCAGAGGTAGTTTCTTTACTCAGAGAGTTGTAAGGGTATGGAATGCATTGCCTGCGATGGTAGTAGATTTGTCAACTTGAAGGTAATTTAAGTCGTCATAGGACAAGCATATGGACATACATGGAATAGTGTAGGTTAGATGGGCATCAGATTGGTATGACAGGTCAGCGCAACATTGAGGGCCGAAGGGCCTGCACTGCGCTATAATGTTTTATATTCTATGAACACCCTGCCTACTGGCGCAAAAACGCAAATGCATACACAACCCTCCACCACCACACTGTCTACTGCCAGTAAGCACATAGACACAGAAACACAGACACTATACCCTCCACCACCACCCTGTCTCCTGCCATTAAGCAGATATATACACAAACACACACACAGCCCTCGACCAACACCCTGTTTCCTGCCGTTAATCAGATATACACAGAAACACACACACATGCAGAACGCTCCACCGTCACCCTGTTTCCTGCAATTAATCATATATACACAGAAACAGACACACATACAACCCTCCATCAACACCAGCCTGCCTCCTGGCAATTGAGCAGATAAATACAGAAAAACATACAATCCCTTTACCATCACCCTAACACCAGCATTAAACAGACAGACTCAGAAAAAAAAACACATAGACAACCCTTCACCAACACTCTTTCTCCTGCCATTTAACAGATATACACAGAAACACAAACACACAAAATCCTCCACCACCACCCTGTCTCCTAGAAGTAATCACTTAGACACAGAAACACAGACATCTACCCTCTATCACCATCCTGTCTCCTGCCATTAATTAGATATACGCAGAAACACACACACACGTTCACAATATTCCATGAACAACGTTCCTCCTGCCATTAAGCAGATATATGCAGGAACACACAGACAACCGTCCATGACCACCCTGTCTCCTGCCATTGAACAGATATACACAGAAACACACACACAACCCTCCACCACCACCCTGTTCTCCTGCCATTGAGCAGATATACACAGAAATATGCACGCATAACCCTCTACCACCACCCTGTCTCCAGTCCTTAAATAGATATACACATAACCACACACACACCCCTCCACGATAACCCTATCTCCTGCCATTAAACAGAGATATACAGAAACACACACACACAACACTCCACCACCACCCTATTCTCCTTCAATTGAGCAGATATGCACAGAAATACACACACAACCTTCGGCCACAACCAGTCTGTCTCCTGTCATTAAACAGATATGTACAGAAAACACACACAACCCTGCACCACCACCCGATCACCGACTATTAATCAGACATACACAGACAACTCTCCATCAACACTGTTTCCAGGCATTAAACAGGTATATACAGAATTGGCTAGCTGACAGAAAGCAGAGAGTGGCTGTGGATGGAGAGTATTCTGCCAGGACGACAGTATTAATTGGGGTCTCGCAGGGTTATGTACTCTGCTCTTTCTATTTTTTACATATGACTTGGATGAGGAGGTTGAGGTGTGGGTTAGTAAATTTGCAGATGACACAAAGTTTGGAGGTGTCGTTGATGGTATAGAGGGCTATGCAGGCTGCAGCGCGACATAGAATGCAGAGCTGTGCTGAGAAATGGCAGATTGAGTTCAACCTGGATAAATGCGAAGTGATGCATTTTGGAAGGTGGAACTCGAATGCTGAATATAGGATTAAAGACAGGATTCTTGGCAGTGTGAAGGAACAAAGGGATCTTGGTGTGCAAGTACATATATTCCTCAAAGTTGCCACACAAGTGGATAGGGTTGTGAAGAAAGCATATGGTGTTTTGGCTTTCATTAACAGGGGGATAGAGTTTAAGAGCCGTGAGGTTTTGCTGCAGTTCTACAAGTCCCTGGTGAGGCAATACTTGGAATATTATGTCCAGTTCTGGTCGCCCTACTATAGGACGGATACAGAGGCTTGGGAGAGGGTGCAAAGAAGGTTACCAGGATGCTGCTTGGACTGGAGGGCTTGCTTTATGAAGAATGGTTGAATAGGCTCGGACGTTTCTCTCTGGAGAGAAGGAGGAAGAGAGGAGACCAGACAGAGGTGTACAAAATAATGAGAGGAACAGATAGAGTCAATGTTTTGAGGATTTTCTTCAGGGCAGGAATGATTGGTACTAGAACTCATAGCTTGAAAATATTAGGAAGAAGGTATAAAGGAGAGGTCAGAGGTAGTTTTTTTTTTACACAGAGAGTTGTGAACGCATGGAATGCGTTATCACTGGTCATGGTGGGAGCAGAGTCATTGGGGGCATTCAAGCGACTGCAGGACATGCACATGCATAGCAGTGAGTTGAGGGGTGCGTAGGTTGCCACTATATTTTACATTAGGATTAAATCTCGGCACAACATTGTGTGTGAAAGGGCCTGTTCTGTGCTGTACTTTCTATGTTCTGTGTTCTCTGGCAAGTGTGAGTCGACCTCTGACAAAACAATGCCAACTTCAAAAGATGTTTAAAGACATCATTGAGTGCAAAATTGTCAGCACTATAAGTATGTTTTGGTCATTGTTGATTTTTTTTCCTTGATGGGTAGAAGCTTACCCCACTTCCAAAGCTCCTGCTAAAATTGTTGTAAATATTTTACTCAAGGTGATTATTACCTGCTTTGGCATTTGCTTTTGTCTACGTTCTGACAATGCCCCCCATTATATTGGCAATATTAATGAGGAATTATGTTCTCATTTTGGGATCCACCACCAACTTCATTGTGCTTATTGCCCACAGGTTGCAGGGCTCGTGGAGCATGGTGCCCAGAGTCTGAAAACTAAACTTATCAAATGGACTTATGAGACAGGTCTTTCCTGGGTTAGGGTGGAGCCTCTGGTATTGTTCCAGAGGAACTCCTGTGGGGAAAACTCGCTTGTCCGCAGCTGAAATCATCCGAGGTCGAGCTGTCCTCTCGCCTTGGGATGATGCTTTCTCCCCTATTCCATTCAAACACATGACTGAGGATATGTCCTCCTGTGTTCTTTCTTTGACCAAAGCTTTGGGACATCTTCACTCTAAGGTCTGTGCTGCTCCCCTCCCTCAACAATACCCCAACTGTTGAATATCCCAACTCTTTTATTCTCATCATGATTTGGACAGGCTGCAGCCTCCAATCTCAGTGGCAAGGGCCCTTCCAGGTTCTCCTCACCAGCCTGATTGCTGTAAAGGTCGCCAGGCATTCCACGTGGGTTCACCGTCATCATTCCAAGGCCATTAGATGAGCCCCTTCTGGGGAGGGGTGGGGGGGGGGGGGTGGTAGGGTGGATTGTGGAAGTGGTGATGATGGAGATGAGGACAATGGGGAATTGGAAGATGAAACGGAATCAGTTGGTAACAAAGCAAACTACTATGGTATAGCTGCATGCTTCGAATCGTAATTCTTCTTCTGTTTTATGTACCCTAATCTTTAATGCAGAACGGCCATTATGATGAAGATTGAACTTAGCCTGTTATGTGGACTCGTTGTCGCCGGCATTAGTGCTGAAGAAGGGGCTTTTTACCTGTGTGATCCTGAGCAACCAGAAATTGTGTACTGTTTAAGTTGAAAATATGTCCTTATGTGCCTGAGAAACTGATTCCTTCGATGCATGGAATGTTACCAAGAATGACTGGCGTAATGGTCAACTGCACCAAGAAGATTGGACAGTTCATTTACAGAACAAGTCTCAATGGTCTTTATCCTGTCAAGTGTTTTGTGCCAGTTTGATTTCAGTTGTCCTTTCGGTGTTCCTCGAAAGTGTTGCCTTTACTCAAGGAGGCCTAAATCAGCACGTCGCAAAAGAGAAAGGGGGAGATGTCGCCTTTCACTAACAATTTGCTTTTGCAAAGTCATCATAAAATATTCAGCCAGCATGAAGTGGTGCGTTACATCCTCACATCAGCAAAGGACTTTTTTCCCCCTCCAGAATCCCAACTACGGAGTATGGAATACCTGTTAGGCACTTATTGGATATAATCTTTCCTTTGATTATTACTTATCCCCACCTGCTAGCCTGTGGAATTCCTATAATAAGTCCGGGGAAGACTATCCAATTTGTTACAACTGTACAGGATGGGGATGCACTTAAATGAATGTGACTGTTTATTCCATGGGCCTTGGTCCAATGTTCCAACTGCTATTGCTTCTGTGTGGAGCCTCGCATCTCATGCATATGCCTACTGGAGGAGTGTGTCTCTGTTATTGTGGATATTCAGGCTCTTTGTGGTGTTTAATGACACACACCTTACTATGAGACCCCTGATGGCACCTCCATATTCTCAGTTTTGGGATGGAAGGAACCAGTCTGGGACAATAATCACATATCTTACTGAAAAACCCACCACTTTTTATTGAACAGCTTTCACCCTAAGTCCCCAGTGCGACCACATTTTGTAGCTACCCATATTTTCAGGGTAGTCACAAAGAGGAGCCTGATTCATATTGGGAATCTCCCTCCATTATCTAAACTAAACCCGGATATTATTTTTGTCAGCCAAGACAAAGTTACTGTCTTCATTGCTCTTAATGAAATAGGTAATCCCTGTGCTGTAGCTGTAGGGACAGTTTTCATAACTACTGTCCCTTGCCCAACTACCTGGGAATAGGTCTGGGGTTTCCCTACTAAACGTTCACTTTGACCTGTATTCTGCGCGCATTGGAGGGGTGGTATGGCTTTGGGTAACGGTAAAGCCCAGTTTCTGGCTTACACATTTCTCAGTACCTTTTCCCGAGGAGGATCTGCAGGAATTATTAGCCATCAAAATTGAAACTATCTTATTTGTGGTCTAACTCGCTTGGGCAAGGAGACAGTTTGGACTTAGCAGGAGGTAAGGACATGCTCTTAGAATTACATCTATCTCCTCAGCAAAACCGGTGTGCCCTCGATTAACTAAACGGCAGAGAGGGTCGGGCTTGTTCCATAGTAAAGGGCAAGCGTATGATGAGGATTACTGACCTCATAGAGATCATTACCAAGCAGGTAGATAGCATCTGCACCTTCGACAATCAAATGATAGAAACCACTGCATGGCGAGATGATATGGGCTTCTTTATCCACGAGTGTCCCCTGAGAGCAATATGGTGTGGGATGGTATAGCCCAGAGTGTTCCCTTGACAGTGACATGGTGTGGGCTGGTGTAAGCCGGAGTGTCACTGTGTCACTGACTTAAATGGAGTGTCATTGAGTCATAGAGTGATCGAGCATGGGAACTGGCCCTTTGACCCAAACTGGTCTGTGCTGACCATGCTGCCCACTCAACTAATTCCAATTGCCCACACTTGAACCATATCGCTCTCAACCCTTCCCATCTATGTTTCAATTCATTTTTATATGTTGCTATTGTACCTGCCTCAACCACTTTTTCTGACAGCTCATTCCATTTCAAAAACACCTCCGAGTTATCTGTATTTAATTGCAGTTGCCAATCCTCAGCTCACTTCCCCATCAGATTAAAATCCCTCTATTATTTCTTATAACATTCATTGCTATCAATGATACCTCCTAATTTTGTATCATCCATAAATGTAGTAGCCTTCTTGGGAGTACTTGGAGTAAGTTTGTGCAGTTTTGGGCCCCATATCACAGACCAGATGCACTGGCCTTGGAACTTGTTCAGAGGGGTTTCACGAGGATCGTCCCAGGAATGAAAAGCTTGACATATGAGGAAACTTTGAGGACTCTGGATCTTTACTCAATGGATTTTAGAAGGATGAGGGGAGATCTAATTGAAATATACCGAATACTGAATAGTCTGGACAGAATAGATGTTGTGAAGATGTTTCCATTGGTAGAATAGACTAGGACCCGAGGGCACAGCCTTAGTGTAAAAGGAACAGCTTTTAGAACGGAGATAAAGAGAAACTTCTTCAGCCAGAGAGTGGGGAATCCATGGAATTCAATGCCACAGAAGACTGTGGAAGCTAGCTTACTGAGTATATATAAGACTGAGATGGACAGGCTCTTCATTGTCAAGGGGATCAAGGATTATGGCGAGAAAGCAGAAGAATGGGGTTAAGAAACTTACCAGCCATGACTGAATAGTGGAGCAGACTCGATGGGCTGAATATTTCAATTTCTGCTCCTATGTCTATGGCCCCCATCATGCCTTGAATATTCACATCCAGGTAATTTATGTAAATAACAAATAATAAAGGTCTCAGCACCGACACCTGTTGCACACCATTAGTTATAGCCCTCCAGTCTGAGAAACAATCTTCAACCATCACCCTCTGCTTCCTACCATCGAGCCAATTGTGACTCCAATTAGATAGCTCTCTCTGGATCCCATGTCACCTAAACTCACTGACTAACCTGCCCTATGGGACCTTGTCAATCGTCTTACTAAAGTCTGTATATAGATAAGCCATTGTCCTACCCTGATCTATTATCGTGGTTATCTCTTTGAAACAATTTAAATGATTTGTCAGACATGATTTCCCGCACACAAATCCATGCTGACTATTTCTAATCAGACCTTGAATTTCCAAATGTTGATTCATCCTGTCTCTTATTATCATCTCCAACAACTTGCCTATCACTGAGGTTACGCTCACTGATGAAGAGTTCTTTGGCTTGTCTTTGCTACCTTCCTTAAACAATGGAACCACTCGAGTGGCAAACGGTGAAGCAAAAATCTGTGCAAGAGCCCCTGCAATTTCTTCCCTAGCCTCCCATAACATCCGAGGACGGACATGTTCTTGCCCAGGGGATTTATTCACCTGATTGTGCTTTAAGGTAGCAAATACATCCACTCTGGTCATACATGTGCATGCCAAAACATTCCCACTTGTTTTCCTTATTTCCTTAGTATGCATCATTTGCTCCTGAGTAAACATGGAGGAGAAATATTCATTAACCAATTCCCCCCACCTCCTGGTGATTCCACACAAGGACAGCCATGCTCATCAGTCAGGGGACCTATTCCATCCTGAGTCACGCTTCTACTCTTAATATGGCTGGAGAACCTCTTGGGATAATCTTTCACCTTTTCTGAGAGATCAATGTCATGTCCTTTTTTGGGGGCTTCTAATTTCCCTCTTAAGGGTGCTTCTACACTTTGTGTAGTCATCTAAGGATTGACTTAAGCCCGATATCTTAAACCCAATGTATGCCTTCTTTATTGTCCTTACCAGATCCTCAATATCCCTCGCCATTCAAGGATCAGGTTCCCCCTCAACCACCATCTATCTAATCAAAATAATCCTAATTTGTTCAATCTCTCTTCATGGCTGGCACCCTACATACTAGGCAACATCCTGGTGAACCTCCTCTACACCCTCTTGAAAGCATCCACATCCTTTTGCTAGTGTGGCGACCAGATTGTATGCAGTATTCCAAATGTGGCTGAACTAAAGTCTTATAAAACTGTAACACGACCTGAAAACTCTTATATTCAATACCCGGTCCAATGAAGGAAACCATGCCGTACACCTTCTTCACCACTCTACTGATCTGCCTTGCCACCTTCAGGGAACAATGGACCTGAACACCTAGATGTCTCTGTACCTCAATTTTCCCCAATACTTTTCTATTTATTGTATAGTTCGCTTTTGGATTGGATCGTACAAATGCATCGCCTCATATTTGTCCAGATTGAACTCCACCTATCATTTCTCTGCCCATCTCCCCAATTTATCGATATTCTGCTGTATTCTCGGACAGTCCCCTTCACTGTCTGCTACTCCACCAATTTTAGTGTCACCTGAAAACTTGGTAATGAAACAAGCTACATCTTCCTCCAAATCATTATGTATACCACAAAAAACAATGTCCCAGCAAGGGCCCCTGTGGGACACCACTGGTCATAGATCTCCATTTTGATCAGCTCCCTTCCATTATTACTCTCTGTCTCCTGTTGCCTAACCAGTTCTCTATCCATCTAGCTACAACACCCATGCAACTTCACCTTATTCATCAGCTTACCATGGGGAAATTTATCGAATGCCTTACTAAAGTCCATCTGTATGACATCTATATCCCTTCCCTCATCAATCAACTTTGTCACCTCTTCAAACAGTTCTATTAAGTTTGTAAGCCATTACCTTCCCTGCAGAAAACCATGCTACCTAGCACTGAGAAGTCATTTTATTCCAAATAGTTATATATCCTATCCCTCAGTATCTTCTCTAGTAGCTTCCCTACCACTGGCGTCAGGCTCACACGTCTGTAATTTCCTGGATTATTCTTTAAACAAGTAGACACCATTAACAATTCTCCATTCCCCAGGGACCTCCCCCCGTGTTCAAGGAAGCTGCAACAACATCTGTTAAAGCCTCAGCTATTTCCTCTCTCACTTCCCTCAGTAACCTTAGGAAGATCCCATCCAGATCTGGGGACTTGTCCTTCTTGATGTCATTTGGAAATCACAACACTTCCTCCCTCCTTACGCAGACTTGACCAAGAGTAATCAAAGATCTATCACTAACCTCAACATCCACCAAGCCCCTCTCCTTGGTGAATACCAATGCAAAGTACTCATTAAGAATCTCTCCCGATTTCTCTGCCTCCAAGCATATCTTTCCTGCTTTGTCCTTGAGTGGGCCCTTTCTCTAGCTACCCTCTTGCTCGTTATATATGACCAAAAAGCTTTAAGGTTTTCCTTAATCTTGCTCACTAAGGATATCTCATGACCCCTTTTCGCCCTCTTAATTCCTCACTTCAGATTGGTCCTACATTCACAATTTTCTTCCAAGGCTTCCTATGTCTTCATTCACCTAGATATTATGCGCACATTCTATTTCCATTTAGCTAGTCTCACAATATCACTTGTCATCTATGGTTTCCTAACCTTGCCATTTCTATCCATAATTTTCACAGGAACATATATCTCCTGAACACTAATTAACCTCTATTCAAAAGCCTTCCACATATCAAATGCGGATTTCCCTTCAAACAGCTTTTCCCAATACTCGTTCCCCAGCACTTGCCGAATTTTGCTATAGATGGCCTTCCCCCAGTTCAGCACTCTTCCTTTAGGACCACTCTCGTCTTTCTCCATGACTATTGTAAAACTAAAGGAATTGTGATCATTATTCCCAAAGTAATCCACCACTGTAACTTCCAACACCCTGCGCGGGCTCAGTTCCCAACACCAGGTCTGGCATGGCCGCTTCCCGAGTTGAATTATTTCTACACTGCTCTAGAAAATGCTCCTGGACGGTCCATACAAATTCTGCTCTATCTAGACCTCTAACGCTAAGTGAATCCCAGTCAATGTTGGGAAAATTAAAACCTCCTATCACCACCATCCTGTTGCTCCCACATCTTTCTGTGATCTATATACATATTTGTACCTCGATCAGTGTTGGGAAGCGTGAAGTACAATCCCAGCATTTTTACTGCACCCTTTCTATTCCTGAGCTCTGCCCATATTGTCTCACTGCTCGAATCTTCCATGGTGCACTCCTTCAGCTCAGCTGTGATATCTTCTTTGACCAGTGATGTTTGTCATCCACCCCTTTTACCTTGCTCTCTCCAATGCCTGAAACATTAATGTCCTGGGATATTTAGTTGCCAATCACGCCATTCCTTAAACAAAGTCTCAGTAACATCTTTAACATTATATTCCCAGGTACTATTCCAAGCCCTAAGTTCATCTGCCTTACCTATTATACTTCTTGCATTAAAATTACAAGTCCCTCTGTGTTCATCCTCTGCTTCCTGCCTCCTCTTCCCCTCAGTCATGCTGATTTCATTATCTAGTTACTTAAGCTTTAGTTACTACCTCCTTACTGTTCACCAAACAGATTGTTTCCTGATCCCCTGCCACATTAGTTTAAACCCTTCCCAACAGCGTTAGCAATGCATTCCATCGAACATTGGCTCCACATTGTAGATGTAGATCATCTACCAGATGTAGACTATCCAATTTGTAATAGTCCCACCTCCCCCAGAACTGGTCCCAATATCCCAAAAATTGGAACCCCTCCCTCCTGCACCATCTCTTAAGCAACACATTCTTCCTGATTATTCGATCATTCCTATGCTGGCTAGTACTTAACACTGGTAGCAATCCTGAGATTACTACCTCCGAGGTCCTACTTTGTTAAGTTGGTTCCTAACTTCGTAAATCTTTCTTGTAGGACCTCAAGCCGACAGCACATTAATGTGGGGAGAGATCATTCAGGCACATAAAGTATGCTATGTTAGACTGATGAGTGGACTCTGTAACTCCAAATAATGATGATCTTGTTCATGTTGATCATGTTTTTATGAATGTCCTGCGCATTGTAACCTGCACGCTTTACTCTGTCCAAGTTTATTTTTCACCCTATGATCTGTGCGTCCTTGCTTACTGTCATCTGCCTGTACTGCTCACAAATAAAGCTTTCACTGGACTTAGGCACATGTGACAATAAATCTAATAAATTAATTAATTCTCACGCTAACAGTGTCTCTTTTAGAAATATGTGATAGTCACTAACCCTCACGTTTTAGCGCAATCATCCTTCTTTGTCTCCTAGCACAACAGATTAAATATTCAGTTCCATCACTGTCTCCTCATGGAGTCATCATCTCATCTATTAGACTGCTAATACTTGCTTGAATTGTGCCTGTAGTAATGAGATCGTGCCTTACAAAGGAGATCATACCTATTCACAGTACCCCAAATACTCTCATCAAGGCCCTACAAATACTAGAAGATGGCTTTAGTTATGCACTTGAATCATTTTACAATGAAGGGCAGCATACAATATAAGATGCTCAATACTTACGGCCTTGGATGTGCGATTTTTGGTGACTCATGATCAAGGACATTCAGGTCCTTTTGAAAAACAACACTTCTCAACCTTGAACTATTTAATCAATACAAAATAAGATGCATGCTGTTTATTTCTCACATCCAAATCATTTCTATGCCTTGCGAATTGTTGTGGTTCAAACACCGAAACTTGCGATATCCCATGAGTAACTGCCTTCAGTCCATAAAAGTGCAAGCATTGCTTCCACTGACCAATTCTCAGTCCATGTGGTATATCCTGATCACCCCGTCTGTCACTCACCAATGTGCTCTAACTTCCTTTGCTCACTTGTTAGCAACAATGTAAAAACATATTCTGCAAATTCAAATACACCAATCCCACTGGTTCTCTCTTGTGGATGTATCAACCAACACAAACTCCACAGGTTTCTAAACGACGATTTTCGGTTTCTAAGTCTAGGCTGACTGTACCAAGTCACATCACGATTTCCCAAGTGTCGAGTTATAAAATTTCTCAAAAAAGGTTCTAATATTTTCCTCAGACCTAACATCAAGGTACCTTTTTTTTTGTTTTACCTCCCACGCCGGTTTTAAATATTTAGGATTACAATAACTACTTTCCAGTCTACAGGAACGAGAAATTCCAGAGTCTGAAGAAATTTGTAGGGTAATCAATACTTCTTTCTTGTCGTTACAACATTTAAAAGACATTTGGATAAGTACATGAATAGGAAAGGTTTGGACGGATTTGGGCCAACCGCGGGCAGGTGGGACTATGTTAGTTTGGAATTGGAATAGTCAGCATGGACTGGTTGGACCGAAGTGTCTGTTTCTGTCCTGTGTGACTCTCTAACTCATTCACTAGCTGTAATGCCACTTCCCTGAAAACCCGGATGGAACTCATTTGGTGCAGTAACTTGCCAACCTTCAATTCAATTAGTGTTTGAGTAAGTTCACTTTATTAATTCTAATCATGTTCTTATTTTCACCAGTCAATCTGTCCCATATTACATGTAGAAGATTTTCAGTACCTTCCATTATGGAGACAGGACGAAGTTATACCCTCAGCAGCAGGCAGAGATGGATTCCGTCACTGTGTGAATACATCGGAACACTGCAATTGGGAGATGATGGACGTGAAACCCACTCCTGCTCAGAAAGTTCCCGAATCAAGACAGTTCAATGAAACTGTCACTTCCTGGTCACTGACAGCACAGTCCTCTCCCTCGTGTGAGGTTATAGGTTATACTGAAACTCATTTTAGTATCAAACTGACTTCACACTTTGCACCTGGCATACGTACAGGTCGAGGTAAGAAAAAGGTTTGTGATCAAAATATGTGTAACGAGAAGAGTTGCCAGAAGAGAATTGTAATTGGAAAGGTGTGGATGATAGTTTATTCAGAAACAGTGTTGAGGCAGAAGTGAAGTCTTGGGATATTGTGAAAGTGTGAGTGGACAGGTGTTGTGGTAGATGGAATATTGAGATATAAATCAGCTCAGGATAAAATGGGGTAATTGTGGTTATGAACACTTTCGTTTCTCCTCAGATGCTTGTAAGCGAGGGATATGAAATTCATGGTATAGAAATGGAGATTGTGATTGAAAGCGAAGACAATGGTTTGGATATTTGCCAAAACAATGACATTCACAACGGGTTAGAGAATTAGTAAATGGGCAGAGATCGACTCACCAGGAACACCAACAATAGCGAGGATGGGATAGTAACCTGCCTGAATAGTCATCATTACACAGCATCAATCGAGATGTTGTTACTACACTGAAGTCTCCTCCACCACAACAACTTCCAATATAAAAACTGCTTCTGGGCACAACTGCCCCGAACATACACAAGAAATACGGATTTCCCTGGATTTTACTCTCACAGCTCTTGCCAGTTCATTCTTTATCGTTTACACAAGGCAATTCTATAATCTGTTTGTAAAGATGCAAACATCTTATTGCACAATTTGTATGCTTTTTCATTTTGAGATTTTTTGTAGCCTTAGCACAAAAGTAAGTGTTCTGTTTAAAATTGTCCTGTTTATTGGGATTCAAGGGTCAGACACAGTACGTATTTTTCATGGGTTAAGAAACAGAAAGAAATAGAATACACTGGCTGTGGAGATTGACGAGGAGTAAAGTGACATCCCCACCAGTCGCCAATGTCTTCTTGACAGACAGAATAAAATAAAATGCAGTGAAAGAAACAGAATATTTTCAGAAGAAGGAATGGCAAGTGACAATGTAAACAAAACAGAATCATTCAAATGGAAAGGCTGAACAGTGATTGGTGTGTGTGTGTCTGTGTCTGTGTTTGTGCGTGTGTGTGTGTGTCTGTGTCTGTGTCTGTGTGTGTGCGTGCGTCTGTGTGCGTGCGTGCGTCTGTGTGTGTGCGTGCGTCTGTGTGTCTGTGAAAGTCTGTGTGTGTGTCTGTGTGTGTATGTCTGTGTGTGTGTCTGTGTGTGTATGTCTGTGTGTGTGTCTGCGTCTGCGTGTGTGCGCGTCTGTGCGTGCGTGCGTCTGCGTGTGGTGTGTGTCTGCGAGTGTGTCTGCGTGTGTGTCTGCGTGTGTGTCTGCGTGTGTGTCTGCGTGTGTGTCTGCGTGTGTGTCTGCGTGTGTGTGTGTCTGTGTGCCTGTCTGTGTGCCTGTCTGTGTGCCTGTCTGTATCTGCGTGTGTGCGTGCGTGCAGATAGATAACATTGTTCATATGTGTGCAACATATTCAGAATGAACAAGAGAGACATACTTAACAAACACGATGCATGTGATGTACAAAATTTATAAAATATTAATATGTTATTTAATCTTCAGCCTAGATGTTATGTTCCCCTTCTCTCAACGTACCGTCTGCCTCCTGCCCCTTTCTGGCATTCCCTGATCTAATCTTTCATTCTTATCGAATGGATGTTATAAATTCCTGCTTCTGGTGTTCCAACTTGTTTCAGTTAATCGATTTTCTACCAGGAAACATACACTGGGTTCTTTCAACAGTTGGTGCCTGTCATATTGATGGAGATAAACGTTCTGGCATCAAATCCAGGATTTCAACAGATTAATCTGTTGCACAGATACTGTACAAAGGACCACAGCACACAGGAAATATCCAACCAAATACGGAAGCACATCTAATTCTATCAATCATGTAGACTTCCCTATTTTTACATCTCCATGTCAATATTCTCTCTCTCTGTCTCTATCTTTCCAACTAGTTAATAAATCCTCCAATCGTTCTTCGTGTCCCATGTCTCAAACCTCCCTCCTTCAGTATACATCTATTGCTCACTTTTGGATCAGATGGCTTATAATTGAGTAATGTAACTAAAAAGACATGAGGGTGGCGTTGGCCAGAGTTAGTTGGAAGAGGAACTGAGCACGGGAATATGGTGAAGCAGCAATGACAGGAGTTTCTGGAGATAATTCAGCAGCACGTCAGAAATCCATCCCAAGGAAGAAGATAGATATTCAGCGGAAGACAAGGGAGCAGTGCGTGATAACAAACTCTGGCACAGCATAAAAGTAAATGAAAATGCGCACAATGTGGTGAAAATTATTGGGAATCTAGATGATTACAAAGCCTGTAAATTCCATCACGAATAACTAAGAAGAGCAAATGGGAGGAGAGGGTGAAATGTGATATTACGCTTGTTAATCATGGAAAATAACATTCAAAGAGATTTTTAGATATATAACAAGGAAGAAAGGGAGTAAAGAACAAACAGAGGAATTTTGGAAAATCAAGCTTGAATAGTTATGGGAAGCAATGAAATGGCAGAGGAATTGAATACATTGCAACAATCTTCACGGTGGAAGACACCAGCAAAATGTCAGAACTTAAAGACAGTCAGATGGTAGAGGTGAGTATAGTGACCACCAGTAAGGAGAAGGAGCTGGGGAAGGTGAAGTTGGATCAATCAGCGAGACCAGTTGGAGAACACCCCGTAGTTCTAATGAGATGCCGAAGGTAATTGTGGAGGCATTGCTGGTGAGCTTTCAGGAAATTGTGGAGTGAGAGAGGACTGTTAAATGTAAGGAGAGAGGGACACAGAAGACAGGAAATTACAAATGGCTAGGCAAGTTGAAACTTTTGTACAGAAGGACTGAATGAATCTTTAGGTTTATGAATAGATGCGTGGAGTATACGAACAAGGAAGTTGTGAAGTATATTGGACGTGGTGTGATTAAGCTACAGCATAACAAGAGTTAAATTGACAATGCTATTGCGAACAGCAGACTTGAAAGTACAGTTAAAACAAAGGAAACCATTTCGAAGCAGACAGGAGCATTCGTGACAGAGACTGTTTCCTTGACCCTGTAGTGAGAATGTTGAGATAAGCTTGTCAGTAAACAGACTAAAATAAAATGTATAAAACGCACAATAAAATCGGTTGCTGCGGATATAGCAATACATATGAAGCTGAAAGAGCACAGCAGGTCAGACACCATCCTAGGAACAGGAAAGTCAACATTTCAGGCTGAAAGACTTCATCAAGATTGGGCCGGGGAAAGGGGAGCCGGGAAGTAAAAAGAGGGAGGGGCGTGGGGCTGAGGGAAGCGTAGATGGGATGACGATAGGGGATGCAAGTAGGGGGATAATGTGATTGGTCAGTGGGAAGAGGAAGATGGACAGCTTAGATCAGGTCAGGGAAGGGGAACATGGAATGAGGTTGTGGGTGGAGAGATTTTGAAGCCAGTGAAGTCAATATTGAGACCAGTGAACTGTAAGCTCTCAAGCTGAAAGATCAGGTTGTATTCCCTAGTGTCTATTTGTCCTCACTCTGACAGTGGAGGAGGTCAAGGATAGACCTGTCGCTGGATGAGCACAGTGGGGGTGGGGCGATGTGAGTGAGTAATTGAAATGAATGGCAACTGGAATGTAGGGTTGTTTAAAGCGTGCAGAGAGCAGAAGCTCCATGAATATGTCCCTGAATCTCCCTTTGGACTCCCTGATAGAGAGGAGACCACATCGGGAGTTGGAGACATGCTTGGTGGGGCAGGGTCGGGCTCCGTATGGAGCACCAGTG
Source organism: Chiloscyllium punctatum (assembly GCF_047496795.1). Taxonomy (NCBI): domain Eukaryota; kingdom Metazoa; phylum Chordata; class Chondrichthyes; order Orectolobiformes; family Hemiscylliidae; genus Chiloscyllium; species Chiloscyllium punctatum. The sequence continues at coordinate 95,668,482 of NC_092754.1, read as the reverse complement.
CTCTGAAGACAACAACCAACCCGACTTTCCAGTTACCTTCCATTTTGATTCTCCCTCCAACTCGTCCGGGGACACGCCCATCCTTAGCCTGTCCACTGTTAGAGGAACACCACCTAAGAGTTTACTTTTGGAGTTGATAGCCCAATGGCCTCAATATTGACAGGAGCAACATCAAAATCCCTCCACACGCAGCCTTATCCCATGTCCCTTCTCCCTGACCAGACCCATCTGTCCATGTTCTCACTCACATATCTGCTCCACCCTTCTCACTGACCAATCACAGTAACCTCATACCTGCATGTATACACCACCATCATGCCTACCCTTCGCCCTTCCATATCCCATCGCTCCATTTCTGGGCTCCCCTCCCGTTCGCCAGTCCTGACGAAAGGTCCAAGATCAAAATATTGCCTTTTTGCTCCTCTGATTCGGTCTGATCTGCTGTATCAATCCAGCTCCAAGTTTATTAACACTGGCCTCCCGCACCTTTACGACTTACTCTCTTCAAGTTGTGGAACTAGGTAGTCTACATATAAGAAGAAATACATTTGGACGTTTGAAAAGATCACTAACACTTGCCTCATTTCTTAACAACCCAACACATACCTTCCAGAAGAAGCAGCATTTCATTTGTACTCTTTCAATCCAGTCTCCTGTCATTGCTTCTCACAATGCAATCTCCTTTATATTGGGGAGACCAAACAGAGACTGCATTGAGGAACACTCCCACTCTGTCTGTAGGAATAACCCTGACCCTCTCATTGTTTCCCATTTCAATAACCTACCTTGCTCTCATGCTAACATTTCAGTCCTGGGCAGCTGCAATGTTCCAATGAAGCACAACCCAGGCTCGAGTAACACCTCACATTTCACTTTGGAACGTTACAACCTGTAGGAGTTAGTATTCAATTCCATAACTTCACAGCATGACGCCATTATGGCTGTTCTCAAATCTTCATACATTCCTTCTCTTGGTCTCCCAATGAAGTTGCCCTGTTTGTGAATCGTTTATCTTGCACTCAATTAAGGAACCCAACTCCCCCCCCTCTTTACATTCTAATGTATACTCATTTCCATAACTATCTTAAAACAAAGACAGTTGTGGTCACTGGAATCAAAGTGCTCTTCGACTGATACTTCAGTCACTTGGCCGACCACTTTTTCTGAGGGGAGGTCTCGTGTTGCATCAGCCTGAGTCGCATAGAGCCCTCTCCATCTTGATTTAGGAACCTTTCTTAGAAATATTTGACAAATTCCACACCGTATGGTCCTTTCACACTCTGGGTGACTGAGTCAATCCATGGGAAGTTAAAATATCCATCCAATACTATTCTATTATTTTTATAGGTACCTGCAATCTCACTATGCATTTTCTCCTCTCGTACCCGCTAGCTGTTAGGGGGTCTAGAACACCATCCCAGCAGACTGACCATCCTCTTTTTGTTTCTAACTTTTAAAAATATGGCCTCATTTGAGGACCGCTTAACAATATTGTCTCTTGGCACTGTTTTTACATTCTCCCTAATCAAAAGGACAACCCCCCCCCCCCCTCCCCTCACTTACTTGCCCTTCTGTCACGCCTGTAGCTTCTGTATCATGGAACACTGCACTGCCAGTCCTGCCCTTCTCTCAGCCATGTGTCTGTTATGGCTATAATATCCCAGTCCCCAGAGCTAATCCATGGTCTGAACCTGTCTGCCTTACCAGTCAGGCCTCGTGTGTTGAAATTAGTGCCCTTTAAACCAGAAGTCATTTCCAAAACTGTGCCCTGGATGGGAAACTTGCTCTCGATGGCTGATGTATTTTCCCCTGACTAGGTGATGGCCCCTCTCTTATTCAGCGTCTCAACTCCCTGCCAAACTAGTTTAAATCCTGCCGAGTAACACTAGCAAATCTCCTTCCAGGGATACTGGTGCCCCTCTGCTTCCAGTGCAAACCATCCCCCTGGTACAGGTCAACTTTACCCCAGAAGAGTTCCCAATGACCTAAGAACTGGAAACCCTGCCCCCTACACCAGCTCCTCGGACGATCTTTCTATTTCTAACCTCACTGGCGCGTGGACTGGGAGTAATCTGGAGATCATTATCCATTTTTAAACTTCTTACCTAACTCCCTGCACTCATTTCACAGGGGCCTATCCCTTTGTCTACCTCTATCATGTGGGACATTGTGTACAATGACCTCTGGCTGTTCACCCTCACCTTCAGAATGTTCAGTAACTGCTCAGAGTCATCTTTGACCCTGGTACGCGGGAGGCAGCACACCATCCTGGGGTCACTTCTGCAGCCACACAGTCTCCTGTCTGTCCCCCTCACAACTGAGTCTCCCATCAGGATTGCGATCATTAGAGAGGATCTGGCAAACAGAGACAAGGAGGAATTCCCTGCAATTGGGTGCATATTAGGAAAATGGAGTATTTTCAAGTGATATAGTGAGAATGCAGGGCCAGTGTGCTCCTTGAAGAGAGAATAGTAAAGGCAGCAAGTCCAGGGAATACTGATCAAGTGATATCGTGAATTCGATAAAGAAAGTACAGTGCAATAAAATCAGGTGAAGCCCTTCACAAGTATAGAGAGTGCAAGGGGGTTGTAGAAAATCAGAGAAAAACAATGGTCATGAAATATATTTGGCAGATACGATTGTGGAAAAGCTACAGGTACTTTATCAGCATCGTGAGAGTAAGAGGATTCCCAGCAAAAGAGGGAGGCCTGTGAGAAACCAAACGGACAATCTGTGCATGGAGCCAGAGGAAGTAGGCGAGGTCTTCAATGAATACTTCTCATCTGTATTCACACGGGAGAAACATATTGAAGCCGGGGATTTCAGTTGGGATATTGAGGTTCGAGAGTATGTTAAGATCAATAAGGATAACGTATTAAATAGTGTCACAGGCATAAAGTTTGTGAAATCCCCAGTACTCAATGAAATGTATCCCAGGATGCTAAGGTAAGGGAGGAGATTTCTGGGGCCCGGTCGATATATTTAATACTTCGCTGGCCACAGTTGAAGTGCCGAATGACTGGAGGATAGCTAATGTGGTTCCTTTATTCAAGAAGGGTAGCAGGGATAGGCCAGGTAATTACAGAGCAGATAGTCTGACACCAGTGGGAAAGAAATTGGTAACAATCCTGAGGGACAGGTTGAATCAATAACTGGAAAGGCAGGGACCGATTAGTGATAGTCAGCATGGATTTGGAAGATTAAGATAATGTCTGATGAAATCAGCTGAAATTTCTTTGAAATTACGATTGAAGATATTGATGAGGGCAGTGCAGATGTTGTGGTTTACATGGAATTCATTAAGGCCTTTGACAAGGATCCATGTTGAAGGCTGATCCAAAAAGGAAGAGCCCATGGGATCCAAGGCAAGTTGGCAAATTGAATCCAAAATTGTTGGAGGGTTGGTTTTCTGCTTGAAAGCCTTAGCCCAACGGGTGTACCACAGGGATCTGTGCAGGAACCATTGCTGTTCCTTAGGACATTAATCACTCGGATGTGAAAGCAGAAGGTATCATTAGTAGGGTTGCAGATGGCATGAAAGGTGGAGGTGCTGTCCACAGTTCGAGGGCTGGTCTCAGGCTGCAGTCTAAAGGTTGAGGCTGGGACAGAATTTCAAGAGAGTCAATTCAATTGACAAGCCAGGCATGAGCACAGCAGGCAATGAGGGAAAACGCATCAATTAATCTGCGTTTACTTTAATGTAAAAGGCCTGACAGTTTATATAGATGAACGCATGGCATGGATGGGAGCATGGGACAGGGATATCACAGGAATGACAGAAACAAAGCTGAGGGAAGGACAGGACAGGCAGCTCAATGTTCCCGGGACAGATGCTACAGGAAGGACAGAAGGGGAGGCAAGGGAATAGGGGGATTGGCGTTTTAGGTCAATGAAAACATCACTGCAGCACTTAGAGAAGATATTCCCGGGGATCGCCCAGTGAAGCTGTATTAGTGGAACTGAGAAGTATGGCTGGATGATCAGAAGCCAGAGACATAAACACCAATTAGCTTGATGTCAGTGGTGCGAATGTTGTTGGAAGCGATTCCGTGGGATAGGAGTTACATGCATTTGGAAAGGCTATGATTGATTAGAGACAGTCAGCATAGCTTTGTGCTTACAAAAGGGTGTCTCTCAAACTGGATAGAGTTTGCTGAAGAGGTGACCAAGGAGATGGATGAAGACAGAGCAGTTCATGTCGTCTATTCTGACTTCAGCAAGGCCTTAGACAGGGTTTAGCTTGGTGCACTGGTTAGTAAGGTTAGATCACATGGGATCAGTGAGAGCAAGCCAAACAAACACAAAATGGGCTGGACAGTAGGTGACACAGGGTAGCGGGAGAGGGTTGTTTTGCAGACTGGGGGCCTCGGACCACCGGAGTGCCATGAGGATCGGTGCAGGATCCACACATGTGTATTATTGACATAAATGAGAATATATGAATTTGTGTTAGTAAGTTTGTGGATAGTAAAATACGTGTTATAGTGAGCAATGAATATCGTTATCAAAGGTGATCTTAACCAACTGAGCCAGTGGGTCAAGAAATGAAAGATGAGAGTTGAATTCAGGTGTTGGATTTTGTTAAGATAAACTAGGGAGGACTAATACAATTAATGGCAGAGCTCTGGACAGTGTTGTCTAACAGAGAGACCAAGGGGTGCAGTTACGCTGTTCCTTGGAAGTGGCATCGCAGGTGGATAGGGCGGGGAAAGTGGATTAGGCACACTTGCCCTCATGGGTCAGAGCATTGAGTACCTCAGTTGGTACATCATGATATGCCTGCACAAGACATTGTTGGGTCTCCAGATGGAGTACTGTGTAGAATTCTGATCCTCCTGCTTCAGGAAGCATTTTCTGAAACTGCAAATGGAGCAAAGATTGACGAAGATGTTACTGATACTGGAGGGTTTGACAGAAACAGAGAGGCTGAAGAAGTTGAAAAGCAAAACAGGGCGATGAGATAACTTTGGCAGACAAGATTCTACAGCATACAAGTACAGAAAGGCAACTAGAGAGACAATAGGGGCCCTCAATGATCAAGTAGGCCATCCATGCTTGGAACCACAGGAGATGGGCATGACCCGAAATGAATATTCCATGTCAGAATGTACTGTGGACAAAGACTAGGAAACAAAGTGAGTGAAACAATGATGTCTTGAAAAGAGTCCCCATTATAGAAGAGGTGGTTCTGGAGGTCTTAGAACACAAAGGTTGAGAAAGCCCGAGGTCCTGAACAAGTGTATCCCACAACATTGTGGCAAAGTCGCAGCGGGGACCGTGGCAGAGATATTTGTATCATTATCCTTCGTATTTCCCTTGTGTGGACATGGCTGAGGGATGACCTTATAAAGGTTTGTAAAACCATGAGGGGTATACGTAATGTGAATAGTCAAGTTTCCACTTCAGGGTAGGGGAATCCATAACTAGAGGGCAGAAGTATGAGATGAGAGAGGAAATACTTAAAAGCGACCAGAGGAGAACATTTCCACACAGAGAATGGTGCATGTATGGAATGAGAGTCTGGGGAAGGGGTAGAGAAAAGTAAAATTACAACATGGAAAAGACATTTGGGCAGATACATGGAGAAGTGAAAATTTGAAGGGATATGGACCAAACACATGCAAATGCGACTTGTTCATGAATAGTGATCAGCATGGACTAGTTGGATGGAAGGATCCATTTCCATGCTGCATGCCTCTGTCTCTACTTATTGGAGGAGGAGACTATGGAGATAAGGCATGGTGTAGACACTGAAGAAAGTTGCAGAGATAGGGATAATAGTTTGGAATGCATTACATTTCAAATATGGGGAGGAACTATAGGGAAGGGAGGAGGTTACAGGGGCAGGAACTGTTATAGGAGTTACAAATTATTGAAGACACTGGTCCATGAGAATTGATATATGTACAATGTTGGAGGGGGAACAACGAACAGAACGATCCCAGGCAGCATTCCCACCGACTCATGAGAAGCCTTGCTTTCCCCTCTGTTGTCCTGGTGCTCTCTAAGACATCACAGGCCTGGATTGATAACTGTGACCTCCCGATACTGTCAGAGAACAACAAACTTACAGTATACGTGATGATTGAGCCTGGGGTCTGTCTGTACACTGCTCCCCCTCTAGCAATGTTAGCTGATGTTTGGAGCCCTGTCGCTGCTCTCTGCTCTCTGCTTTGTGCACGGTGAGTGATCTTACCTCAGGGCAGGATTTATTGAAGGCTCCAGATCTCCCTGCCCTTTCTCTCTCTGGCTGACCAACTATCTTCAATGTGGTGATGGATAGGACACCCAGCAGCTGGGAAATCTATTGAGTCAGGAACTTCCTGAGTACCTACAGGAGACAGAGAAATAGACAAAATGGGAAATTAGACTGATGCAGTGAGGGTTACACATGGAGAATAGTACTGCGTCCCATGGAGATCTGGAAAATCCCAATCTCCATCCCTGGCCTGTGCTACTGCGTCTCTCTGGAGTGCAGAATTCTGCTGGCTCAGGATCTGGAATAGCTACAAGAGCGAGAGACGCTGACAGAGACTGTAATTAGACCCACACAGTGAGGGGTACCACATGGAGAGAGACTGAGTAATATCACCAGTGTGGAGGAAGGTATCAGGATCAAACAATCATGAAGGAAAAACAGGTTTAGCTTCATGACACACTGGTATCAGTATTTAAGGATAAATAGCCAGTGAGCAGACAAAGTAATGGTCTAGTGATATTATTGCTAGAGCATGTATCCCAAATCTCAGCTAATGTGCAGGAGAGGCAGATTTGAACCACATCATCTGAAATGGTGGAATTTGAAATAAATTATTTAAAAAATAGTAATTGTCAATCTATAAATACCATTACTGATGTACAATAAATTCAAACACTTGTCGTTCAGATAAGGACATCTGCCCATCCTCACGTGGTCTGCACGACATACCCACAGCAAAATGTTTGCCTCTCAATGACGCTCTGAAATGGCTGAGCAAGTTACTCAGCTCGAGGGCAGCTAAGGCTGGGTAAGAAAGAATGGTCAGCCAGAGACACCCACATCCCATACCTGATTTAATAAATAATCCATTAGGATGGTCCCACTGGAACCGTGCTGGGAGCAGTGTCCTGGCCAATCATGTCAGTAGGTTTACGGACAGGGATTTAAACTGACAGAGAGGATGCTGGGACAGGGTTCAGGTGAAAAGAGCTTTCCAAATCCAAAGAGAAAAGGTGATGCATGTGAACACCATGGGGATGTGGCTGAAGAGAAGCAGAAAGGAACAGGAGGGGACAAAGTTTAACTAAAAATGTGCATCAGAGAATCAATTTGTGACAGGAAATTGTGGGAAAGAGTAATTTTTTTTTGGAATGGACAAAGTCTCTGCAACAAGGTCGACTGATTTGTGACACAGAGACAAAAGGGATTTAGACACCAGAGAGATGTGGTTACAGGGCGAACGAAAGCTGGAACATAAATATTCAATGGTTCACAACCTTACGGAAACTCAGGCAAAATGGGTAACACTAACAATAATGGATACCAAAGGCATTACAGAAGAAAGCATTTGACCTCAGATCATGAAGTAGAGTCAGTCTGAATGTAAATTCTGGCTACTACTTGCCAAGCACAGAAGCAGCAAAACAGTTTTAGGCCACTGAACAGCATTTCATTGCTCATCACTGCATTAAAGAGGAACTCATTGGAATTTTTAATAAAGGCACTGTGATAATTTAGTGAAACTTCAATATTCATATTATCTTGACAATCATACTGACAAGAGTGATATTCGAAGAAGAGATTGTGGAACTTTTTTCCAGTGTCTCTTTGAATAACACATTGTGCAACCGGCTAGGGACGTCACTATCTCAGAGCGACCGTTGTGTCATGAAACTTAATGAGTAATATCACCTGGGGAGATCCTCTGGGAAATTGTGTAAAGTGCAGTTTAAAGAAATACAGAGTTTTAAAATGAATCACAGAAAGGACAATCTACATCTGGAAAAAAAAACAGCCAATGATATGAGTTTGAGAGGCGAACTGAACAAGGTAAACTGGCTAAACAGACTGAAATATGTGTCTGCAAATGAACAGTGGAAAACATTTGAAGAAATAGTGTAAATCAATCAACAAAATGACATTCCACTGAAATAGAAAATCCTCAGCAAGAAATTCTCACCCATCCTCATTCAGGACAAAATGGATCATATCAGATTATGAGGCTTAGACGATTACCACAAAGTACTCAAAATCCTAAAATGAGAGAAAGTTTAAGCAGTAAGTGTTATAAGGATTGCAAAGGGTCTGCTACCGGGGGAGGGCAATGTGAAGAGGAATCTTTTTCAGGGTTTAATGACACGAGAGGAACGGGGAGAGGTGAAGGTGCTGGAGGTGGTGAGAGTGTTACAGGGAGTGGTCAGGGCCTGAACGGTGTTACAAAGCCAGTACGGATTGCTGCAGATGGAGGGGTTTGCAGAGGTAGGGAGGGATAGATGTATTTTTATTTATTCATTGATGGGATGAGGGTGATTGGACCAGCATTCTTTGCTCCATTGCTAATTACCCAGAGGGTAGCTCAGAGTCAGCCATATTGCTGTGGGTCTGGAGTCACATGTAGGCCAGACCAGGTTAGAATGTCAGATGCCCTTCCCTAAAGGAACTAAGTGAACCTGAGGAGATGTTGCCAAGTTGGAGGATTTGAGCTATAGGGAGAGACTGAAAAGACAGGGGCTGGTTTCCCTGGAGTGTCGGAGGCTGAGCGGTGACCTTATAGAGTTTTACAAAATTATGAGGGACAAAGACTTTTCCCTATGATTGGGGAGTCCAGAACTAGAGGGTATGGGTTTAGGGCGAGAGGGGAAAGATATAAAAGAGACTAAGGGGCAACCTTTTCACACAGAGGGTGGAACGTGTATGGAATGAAGTGGGAGAGGAAGTGGTGGAGGCTGGTACAATTGCAACATTTAAGAGGCATTTGGATGGATATATGAATAGGAAGGGCTTGGATGGATATGGGTTGGGTGCTGGCAGGTGGGATTAGATTGGGTTGGGATATCTAGTCGGCATAGATGGGTTGGACAGAATGGTCTTTTTGCATGCTGTACATCTCTATGATTCTATGACCTGATAAGGTCCTGGGGATTTATCCACCTTGATGCATTTCAAGACATCCAGCACCACCTCCTCTGTAATATAGACATTTTTCAAGTTGACACCATCTATTTCCCAACATTCTATATCTTCCATGTCCACCCCACTGTAAACACTGATGTAAAATACTTGTTTAGTATCTCCCCATCGTCTTCGGCTCCACGTGCAGGCTGCCTTGCTGATCTTCAAGGGGCCCTATTCACTCCCTAGTTACCATTTGTCCTTTATGTTTTTATAAAAACCCTTTGGATTCTCCTTAAAAATATTTGTCCAAGCTATTTCGTGCCCCCTTTTCGCCCTCCTGAATTCCTGCTTTAGTACACTTATATTGCCTTTATACTCTTCTCAGGATTCACACTCTCTCCAGAGATATGTTTACTCCTTTTTCTTCACTGAAACCTCAATTTCTCTCCTCATCCAAAATTTCGTACACCTATCAGCTTTTCCTTTCACCCTAACAGGAATACTGTACACCGTCTCTGGACTGCTGTTTTAATTTTTAAAGGTTTCCCAATTTCCAGTGATGAACGTTTCATTCTCTCAAAATGGAAACTCCCCAATTCCTGCATTTCATGAAACCGCCGATTGAAAATAATGAGAAAATAAAGAACTTTCAAAAGGAAGGCTTTGATGAGGCGAGCTCTGCTCAGTCACATAGATCTGGAGGTTACCACATGCACGGAGAGTGCTTTCTACCAGAGCAGCACCAGGTCAGTGTCAGGCACAAAGTCAGAATGGGCAAATAGATTCACATCTGAACTCACATCTCCCAGCCTGGGAACCTGAAGCTGTGTTCAGCCATTCTGGAGAGTTATGCAGATATCAGAAGTATTGCTGTGGCAAATAGAGGTTTCAGTAATTTTGAGATAAGATACTAATAAAGGAGGTTACAGAGGTAAGGAGAATTGTCTGGACTTGAAGAAGTTTCCCAGTTTACGAGTGTTGGAGAGATTGGAACAAGTTATCAAGATAGGGAGGGTTTAAGATTGAAGGATTCCGCTGAAAACATTTACAGGGAGAAAAGCAGGAATCTTGACAGTGTGGAGGAACAGAAGAATCTTGGGGTCCACGTCCATTGATCCCTCAATGATGGTACTCAACCTGATAGCCTTGCTCAGAAGGCATGTGGTGTGTTGACTTTTATTAGCAGGGGGATTGAATTCATGAGCTACGAGGTTATGCTGCAGATTTATCGATCCCTGGTTAGACAACACTTAGTATATTGAATTCAATTCTGGTTGCCTCATTATCAGAAAGATGTGGAAGCTTTAGAGAGGGTGCAGAGGAGATTTATCAGGATACTGCTTGGACTGGAGGGGAGATCTTATGAAGAAAGTCTGAGGGAGTTAGGGCTTTTCTCATTGGAATGAAAAAGGATGAGTGGTAACTTGATAGAGATGAACGGGATGATGAGAGGCTTAGATAGAGAGGATAACCAGATACTTTTCCCATTGCAATATTGGAAATGACGAGGTGGCATAAATTGAAGGTGATTGGAGGAAGATTTATAGGAGATGTCAGAGGTGGGTTCTTTACACATCGTGTAGCAGGTGCGTGGAATGCACTGCCAACAGTGGTAGCAGAGTCTGATACATTAGGGACATTTAAGCAATTCTTAGTTAGGCAAATGGATGATAGTAAAATGTAGGGTCTGTAGAATAAAAGTTCAGAACAACATTAAGGCTGAAGGGCAGGTGCTGTGCTGCACTGTTCTCTGTTCTAAATAGGGAGAGTTACAATGGCACAAAGAGGTTTCAGAAAGCTGGAGAGATGGGATCTGAATGAAGAGACACAAATAGGAAGGGTTGCTAGGGTTGTCGAAGGTAACAGAGACAGCAAAGGTTTGATCTGGAGCAGACGACCTAAACTGGGAAGGCTGTGGGGACTGGAGGTAGTTTCACAGGGATGGAGGACCATAGAGCCACAGGAGGTTACAGAGCTATAGGGCCTGCAGGAATTCATGGAGATGGGGAGGTTGGGAGGGATGAAGCAGTTTACAGGCACAAGATGTTGGTAGGATGGGGTGTTTCACACAGACAGGAGTGTTTTAGGTGAATCGAGCAGATTGTGGGAATCAAGATGGTTTTATAGCTTAGAAGAACACACAGAAATATGGAGGTCAGTCGTGACTGAGGATGTTTATAGTTATAGAAAGTCTTAGGTTCTGCAGGTTATTTAGACATGGAAGGTGTTGACATTTTACAAGGAGATAAGGACAGCCAGTTTGGTTGGAGACAGTTTCACAGATAGGGAAGCATTAGTAACCTCCTGCAGTTTAGTCAAAGTGAGAAAGTTTGTAGGGGAGGGTGGCATTTACATAGTTTGAGGTGTAAAAGCTGGAGAAGATTATGGAGATGAGTAGATGGATGGAGAGACTGGAGGAGCTTGCATTGACAGAGTGGGAGATAGCCACGGGAGGATGTTACACAGATAGTGGGTCTTATCGGAACTGGATCAGGAGAGTAACAGCCATTGGAGTGAGTTCTACAGATCATGACTGCAGCAAGGATCTGAGAGGATTGCAGGGTCCCCATAGATTGATCGTGTCTTTCGGGATGGAAGAAGATATGGATAGATTAAACCCAATGTATTTTGTTTTCTTTTTCCTGAACAGAGCCTCAATAACCCTCAGCAGACAGGAATCCCTAAACCTGCCAGCTTGTCCCTTCACCCTAACAGGGATATATTGGCCCTGGATTCTTAAGATCACACTTTTAAAATCCTCCCGTTGGCCAGTCATTCCTTTTCCTTCAAACAGACTCACCCAATCGATGGTAATAATAATGTGGAGGAGCCGGTGTTGGACTGGGGTGGACAATGTTAAAAATCACACAACACCAGGTTTATTCGGAGGCACGAGGTTTCAGAGCACTGCGTTTTCATCAGGTCGTTGTGGAGCACAATCATAAGGCTCAGAATTTATAACAACAGGATAGCAGTGTCATGGAATGTAATATCAAACACATTTAGTTTCAATGTGTTTGATATTACATTTTTCAGGTGTTTCAGGTTTAGGATGATCACCTACACCTGGTGCTTTGAACTAAAACTGTTGGACTGTAACCTGGTGTTCGCTGATTTTTAATTCACAAGATCCTGCTAATGGCCCCAAACCTGGCCCTGCTTCACTTTAAGGCCTTAATCTGTGGACTTG